>NC_142684.1:165745000-166370000 GCF_056320005.1 Nelumbo lutea | reverse complement strand
CCTTTTCATACACATGACACATTCACGCCCTTCTGTCTCTCTATTTTATTTATTTTTTATTTTTTTTTCCATTTTGATTGATGTTTTTCTTTTGTTGTTTCTTGACTTAATCGTACTTTGGTTTGGTAAGTCTGAATTATATCCTCCACAAAAAGAAAGAATTTCCAAATCAATCCGTGATCCTCTGTTACCATTCGAGGTAGTGTTTCTCCTTAATTTGTAATAGTTATGTTCCACTCTTTCTTCTATTCTACAGGATTTTCATATTTTGATTTTCTTTACAATTTTTTGGTGGATTGCAACAGTGTAGGCAAGCTGGAATTTCATATTCTGGTAAATTCATGGTGGATGTTTGCTTCCAATACAATAACGGCGTCGTCGTGAGAGAGAAATTTGGCTTTGGACAGCTCCCTATAATGCTAAAGGTTGGTCAATTTAGTGTTTTAACTTCATTTCTAAGTGTCCTCAGATTTTCTCTTAATTTGTGCCATGCTACATTTGAAGATTGAATTCGATTTTTCAAAAATTTATAGGTTCGCAAATTCTTTTGTTAGGTTGCAAGTTTTGTTACAGCAGTTTGCATATTAAATCGATGAAACGAGATTGTTATTTCAATTATGGATCATCATGTTTGTTCTAATTTCGTTGGAAGCTCCCAAAAGTGGGCTGGTTACGTTTGTTATGAAACACTGATGTTACTTGCTACCATTGATAACGCAGTATTAAATTTATACAGACGGCCTGTTTGGGAGGGCTTAAGCTTAAGTTGGGATGCTTAACAATAACTAATAAGGAATCACTCAAAAAGAAAGCTACCAAGGAATAGTAGTTGGAAAGAGGCAACCAACACTTGATGAACCTGGTGCTTCTGTCATTATGAAAAGATGATGGTGGCATTAAAGGAGTGGAAATTAATAAAAGGAAGAGAGAAAAGGACATTTCTGTCTTATATGGGAAGTTTTAAAGTGAATTACAGAGAGAGCTGGGGAAAACTAAAAAAGAGAAGCTTGAGGTGAGGGCCTTTCTGACTTTGCTTTGTGTTTTCCACCAAATGTTGCCTTTTGGCTTTCTGTTCCTTGAAACTCATGCAAGCTGAAAAGCAGGGGTGTTATGGTCTTGCCAAATGGCTACCTAGGCAAATGTTTTGGCTGATTCTCTTGCTAAACAAGGGGTCTCAAGGGTTTCTTTGTACTGGGCAACTTTGTAAACTGATTTCTGTCTGGTTTGAGTTTTGTGCTTTCATCTTTAAAGAAGAGGCCACATCTCGTGCCTCTTCTTAGGCTGTTTGTATGATTACTGTTTCACTATTAATATCGATTTCTTTCATTTATAAAAAAACTATAGTTACTGATGAATTATCTAGGTCAAAAGAATTGGCTGACTCCACAGTTTACAAGTTTTTCATTCTATTACCATTCTTTTGATGCTATTTATTAGCAACATTTCTGGCTTTGCATGTGAAAGGACAGACCACGGAAGACTCAATGTATTTTTGTTGAAAGCATTGTTGTCGAGTGGCTTGTTCATTGTTGAAGATGTTCCATATCAGTGATTTAAAAGGCATGCCTACACACACTTCAAGGAATGCACCTTGTTAGGTGCAGACATAGCCCCTTTCAAAACGAACCACCTTTTTTCTCATAAATTCAAAATGAACTACCCTGACTGATATACATCAATAATTGCGTCCTTGCTTCTTTCCTTCTCTACAAACATTCATGTGTTCTTTTCCAACCATATGGTCCAAATAACTACAGCCCCAGTGCATGTCCACATTATATCCTTCCTCTTTTCTTCTTCCAAGCTAGCATAGGGGAAAACAGGGTTTACATGTTGTTTGGAGGATTCCATCTGCACCCAAAGAGAGAGAAAAGCCAAACCCAAATACAAGAAACTAAGGGATAGGAGATTACCAAGTGAAAACATGGCTCACCATTGCTTTGCAAAGAAAACAGCAATGAGGAGACAAAACAACATGATGGTCGCCTTTTTTGAAGTAAATCACAAGTATTAATTTTCTCATTTAAAACCTCCCAAGAGAAAGCTATGATTTAATGAGGCATATGGCCATGCCAAATCTCTTTAATAGGAAAAATCTGCACCACGGGGGAGGGTCAGTTAACAGTTAGAAAAAGGAAGCACAAGAGGAAAGACTAAAAGAAGAGGGAGTCTAAACCAATGATTTAAAAGGTGTGCCTCAGGCGAGGCACATTTCAGGGTATGTGCCTCGCCTAGGTCCTAGGTGCAATCCTTTCAAAAGGCGCACGCCTGATGCGCCTTGCGCCTCAGCCCAAGCATGCGCCTTTTGAAAATTTTATGCTTTTTTGCCTTTTTTGAACATACCCCCGGCCCCTTGTGCCACGCCACTCGAGGCAAGCCTAAATAAGCTCCGAGAACCCCCAATTCGGTAATGTTGTTCATTCATTCATCCTAATAAAATATCTTCTTAAAAAGCAAGCAAAACTATAAAATCACTATTTTTTGTGTAAAAACTATGAACTTAAGACCTAACGTGGACTTACTTAGGCTTGCCTCGAGGGGCGTAGGACAAAGGCGGCTCGTAGAATCAGGAATTTAATATGTTGTACATTACATTAGCTACGTGAAGTAATGCAATTGAGTGAAAAAAGAGATTAGAGGTTTTAAATGCTTGAAAATGTTTTATATGTTTGATTTTGTTTTTAAATTCTCATTTGAATATGCTTTACATAATTACATCTTATATTTATGTATTTTAATTTTAGATAATAGGTTTTTTAAAACATCATTTTAAAATTTAAGATAATATTTTTATTAATATTATCTTTAGTGTTTTTTATTTTTTATTTTGAAAATTTTGACATTTTTTTGAATTTTCTGACATTTTTTTTTGATTTTTTAGCATTTGTTTATAATTTTGCGCCTTGCTTCAAAAAGGCGCGCGCCTTGCCTTGCGCTTTTAAAACATTGGTCTAAACCCAACAATGGGACTTTAAAGGGTCCAGGAAAATGCCTTGAAGGATTTGCAAAAGTTTAAGCACACAAGGAACCTCTGAATGCCTTAAACCCCTTTTGTAACCCAAATCGCATTCAAAGCCAAGGTTTACATACAATATTATAATAGTTAAATTAAATAGAAGGATTTGTAAAAGTTTAAGCACACAAGGAACCTCTGAATGCCTTAAACCCCTTTTGTAACCCAAATCGCATTCAAAGCCAAGGTTTGCATACAATATTATAATAGTTAAATTAAATAGAAAATATTACTTGCAAAGTAGGTATTGATTTTTCCAGATGAAAAGAAGCCATTGTTAAGTGTTGTATTGATGGATCTTGTTACTTGCTCAAGATTTATAGTTTCTACATTGTTTATTGTTACATTGCTGCATTTCATTTATTTATTTTGATTGCTTTTCATATTATTTTAATTCGAGAGACATTTTTACTTATAATCTTTGTCATAATCTAACTGCTTGTGATGAGGTAAATATTGTGTAAGAAGAAGATAACTTTTAAATTAAGGATTGTATAAGAGAATCATTGAATAGCTTGGCATGTTTTGACCTGACAAAATTTTTAAAGCTTAGACTCTCTGTATCTTTTACTTATCGTTAATTTGCTCTTTCATTTGATGACTTTGGTTTGTTGTTTGTGTAGTCAAAGGTTTGTCACCTGAGAGGTGCTGATCCTCAAAAACTGGTATCTTACAAAGAAGAAGCAACAGAAATGGGTGGGTGAGTAAACATATACAGCAATACTGATGTTTTCCAACTGTAGACTGTGTGATGCTATGCATGCATGCTAGCATTTGGAGCTTTAATTGGTGGTATCCTGTGTTCAAGGTTCTTCCTATTTTCTTGATGAAGCTATGATGTTTCTTTAGTTGTGAATTTTGGGTTTCCAAATTTCTAGGGTTTTATAAAAAAGGGCAGCCTAGTGCATGAGGCTCCCACCAATGTGGGGTCTGGGGAGGAACAGATGTAGGCAGCCATACCCCTACACATAGGGAGAGGCTGTTTCCAAGATTTGAACCCTGGTCACCTAGGTCGCAATGGAGCGACCCAACCGTTGCGCCAATGCCCGCCCTCTCTTGGATTTGATAACAAGAAGAAAATATATTAGGAAGAAGATCATGAAGAAAGAAAGATGAAACATAGGAATGAATGTTGCACTAGCCAAAGATGCCACCATCATGTTCACTAGTCACTGGAGCACCCACTACAAGAAGCAGCACAGTATTCTAACCAGCCTCATGCATTTCACATAGAAGGAATTTATTAAATGGAAAAATTGATTGTTAAATTAGAAAAGGGTCAGTTGAAAATATGAATTTAAGCTTATTATGCTATGCTGTTGCATGCTTGTAGAGTTGTGTTTTTGGTAACATACATACATACATACATATATATCATAATTACAATAATGCCTACATTATTTTCTCGATCTTCTTATTGATAAAAATAAAAGGTGTACAATTGGTATATGAAAAGAGTGCTAATGACTTAATATAAAAGGAAATATTCTGTCATTTCCAAAACTTCATTACCCCATACAATTAATGCTATGTTTGATTCGTTATGGTTCTCCCCTTGATACCAAGGAGGAAGATCATATGTAATGCTTGAGAACAATGCTTCTTTTCGTTGATCTAGGAAGAAGAAATTTTTTGGGTTTCTCTGACTGACAGAAAAAGGATAGCCCTTATTATTCTCATCACCATTAGGGTGGCTCATTGGATATGTGCCAAAGAAGCATTCTGGGATTTCTCCGCTGATGAGGGGATGGGCATTTATGGCTTCCCCTTTTGCCTCTTTAGAGATTGCAGCCTATATTTGGGAACCCCCTCCCTTGAATCCACCAATCCAAACTTTGACGCGTGTTCTTTGGGCAATCTGGGCACTTTTTTTTTTTTTGATAGTTAGTAAATGGTTTTATTAAAAACTCAACAATAACAACTTATACAATGAGCTTTCCACAGAGGGGCACAAGGCACAGCCTCAATTACAAAAAACAGATTACAGTTGAGCTCAAAATAGATGATACCTATGTATCCCTTGCTTAGCTAAATAATCAGCTATTCCATTAGCCGATCTCCTTTCCTATTGGATTCTTACAGTCATATTGGAGGTCAACCTGGGCACTTCAAGTATGGAAGTTGTTATGTGGCTATATTCTCTTGGTCTACATATAAGGGTGTAGCTAATTCTATTTGACCTTAGCTCTCATCCCTCCTAATCAGTGTTGCATGGACTCTCCTAGTGGATGAATTGTTTGTGTTAGACACCTGTTGGGTTCTGACACTCCACGGATTCTTGTGCTTCAATATAGCAATTTCCTTATGAACTTGCTTATTTGGCCAAAAATAATAGCTAATATTAAAGACAACCTTGGGGCTGTGTTTTGTTTTATTTTTAGGAGCTATAGGTGTTGGGTTTTCCATGCAAGTCGAGTTGCTGGCAGTTTTTTATTGTTTAAGACTGAGCAGAAGGCTGAATTTGAAAAGCATAGTAGTGAAGGGTGATTCAAGGGCAATAGTAAGTTGGTTACAGGATAGAAGTCAAGGAACATTGAGCAGAAACATACATTAGGGGAAATTAAGCAATTGATAAGGGAGAGGATTGTGTCAATTGTGTGGTTTTAGACTCTTTAGATCAGTACACTTGCTAAACAGAGGCCCAGCAAGGAATATATGTACTGGGGATCGGCAGATGAAATATAGCTATAATTCTGAAATGCAAGTAATGGGATTAGGTGGTGAAAATCCAGCCTAACAGAAAATACATGCTGTAATTGACATTAATTCTTTTGCCACAATTAATTAATAACATTGTTATCCATAAAAAATGAATAGCTAATATGCAGAACGAATGTCATGATTTCTAGAAACTATTATTAAGTAACAAAGTTAAAGCTGTAGGCCTTTTTATTGGTATATAATGTTAGAATTTGAAAAAGTATGGACTATTTTGATAGTTTGTACTTTGTGCAGACATATTTACGGCTTCCTGTTTTTTCATCTTGCTGAATTAGGCTCCCTGATACATGTTGGATTTTGATTCCTGTATCCATGTCCATGGTCCATGTGTTCCCAAGTCCTAATCCAGTGGAACAAGATTGCCTCTTGTAAAATTGATAGACATGAGATCTGCTAGTGTCATCTGCCAAGCTGCATAATTGGTAATGATTCCTAATAGCCAGAGGGAATATCTTGTTTTGCTGATTTAGTGAATTCTGGTTGTTCACATGGATTTTTCTTCCCCTCCTCTCTCACTTCTTCTAATGATCTATCTCTTTGTTGTTTGGTGGAAAGAAAGCTATCTGTTTGCTTTTCTGTCCATACTCTTCATTTCTAATCTCACCAAACCCTTCCACTACATAAAACCCACCAGCAGATCTGAAATTTGTAGGACCCCTATAACTAAAGAAATCCTCCAACTGCAGACCTTTTAATCTACGAAATGGGGATGCAACTCTCCATTTCCTTAAATCCTGAACAAGAATATGGGTATGGGTTTCCCATGCAATATGCTTATATCATGAATTTATATGTAGTTTTGAAACTAAATGTCATTTTTGAAGACTTATGTTAATTCTATAAAATACATATAGAAGTATCCATTGCAGTATCTGATATCATATCTGACATCAGTATGCTAGGCATGTCTGCATTATCCAGGTATCATATTATATAAACATGTTAGCATGAGAGCTTGGATGAACCCTAGGGCCAGCAACCAAGGCCCTTGAAAAATCATTCAGCAACTTGCGGCAAAGCATGCAAATCAACTATGAAGCAGCTAGTAAAACATCCCCCATTTTATTTTGATGGTAGTTTGAACAAGGATTGAAATATTGATATATACGCCCGACACAAGGTGTGTTGTATCGCTATTGCTGCATACCGATACATGATATGCTATGAACAAGGGCACATCTAGGGCTGTGAATGGACTTTGAAAAATCGATACCTGATTCGGCTACGAATTTAATTATCCTGGATTTGGATGTTAGAAATGGCATCCATTTAAATAATTGGATTAGATGCAGATCAAATCCCATCCAATTTGTTTAAAGTTTGAGTCTGATAAAAAAGTATTCCTTTATGTATATATGTAGTATAATTATGTATATAGAAAGATATTATGTATAATTTATAAAGTTCAAACTGACAAGCTTAATATTTTTGTATATATATATATATTTATTATACATATATAAGATAAAAGCAATTTGGTTTTTTTAAAATTTATTTAAATTTTTGGTCATTTTAAACACAATAACATAGTTGTAGATTAAATCCAAATCCGATTCAAAATCCAACATGATAATTGGATGCAGATGCAGATGCAGATCTAGAGGTTTCGTAATTGGATGCAAATGCGGATGTAGCCTGATTCGATCTGAATCTGATCTGTATACTGCCCTAGATCATCCCTTGAGTTCTGCGTATTGAGCTGATACGGGCACATATTGGTGTGTATTGCATTGTATCGGTCTGGTATGTACTGATATGGACCAATGCATATCGATACAATGCATCTATGCTGAGTCTCTTTATTAAAAAAAATGCTGCTAGTGTGACCCGAACACAAATCACTTTTATACCCAAACCTTAAATGCTCCATTTAACCACCAAGCCACCTTGGTTCTTATGATAATAAATGAAATAAGTAGCTTTTATTAACTTTTGTATCCATATACAATCAAAACAAATACTTATGTTTATGTTCAACAACTTACTTAAAATTAAAAAGAATAATATTCAAATTTGATATTCCATAAACTAATGGAACAAACAATCTATCAAATCTACATTTATATCAAAAAATGATTTTTAATCTCAAGAAATTTATACAAAAATATTAATAATGGAATAATTTTTTAGCACTTAAAATTTATAAATTTGCACATGATAAACATCTTAATTTTTTATATATTTTTCTAAATTATATATTTTTTATATTAATATTAAATGTCAACATATTTATTATTTATAAAAATAAAAATATTGTTTACAATATATTCAAGAATATAATTTTAAGTTGTATCTATCAAATCCACTAATCCACATTTATATCAAAAGTGTTTTTTATTTCAGAAAATTATGGATCAATAATGGAATAATTATTTTAGAATTAAAATTTATGAATTTGCATATGATACGTATCTAAGATATTTTAACAATTTTTTAAAGATATTTATTGTTTACATAAATAAAAATATTGTTCACAAACATTTGACAATTTAATATTTAGTTGATTTTTTTTGTTAATGTTAACAAGTAAAAATAGCTTAATAAAAATAATTGATATAATAATTAAAACATAATAGTTGCATATATTTTGTGCTTTAGTCTTAAATAGAAAATAACAAAATAATGGCTTTGTTTTGTATAATATGTGTCTTGGACTCTTGATTGATGCATTATTAGCAAAATTTTGAAATCTATATATGCATCACACTATATTAATTATAATATATTTCTTGATATATATATTATTAAAATATACATTCCTGTGCATTTATACATTATTTATGGCTATTTTGACACCAAATTTAGTGTTACTAATGTATTTATGGAATTTGTATGTATTCCCTAGCATATCCAAGCATTTCCATTTTTTTATCCATATCCATGCATTTCCAAAGAGTATTTGTATCTGTATCTGAGTTGTTTGATATGATGCCTGACACCGATACTTTGATCCTTTTGTCCGAATGACAGCATCCTCTTATCCCCCACTTCCTTGTTTTAGGGCCTTGTTACTCCCACTAGGAACCTAGTTGACCTTCAATTTCTTGAGATTTGGGGTCATCTTTGATTTGGTTTCTTTCTTTTGTTCTTATATCTCCAAACTTTAAATGTTTCATCCATTCGCTAAATTGTATTTATATAAATGTGAATGCATTGAAAGTTTTGGAGCTGTAGGTTATAGTGCATAACAGTAAAAGTTTTTGGGCCTCTCTAGTGTTGCTGGACTTTTAAATGCCAGATATATTGTTTTAAATTCTATATGATAGCACTTTTGGCATAGTTACATAATTGTTGCTCATATTACCTCTTGTGTATTTTTCCTGTCTTTTCTTCTTTTTAGTAAATCCTTCCTAACTATAATAAATAGTATTTTGTATATTGATAAAAAAATAGTATTTTTGTACCATAAGTTTGCATGATCAAAAATGGTATTTTGTATGTTGTATTTTAGTTATTTTGTTTTTATTTCTATATGATAGCACTTTTATACATGGTTAGACAATTTTTGCTCATATATTTCTTTTATACTTTTCCTATCTTTTCTTCTTTTGAATAAAACTTTCTTATTACTATAATAATTGGAATTTTGGATTGTAAATGTTTATAATTTGCTTTTCATTTGCTGATTGGAATTTAATTATTTTGTGCTTATTTTTGTCTATTACTCTTGACTTTGAACTTCATTCTTTATATTTCTTGGCATAACATTTGTTTTCTGTCTTTCAGTTATTTCATCTTGAATGGATTGGAGCGACTTGTTCGACTTCTAATTATGCCAAAGCGAAATTATGTTAGTCAACTTTTTTTTTGGAATTATGTTAGTCAACTTTCATCTTAATCAGATACTTGTCATCCAGTTAGGCCTTTAGTTATTTTGTTAATCCATGGAAAAATTTGAGATTCTCTAGCACATAATGTGCATGATTTGAAGGTATTTCTTTCTTCTTTTAGTTTTTTTCCCACTAATTTGGTGGTTGAATTGGAATTTAATTTTACAGCCAATGAGTATGGTGAGGAATTCATTTCGTGAGCGGAGGGAAGGATATACGGACAAAGCAGTTGTTATAAGGTGCTTTTTGTTGTTTTCTATTCATTTGGCTGATGTAATGAAATGTTATTTGAATGGTATCGTGGTATCTTTTTGTTATGCATGTGTTTCTTTGCAAATGTCATGATGAACTAGTGGTAGTGTTGCTTTCCAGAATTTCTTCTCATTGCTTCCTTAAAGTGTTAATGTATCCATGTACACTAAGGACCTGTTGTATATTGGGGACAGAGAAAATGTAGAACATATATTATGTTCTCAAATGCTACTAAAAACCCAATACTAAATTTTGAACTTTTATTTATAAACAAAAAAAATATCGCCATTATCTCTGTATTCCCCTTGCCCTCCTAAGAACAATTTTTTATCATGCTTTTGAAAATATGTACATTTGTTTCATTCCAAATAGTCCAGAATACATCAAAGAGCACAATCAACAATAGTTTTCTCCCTATTCTTTCTGCCTTTCAGGTGCTAACAATTAAATATTCTTCCTCTTTCACCTATGTGTTTGTCGACACGCAATGATCTACCAGGCATCCATGGACAAGTGCATCCTTCTCAACCCGAGTCTTAGTCTTATTAACTTTCATAATGCAGCAGATGACTGCATAATTGCTGATCCTGGTTCTTCCGTTCTCAATGATACAACACCCATGACAAACCTCTTTGAGAATTTTTTGGATAGATAAGATCTTTGAGATTTTCTACTTAAATTTATGTCACGGAGTCACTCAGGATTTCAAATAAAGATATTAAGATTGGGGGGGGGGAGGGGTTGTGGGGACTTCTTTGAATTACTTTTTATAGAAATCCGTGAATACACTAATTGATGTTTCTAACATGATTTCAATTGGATAGATTTTCTACTTAATTCCACGTCACTGAGTCACATAGGAATATAGGGTTTCAAATAAAGATATTAAGATGGGGGGGAGGGGGTTGTGGGGACTTCTTTGAATTACTTTTTATAGAAATCCATGAATACACTAACTGATGTTTCTAACATGATTTCAATTGGAGGGAATTTCTGTAAAATATTCTGGAATTTCTCACCCAAACAGCCCATATTGTAGCCAATGGTTGATTCTAAAGGCATGGTGAATTGGCTGAAGAAAGGGGAGGGAACTATTTGGCAGTTAAGGAATGAGTTCAGGCGCTTCAAAAAAGCTTCTCAAGATATGACGATTCAAATAGGATGGATTAGAAGATCAGCTAACAGCATGGCCGATGGTCTAGCTAAACAAGGAGTTCAAAGACAATGTATGTTTTGGGCTATGTTCTAGTTAGTAGGAAATTTCTTTTGGGTTACCCTTTTAGCTGTGTTGTAATTAAAGGGATTGTCTTTTGGGTTTGCTTGGGGCTGTGATGTATTTAGTGGGACAATGTGGACTGCTTGTCTGCCCAGAACTTCTTATTGTACTTGATTTTCCTAATTAATGAATCTTCTCTGTGTTGCTGATAAAAAAGGTTGATTCTCGAGATGTTATCATTTAAGTGTTTCCTTAATTGATTGAGGGAAAAATACCATCTAACACATTGTTAAAGAAATTAGGCTATGACAATGTGCTGAACTGTTAATTTAGAAAAAAATATGGCTGAAGTTTTTTAATTGTTATTTCATTTGCTAGAATTTTGGTGTATAATGTTTTTTAATCACTTAGTCTATGGTGTTCCATTTGTTCAGTTCTATTAGTCATGATAATATCTGGAACATGAGTTCAAGATTTCATGGATGTAGTGTCTCTTTTCTGTTTTTTATTTTAGGTGTGTGAGAGAAGATCAATCAGCGGTGACAGTTAAATTATATTACCTTCAGAACGGAAGTTCAAGGCTTGGATTTTGGTGAGTAATGCTGGCTTGTTGTTTTTAGAACTATGGAATATTTTTATTATTAACTTATGTTGTGTATTAGAATTGAAATTTGTTTTTCCTTTGAAACTTTTGTAGGATAAGAGGAAAGGAATACTTGCTTCCTGTGGGCATTGTTTTGAAGGTTTGTGTTGTAAAATTGATCTATTTAGCAATTATCATATTTTTTGTTCTTTGGTTTTGTCAATATATTTGTTTTTTTAATTTTATGGTTTAATTGGTAAACATATTTTCCCACTCATCCATCTTACCATTGGTATTCTTGCTATACTCATTTTTTTCAGCATGTTGTCTAATAATTGCTCAACACTCTGCATGATAGAACATTACTGGTCTTTCTCACTAGAACATATTTGTAGGAACCTAACAACAGTCCTGCTAGGTGATAAATTGAGGGAATGCAGACTAAAATGTTTGTTCACATTTGGAGAAAACCATCTACTGTTCTACAGTTCCAGTGAGAAGAAGTAATGCATTCTGAGTTGAAGAGTCTAGAAGAGCTAGGGGTGGGCCAAAAAAGCTATGGGATGAAATAGTGAGAAATGACTTGGGGGGTCTATCATTTCAAGGTTTAAAATGTCGATGTCGATGGAAATGTCTCTTACCAAAATATAGGACATATGTCGGAAATGTCGAGGGGAAATATTGTAAAAATTAGAGACATTGTGGAAATATTATGAAATATGTGGAAATATGCAAAGATATTTTGTAAAATGATAAAAGAAGCATTAATACATATTTCCTGATTTATTAGTAAATGTCTCTTATGCATTTTGATGTTTTTACAAGGTTATCTGATATTTTCTTTTCTTATTTTTAATTCTGATTTATTATAAATTCTAATATATTTATTTCACACTAGTAAATAGAAAGACATTTATTCGGATTTTTTAAATATTAAAGTTATAATACATTATGTTTTATTATAAATTTAATAAACTGATTCTCCTTTTTGTAGTATTAAGATTATAATTAATTCTGATTTTTTATAAAACCTAATGAATTTATTATGATTTTTAATACTAAATTTATAATAAATTATGATTTAGTATAAAATTTATTAAATTTATTCTGTTTTTCTATATTAAATGTAGAATATGGTTTATTATAAAATTTAATAAACATTTTCTGATTTTAATAAATATTTAAAAAAATACTAACTAGTTAATATTTTATTACTTGAAAAATATTTTATGTTTTATATTATAAAGTAATTAATTTATTCTTTTGTTTTTATATTTTGTTAATTCTTTTGATAAATATTTTATTTGAAATATTAAATAGAAATTATTAATGGAATAATCTATATTAATATACTGTATTATATTAATATAATATACTAATATATTATATTTTTAATGTACATTAGTCGACATAATAGGAAAAACTGTATTTTTTTTGGTTATTTGGACTGATTTGGTCGACATTTCCGAAATATAGGAAATGTCGACCGACATAATGTATTTTTATATTACCATCCACTTTCATATCGGTGAGCCTCGAAATCGACATACATCGGGTGACATTAGTGACATTTGGCGACATTTGAAACCATGCATCATTTAATCATGGATATGACACTGAACAAAGTGGAATGGCAGAACAGGATTGATGTAGTTGGCCTCATATAGTTGGGATAAATCTTAGTTGAGTTTAGTTGTTGAACTGTTTATTGTTTATGAACAATGCCACTTTAACCTGCCTCTTTAGTTCATTAATTGGTAGTCAATTGTGGTATTTATGCACACTACTATGTTCTTTTTAAGTACATGTAGATGAATGCTGGCCTAATTTCTTGCTAGAAGAATCATTGATAACTTAATAAGTAATAACGTTTTGAATCTTTATTCTCTTACATGATTTATTATGTTCATGCCATCAATTCCTTTTTTGTTTTTCCCTTTTGGTTGGGTAGCAATGTTTTTTCTTTTAATTCATGCCATGACAACACCTTGGAAGACAATTTTTGGCACTCTCCCCAAATTCCTTAGGTTTGCAAGGTATGATGTTTGCTCTGAAAATTCAGTCCTCTTTTGGGAAGATGTTTAGGATGGCACAGCCTCTAAAAGACCGTTTCCCGTTCCTTTATTCTATCTCCCTCTTTAAAAAGAAACCAATCTCAAGATTCCTTTCCCCCTTGGTTCTCTCATTGGCCTTAAACCAGGATTCTAAGTTTTGTAGAGGCCTAAAGGATGGCGAATATATATATATATATGTGTGTGTGTGTGTGTGTGTGTGTGTGTGTCCGTTTGTCTTTAGGAGCTCTTGCTTTTTCTAGAGTATGTGTTCGGGCCCTCCTAGACTTAATAAGAGGATTTTTTTCTTTTTTTTTTTTTATCAATAGACCTAATAAAAGGATTTGGACACTGACCTCGAGTGGCTCCTTCACTTGGGCCTCTTTTTTTAAATCCCTCTATCCCCTCCTCTCGGGTTTTTCCTGTTAAAGAAATCTGGTCAAGGCCAATTCCTTCTAAAATTGTTGTGTTTTGTTGGGAAGCCTTTTATGGTAAGATCAATACTTTGGAAAACTTGCAAAAGAAGAAACCTTATATGTGTCTGTCCTCAAACTGGTGCATTTTGTGTAAAGTGAGGAGTGAGGATTGCCACCATTTGCTGATATCTTGCTCTTTTTCTACTAGTATTTGGAATTGGGTTTTAACTTTATTTGGGTGCAGGTGGAAGTTGCCTTCTGAAGTAAATTTGCTATTTGAACTGTTTGCCTTTGGGTGACTGACAAAGAGAGGGAATTTAATGTGGGAGTGTATCAGAGCAG
Source organism: Nelumbo lutea (assembly GCF_056320005.1). NCBI lineage: Eukaryota > Viridiplantae > Streptophyta > Magnoliopsida > Proteales > Nelumbonaceae > Nelumbo > Nelumbo lutea. Next base: position 166,355,576 of record NC_142684.1, on the reverse strand, counting down.
CTAGCTTGTGGACAATCTGGGAGGAGAGGGATGCTAGAAAATTTCAAGAAAAGGAGAGAAGCCTTGCTGAAGTAAAGGAGTGTATAATGGCAAGGACAATCTTCTAGTTGAAAACCTCAGGCGTGTTCGTGAATTATTCTTACTATGATTTAAGGAGAAATTTGGCAGCAGTGGCATCCACAACCTCCACGAAGAATAGATTACAAGCAGAATGGAAACCCCCTCCCAAAAGAGTGGTTAGATGGAAGCAGTTGGGTATAGGAGGGATCCTAAGAGATAAGGACAGCAACATCCTATCTTTGTTCTCAGGACCAGTAGGAGTTGGAGACTCTACAAGGGCTAAGATATTAGCAGCAGTACAAGGTATACAGGTTGCCATTCAACTTGGAGTTGAGAACTTGATAGTTGAGGGGGTATCCAAGGTAGTAGTGGGCTGGCTGTCAAATCCAGAAACAGTCTTTTGGTGTTACAGGGATCTTCTGAAGAAAGTTAATTGGCTGACAAGGAAAATGGCAGTTAGTTTTCAGAGGGTCAGCAGAATGGAAAATGGTATGGCTGATTCATTGGCTAAACAAGGGGTATCAACTATCAAGGGGAGATCTGTTTTGGGTTGCCTTATAATTGTAATTTCAGGCTAGAATGTGTTTTTTTTTCTCAGCTCTCAGCTCCAAGGGGGAGGTAATAACTGTAACATCTAGTGCCTCCTCTTAGACTGATTGTACACTTATTTATAAAACAGAAGTACCTAACTAAAACCAGAGTGGTTTGGGCAGATCTGTAATTGGGGCATCTAAGCTTGAAAAGATTTGATTTCCTTTGTAACAAAAACCCATTGTATTGTATACTTTAAATTAATGAATTGATTACTGATTACTGATAAGAAAACTGAGGCAAGAGAGGTTCATCCCAGTATAACTGTAACCTAAAACTCAAAATAAAATGACAACAACTATCCTACTCCTAGCTTTATTCTTAGCTAAAAATTTGAATGACATAAGGCTATTGTAACAAGATATTCACACTAGTAACTAAGGATTGATGTCTTCTTTGATGATTCCATGGAAATGACGAACCTTCCACCTCATCAACTAAATAACAATTCACAACCTGTGAATCCACCCAACCTGCACCATATCATAGTAAAAAATTGTATAAATTGCAATCCATGAAGAAGTTATAGCATCTCTAATGTAATATGTAGGTTCTAGTACCCATGGGTCTAGAATATATGAATTTCCTTGGATGACCGAGGGATGGATTTGTAAGTTGGACCTTGAAAAAGATTATGATTATATGGATTGGTCCTTCTTGAAGGAATTCTAAGAATTTGTGGTTTTGGGGAAAGGTGGAGAGGGTGGATAAGGGGTTGTGTTAGTAATGTTCACTATTCCTTATTGTCAATGGTTCAGCTAAGGACTCTTTCCCCATTTTTCTTTACCCTTGTTGTAGATGTTCTTAGTAGGCTGATTTTGAGAGAATAAAGAGTGGGGCTTCTCAAGGCTTGGAGGGTAAGAAGGGAGTGAGTGGTAGAGGCTCATCTACAATTTGCAGATGATATTATAATATTTTGCATAGATGATAGGGAGGAGGGTAAGAAATCTTACTGTTGGTGAAATTTTTTGAGAGAATCTCTAACTTGAAGGTAAATTTAGGAATGAGTTGCTTAGCAGGCATAAATCTGGAGGGGGGTGTGGTGTAATGTGATGTTATTCAGATTTTGAGAGTAAAGAGTGGGGCTTCTCAAGGCTTGGAGCGTAGGAAGGGAGTGAGTGGTAGTGGCTCATCTACAATTTGTAGATGATATTATAATATTTTGCATAGACGATGAGGAGAGGGGGGTAGGAAATCTTACTCTTGGTGAATTGTTTTGAGAGAGTATATAACTTGAAGGTAAATTTAGGAATGAGTTGCTTAGCAGGCGTAAATCTGGAGGGGGGGGGGTGGTGTAAAGTTATTCAGATATCCTGAGATGCTCAACTTCTCATTGAGCTTTCAAATACCTGGGGCTCCCTCTTGGGGGCAATCTTAGATGCTTGAATTTTTGGAACCAAGTGGTGGATATGTCCTCTAAAAAGCTAGCAGGGTGAAGAAAGAATTACATCTCCCTTGGGGAAAGAATCTCACAAATTCATTCTACTTTATCCAATCTACCCATTTATTAGCTCTCTGTTTTTAGGATTCCTTCTTTAGTGGAAAAAAGGTTAGAAAATATCGTGAGGGATTTCTTGTGGTAATCGTGAGGTATTTTTAGTGTCAACACCCATGGTTGGGACACAGGTCTGAATTCCAGGGCACCTTAGCTTCTCCTAGGAAATCTATTGTTGTTTTAGTTCCTTCTTTTTGGTCTTTCATTAGGTATGATACTGTCTCAGAATTCCCTTAATAGTCTGTCTTTAAGGGATTTTTTTTTTTGATTTATTCTCTAGGATGTTTCATAGTGAAGGTAGAGGGAGACACACATATAGTGGTCGGGTGGTCTGTTAAAAAAGAAATCAGTGCTAGAAGTGGGAAAGGAAGAAATGAATTGTACTAGAGCCTCCCTTGGTTCAATTAACCTTGGGTGGCCTGTTAAAAAAGAAATCAGTTCTAATATGAAATCTTCTTTGTACACAGATACAACTGATATAAGAATTATTTACTTTCATAGTTGCAACTGCATTTCCTAGGTGTATATTGTGGCGAGTTTAATTGAGCATTTATTATCTTGTTTTCTAGTGCCTTTAAAACTATAAATGGATGATTTGTTTATGATAATGAGGTTAGTGTTTATTGTTGACAGGCCCTCATTGACACTAGTGACCATGAAATCTATGTTAGTTTGACATGTCATAGTGAGGTAAATCAGAAGGCAAAGGGAACAGTTGGCACTCAACTTGTTGGTGAAAGAGTCAAAATTATTCTTGATGAAGTCCGGGATTTATCTCTTTTTACACGCCTTCAGTGTATACAACATATTGGTACTTGTCAAGTTCACCTGTCTGTGTTCTCTTTGTTAATAATTTTTTATGTTCTTCATGTTTATGGCCCTTTCCCTATTGAATGCAGGTGAGTACTTCCAAGCTATCATGGATGGACTGGAAACTGAATCTCATTCAGTTGTAAGTAATCACCTCAGTGTTTTGAATACATTGATTATACGTATAGATTTATCTATCCAAATAATTGTCTGAGGGCTTCTGTCTTCCTAATTGCTTTAATATATGTAGGTTGGGGAAGTTGTTCTGAAGGACTACATATTCGTTCATCTTGATAACAATCATGACAAATTTAATTTGCTTATGTTAGTGTCTTCTTCCTTTGAAATTTCATCAAATATATCCCACACTTCCTTATATTACCATCATACATTCTATTTTTGGAGTTCTCTGGATTTCTTTGTTTGACAGACTTGATTTAATTATTATAATTACATTAATACTTTTGTGCTTTGCTGTAGTTTTATGCTACAGAAGCTGTTTTCACTTGTAGATCAGACTACTGTGCCAGATAACCCTGATACTCTGCAAAATCAGGAGGTGTTGCTGCCTGGACACTTGATTACTATCTATCTTAAGGTATAAATCTAAAACTTAATTTGGATAGTTACAAAGATTCTTCATCCAATGAGGAGATTGATAAGTACAGGAGGAGAAAAAAAGAAAAATAAGCATAAAATAAGAGTGAGGGAAGAGGGGCAATGGGTACAACAAAAACACCAATGGATCAAACACCTATCCAAAGAATGCCAGCCTCAAAGGAAAAAGCCCCAGGTGCTTGTATCCTACATCAAAAAATGCCTAACCGATGAAGCCCTGACCACAAGAAAAGAAACCACAAAATGCAGGAGGCTGCGGGCCTACAGAAATGACTCATTTGTCTACTTTACAAAGCAACCAACGTCCCATCTTTGTGTTTTTCTTTCCTCTATCTCTCCTTATTGGGGATGTAAGGATTGACTGTTTCAGATTTAAATGGTCAATTTAATTAAAACACTTGATGTTTCTAAAAGAAAAAAGTAGGAATTTCAATCTGATAAGATTGGGGGCAATGATAATAAAATTAACAACAATAATCATGGTATTACTTTTTTGTGGTTCTTAAGTTGATTTGCTTATTTTATTTTTTGTCATATGAATCTAACTAATTTGGTTTTCTTTGTACTTGTTTTACAATGAGTTGTAGGAAAAGCTACAGGATTGGCTGTTGAAAGGAAGACGGCTACTTTATGATGAGATAAAGAACAAGGGAAAAAGTTCTGAATTTCTCAGCTGTATGTCATACCCTTATGTTTTCCTTTCATTTTTTTTCCTTTTTAAGCTTGTTGTAGAATAAAAAATCTCTTTGCAGCTTTTTTTTTTGTTCAGCATTTTCTTAAAATTTATTTCCTTGTTAGTCAATGAAATATGATATGGATGAGAAGTTTTGTGGTCCTGCACTCTTCTATGGGTCCCTCTGATTGGAAGCACAAAATATTTCATATTTTTTCTTCTATTTACTTTGATAGTTGTGCCTTCAAATAACCAATCCAGATCAGGTTTTATGGTGCAATTATTGATATCCTAAAGCTTTTGCATAATTGTGCTTCATTAGTCTGGGAGATATTTGCTATTCTTTATTTGCTCTATTTTTGTGATTTTATCGCCTTTTATTTCCAATGAAGGAGGAAATATTGAAAACGAGTAATTGAAGGAGAGAAAAGAATCGTAATCAGCCGATTTATGGGCATACCTTTTGCATGTTAACAACCTACACATTGTGGCATCCTATCTAGAATATGTAGCTATATAAGAGTGAGGAATTTACAGTGATTTAAAATGTGCGACTGAGGCGTGCCTAGGCCTGTGGCTTAGCTAAATGGTGCTCCTTTTTGCTCTTTTGTACATTCATCCTTCTTCATACAAGACATATTTAAAAGATGAGGAGTTATAATTAAAATAACAAAATCAATCTTTTGTGCATGAACTAAAGATTTTGGACTCTAGCATAAATTTGTTTGGCCTTGCCTCAAGGGTCTCTGTATAAAGCTGCTCATAGAATTATGGTAATGTGATTTGGAATGGAATAAAGAGATTAACAGTTTCATGTGCTTGAATTTAATCTTATTTTTACATTTTCACTTTGAATATGCATTATATATGTTTTTTAAGTAATACTATTTTTAATATTTCCGATATTTTGCATTTCTTTTTTCAAAAATTCGCGTCCTGCTTTAGAACGGAGATGCCTCGCCTTGTGGTTTGGGCATCAGGTGCAAAAAGCCCATTGCATTTTTTTTTTGTGCCTTGTGCTTTTAAAACACTCGGAATTTAGTAACACATTTAATCTTATTGAAAACATGAGCAGTGAGAGAGAAAAGCATTGCTTCTATTGTATAACACAATTAATGTTATTGCATCAATGAAACAATGATGTATTTACAACATTCAAATATCCCGATGATAGGTAGGTGTTATTCACCTAATCCTATTGTTTATTACTGTACAATTCAGTCCAAAAAAGCCAATCCCTATTTACCCATTGCTTGGCTGTCGTGTCAAACAATGTGTTTGCAGATCTAGGAAGTAGGATCTCAACAAAGCCTTGGATATGATTTTTTTTTTTTTATGAGTAATAGTGCAATTTTATCAAAACAGAAACTGATTCAGGATTACAATCTCATGCAAGATCCTTTAGAGAGGTGCGATCTGCAGCCCCTCCTGACAAATACAAAGAGGTTAGGAAACAATTACTGGAATCACAACTGAGCCCAAAACAATTCTTCCCTATTTGCCCCTTGCTTGGCTAACATCCACCCACTGAATAGAGACTGACATGTTCCTTGTTAACCATTTAATTTTCTTAACTTCATTCTTATAGCACCAAACAGTCTCATCAGGTTTCCTTAACAGGCCCACCACCACCTTTGAGTCCCCCTCAATAATTAGTTGTTGTACCCCCATTTGGTTTGCAAACTGCACCCCTTGTACCACAGCTAGCATTTCTGCCCTGACAGCATCACCAAGTCCCAAAGGACCCAAGTACAACAGAACAACCTCTCCAAGCTCATTCATTAGAATCTCCCCCATTCGAGAGAGCCCTGGATTGCCTAAGCTGTTGTCATCGAAATTCAGTTTTAGTGAGCCTTCAGACTACTTTGTTCTTGATGGAAGAGCACCTCGCTATTGCCAACCAGTTTCTCCAAAAGTCATTAAAGGAGAACTGATGGAATAGGTCCAAAGTCTTCAACCATTGTATTGCCCTATTCAATACACAGTCTTTTAGTTGCTGGTTATTTCTTTCCTCTCTTGAAATATTCTATCATTCCTTTCTTCCCATATTGTCCAAACCAAGTCTCCTCACGCACATCTCCACATTGATCTTCCCTTGCTAGATGCCTAATGTTTCTCATAGCGTGGTAGTATTTCCATCTTTCTTTAGTATTCTTCATTAACAACCTTACCACTACCTTCGAATCACCTTCCACCACCACATCTTTTGGATTAAGTGAACTAAGCACTCAAATGCCTTGTAAGACAGCCATCAATTCTGCCCTGATGGAATCATCAATACCTATCCTGTGAGTAGATTGCTTAAAATAAATCTAAATTTTAGTTTTATCTAAAATATATGGTGGATGCCCCCACCTTGACGCCTTGTGAACTGTGATGAAAATTGAAAAGGAACAGAATGTCAACTAGCTCAGAACAATTGCATCTGATACGACTTTCCTTATTCAAATTTACTTTTTGATTTAAAATTAGTTTCCTTCAAAACTGTGTGATCTCCCCAGGACAACCCACTTATGATCCAGTTTATTCTCCTTATCAATAACAGTATGTATTTATTGTTCAAGGGATAAAAGGATAGATACACCAGTGGACTAGGACTTTTAAAGGTGGAACCCAGTTAACTCTCTTAGTTGACCCATAATCAATCCTTCCGGCAGCATTTAGATTTTCAAGTTTGCAGAAACTTTAAAGGAATGGGTGGTTTTTAAAATAATTAAAAACATCTTTACTGTAAGCAGCAACTTTTATATGTCTGCTTGTATTTGTTTTTGTATAGGACCTTATTCCTTGTTCTTCATGGTTATAGTAAGATTTTTCCCCACAAATGAAAAAACGCTCTATAGAAAAAAAAGTGTTAAACTTTTGTTTTATACTCACATTAATCATTTCCCTATTGCCTTAATTAATTGATTTTGGATCTGATATGCATATAGTGGCACATGTGAAGAAGGTCTTGGATAAAAATTCTCCAAAATCTATTGGTTTAGCTCTCGAGAATATGCTGAAAACTGGAAGGCTGGTTACACAAACTGGTCTAGACTTACAACAGGTATTTATATTATGGTAAATATATTGACTTTGTCAATTCTCTATGACATTTTATGTTTCATGGTTTATACTTTCCTGTATTACTCTGGGTTGAACTATTAGTGTTTGATTTTTCCTTAGGCTTTGATATTCATATGTATATGCATACATGTATGTAATTGTGTATGAGAGAATACATATATGTATTTTGCATTCTGTTAGATGGCTGAGGTGTGAAGTGAGGTGATAGAATCTTCTGGAGTGCGATGAGGCATAAGCCTCAAGGCATGGGACTATGCCTCCTGAGATCCTATTCTTTCAATGAAATCACCAAGTCAAATGATAAAAATTAAGCTATTTCTATGAGGATTATTTTTTTACATATGAAGAGAAGAGAGTATATGATCTGATCATCATATAGACAAGGATTATGAAGCATCATTTTAAAATTGCAGACCCCAGAGGCGTGAAGCAAGGTTTTCCACTATCATAAGGTCTGAGATGCGAAGGCATAAACCTCCTGAACATGGATTTTTTAATTAATAATTAATTTAAAATAAGTAAATATATAACTAAGTAAATACCTCAAAAATCAAAATACAGGAAAAATTATGAGAAATGAGAATTTGTCACATTTGAATATTTGCCCGCACTTTGTAATTTCTGGTTGGAGTGTGCTTTTTCTCAGTGCTCAGCTCTAAGGGTAGGTAACATCTTGTGCCTCCTCTTAGGCTGATTGTACACTTCTTCTATGCTTAATAAAATTCCATTCATTTACCAAAAAAAATTGCCTACACTTGTAGTATTTTTTTTTGATAGATACACTTATATATTTATAGTATTTTACTAGGAATATTACAATAAAAAAGTTTGGAAGGTTTTCCTCCTTTGTATTTTATTACTACATAAATAAGATTATCAATGACTAAAATGCGATGAACAATGAATTGTCCAAAGAATTTCCAGCTTTGCCTTGGGATTTTGGTTTCCGTAGAGGATTAAGGGATGAGGAAATTGAGTGTTTGTCTACTCTTGTATGTCTCCTTGATAAGGTTTGGTTGGATCCCTCGAAACCTGATAAAAGGATTTGGGCCATTCATCCCAAAGGGTCTTTTTCTTGTGGTTCCTTTTTCAAGTTCCTCTGCCAATCTCCCTCTCATCAGAGTTTCCCTTTCAAAGAAGTCTAGTGTAGGCCGGTCCCCCCAAGGTTATGGCTTTGTCTTGGGAAGTGTGGCATGGTAAAGTAAACACGATGGACAACCTACAAAAGAGAAGACCTGTCCTTTGTATTTCACCAAACTGGTGCATTCTTTGCAGATCTCATGGTGAGGATTGTAATCATCTATTTTTATCTTGTAGTGTTGCTACAGAGCTTTGGGCTTGGCTTCTATCTTTGTTTGGGTCTAGTTGGGATATGCCATCAGAAGTAAGCACAATCTTTAACCCTTATTTCTTCTCTTGGCCCCATAAAAGAGGAAGGAAAATGTGGAGATGCTCATGAGCAGCATTGTTATGGATAGTATGGGAAGAAAGGAATGCCAGAATCTTCCACGAAAAAGGAAGAAGCAGTCAAACCTTAAAGGACTGCATTTTGTCCAGGTCTTCACATTGGTTAAAGACTCTAGAATTATTTAACCATTTTACTTTTACTGATTGTTGGAAGGATTGGAAGTTGGTAGCAAGCTGTTCCTCCTACAAGGGAAGAAGCAGTCAAACCTTAAAGGACTGCATTTTGTCCAGGTCTTCACATTGGTTAAAGACTCTAGAATTATTTAACCATTTTACTTTTACTGATTGTTGGAAGGATTGGAAGTTGGTAGCAAGCTGTTCCTCCTACAAGGGAAGGGCAGTGACTAGCTGGGTCCCCCCTCCTCTTGGTTCTTTGAAGCTGAATTTTGATGGGAGTAGCCAGGGTAACCCGGGTCCTTCTGGGATGGGAGGTGTACTGAGGAATGAGGCTGGGGAGGTTGTCTTAATCTACTCTGGCCCTTTAGGAGTTGGGAATTTTATCCGGGCAGAACTGCTAGTTGCAATACAAGGAATACTTTTTGCAAAAGAAGTGGGCGTGGAGCAGCTTCTGATTGAAGGAGACTCTAAGACGGTGGTGGACTGGTTAAATAATCCGGAGGATGTCACTTGGGGCTACAAAAATGAGTTAAAGAAATTCAAATGGCTGACAAGAAATATGTCTATAACTGTACAATGGGTTGGGAGATCAGCTAATGCTTTTGCTGATGTCTTGGCAAAACAAGGGATAAATAGGGAAACATTGTTCTAGGCACAATTGTAACTATTGTTTTAATTTCAACATTCATGTTTTCTCTGTTGTAGTTTGTGTATTTGCTGTTTGGAGAGGCTGCTCCTCGCGCCTCTAAGGGGATCTTCTTGTATCTATTCATTATTTTAATGGAATTGATGTTATTTATCAAAAAAAAAAAAGAATTATCCAAAAAAAAAAGATGAACAATGCATGTAGAGTGTCTAGGAGTACTTTTTATAGTTTTCTAAAATCTTACAGTACTCTTGATATACTCCTCAATCTACCCATGACCAGTTTATTGATCAGCAAAAAAACTACCCACAACCGGCTGGCAGTAATAAGTAACATTAAAATCTGCCAAATTTATCCTATGATAAAATTCCATTGAGTTGACTAACTAAAATGAAAAAACTAACCTTTTTTCTTCATAATTGAAATTTCAACTCTGGATCACCAACTACTAAACTAAAATTAATGAAACTTTAACAGAGATAACTAAACTCATTAGCAAAACAACAGGCAGGGTCCATGTGGTGAAACTTTGAAAATTTGACTTGATTGTTGATCACTATTGATAGTCCACAGTTATTATAAATCAAAAGGCAGCTTGATAAAGGCCATCTACTTGTCTGATCAGCCTAATATTTTGAAGCATTATTTTACACTCATTGGATCTAATATTTCCAAAATTCTGCTCAACTAATGGTTGGATTGAGAGAAATTGTAGCGCAACTTCTGTAAGAAAGAAGTGTTTCAGTGAGGGTTGCGAAATGGGTGAAAACCTCATAGTTATTCTCCTTATAATCTCAAGGAACAAAGTGGAAGAAGGTGATTGATTCTTCTGTAATAAATAATGGTAACCACCACAAGAGGGTTTCATAAATCTGAAATTTGATGGTAATAGCATGTGGAACACCAGGCAGTCATGTGTAGGTGGGGTGTTTAGGGATGAGAGAAGTCATATAATTACTATGATCTCTGAACTGTTTGGAGTTGGGACTTGGGAACTTATTGAGGGTAGATGCGATGGCTATAGTGGAAGGTCTAAGGAGAGCAAAGGTGTTGAACATACAGAAACTTATTATGGGGGGGGGGACTCAAAGGTTTATGGTTGATGAATAATGAAGAAGTTATGTGGGTCTATGGTAGTGAAATTAAAAGATTAAATGGTTGGCAAGAAGTATAAAGGTGCAAGGCATTTAAAGATGAGCTAATTCTTTGGCTGACACATTAGCCAGTCAAGGGGTTATGAGGGATCATATGTTTTGGGCAAATTGTTACTTCAATTGGGTGAGAGACTAAGGTCTCTATAAAATCAGTGTGTGATTTTGTACATTAAGTTTAAATTGTAATGAAATACTTATCAAAAGAAAACAAACACTTCTGCCTAGAATATGGACTTAAATTTGACGGTTCCTCTTGCAACATTCTCTCGAGTTTCTTCTCTTGATTCTTTGTCATCACTTGCTTAAATACATATGCATAAAAGACTACATTTTATGTGTATGTGTCCTTAGAAGTTATATATGGGTTTGCTTTATTTTCAAAGTAAATAGGAGTGATTTTCTATTCACTTTCCAAGTTGGAATTGGGTTCCGTAAAGGGAGATTCAGCTCTTATATTGATTCTATAAAAGGAGCCATTGTTACTGAATATTTAAATAGTTAGTGTTGGTGATGAATAAATGTTTAGTTTAGTGAATTCTGCTAGTGGCCAGATATTTCTTCTCTTTCCTATAATACTTCTCTCTATTTTCTTTTCTTCTTTCTTTACTAGTTTGCTGCCTATTTTATAATATATCAACTTCTTTTCTTCTTCATCTTCCTACAAGCTTTAAGCTATTTAAAGGCATTCTTTTTTCTGCATTCTCACACATGCAGCCCAGATTTTACCATTACACCAAGTAATTAAAAATTCTTTCCAATCTAAGTAAGAATAGAAGTGTCAGCTATAAAAATATACTTGAAAAGGGATTACGTTCAGAGAAAAAAAATTGTATTAAAGCAATAAACAAAGGGCAAACTTCATATACCCTTCACACTATGGGGGGTGCATCACTCGATTACCTAAAATTTAGTTTGAGTTGGATTCCCTCTGAATTTTCACAAGAGAAGCAAAGAAGTCCCTCCGCTAATATTCCATCAGAAAAATAAGCGAAAAATGATTGTCTGCATCAGGCAACCAAGCCTTATGGATGTATTTGCTCCTGTCTTATTCATTTGAACTTTTAAGATGAGAAAGGGGCTTCTTTAGCTTGTTCACATCAGGCAACCATGCCGGAGCACCAAGGTCTGCTCGGCACATCAGTTGACCAAATTGGATCAGGTGCAGATTACTTGGTAACAGATTCATTGTTTCAAAATCAGATGTACCAAGGAAGCAGATGATAAAAATGATTCAGAGTTATCCCATGCTTCATCAGTTGGAAGCCATCCACAAAAGAACCCATGGATATGTACTTTAGCGTGACTTATCCTAATATTGGATTTCATTACACTCCTACAGAAGTACTTTCCTTTCATCCCTGCCAAAAAGGAGACACACATGCACACACGTGAGATACTGTCCTTATTGGTGAAGCCTCTGTTATACCTGGTAGCTGGTGACCATTGACCAGCAGAGGCAATTACAACAGCAGAGGCAGAGCTCTCATTTCTGTTTCCTCATCCTATTCCCGCAAAGAACCTTCTACAAAGAAGGTAACCCCTGATCCCCACAAGGTCTCAACCGAAATCCCAGTTGCATGTCAATGCTCCTATGAACAGTTTGTTTTGACATTTATGTTCTTTGCAGTGTTGAAATCCTGTCTATTTGCTATGCTGCAAGAGGAGGCTAGATTGGCCTCTCTATACTGTTAATCTCTGCCTTGTTCTCCTTGTATACTGGAATCCTGTTATGGAACTACCTAGACAGCAATCCTGAGCTTGAGACATGTCCGGCCATTGGACAGGATGCTTTTGGTACCATCAACTGTTACTTTATATCCACAGTTCTGTATGTGGAGTGGTACATTTGTAATAAACTGTTGACTTTGTTAAACTACACTTGAGGCTTATTAGGTTAATGCTCTGATCTCCAACTCCAGTAGTACTCGGAGTCTTCTTCTTCAGTCGTGAGACAGCAAATTTGATCTCTTCTTCAGGGTTTTGTTTTTTTAAATTGATTTATGCTGTTAGCACATCTTGGGCTGTGAAAGTTTGTGTGGGTGGGTGGGGGGGGGAGGGTTATATGGAATTTACCCTAGAGCAAATTGTTTTGACCATATCGTTTTATAGTTAGATAGCTAACCCATGTCACTGTCATTGGATAGATCTGAGTCCTGCAATTTGGTTATGTAGGCTTTGTGCAAAGCTTTTTCCAATACTGTGTTATGGGGGATTTCATTTATATTTTGTTTGCAGTTAATCAAGTCACAAGTGTTGTCTCTAGTGGTGATGATATGCTGATCTCTTAAAATATCCTTCTCATTTATGTCCCTGTAAACAGATGGAAGCAGAGTAAAAACTGAACAAAAACTGGACCAGTACTTCTAGTGCATACCGTTTAATTCCACCCAGCGCAAATGCTATTCATTTTTAAAACAAACAGTCTGCCTTCAATGCATTAGGCAATGCATGTTGGTGTCTCATTTGTTGCGGACAGCTTGTGTCTGAAATGGGAATGTTCAATATTCATCCCTGGTGTTTAATGGATATCCATTGGAGAGGTGTCAATTAGGCATTAGCCAAAGTACCAACACAAACCAGTTATCTTATCCATAAGAAAGATCTTGGTATTGTGGGTTAAGACACCTTCAAACCTGGGTTGTAGCCTTATAATTATTTTGAAGTTTTTATCTGAAGGAGTTTTTTAATGACATTGGCTTATGTTTAAGTTTATTATTCTCTTCTTTCTTGACTTTTTGTTATTATTGTGCAATTATGTAAAAATTTGTTTTGAAGCTTTGCATGTGTCTTTTGTTATTATATTAATTATATTAACCTATATGATTTTTTTTACTTTGATTTATGCTTAAAATGTATATAATTTTTTGGTTTTTTTTTTTTTTGAATTTTTGTGATAGAAAGAAGGAATGTCTGTTCAAGCAGAGAGGCTGAATTTTCTCCGTTTTCTTTCACATTTTCGAGCTGTTCATCGAGGAGCTTCATTTGCAGGACTTCGCACTACAAGCGTACGGAAATTGCTTCCAGAGTATGGTTTGTCATGCTAATCTATTTAAGAGTTTGATAATGATTTCTATATTGTAATCTTGCTAGTTATGTTTTCAGAACTTGGGGGTTTCTCTGCCCTGTTCACACACCTGATGGAGAGCCATGTGGTTTGCTGAACCATTTGACTTCTACTTGTCGTAAGATGATATCTTCCTTTTGTAGTTTATTTCTTCTGTGCTGTTATTTTTTCTCATGCATTTTGAGGTTTCAATGTATTTCCATAGGTGCAGTACCCTTCTGCTTATTTGCATACTTTGTACAACTAAATGTTGTGAATTATCTTCACTCCCCCTCTACTCAAAGCAAAGACAACTAATATATAATATATAATTCCCTAGCTGACGGTTTAGCTAAACGAGGGGCAGAAAGGGATTCACTGTTTTGGGCTAAGCTGTAACTTTAGTGTTTTTTTTTTTCTTTCTTTTTCTCCTTTTCTTGAGGTTCTCTGTTGCTCTTGGAAGATAAGTGTGTTTGTCTTCCTCTTGTAAATCTTCTATTGATGATTTAATGAAAGTGTTATTGATCAATATATATATATATATATATATATATATATATATATATATATAACCTTCATGTGGAATATATAATAATATGGTTACACCCAAGCATCACCCCATATGGTTGGGATAAGTCATGGATGATGGTCATGATACTCATAAGCATCACTATTGGTTACTATGTAGTTCCATATTTAATTCATATGCATTTTTCATTATAAATCTCAGGAATCACATCCTACTTCGATTCACATGGAAATGTGAAAGATTTTTTCAAAATTCGGATGTCCATCCTGAGTGTTTTAATTGGAGTTGGAATGATGCCTTCTCTGCCAAAGCTTGTACGAGCTGGGCCACCTGAAGTTCTTTCTGTCCTTTTGGATGGGCGTGTAGTTGGCTCTATATCTTCCCCTGAGGTTGAGAATGCTGTTGCACATTTACGGAGGTTAAAGCTTTCAGCATGTTTGGGGGTCTGTATTTATTTGGTTTTGGAGAGTTTACTGTTTTTTGAATCTGTTTCCCATTTGCTTTCATTCTTATATAATTAATTGAATGATGTTGCAGATTCCCAATGATTTGGAGGTTGGGTATGTTCCGCTGACCATGGGTGGAGCATATCCTGGCTTGTACCTTTTCACATCTCCATCAAGGTTTGCTCGTCCAGTTAGGAACATTTCTGTTTCTTCAGAGGAAGGCCAGGATATTGAACTTATTGGGCCATTTGAACAGGTCTGTTACTGATCTTTAGTTACATTTTCTTATAGCATTAACTATGGAATGCCTTATTTTCTCTTTTTATTTCTTTTGAAGGACAGTGAAAGAAATTCTTATCAAAACAAAATATAGTACAATGGGTGTTGGTGAATTTGATTGGATATGTGCTTCTCTTGTATTTGAGAGCCCTTTTTGGTTATGATGTAGGGGAGGAACCTTCCTGCCATTGCTGTTTCTTTGAAATTTAGATTTTTGGCAGCAGTTGGGGATTACTGTTCAATTGATTAGGCAATTGGCTAGTGATTTAACTGAGTTTTGTTGGGCATAAGTACTCTAGGCTGGCAATTAGCCATCCTTGTTTGGTGCATGGTGAAATTTCAGGCAGGCAAGCATGAAAATGTGGGCTCGAGTCTGAGAGTGGTAAAATTTGGCTTATATTCAATCCACCTCTCCAAGATCCCAGACAGCCGGGACCAACTTTCAGGCGAAGGTCAAGTTTGATGCATTTGTTTAACAAAGTATTAGTGTAAATACAATCGAGAATTTGCAGTTGTTTACAGTTATCCATACAAAGGGACACAATATGGGCCAAAAAGATGCGTATATATGTTAGCCAGCTGCACTATTTATACAGAGTGTTCAGATTCAAGAATTTTTCTTTTTCTTTTTTCTTCAAACCCCAAAGTTTACTCCTGGTGGAGGGTGAGGGGTGGGGGGGGGCATTTCTTTCCTTAAGTTAGCATCACTGACTAATTTGAATTCTTTGCATACTTTCTACCCTGGGTACAGACAAACCTTGGTATGCAGTAATAAAACGCATTCATGGAATCTCAGATGATTGGGATGCTTGACTTGTAGTTAGGTGTACGTGAGACTCTCTATGGAAATCGGTTATCACTATTTTACCTTTGTTTTGACCCCACACTAGATTTGATTTCTACTCTGGAGACACAAGGAAATTTTGGATAGATCTTTGGGTAGGGAAAACACTTGAAAAATTCTCTATTCCTTCACTTTTTTCCTTCTCTGACCACAAAAACAAAATAGTCTCCTGTTGTTCTTCCATTTCAGCCTTCAAATCATAGACATTCTCAGTGGTTGTGGTGAGCAAACACAAGTAGGTTTAGTTGCAGCTTCAGAAGTAGTAGCTAAGGTGGATGGCTTTATGGACGGTTCTTCTTCAATTAGTATTTCTGATAAATTCACAATATGGTGAGCTTTCAATAGCTTTTGTTCCAATTAATATGGTGATCTTTTCAATAGCTTTTAAGAGAAGAATGAGGATAACTTTCAAGAGACAAGTTAGAAGGAATCATGGGGCACTACAGGAGAGGAAAAAGCAGAGATTATTGTTACCGATGAGGAAGAATTGGAGAGGGATGTGGAAAAACAGTTGGGGAACAAGACCATTGCAAAAGTGATGAGATTGTTTTGGAAGAGGAGGAAGTGAGGGGGAGGAAGGAGCGCAAATGATTCAGAAGACGAAGGGATTGCAATGGATGAAACCTATGTTATTGGAAAAAAGTTGATTTGGAAAAGATTGTAAATATAGAAGTTGAAGTGAGCAAAGCTTTGGATATTCATTGTGTGTGGAGAGAGGTTTATGTTAGAAAAAAATTCAGAGAAGTAGAAGAGAAATATCCATTGCCTGTGAGGGAGGATGATGCAAATAGTTGTCTAGTGAGATTGCAATCAGTCTTAGTTTAGATCTGAATTAAACTAGAAATAATGCAGAGAGTAAAAGAAGGGAAGAAGAGAGAACATGAAGAGGAGAAAAGATTCAGAGAAGAGTGTGGGTCATAACTGAGATTGTCGCCCCACTCAACTATTTATATTCATGATTTAAGAAAAGGTAAAAAACCAGTATTAACCCTACTGCTTACATAAGCTATAAATAACAGAAAATAACTACCAACTAATCCAGCTAACATACTAACAGCAATATAAATAGGCATGCAG
This sequence comes from Nelumbo lutea, assembly GCF_056320005.1. Classification (NCBI taxonomy): domain Eukaryota; kingdom Viridiplantae; phylum Streptophyta; class Magnoliopsida; order Proteales; family Nelumbonaceae; genus Nelumbo; species Nelumbo lutea. The sequence goes on along the minus strand of NC_142684.1, from coordinate 166,338,658 downwards.
CAGAGGGGACCACATTATTGTTCTACATCTCTACACTCCCCCTCAAGTGGGAGTAGATATTAGTCATTCCCATTTTGCACAAATCAGTCTCCAATTGGTCTTTGTAACTGCCTTAGTGAAGAGATCTGCAAGCTGCATATTAGAGGCGAAATCTGGAAGACATACTTCTTGGGAAGTAACTCTTTCTCTGATAAAGTGTCGATCTACTTGAATATGCTTAGTTCTATCATGTTGTACTGGATTATGGGCAATGTTAATAGTTGCCTGATTATCACAATACTACATTAGGGGCTTCTCATAAGCAATACCTATCTCCTCAAATAGGGATCTCAACCATAAGACTTCAGCCACACCATTTGCCATAGATCTATATTCAGCTTCAGCACTTAAGCGAACAACAACATTTTGTTTCCTACTTCTCCAAGAGACAAGATTCCTCCTACAAAAGCACAATGCCCAGAGGTAGATCTCCTATCATCAACACAACTAGTCCAATCAGCATTTGTGTAAACTTTTATTTTCATGTGACCATTATCCTTGAAGAGTATACCTCTGCTGGTCATCTCTTCAAATAAGTCAGTATCCTCTCAACTGCAAGTAGGTGAGTGTTTCTAGGAGAATGCATATACTGGCTAACACTAACTGCATAAGAAATGTCTGGTCATGTTAGGCAAAGATAGAGTAGTTTCCCAACCAACCATTGAAACATAACTTTATCTTCAAGTGGCTCTCCACCTTCTGCACTGATCTTAAGATTTTGTTCAATAGGTGTGTTAGCAGGTTTAACACCTAGCTTCCCAGTTTCTTCCAAAAGATCAAGAACATACTTCCTTTGGGAAAGAAAAATCCCATGTTTAGACCATTCTACCTCAATGCCCAAAAAATAACGTAGTTCTCCCAAGTCTTTGACCTCAAATTCTTGATGAAGTAGTTGCTTAAGAGAGTTAATCTCACATGTATCATTCCCTGTCACTACAATATCATCCACATATACAACAAGTAGAGTTCAGGTGGAATCCATTTTTTTAATAAAAGTGTGATCTGATTGTGTTTGCACATAGCCGAATTTTTCAAGGGCCTGTCTAAATCTATCAAACCAGGCTCTGGGAGACTGCTTCAGTCCATATAAGGCCTTATTAAGTTGGCAGACCTTCTTCCTTGCTTCTACACTATAAAATCCAGGAGGTAACTCCATGTATACCTCTTCTTGCAAATCACCATTGAGGAAGGCATTTTTAACATCCATCTGAAACAATGGCCACAAGAAATTGGTTGCAATGGATAGTAAAACTCTGATAATGTTCATCCTTGCTACTGGTGCAAAAGTCTCCAAATAGTCTATGCCATATGTTTGTGTAAACCCCTTTGCAACTAATCTGGCCTTTTATACCTTTCAACGGAACCATCAACATTATGTTTCACTGTAAACACCCATCTACACCCAAGCGGTTTCTTCCCTTTAGGCTGATCAACTAACTCCCATGTATTGTTCTTTAGAAGAGCATCCATATCTAACTTCATTGCATCCTTCCACTAAGGTATTGACAAGGCTTCTTGCACTGTTATGGGAACGGAAATAGCAACAATAGATGCGAAAAAGGACTTGTAGGATGGAGACAAATGATCATAAGACAGAAACTGGGAAATACAATGAGTTGTAGATGAGGTACAATGGCAGTTCATTGGGACTGTGGTGTTTCATCTGTAGTGGGGTATAAAGGAACTTTAATTGGAAGATCAAGATCAAGATCATCCAATGGAGGAGGAGAAGGATCAACAATGGAAGGAATTTCATTTGTAGTGGGGGATAAAGGAACTATGGTACATGGTTCTGGAGCCACAGAGGAAATTGGAGTTGGCCTGCACCGTTGATGACCGAAATCAACCTGCCTTCGTTGCTTGTGATACACCCTAAAATCCCAACACCTTTGACAACCCTCCTCTCTACACTTCCCTTCAGTGATTAGGACAAGTAATGGGATTTTTGATGAATGAGACCCCATCTCACTACTCTCCCGTTGAGAAGAAACTCTAGGATAATAGGGTACATCCTTAAAGAATGTGACATCCATAGAAACAAACCGTTTCCCTGATATAGGCTTGTGCTTACCCAAGGAAAATGCATTTTGAGGCTTTAGGATCAACTTTGGAACGTTGAGGCCCAAGGATCTAAACAAAGCAAGTACATCCAAAAGTCTTAAGGGGAATAGTAAACATCTCCTTATCAGGATATAATAGGGTAAATGGAACTTTCATGTCTAGGACCCGTGAAGGAACTTGGTTGATGAGACACACAACTGCATGAATAGCATCTCCCCATAAGTGCATAGGTACATTGGAGTTGAGCATAATGCTTCTGGCCACCTCCAATATATATCTAATCTTCCTCTCAGCAACCCCATTTTGCTGAGGTGTATGGGAACAAGTGCTCTAATGGATGACTCCATCGTCAAGGAAATATGAAGCCAATGGTTTTGCAAAATACTCTTCAGCATTATCGGTTTTGAAAATTTTGATTTTGACCCCAAACTAGGTCGAAACCATCTGATGGAAGATTGAGTCAAGGTAGGAACCTCATCTCGAGAACACATAAGGTAAACCCATCAAAAACATGTATAGTCATCAACAAACAACAAGAAATATCTGTATCCCTCCATAGCAGTGATGTGATATGGTCCCCAAACATCAATATGCACAATTTCTAAAGGAATGCTACTTCTTTTATTGTTCAAATAATAGGTTGTTCTACAATGCTTTGTTTGTTCACAACTTTAACATTTCAAACTGGACATCTGGATTGACTCAAACAAACTCTTTAAAGACCTAAACATCAAATGCCCTAACTGATTTTGCTAAAGCATAACCTGACTCACGGACTGAGAAATAAAATACCTCCCAACTTCACAATCTTCCCCATTTGAATTCCCTCCAAGCAAGTAGATTCCATTCGTCTCATGGCCAATCCCAATTACCTTCCTCGTCTCCAGATCTTGAAAAACACATCGATCAGGAAAGAAAGTCATTGAACAATTTTGACCTTTAGTGATGCTACTAACTAAAAGCAAGTTAGTACTAAGTTTAGGAACATGCAAAATTGAACAATTTCAGCTGATGTGAGGCTGCATAGAGTTGCACAACCAAATCATAACCAAATAGTTCTCTTGAACCCATTTGGCATATGTTGGGTCTTCCTTGGTTGGTTCCTTTACATCCCCCATCACATAGCTCAGTTTTCCTCTACTCCCAATAGCCATCATGGCTGACTGAGCCCATTCCAAGTAATTTGATCCGTCAAATTTGACAGTGGTGATCTGAAACATTTTCTCAGTCATGTTTCCAGTACCACCAGCCCCAAAGACCCTTGATTTTTATTCCTGCCATCTCTTTCAAGAAATTTATCAAAAGTAAACCCCTTTAATGCTAAAACAGATGTAATTACACCCAGAAATTGCTAATAGCCGACCTAGAAGGTTGAAATATGTCTAGCAATCATGCAGAAATATTGGACCAGGCTTAATAATCTCCCAGAAACTGATAACAGTTATATATTTAGGGTTTAAATCTGAGAACTGGTTGTAGGTAAAGAAAAAACCCTAAAAAATTCAGAGAAAGTAGAAAACTTCCAGCTGCTCCTTCCAGAATGTTCAAATTAAATTCTGATTGAAGTCGATCTCAAAAACAAACTGAAACCTACCCAGAAAAGTCTGGTCGCCACCTCCAATCCACAGTCTGAACCCTAATCTTGAATTTTCTTTCTTTCCTCTGATTCTTCCTCATCACTGGACACCTCCCAAGGCCTTACAATCCCTTGGGCATCTGCTGCACTCTTCCAGCAATCTCCAAGAACCAGTTGATTGACATTTTTTGCTAAAACTTCCAACCCTAGGAAGTTCTCATGCAGTCGGCCGGATTAAACTCACATGAGAAGCCCTAGGTTGGCTCTGATACCAAGTTGTCTAGTAAGACTGCATTCCGTCTTAGTTTAGATCTGAATTAAACAAGAAATAATGAAATAATGCAGAGAATAAAAGAAGAAGAGAAGAAGAGAGAACACAAAGAGGAGAAAAAATTCAGAGAATGTGGGCCATAACTGAGATTGTTGTCCCACTCAACTATTTATATTAATGATTTAAAACAAGGTAAAAAAACCAGTATTACCCCTACTGCTTACATAAGCTATAAATAACAGAAAATAACTACCAACTAATCCACCTAACATACAGCAATATAAATAGACGTGCAGGAGTGGGGACCACATTATTGTTCTACATCTCTACACAAATCATCAGGAATATCCTTCTTTGTCTGATGATGGCGGGAACTTCATTTCATGTAGAACTGAAGAAGCTGACATTGAAAAAGGTGGAAAGTTGAATGGTGTTCAGTTTTTTGACAAAAACACAGTATTGTAATTGGAAAGGATCATTGAGGATCCTATTGTTTCCTTGGAGCTCAAGGATTCACTGGCACTTAGAAGATTTAGAAAGTAAAGAAAGCATCAAGATATCTTGGTTTCAAATGTTTTTGCTAGAAAATAGTGAAACTGGCCAATTTCCTATTTGGGTATAACAATCATTCCTATTTGTACCCAAGTTTATGTTATTTGTATTAAATTTACTATTAATATTAGTGTTAAATAATTGAATTTTGTTAATATTGCTATTAATAAAACCTGTTAAATTCTGTTAATTCAGTATTACCCTTAATCTATACTAGTAACAGTAATTAAAATTTAAATTACTATTAAATGCAGTTTAATTAAATTTTGTGTCCTGTTAACAACAATGTTTTAAGAACAAAAATCAATTTGGATGGATTGGACAGGCCAACAAGACATTGAATTGGACCAATTTATTTAGAGGCTCTTTTTCCTGATTTGAATGGTCTTGCCATTTTATTTAGTGGCCTGCAATTATTATTGGGTTTGCATGAGGAAGACCATGCAGAAGGTCATGGCTCCTTGTCCAATTTGCCAACAGCAGAAGTATTTCTCTCAGTTCCCTGCTAGCATCCTTCAGTCCATCCCCTTCAACAGGGAAAATAGCCATCCTGGTAATTGTTGATTGTCTCTCCAAATTTGCTTATTTTGCCACATTACCTTATGCCTATGCAATGGCCTTGGTAGCAGATGCCTTTGTGAAGGGCGTGATCAAGTTACATGGAGTGCCTAGAACTATTGTATCCGACCGTGATGCTGTTTGCATGAGCCACTTTTAGGCTTTAGATCTTCTGCCTCCAGGGTACACAGATGGCTCAGTCCACCACACCCACAGTTCAATGTTCAGACGGAGGTGGTAAACAGGTGTCTTGAGACTTACCTTTGATTTTGCTGAGAAGTGAGAACACCCAAAGCAGTGGGTTTGGTGGTTGCCTTGGATAAAGCTATTCTAAAACATTCATACCTCAGGTGGCATGACTCCAATCAAGGCCTTGTATGGCCAAGAACCCCCACCTATTCTTCCATAAGAAAGGGGATCAACTTTAGTGGTGGCGGTGGATGAACAACTGTCATCTGGCTATATGTCAAATTCTAAAAGAACTCTAAGAAAACCTTGCACTTGGTCAATAAATGATGAATACCAACTATGATAAAAAGCATAGAGCTTTGAGCTATCAGATTAGTGAACAGGTCTTTCTCCGTTTACAGCTCTACTGCCAAACCACTTTGGCTAGGAGAATGTGGCATGAGTTGGCTTTGCGTTATTTTGGGCCATTCCTGTATTACAGATTAGAACTCCCTTTTTTGTCAGTACTCCATCTAGTATTCCACTTCTCCTTGCTTAAGAAGTTCATCCCCAGAAATGTGATTTGCATGCCCACACTGCTGGATTTGTCAGATGGCAACTAGCTTCAGGTTACTCCCCACAAGATATAAACCTTTATTGGGCTCATAAGGTTCACAAACTGCAGAAAGAATCCTTAGTTTTATGGTCCAACCTTCCAATGGAGGATGCCACTTGGGAGTTCATTGTACAGCTCCAGCAAGAGTTCCCTACTATCAACCTCAAGGACAAGGTTGATCTCCAGGCGAGGGGTATTATTGCCAGACCCACAACAGCAGTCCAAGCTGAAAGGGGTAAGCCTTAAGGTCCACAACAATGTCTATGGCAGAGGACCCACACACCAATTCTTCTATACAAGTTATATGGGGAGTTAGTTACAACAGGATGAGGTGTAATGTAAGCCTATATAAGGCAGTATTTTTGAATCTGGAGGACAAGTTTGATCTCCAGGCGAGGAGTATTGATAGGCCCACAACAGCAGCCAGCCCAAGCCCAAAGGAGTATTGAATGGACTGTCTTCCACACTACAATGTCAATGGCACAGGGCCCATGCACTAGTACACAAGTCTACAGGGAGTTATTTACAACAAAATTATGTGTAATGTAAGCCTATTTAAGGCAGTTTATTTGAATTTGGAGTAGCGAAGATAGTATTCCCTCTCTTTTCTCCCTCTTCTCTCTTTCCTGTTCCTCTGTATTCAATAGGTTGGGACCTTTGAAGCTCCCCTGAGTTAGGCAGGTCCTAACACTCACCCCACCCTAGAACAAAAGGCTTGAAAATTAAAAATAATATGAAATAAGTACTAGTAATATTTGATTCTTCTGAATGCCTATGGGTAATTTTCTTTAAAAAGTCATAGATGGAATCATTACTTTTTAGTTGCATAGTGATTATTGTCTATTGTTAGGTGTACATGGAAATCAGATGTGCTGATGGTGGAAATGGAGGGAGGAGAAGCATTTTCCCTGCAACTCATGAAGAGATCCATCCTACTGGAATACTTAGTGTGGTAGCCAACCTCACGCCCTGGTCTGATCATAATCAAAGTCCACGTAATATGTACCAATGCCAGGTTTTCTTTTCCTCTTCTAAGTATTGCATATTAATCTGAATAATATCCAAATGTATTAAAATTCTGTGATTATTCTTTTTGTCTATGTCTTCTGTAGCTAGTATTGTTATTTTGTTCAGTAATGCTTATTACCATTTTTGATAGTTAATGCTTTTCATCATTTGTTTCAATTATAGATGGCAAAACAAACAATGGCTTTCTCTTCACAGTCAATACGGTTTCGTGCAGATCAGAAGCTGTACCATCTTCAGGTGAGAACTTATTATTTGTTTTTGTTCTAGCGAGAACAAAATTCCTCATTTTACATGTGCTTCAGCTTTAGGATGCCCAGAAAACTATCCTTTTTTTTCATGTTATTTTGATGCAGAATGCAGTGTGGTAGGAATTTCTTTTTCTTTCACTTGCATTGTCTTGATATTTAGCATATGGTTTAAAATGTCGGGAAATGTTGCCTGACGTATGTTGGTGTTGGGACCCATCGGCTGAAACTTTCAGGTGATTAAGGAAAACACAAAATATCATTTGACATTTCCGATAGTTCGATCAAATGTCAACCAAGTCCGACCAAAAACACAAAAAATTACATTATTTCCTATTTTTTTGAACATTGGGAATCTCGTTGAATGCCAAAAACAGAGAAAGGTAGAGAGAGATTTCAAAACAAACAAAATAAAAACATGTTTAGCATGAAGATACAGGCTTAAAGAAGGGGAAAGGGAAGAAAGTGTTTCACATTTTCATACCTCGAAGCTTGAACATCTAAATAGGCAAGATTAGGATTTGGATCAATTAGCTTTACCATCAATAGAGTGCTGAAAACCCTCTTTTTTTTATCAATAACATCAACTTCATTAAATTAAGAGAAGAGAGGGAAAAGAATACAAAGGGAGATAAAATAACTTAGCTCCCCCAAAACAGAAAACATAGGGAATGCAAAGAAAATTAAAAACTAGCCCAAAAAACAGCCTCCCTATTCACTCCTTGCTTGGCCAACCCATCCGCAAATGAGTTGGCACTCCTCTTCACCCAGCTGTACTGAATCTCAATATCCCTACCCAGCCATAAGAACTGTTTTTTCTCATTGTTAAAGTTCCACAAACCAGTGTCCTCTGTCTTCAACCAATTAACCACCACCTTCGAGTTACCTTCCAGAATCAAACGACCAATATTTAAATCTTTTGCTCTTCGGATTCCTTCAAGCGCTGCAAGGATCTCAGCCCTAAGAGAGTCACCTTCTCCAATAGGGCCAGAGAATAAAGCAGTAACAATCCCTTACTCATTCCTGAAGACTCCTCCAATCCCAGAGGGCCCTGGATTCCTGACACTACTGCCATCAAACTTCAGCTTTATAAAGCCCGAGGGGGGAGGGGACCAAAAAAGACAAAGAGTCGTCTTGCATCTAGCAGTGGAAGGAATCTCTTTCCAGTTTCTTAGCAAGTCATCCGTAGGACAATCTGAAAACAACTCCAAAGATTTTAGCCAGTGGACCACTCTTAAAAGGATTCGATCTAACAAATCTTCCAATGTTTTTTCCTTGTCAGAAAATATGCATGTGTTTCTTTCTTCCCACAAAGACCAGCAAACCGCTGCCTTAATACACCTCCACATAGTCTTCCCTCGCTTCTTAGGCCAACTGAAAAAAGGAGAAAACCCACTCCCAAATAGTTTTAGCAACCTTACAAGAGACCATGAGGTGGTAGCCATATTCCCCATCAGCTTTACAAAGAGCACATCTATTAGGAAGTAGACAATAGGTGGGTCTCTTTCTTTGGAGTAAGTCTAAAGTGTTGATTGTTTCCAGGAAAATTTCCCAACAAAAAAACTCCACCCGAGGAGGAATAGGTCTGCTCCAAATTTCCTTAACTGGAAAGGACAACCCCAGGGGGTGTAGGAGGCTGAGTTAAGGTTTCAAAGAAAGAAGCACAGGAAAAGGTACCAAAGCTAGAATGGGTCCAAAATCTGGTGTTTTCCTTAGCAGGGTTTAGGAAGACACCCTCAAGGGAGGCTAGCAGAGCTACCAAGCTATCCAAGTCCGTATCCCTAATTGCCCTACGCAAGCCAAGGTTCCAACCAAAGCCCAAAGTGGAAGCTGAAGGGACTAAGAAAGAAGAAATGGGTTCATTTTTCAAGTCTGAAAGAGCATACAAGGAAACTTGTCTTTCAGAGGAAAATCCCCGACCCAAAGATGTTCCCAGAAATTTATTCGGTTACCAGAGTTTAGACCATACCTGATCCAAGGGGAGAAAACTGGAAGCAGATTGTGGATGGATTTCCAAGGAGAAGCAGCTGAAGCCCTTGCCAAGATTCCAGGATCCCAACCATTGTCTTCCAGCCCATGAATGCTAGCCACAATCTTAGTCCACAATTTATCCCTTTCCAAAGAGAACCTCCACAACCACTTCCCCAGAAGAGCCATGTTCCTTTTCTTGAAATTACCAATCCCAAGACCTCCTAGTTTTTTACACCTAGAGACCACCTCCCAACTCACCCTATGATCTCTCTTCTCCTCTCCAGGCTCCTAGAGAAAGTTCCTCATTAATTTTTCCAAAAGATTTGAAACCTTTGAGGGGATCTTAAATACTGACAGAAAGTAAACAGGAAGGTTAGCTAGGGTAGATCTAATGAGAAACTCTTCCACCTAAAGAAAGATAACTCCTCTTCCAGGCCGCTAGCCTCTTCTCAAACCTCTCCACTACCGGAGCCCAAAAGCTAACACTCTTAGGATTATCTCCTAAAGGGAGGCCCAAATAAGTTAGGGGTCAGTCTATAATAGCACAACCTAGCTCATCTAAAGATTCCCTTAGGTCTCTTTCATTCACATTCACTCCCGCCACACAACTCTTGTCAAAGTTTACCTGGAGGTTAGATATCTGCTCAAAAAGTTGTATTGTCAACTTTAGATTCTGGATCCAACTGAGGTTCCCTCCTTCACAGAAAAGGATAGTATCATATGCAAACTGTAGAAGAGTTAAGGGAACCTTCTCCCTTCCTACTCTCCACCCTCTTATCAGATTCCTCGAGTCTACTCGATGGATCAATTGCCCAAAAACTTCAACAATAAGGGTGAAAAGAAAAGGGGAAAGAGGATCTTCTTGTCTTAGACCTCTCAACACCGGAAAGAAGTCAACCACAGTCCTGTTCACCAGGATAGAATAATGGCAAGTCCTAACATAGCCCCAGATCCACTTGCACCACCTGTCACCAAAACCAAAACTCCTCAACACCTCCATCAAGAATGACCAATCAACCAAGTGGAAAGCCTTCTCCAAATCCAATTTGCTAACCACTCCCTTCTTCTTTGACTTTCTAAAGCTCTCTAAGCTCTCATTTGTAATGAGAATCTGATCGGTGATCTGTCTTCCCGCCGCAAAAGCACTTTGGTTGGGTGCAATAATAGAGTGGAGCACCTTTTTTATCCTGAGAGATAGAACCTTTGCAATGATTTTGTACAAGCTAGTCACCAGACTAATAGCTCTAAAATCTTTTGGTTGAGAAGCATCTTTCTTCTTTGGGACTAAGGCAATGAAAGTTGAGTTCAAGCCCGGGTTTATTACACCCCTCCTGTGGAACTCCTCAAAAACCGATGAAAGATCATTCTCCAAAATATCCTAACAATCCTGGTAAAAGGCCATTATGAACCCATTTGGACCCGGAGCTTTTGTCCTATCCATAGAGAAAACTGCTTCCTTTACCTCCTCCATATCGAACCTTTTTTCTAACCACTCTCTCTTCTCTGCACTTTGAGTCAGCCTATCCAAACCCTCCAACCACACTCTCTCATTCATAGGCCTTCTAAAAATAGATTTGAAGTGGTTTACTGGGGCCTTCGCAATTTCAGCCGGGTGAGATAAAACTGCTCCATCAACTTCCAAATTAGAGATGTAATTCTTCTTTCTCCTTCCATTTGCCACTGAATGGAAAAACCTTGTACTTCTGTCTCCCTCCTTTAACCACTTACACCTAGATTTTTGCCTCCAACTGATTTCCTCAATCAGGATGTCCTCCATCTGCCTCCTTAAAACCCATCTCAACTCCTTTCTTCCTCTCCTAAGGGGCCTCTCTCTTCCTTCAGGTCCAAGTCCTCGATTTGCTCCACCAGAACTTTCTTTCTCTCTTCTAATCTTCCAAACTCCAGCCTATTCCACTTCTTTAATTGAAATTTTAAGTATTGGAGTTTCTTGTGGAACCTCATTCCCTCCCAAACAACTACCGGATTAGCTTGCTCCCACCACTCTCTGATTTTCTCAATGAAACCCGGATGAGTCAACCACATATTTTCAAACTTGAAAGGGGTAGGCCCTACTCCTCTTAATTCCTCCTTGACCAAAACTATTGGCCAGTGGTCTGAAGTAAATCTAGGGAGAGCCCTAGAAGTAATATTGCCCCAATGTTCCTCCCAATCTGTTGAGAACAAAAATCTGTCCAACTTGGTGCAAATTGATCGTGATTGAAGGTTGGACCAAGTGAAGTTATTATTTAGGAAAGGAAGTTCTTTGGATTAAAAGAGTCCACAAATTGGTTGAACTTCCTCATACTTGTTGTCACTCTCTGTCTGGGATTGTTGGTTTCCTCCATACTACATTAAAATCCCCTCCCACACATCAAGGTCTATCCCAAAGGCCTCTAATGTCACTCAATTCTTCCCATAATTTCTCCCTTTGCCTATAGTCATTGGGGCCATACACATTTGTTAGTACCCATTCATATCCATCGGTCACCTGTTTGAACTTTAGGGAGACAGAGTGATCTCCAATTAGCTCCTCCACACTTAAGAGAATCTCTTCTTTCCACAGGGTCACAATCCCTTCCTAGGAACCCCACAAAGGAGAAGCCACCCACTTAATACCTCTAGAACTCCACACACTCCTTGCCCATCTACAATCAAAGTCCATTCTTTTGGACTCCTGAAGCATAACCACATCCGGGTTAAATTTCTTAATTACCTCTTTGATTGTTGCTCTCTTTCTAATGCTGCCCAACTCCCTCAATTCCAACTTAGGATTCTCATTGAAAACTATAAGCCTTAACCCTAACTCCTCCAAGATCTATTTAGACCCTTTTTTTCTAATCTCTTTCACTTCAAACTTCTTGTCCCCCTCAATATCTTTTTTTAACCTCCCCACTTCACTCAGCCTTCTAAACTTCATCTTGCTGTCATCTTTATTTTGCATGTAGGCTTTTAGATCATTCGGGTTCTTCAGCTTGCACCCCAACTTTTTCACAAACTCTGCAACTAACTCTTCCCCATTAGTTTCCTCTTTTTCTAAAGAAGCACTCTCCTCACTCCTAAGAAGCTTCTTGTTCCTTCTCACATTACCTCCAACTACAACCCTGTCTGTCCCCTCCAGGCTCCCTCTCTGCAAATCCTTCCTTTCCACTTCACCCAAGAGGCTTTCTAAGATTTCCCAAATAATTGTCTCTCTGCAAGTTTTCTCCCCCACTTCCCCCCCTTGTAGACTCACTGTGGCTTTTAGACCAAGGGCTTCCGACTCTTGGTTGGGAAGAGAATATGGAACAAGAGATACGGAGCGCTCATCAGTATCCAAAACTGAATTGACAGAGTTGAGGGATTTACCTGAGGTAGAGAAGTGAGGAGAGAGCAAAGGCGAAGGAGAGGTAGTCACTTTCTTTTTTGAGAAATTAGAGCACTCTGTCTCCCAGAGATGGGGGAGGAAAATCCCTGTCGTTGTATCAACACAATGACCCCTTTCTGTACCCAAGTATGTACCTCTCTGTGAGGTACCCTTGTTCCGCTCTGAGAAGACCCGAGCTACCTCCTTTTCGGCCTCTTGCAAAGCACTAGAACTAGGGGGGGCTCAGCCAGAATTGGGTTAAGATCAAACACCCGCTCCTCCCCCTCCTCCTTTCCTTCCCCCCCTGAATCCCCTAAGAACAAGCAGTTCAGGCTAAAAGTATCTCTGTTCTGACCTTTAGTTAAAGCTTCATCTGCCGCACTGCCTAAACTCCCACAGGCTTCTGAACTTTCATCATAATCAGAATCTGAACCGCAACTTAGCCAACCTTGATCAGCCTCTTCCTTCTCTTCTGGTCTGCCTCTCGAATAGTGCGGGTTCGGGCTATCAGGAATGCTAAGATTTTGCACGTCGCCGGCTGCCCGTCGGACCCGGCACAAAGGCCGGAGTGAGGGGGAGACTTAGACGATGATAGATGAAAGTTGCCATCTATCATCGCCCCAAGCCTGCCCCGCCCCACGTGATGACTTAAGTTGCCACGCGGGCTTTTAAAACTGAGAGTAGGCCCAACCACTGACCCGATCGGCCCGACCTTCCCTAAAGCCGGTTCAGATAGAGACTTAGAGCACAAACGGCTCTTTCCCAACTTAGCCACGTCAGCATAGGACGGGCCACCCTCTTTAAACAACCCCTCTTCAAAAAAATTTGAAAAAGAAGCCTTAAAAGGAAGGCTTCGAGACTTGGGGCGCCCCTACGACTGTTCCCCTTCCGCTGTATTTCGCCCACACACAACAGGCTTTCCTGCCAGCCCCTGAAGGCCACGTGTACACCACCCTGCGAGCTCGTCAGTTCCTTCAACCTCTGGTCGTCTTCCCCAAAGCAAGGCTTCATCTTCTGAAGCTAACCAGACCTTGTACCAAGCACCTTCTGAAAGAACTTTGAAGGTCTGCGGCAAGTTCTCTGGTTTGATCCCAGCAACCTTAAGTTCCACCGCTCTCAAGTTTCTTAAGTTAGCCTCCAACAGAACTCCACCCAACGCTCTAATAATTTTCCTCAGTATTTGATCATTCCAAAGGTTGAAGGGAAGACCAAGAAGTTTAATCAAAAGGCTGCTGGTTCTGGGTTCAACTTCGTTGCAATCTGGAGCCCAATTCTGGACCTGAATCAAACTTCCTTCTACAAGGAAAGTATTGGAGAACAGTTTCTTAACTCCAATATCCAGTATAGCTTTCTTTTCAGCAAAAGGCAGCAACATTACATCTTCATCTAATCCCAACCTCTCTGCTAATACTTTTAAAACTTTTGTCCAATCTTCTATCACCCTTTTTGCCACTAGGACCACCCTCTTCTCCCAGCTCCCACTCCCTTCTTCCAAAGCAACTCGTCGGAGGACAGTCGAGCTGGACACCAAAACTTCAGGGTAAAGCTTAGAGCAGGGCACCTGATTACACAGGACAGAACAAACCTTCGAACCAGGGGCTTCTTCTACTCTACCTTCGACATCCAAGAGAAAAGCCTGAAGATTAGAAGCGAAAGAAGCCCACCCTCTCCGCTTCAGGCCTTCTGGAATACACCACTTGCTTTTTGTTATTACCAAAGAGTTCGGTAACCATTATGAACCACCCTTTTCCATTCCTTTTTAGCACAGATTCGAACCTCTTGTTCTCACAGGTCAACGAGTTTCTCCAACCTTCTTCCCATAAGGAATTTACAGTTCCATCTACAAAACCTTTCAACCACACACAGGCCTCCTCTTGTAGGAGAATTGACGCCCTGCTCCCTTCTCTGATTTTCAAGAGGGCCTTCCCCTTTGTCCTTCCCTGCTCAAACAGGAAAGATTTGGCTTCAATGAACAACTCCAGTCTCCATTTCCCCGCCACCTTGTACTTCCTCTCCTCTCCCATACCTTCCTCTCACAACACTGAATTTAGAAGACTGGTTTTGATATAAAACAAGTTTGCCACGCTATTGGGAGGAGCCCAATAGAAACTAACACCAAACAAAACAGTGCTGAAAACCCTCTTCGGAGCAAGAACCAAGAAGCTAGAAGCCAGTCCTCTGAAACTTGAAGCTTTGACCTCTCATCTTAGTTCAGGTATGCAGGGACCAGAAACCCCCTTCATTGGAGTTGTTTGCTGATTTTATAGTAGGTGATATTATGGGTAATTGGAGGGATGTGACTTGTTCAGATTGACATAAGTCTGTTATGAGTCCTGTTTGGTCCCCACCACTCCAGGGCTTCACCAGGCCAAACTTTGATGGGAGTAGTGCTAGCAACCCAGGTGGCCAGGTTCTTCAGGCATCGATGGTATTTTCAGGAATGAGGAGGGCAATATTATTGATCTTTTTTCAGGGCCAAGAGGTGTAGGGGATTTGTTGGGGGCTGAGGCTTTAGCTATGATGGAAGGTGTGCAAAGAGCAAAGGATATGCACATTAGTAAGTTGGTTATAGGAGATTCAAAGTTGGTGGTGGGTAAACTACAAAAGGAAGAAGGCAGGTTGTTGAAATATAACAGTGAAAAAAAGAAACTTAAATGGTTGACACGAGTCATGGGTGTGAGAGTTAATTGGGTTAAAAGAACTGCTATCCTCAGAAGTTCTAATCTTGGTAATATCATTGTAACTATGAGGTTTGAATAAAAGAGGTGGGAGGGAGAACCCCATCTTTTCCGGCACTATATTGGGGGCTTGGTTCATTTACGAAAGATAAATTAGAAATCTCAGATGGTACTAATCTCCTGTGGAAGTGTAGTTTATGCTTAGTATCTCTCATGAGCACCCATAGTAGAATCTTACGTATTTGCACTATGATCTATGTATTAAGTTGGTTTGTGTATTTTTTGTTGTCAGAGGGTTTTCTTTAATGTAGTCCGTTTGCCTACCCTTCTGCTGAACTTTTTTGTTGTTTTTAATACTAATGAACCATGGTTTACTCTGGTGAACTGTAATCTACATAAGCCTACTGTGCACGTCGTATGTATGAAATTCCTCTCATAGAATTCTCTGTTTGCATTGTTGCCCTGTTATAACAATGTTTTGCATGCTTATGTAGACTCCCCAAACTCCAATTGTACGAACAAGTGCATATACAAAGTATAGCATTGATGAATTCCCCACTGGAACTAATGCTATTGTTGCAGTTTTAGCATATTCTGGGTAAGTATTTAAGTTTTAGTCTTTGTTTATTTTGGAGTATTCATCTGCTCTAATTTAATTATATTTGCCAGATATGATATGGAGGATGCCATGATCTTGAATAAGTCTTCTGTAGAGCGTGGCCTTTGTCATGGCTACATATATCAGGTTTGTGTTTGTTATTATGCATGCCATCACTATAACAAGCTCAACATTTTTTATGTATATTTTCGTCTCTTTTTATATTGATAAATTTTATATTTCAAGAATATTATTCTAAAAGACAAATTGCTAGAAAATTCTTTTCAGTTCTTCTGTTCAAACTAAATTTATAAACCAGGCGTGACCTGACCATGACATGAGCCACTCTTTCCTCTAATGTCATCCACACAATCGGATGATGTCCAGACAGTCTGGGCTTTTGAAGAAACAATTCTTAGGTTTTAATCCAGCATGATTTTAAAAGAGCTAAATGATGGACTAAATGTGGTTTGCATCTATTTTTTCCAGCCTTTTTCTGTGTAATTACAGAAAAGTCAAAATATCTAATTTTTGTGATGTCTGAATTGAATGGAAAGTTTCAACTGTCCTTTCTGAATCTAGGCAATTTGGTCTCACTTGACTTTTTGAGGGAGTGATGTGGAGAAATGTACCAAGGAATATGATTGTTTTTGTTGATTGACCAACTTTACTGAAATTTGAATGACACATTGGTCTTTATGAAATAAATAGTAATAATGCCATTTTCAGCAATTAGTTGAATGCGGTACTTTTTCTTTTTAGCTTCCATTTTGATTTTTCTCCTTTGATTTGTTGGTGCATTTGTACTTGCATACTGGCTTGCTTGGAGATGTAAATCAGTCTTCAAATATCAAGAACAAATTTAGGGATTAGAAGTAAAGAAAAGGTCTGAACAACTATACAAGAGAAGAAGAGGGCGAAAAGTAGAGGTAAGAGAAGGACTCAAAAATTAATCTCCATTCTCCTCTAACCCTATTTTATTAGGATCTAAAAAAATAGATGATGACAAGAATGTCCTTAAGTGGGCGGCCATCAACAATAAAATAAAAGATATTACAGGAGAGGATGTTAGGGCCCATTCGGTCCAGTCTCTTTACACTCCCCCTCAAGCTGAGCATAGATGTCAATCATGCCCAGCTTGCTTATATAGTGTGTCATTTTCCCTCTTGGAACTCCCTTGGTCAAGATATCAGCTAGTTGCTCTTCTAATGTGATGAATGGTAAACAAACTTCTCCCGAGGAAACTCTTTCCCTTATAAAATGCCTATCAACCTCAGTGTGCTTAGTTCTGTCATGTTGAACAAGATTATATGCAATGTTGGTAGCAGCTTGGTTGTCACAATAGAGCATCATTGGTTTCTTGTAGTCCACTCCCAATTCTTCTAGAGGGGAACGTAGCCATAGTAATTCTGACACACCATGTACCATTGCCTTGTATTCTGCTTCAACTGAGGATCTAGCAACTACATGTTGTTTCTTACTCCTCCATGACACAATATTCCCAACAACCAGAGCACAATAACCATAGGTGGATCTTCTATCATCAATACATCCTGCCCAATCGGCATCAGTAAAAGCTTCCAGCCTCATGTGACCATGTTTAGCAAATAGAATACCTTTCCCTGTGGTACCTTTCAAGTAGCACAGAACCTTTTCTGTAGCAGCTAAATGAGTATCTTTGGGAGAATGCATAAATTGACTAATAACACTTACTGCATAGGAAATATCTGGCCGAGTCATGCAAAGGTATAACAACTTCCCAAGCAGTCTCTGAAACACACCCTTATCAGACAAAAGCTCACCATCTGTAGTAGAAAGCTTATGATTAGAATCAATAGGAGTGGAGATGGGTTTAGCTCCAAGTTTACCAATTTCAGCAAGAAGATCAAGGACATATTTATGCTGAGAGATGAAGATACCATCCTTAGATCGAGCAACTTCAATGCCCAAGAAATACCGAAGATCTCCCAAATCCTTGATTTCAAATTCAGAGTTGAGAAATCCTTTTAGTTTACTAACCTCTTCAGTGTCATTACCCGTGACCACAATATCATTAACATAAACAATCAAGAAGGTCACCAGAGAGTCATTTCTCTTCAAGAACAGTGTATGATCATATTGAGTTTGAGTGTAACCAAAGGAGACAAGAGCGGCCCGAAATCTCTCAAACCAAGCTCGAGGAGACTGTTTGAGACCATAAATAGATTTGTGTAGTTTACACACCTTGCTTTTCATTTCCTTCCCATACACTCCTGGAGGTAGAGACATATAGACCTCTTCATGCAGGTCTCCATTCAAGAAGGCATTTTTAACATGAAACTGGTGTAGGGGCCAGTCAAAAGTAGCAGCTAGAGATAGTAAAACCCTGACTGAGGTCATCTTAGCTACAGGAGCAAATGTCTCAAGATGGTCAATTCCATACATTTGAGTGTAGCCCTTATCAACCAACCGAGCCTTAAACCTCTCAACAGAGCCATTCGAGTGATATTTAATGGTAAACACCCATTTACAACCCACTGATTCCTTCCCTTCTGGCAAGTCAACAATATCACATGTATGGTTCTTATGCAATGCATCTACTTCGGCCATTATAGCATCCCTCCATTCAACTTGAGATATTGCTTCCAGTACAGACCTGGGTATCACATGGGAAGAAACAAAGGCAAGAAAGGAGTAGTAGGAAGGGGAGAGAAGGCTATAAGACAAGTGTTTGGAGATACAATTGGTTGTATACTTCCACTTGCCCTTGCGGAGAGCAATAGGAAGGTCAAGGTCTGGGGCAGTTAGAGATGGGTTTTTAGAGGGCTGACCTGTTACCTTAGGAATGATGGGAGTAGCGAGATGCTCTTTTGAAGGAGTGGAAACAACCTGCACATGTCTGAATCTCTGCCTTTGGTACCACCTTTGGAGAGCGGAGCAGGAATATCAGACTCACAAGGATTATCAGAGGTAGGTCCAGTGGGGGAAGTGGACACCCCATGATCGGACTCACAAGGAATGGGAAGAGGAACAGCTGGAGACATAGCAAAGGGCTCGTCAAATTTCTCCCCCTTAGGAGGAATGCTAAAGAAGGGAGTCAACTCGGCAAAGGTGACATCCCGAGATACAAAGCGGGTGCCACGAACTGGATCAAAACAGCAATAACCCTTCTGTGTGGAAGCATATCCCAGAAAAACACATTTATGAGCCTTAGGTTCAAACTTGTGCCTTTGATGACTATGAATATGCACATAGCAAGTGCACCCAAAAACACGGAGAGGAAGAGAAAAGATATCCTCATTTGGGAAGAGAAGACTAAAAGGGGTTTTAAAGCCAAGGACCCGGGAGGGCATACGGTTGATTAGAAAAGTAGCAGTAAGAACAACATCTCCCCAAAACTTTATAGGAACATGAGATGCAAATAAGAGGGATCTGGCAACCTCAACCACATGTCTGTTCTTTCTTTCCGCCACCTCGTTTTGTTGTGTAGTGTAGGATCAAGAGCTTTGATGAATAACCCCAAAAGTTTCTAAATAGGTGGAGAGGGTTCTCTCAAAATACTCGTTAGCATTGTCAGAGTGGAATATTTTGATACGAGTATTAAACTGGCTGAGGATGAGTTCATGAAATGTTTTCACAATAGCTGGTACTTCATCCCTGGATTTCATGAGATAAATCCAAGTGTAACGCGAATAATCATCAATAAAAAGGATAAAGTACCTTTAACCCCCAATGGTTGGCATATGATATGGCCCCCACACATCAGAGTGAATAATATGGAAAGGAAAAAGAGATCTTTTTTTGCTAATTGAATAGGAATGTCTACAATGCTTTGCCAGTTCACATGACTCACAATGAAGACTCGATAAAGACACTCCTTTAAACATATCTGGGAACAAATGACTCAAAGCAGAAAAAGACAAGTGACCAAACCGAAGGTGACATAATAAAATTTTGTTAACAGACTCCGACACAACTGACTCTAAGGCAACTCCATGATGTGGTCCCAAAGCTTGATCCAGTGTGTCCAGCAAGTATATTCCGTTCACCTCATGGCCACTCCCAATCATCCTCTGAGACTGCAGGGTCTAAAAAACACAATGAGTGGGAAAGAAGGTTATGCTGCAATTCATGGATTTTGTTAAGTTACTAACAGATAAAAGGTTTGTGTTAAGTTTAGGGACATGAAGAACAGAGGATAAGAAAAGGGTGTCAGAGGTCTTTATATCACCTTTACCAGAGATGGGGGCAAAGGATATTTTCTCTTTTCTAGAGAGAAGGTGATATGAGCAAAAAAGGTTAGACATGCTGGTCATATGGTCTGATGCACCGGAATCAATAATCCAAGGGATTTTATGATTACCTGAAACTGAAGCATGATTTGCAGAAGCACGAATACCTGAGTGAGCAAAAGCTGATGAAGATGATGTGTTGTTGGAAGGGTGAGCTGAAGAAACCGTAGCTTCCAAGTGATTTAGGAGCCTCCCATACTTTTCAAAATCCAGATTCATTGAAGCCAACTGCTCAATGGTTGATTTCTCTTCACTCTCCTTACTTCCTCCTTCAGGTACTGTAGCAACATTAGCAGTCTTAGGTTTTCCTACCTGACTGCCCTTCTTAGAGTTATTGTTATTCTTAAATTTATCAGGGAGAAGCTCAGGATGAAGCTTCCAGTAGGTGTCCTTTGTATGTCTTGGTTTCTTGCAATATTCACACATTTGCTCTCTTTTCTCAGTAGGGCCCTTTGGCTTCATTTCTGCATGTGCAAAATGTTCTGTAGGTGTACTCTGCAACTGAATCTGCCACCTACTCTCCTCACTACTTATCATAGCATACGCCTATGAAAGAGTAACCTCGTCTCTGGCCAAGATATTTTGTCTAATAATGTCAAACTCAGGGTTGAGTCCAGTGAGAAATTCAAACACCCTATTTCTCTCCACCAGCTTTCTATACATTTCAACATCCTTCTTACTCTCCCATACCACTGTCTCCATAACATCAATTTCCTGCCATAGGGATTTCAGTATAGAGTAGTAGATTGCTACACTCTTCTCCCCTTGTCTCAGGTTTTTCACATCACTTTTCAACTTATAAGCTCTGGCTACATTCAATTTTTGTGAATAGGTCTTAGTAACACTGTCCCATATCTCCTTAGCCGAAGACATTCAGAGATAGTGTTGTCTTATATGAGGTTGCATAGAGTTGACCAACCATCCTATGACAGTATAGTTCTCTTGCATCCATTTTTCAAATTCAGGGTCTGTCTCTTCGGGTTTCACCTTACTGCCTGTGAGATACCTGAGTTTTCCTCTACTACAGAAATAGATTTTTATAGACTATGCCCAAGCAAGATAATTTGTCCCATCTAGCTTGATTGTGGTTACACCAGTCAAAACGGAATCTACTAAGCCAAGGCCAAAAACCGGCACCTGCTTGAACTCACTTCCGTATGTTTCCATCAATCAAACGAAAATCAAAGAACCAGAAATTTTGTCTATATAAACTTATTTGAAGTCAAACTAGAACTTGGGTTCTTGAAAAACTAGGGTTTTGCTCCGTCCAGTTGTTGGGAGGAAGAGAGAAGATGCAGCCGTACCTACTAGACCAACCCAAACTCTTCCAAACCTGAACCGCCCTCCTTTAACAATCACGAGACACCTTCCAAGCACAGAGCGCCACACCCAATCTTCACCTTTCCTGGTAACCTCAAAAATCTCTAGTTGGCTAGGGTTTCGGGCAGCATTAGAACAACACCGCTTCTTGGCAAAATCCAGCCAGATCTAAACTCTCCACACCCTCTACCAACTAGGCAAGTGATCTTCTATACTATAGAGAACTTATCTCTCCATACACTCTCTTGATTTTAGAGTGTATGGGAACGAAGAAAAAGAAAGAACTAAACCTGCTCTAATACCAAGATGTAAATCAGTCCTCAAATATCAAGAACAAATTTAGGGATTAAAAGAAGTAAAGAAAAGGTCTGAACAGCTATACAAGATAAGAAGATGGCAAAAAGTAGAGGTAAGAGAAGGAGTCAAAAATTAATCTTCATTCTCCTCTAAGCCTATTTTATTAAGATCTAAAAAAATAGATGATGACAAGAATGCCCTTAAGTGGGCGGCCAGCTTGGCAGTTACATAAAGAGAATAAAACAAGAATAAATAACAGGCCCATTAAGTGTGGCCCATCAACAATAAAATAAAAGATATTACAAGAGAGGATGTTAGGGCCCATTCGGCCCAGTCTCTTTACACTTGGTCTCTGTTATCTTTCCAAATTTAATCTTTTTCCATGCTAATGGTTGTTCTTATGCAGACAGAAACTATTGACTTGGCAGATCAAAGCGGCAAGTCAGATGAAGATCTGAAACTGTTTGCAAGGAGTAATGTGGACAAGTCTACACACTCTTTGATTGATTCAGATGGACTTCCATATGTTGGACAGGTTTGATTCTTTTCTTTTGGCTCTTTTTTTTCTTCGATTTTTTTTTGTTGATCCTTGATCTCATTCTATCTGCTTTCAGAAAGTTCATCCAGATGAACCATATTGTAGCATCTACAACACAGTTACAGGTACAACAAAAGCAACCAAACTAAAGGGTTCAGAACCCGTTATTGTAGACTATGTTGCTGTTGATGTGAGAAAGCCTAAGAAGCCTATGCAGAAGGTAATTAGACTCTTGTTTTCCAATATTTTAGGTGGCGTGTTAGGCTTCAGCCTTAGGATCATCATCAGAGGAAGTAGCTAGCAGCTAGGAAACTATGCTAAGATTTCTAGGTGTGCTTTTTAATTTATTCAAATATTCAAGGTTTTAAATAGCTGTTTGGAATTCCATATACGCTAAGAGTTTTAATTCATTCATATACAATATTTTTTGAGAAAAAGGTTATATACTGCATTGAACTATCTGAAAATCAAAACATGCAAAAAGCCCTGGTTAATAAAAGCACTGTGCATGGGCCAACAACCTTACTGAAATGGTTACAGGTGTGCACAAATTCATACATCCTTTTCTCAGCATGGTTCTGCACTTCTCATTTTGATTCATAATTTTTGCTTCAAATGTTGAGATCTTCTAAGGCATAAGAGAAAAAGCAGTATAGTTTGAAATGTAGCTGTCTAATCATTATTGCCTAGATAGTTGCATAGGCGATGAGGCATTTTTTGGGGTTGCACTGTGCCTTGCATTGGTGTTTCCATATGGGAGATGTAATGGTTACAGGTGTGCAACTAATTCATTCAAATTGAATATAAACGTATGCATCTGAAGCGGCATCATAAAAAAACATAAAAATAAAAACTAGTTTTCAACTTAGAGAGCCATAGAATATACTTTGCTTATTATTATATTTTTGAATAAGGTAAAGTATTTACTATATTACTTATGAGTTGTTGTACAAAGAAAAGGTTGTATATTCAAAAGCTTCACAAAAAAGAGATGTATAAGATACATACTTGTAGAGAGGATTACATCCATCCAGGCCCATAAAATGGCAAGTATCTTGCATTTCATGGTGTGCACTATGAAACTCTTGTCGATTGCAGCTGGTAAAAGAGGACCACAATAATTTGCCTCTTTAGCTTGATCATACATATGCGAACACCTAATCTCATGGGCCAGCCAGCAATGTAAATTAGGTTGTTATTTTCCTCCAGCTGGGAACATATTATACATGCAGTGAGATTTCTCCCTAGGGGCAGTCCATACCATAAGTGAGATTTTGCAGGAAAATTTTCATTGTTGTTAGCAATGATTTAAAAGGTGTTCCCCTCAGGGGTGCTGTTATGGGCCCGGGCATAGGATCTTGTCACGGGTCGGTCCACGGGGAGAATCTCTTGCTTCCCCTTGTGCCTTCCCTTGCGTGCAGACCCTATTGTGGAAAACCGAATGGGTGATTTGTCCAAGAGACCATCCGAACTCTCCTTTTACTCTTCTCTTGACTGGAAACTGAATACCTTATTCCCAAATCACAGCTCCTTAAATAGGAGATTACAAGAGGAGATTCCTTACTCCATTCGACTAAGCTAGGACAATCCAACTTTAAATCAAACTCCTACTTCTAACAGACTTCTAATAGAACTCAGTTCTTATCTCTAATAGATAAGTAAGAACAGAACTCCTACTTCTAACAGACTTCTAACAGAACTCAGTTCCTATCTCTAATAGATAAGTAAGAACAGAACTAGATAAGTAAGAACAGAACTGGAATAAGTAAACTATTGGCGAGCTGGCAAGAAGAGCTGACGTGGCAAGATAAGCTGCTGTGTGGGTCCCCCCTCTCTGCTGCTGTCGACGGCAGTAATTCTTCCCATGAATACATCCACAACATTACTCCCCTCTTGGACTACGAGCTTGTCCTCAAGCTCGAATTCAGGATGGGTGTTGGGAAACACCGTCAAAGGAATCCCGGATAGGTGGAATGACCTTGCCCTCCTGGATCGGGTTCTAATGAAGGGGGTTCATCCTCATCTTCCTCTTGTTTCACCAGGAGGCAGAAAAGTCTCTTGCACTTGTGTCCTACTGAGTAGAGTTCATCGCAATTAAAACATTGCCCCCTCGCCCTGCGTTCTGCCATCTCAGCCTTGGACAAGTGCTTAATAGGGGGTGTAACGACGCTGCTCCCCACACTGGGTGCTGATCTGGAATTGGTGCTCGTCTGTGGCTTCCGTTCTTGGCTGGCTGTTGGATATGGAGCCATTCCGAGTGGTTCCGGGGATGCCCATGCTGATGGAGGCCGCCCCATACTGAAGGTTCCGTGGCTGAGTTGCAATTTGCGTTCGAAGGCGCGTGCTAGGTTCATGGCTGTGACCAGGTTGGGAGGGTGTTGCATCTCCATGTGAACATATCGACTTGCTGATCTACGCAAACCGAGGTTGCTCTGGCGAGAAGGGTTTGGAACTGGCGTTGGTATTCTGCCACGGTTCCAATTTGCTTGAGGTTGATTAACTCGCCCAGTGGGTTGCTTGTCAACGGTGGTCCGAACCTAAGGAGACAATATGATTTAAACTGCCCCCAACTGAGACCGGGTTATTCTTGATCAAGTCTGTAGAACCAAAGTTGCACCTCTTCTGATAGGTGGGAGGCGGCCAGACTGACTTTATCCTTGTCATCAGTACGCTGGTTACGGAAGAACTGTTCGCAGCGGTACAACCATCCTAACAAGTCTCCGGTGCCATTGTAAGATGGAAATTCCAGCCGGCTATACTTGGGAATAACAGCGGCGGTCGGGGCAGCGATCTGCTGTTCGTTGGACGTCTCTGCCCAGTCTGGACGGTGGCTGTTGGTGGTGGCGGTTCCCTCAGAACTTCTTTCTTTGTTGGAGAGGAACGCTTCCAGCAGGCGTCGCAGCTGCCGAACATCATCCTTGACTTCACGAACCTCCATGCTGGTTTCTGCGAGCCTATGCTCCAGCTCGTGGACCCTGGAAGACAATGGCTCCTATTCCCCCATGACGGTAGGCTCTGATACCAGAATGTTATGGGCCCGGGCGTAGGATCTCGTCACTGGTCGGTCCACGGGGAGAACCTCTTGCTTCCCCTTGCGCCTTCCCTTGCGTGCATACCCTATTGTGGAAAACCGAATGGGTGATTTGTCCAAGAGACCACCCAAACTCTCCTTTTACTCTTCTCTTGACTGGAAACTGAATACTTTATTCCCAAATCACAGCTCCTTAAATAGGAGATTACAAGAGGAGACTCCTTACTCCATTCGACTAAGCTAGGACAATCCAACTTTAAATCAAACTCCTACTTCTAACAGACTTCTAACAGAACTCAGTTCTTATCTCTAATAGATAAGTAAGAACAGAACTACTTCTAACAGACTTCTAACAGAACTCAGTTCCTATATCTAATAGATAAGTAAGAACAGAACTAGATAAGTAAGAACAGAACTGGAATAAGTAAACTATTGGCGAGCTGGCAAGAAGAGCTGACGTGGCAAGATAAGCTGCTGTGTGGGCCCCCCTCTCTGCTGCTGCCGGCGGCGGTAATTCTTCCCACGAATGCATCCACAACAGGTGCCTAGGTGCACAGGCAATGCACATTTTAAGGTATGCACCTCGCCTCGCCCGCAGGAACAGCACTTTCAAAAGGCGTGCTTGGTGCGGCTAGTTGTGTGCCTTGCTCTTCAGCCTAGTGACTGGTATCTTCTCTGGTTCACTCACTTCACTTGCTCACCAAAGCTCTGAAAACCCCATATTTGCTAATGTTTCTCATACATTCATATTAATAAAAGATATTTTTAAAAGACAATTAAGAATTTAATTAGCACCTTGCCTCTAGGGACTTGGTACAAAGGTGGTTTGTAGAATTAGCATAATGCTTAACATCACATTAGTTATATGAACTATGAAGTAATGGAATTGGGAAAAAGAATAAAGAGATTGAGTGCTTTAATGCTTGAATATGTTTTATAAGCTATTGCTTGATTTTATTTTTAAATTTTCATTTTAATATGTTTTACAGGTTATGTTTATGTATCTTAAATTTTCAAATAGGTTTTGTGCGTTGCTTCGAAAAGGTGTATGCCTTGTGCCTTGGGGCGCAGCATGCCCCTTGTGCTTTTAAAACACTGGTTGTTATCCAAACTTTGTTCCCAAGGTAGGTTAACCTGACATACCTAGTTAGATAAAGGAAGAGGTATGCAGCTGAAAATATCTCCCTAGACCCCATTCCCAGACTCTGGAGTCTTGGCCAGAACTACAGGGCTGTTGCTTGTAGAGAACTGTGAAGTGTTCCTTCATCATTAGAAATTCCCAATCATTTAGTTGCTTCAAAGCAATCAGCAACAGAAGCATGCTTATTCCCAGCTATCTTATAGGCCTGGAAACATCTCCATCAGTAGCTTATCAGAGCATCATAGACCCCTCCAAAAACTAACTGGGTCTCCATTACCAGCCCTATAACGAATTTCTTTGATGAATTTGGTGTAATTTCTGCTAATCTTCCTCCACATGTCGTGTTCCATTCTCTCCAAATGCTGCCAGCTTCCACTGAGAACCTTCACAACCACTTACATAACAGGGCTCTTTTGGTAGGTCTCAATTTCCTTATCCTTGCACTTATTCTTTTGTTCCTTTTTCTTTGCGGTAATGACAAGCATTCATTTTCCTTATCCCTACACTATGAATTCTTTTCTTTTCTTTGCAATAAAGACATACATTCATTCCTTATCTCTCACATTCAAACAACAAGGGTTGTGTCCCTGTTGTGATTCTTTTGTCATGTTAGATCAATTTTGTGTCACCCAAACTTTACTCACATTCATTCTATTATCTCTTACATTCAAATAACAAGGCATTCCACTGTCACCCAAACTAGACTTGGCACCATAGTAACAATGGTTAAAAATATCCTTCTAGTTGACACTAGGGAGTCAGCCTATGTTTTTGATGCCAGCATTGGTTGCTTAGTCCAATACTGAGTTAAAGGAATTGCCTCTCTTGCACAATGATTTTACTTGGTCTGAACTGGATGGATTCTTGTTCACTACAGATTGGGGGGAACATTGGGGATATTTGGTTTCCAGAGCTTTGCCTATATTTACTTCTGATCATTGGCCTATTTCCATTGCTAAAAAAGAGATGGGTAGCTAGGGCCCAGCCCTGTTCAGGTTCGAAAACATGTGGCTCTATCACCTGTGTTTTGTTGGGAAAGTAAAATAATGGTGGAATGGAAGTAGGGGTGAGCATTTGGTTTATTTGGTTCGTGAGCAATTTGGTTTATTTGGTTAAAAACCAAAATTTTAAAAACTGAACTAAAGAAAAAATCCGAACCAAAACTGAAATAACTGAAACCAAAATTTTTGGTTTGGTTTTTGGTTATTTTGGTTAAAACCGAATTTTAATAAAATTTACTTTATTATATATTATAACATATAATGTATATTATATATTTCACTAGAAATTAAAGGAGTTAAAATCTAGAATCAAGGAGTGGAATCTGTAGCATTTAAGGAAGCAGTTAGAGGATCTATTGTTTAAGGAAGAAGTGAGCTGAAGGCAAAAATCCAAACATAAATGGTTGAAGGAAAGGTTTAGGAATACAATGCTCTTTCATGCTTTGGCCAACGGGAGGAGGAGGAAAAACTTTTCTAAGCTTGTGATTGATGAGATAGCCAGGACATGTGTGGATCACTTTATAGCTATTTTTAGGAGGCCCCTAAATGGTATGGTTGGAGGGGTTGGACTGGCCATTGGCCAAAGGCTCCAAAAGATTTAGAAGTGTGGCTCGAAAGGAGGTTTAATCTGGAAGAGGTTAAGGAAGCATCATCTCTATGGATAGAGCTAAAGCACTAGGACCAGATAGGTTTACAGTGGCTTTCTACCAAGACTGTTAGGGCATTTTAAAATAGGATCTTTCGAAGGTTTTTAATGAATTCTTTGAGAGGGGGTGATAAATCTGGGGCTTAACTCTACTTTTATAGCTTTGGTTCCAAAGACGGAGGGTGCTAATCACTCTAAGGAGTTTAGATCAATAAGCTTGGTAAACAACCTGTACAAAATCATTGCTAAGGTGCTTTCGATGAGGTTGAGAGTTTTGCTCCCTCACATCAGATAACTGATCAGATTTTAATTGCTAATGAGATTGTAGAGGACTTGAGAAGGAGTGGGAGGAAGGGATTTATGTGTAAGCTTGACTTGGAAAAGGCCTATGATTTGGTGCACTGGTCTTTCTTGCTGCAGGTGATGGAGAACTTTGGATTTGGGACAAAGTGGTGCAAGTGGATACATGGTTATTTAGAGACTTGCCACTAATCTATTTTCATTAATCGTGTAGTGGTAGATCACTTCCCTGTAGTTAAAGGGAGTAGACAAGTGGACCCCCTTCCTTTCTTGTTCACCGTAATTGCCAAAGTTTTCGACAGATTGATAACAAGGGCCAACTCTAGAAACCTGATGAGAGGTTGGAAGGTGGGTAGAAATTGGGTTCCACTCACCCATTTGTACTCCCTTTCTTCTTCTTCTAAAGATGAGCCAGTGTCCAAATTTTTGGTTCCTTCAGACAAAAGGTTCTGGTTTTGACTGGGACTTGTGTTTTAGAAGGGGTTTTAGGGTTTCTGAAGTCCATTCTATCTTGGTTCTTATTCACTTCTTGGGTGGGCTGTGTGCTTGAAAGACCAATTCTCCTCTTCCTATTCACATTTCTTTTAAAGATGAGTCAGTGTCCACTTTTTTGGTTCCTCCAGACTCATGTTTTGGTTTTGATTGGGACTTGGGTTTTAGAAGGGATTTTAGGGATTCTGAAGTCTATTCTTTCTCAGCTCTATTTCAGATCTTGGGAGGTGAGAGGATAATAGGGTTTGAACTTTGACTTATTTTGGTGTGTTTACTTGTGCCTCTTTTTTCAAAGCTTTAGTGCAGCCTTTTGATTGCCTGGCGAACAATTTTCCGGTCCTCAAAGTTTGGGGCAAACCAATTCCTCCTAGGATTGGAGCCTTCTGTTGGGAAGCCTTTCTAGGAAGGTGTAACACTTGTGACTTGCTGCAAAGAAAAAGACCTAACTGGTGCTTATCTCCCAAATGGTGTATCATGTGTAAGGCTAATGGTGAAAGCTGCTACCACTTATTAATATCCCACCTGTTTGTTTCAAATATTTGGGTTTGGTTCCCCCCGCACACACACACACACATAGCCACTGGATGTACATGGCTTGTTTGCCTCTTCTTTCTTCGGACGTCCAAAGAAGAGGGGTAGAACTCTATGGAGATGTGTTAGGGCTGCTATTTTCTGGACAGTTTGGGAAGAAAGGAACTCAAGAATGTTTTCCGACAAGGAAAGGAGTAAGGAGGCCATTATTGAGACAGTTTCTATTAGAGTGGTACAGTGGAATTGGAAGGATGTGGTTGATTCATCCCCTTGAAAGACCAAAATTACTCCCCAGCCCCTGGGTTCGTTAAACTGAACTTTGATGGCAGTAGTGGAGGGGTATGAAGAAGGCTAAGGAGTTGAACTGTTGCAAGCTTATTGCTGAAGGGGATTCAAAATTGGTTATTGGCTGGCTGCAAAAGAAGATGGTGGTCTATGGAAGTATGCTAATTAAAAAAGATTGTTTAATCGGTTAGCACAAGACTTGTAAATGCAGTTCCACTGGGAGACATTTCCATTATATGATGTTCAATGAACAAATTCCGTTTCTGTTTTATGAAGATTTTTTTCTTTCTTCATTGGAAAGAAAATTTGTGTAGCTTTCTTCCATATGCTATTCTCCTTATGGAAGATATTTTAATTTTCTTTTTTTTTTTCTAGGACCATGTTTATTACAAGAGGATTGGTTGTGTACCTTTTAGTCTCTTATGGAATACATTTCTCTTTCACTTGGTTTATACAATTTTTGTTCTTATTTTATAGCTTAAAGCTACTCTAACTACACAGAACACCTTAACCATATTCATTGTATCAGGGTTTTGCTTAAAGCTACTCTACATTTCTCAAATGCTTTTGCTTTTTACACTTCATACCATTAGCATGTGGATTATTACTTCCTTTTATGCTTCCATAACCTTGACTTACGTTATTCTTGGTATTACTTTACACAGGTAAACATTCGTTTCAGGCGTCCTAGAAATCCAATCATTGGTGACAAGTTTAGCAGTAGACATGGGCAGAAGGGTGTTTGCTCTCAATTGTGGCCTGATATTGATATGCCATTCTCAGGAGTAACAGGAATGCAACCAGATCTTATTATCAATCCACATGCATTTCCTTCAAGAATGACAATTGGGATGCTTCTAGAATCTATAGCCGCCAAGGTACCACCAATCAATCACCAGTTGGGTGATTAGTTTCATTTTCTGTTTGTTGGATTCCAAGTTGGATATTATGTAACAATTTCCTTCAAAACAAGGCTTATCTATGATTATTAACTCATATAAGCTTCTGAAACCAACCTGAAAAATTGGGTTGGGTCAAGGTCGAGGGCCTGGTCAATCTGACCTAATCCGAACCTAACATATCTTCAAATTTTTGCATATATAAATATAATATAATACATGTATCCATAGGTATAATACTCTGAAGCAACATAACCTAAGATCAAGTAGTGCAAGCTTTTGTGTAATACTTGTATATGCCATTTTGCATTTTCAAGAGAAAAATAAGTTGTGTTCACTTTTTTCATGTCTGTTTCTTTAACAGCACCATGTCTGGCATCTAATGTAGTGCAAGCTTTTGTGTAATATTTGTATATGCCATTCTGCATTTTCAAGAGAAAAATAAGTTGTGTTCAGTTTTTTCATGTCTGTTTCTTTAACAACACCATATCTGGCATCTAATGTAGTGATACCCAGGGGTGTAAAGAAGCTGATTTTTGCCTAGCTTGGTTCATGCCTGACACTTTAAGGTTAGACTCAGGCTCCGTCTTGGATCACGCCCATGGCAAGTCTCAAGTGCTAACCTTAATTGGCCTGTAGGTTCTTTGGTGGGCTCAGTTCATTAAAACTATTGTATTATTCCTTTTGCTTTTCATTTTTATATGTAAGAAATAAATTTCCTTCCTCTCGTGCACATCATATTGTCCTTTTACAAGGAAAGCATCTTATCACTTCCTCCTTTGTTTTCTCTTATGTCCCTGTCATCCCTCCAGCATGCTGGTGGTGGCTACCCCAACTATTTTCTATGCATAGTTTGAAATGGTAAGGGGGTGTAACAGTGAAGATGGATGTCTATACCTTAGAGCCTGGGCATAACTAACTTCATCCCACTGAAGCTCTATCTTTGCATTTATATTGCCCAATTTGCATAAACAATATATATAATAGACAAAAGTCCTGAGATTGCCTTGTTAATTATCTACTTGTGAAGCTCTACAAAGATTGGAGCTTCTTATATCTGGACCTTCCATCTTACCTCAAGTACCTGTATTGGACACAAAGTGACATGGGTGTTGATAGGGGATATGTATTAGATTTGCCAAATCCTTGTCCATATTTGATTGTTTGAAGTGATTGGATCCTTAAAGATCCTGTTCAGATAACCCTTTGCCTTACACCAAGGTGGTTTCACTGATGATGTTATGGTGAGGTTGGAGTGCACTAATGAAATGAGGGGATTACTGTCTAACATGCTCACTGAACTCTAGTACATCCTCATGGTTTCATCAATTGAGATTGATGTGGCACACATTTGGGTGATCTTAGTAATGATCTTGGGAATGATATGTATCCACTTAATTTGATTCGTATCCAACTTAAATTATTCAAGATGTGCTTTGTATGAATATTTTAACCCAAACTTTTAGCCTTAACATACACATTGCTCAACTTAGAATGCCCCTTGAACTTCATAGAATAGTGATTTTAAATGCATTGTTATTCCAGGATTTTAGTTATCATATTAGAAGTTAATTTCTTTTTATTTTCATTGTCATTTATGCTTTCAATATTTTGTATCATTTTTTGAGATTAAAATCGGATATGCTTAATTTGAAATGCATATTTGTTATCCATTTTATGCTACATTTTGTTATCTATTGCAGAAAATTTTATCTAGCCTCCTATTAAACTGTTTTCTGTTTACAAGTTCCCGCTCTGTGGGACCAGACCCTGATATATTTGTCCCCTATTGACTCCTTGTTTTTCAAAGTCCTCATCTATGCTATTGGCTGATTTGGAATCATCTGAAGATTACTCATTTTTTTCGATTGATAACATCAAAATTTTATTAAGAAACATTAAATGAATGTACAAAGCATAGAAATAATAGTGTAAATGGTAAATGGACAGTGAGAGACAAAAGCTCTTTTCTCTCCCCACACCCAAGTCCTGATTTACAACTGTGCCCAGAATTAGCACAATGCTTTATCCAATTGAAAGAGATTTCCATTTCTCTTGCCAACCGCCTAAGTTGCTTCTTGTCATGGCTGTAAGTCCACATCTTCATCTCTTCACTTTGTATCCAGCTCACTAGTCATTTCGAATCTCCCTCAATAATCAGTTTTCTAACGTTCAATTCTTTTGCCGATTATATGCCTTCCATCAAAGCTAAAACTTCTACTCTAAGAGAGCCTCCCTAACTTTTTAATATCCCTTGGAGTGTGCAATTTTTCCACCAACCTGTTACATTCAATGTATGATATGTCTTAATTTATTTAATATGCTTTCAGTGCATGTGGCTGTGAAAAATCTAATTTGCAGTTTATTGAGTACAAAGTATTCACCAGATGCATTAAGAATATCATACCCTAAACTAGCATGATTCCTTTCCAGTAATATCTGTTTAATGGTTATTGCATTTCTACCTTCATTTTTACTTATTTGAATAGCTTTAGGAAATTCATACTGAGAATTTGATTCATGATTCTCTTTTTTAAATGATATATAGTACATGCTTACTAAAGGTGTGTGCTTAAGTGTCTTGGTAATAGGGAGGAAGCTTGCATGGAAAATTTATTAATGCTACGCCCTTTGCAAGCTCAGTTGAGGAAGATGATAAGAAGTCATCATCCAAATCAAGCTCACTTGTTGATGAACTGGGGTCCATGTTAACCTCTTATGGGTTCAATTATCATGGTGTAGAGGTATTGTACAGCGGAGTTCTTGGGACAGAGCTTACCTGTGAGATTTTTATTGGGCCTGTTTATTACCAGCGTCTCCGGCACATGGTTTCTGACAAATTTCAGGTAAGATAGAATTGCTTTCTTCTATTTTTTTTTTTATCAATAACCACATAATTCATTAAAATAGGAAAAAAGTTACAGGGAAGGGGAGCTAAAGATACTTAACTCCCCAGAAAAGAAGTACAACTTATTTAAACACTCAGACCCTCACATTTGAGCCCAAAACCCAGAATTTCTAAAAAATCCTTGCCCAGCCAATCCATCAGCAAAGGAGTTAGCATTTCTTCTAACCCATGTACATTGGACTTCCATATCCTTAATCAGCCACTTGAATTTTCTTTTCTCATTGCTGTAGCTCCACATCTTGGAAGTGTCTTCTTTCAGCCAATTCACAACAATCACAGAATATCCTTCTATAAGCAGTTTCTTGACTCGAATTTCTTTGGCCCTTTGTACCCCTTCCAACACTGCTAACACCTCAGCCCTCAAGGAGTCTCCCACTCCAATTGGACATTAGTACATTACCTCTCTCATCCCTTAGGACCCCCCCCCCCCCCCAATACCCGAAGGCCCTGGATTCCCCATACTACTGCCATCAAAATTTAGTTTGACAAAACCATGAGGTGGAGGGTTCCACATGAGATTCAAAGTCTTCTTCCTTGTAACTGAGCTAGCAACTTCTTTCCACTTTCTTAGCATATCATTTGTTGAAAAATCTGTAAACTCCTTCATTGTCTTCAGCCAGTGTATTACTCTTATATGAATCAACTCTACTAAAGTTTCCAAGCCTCTCTCCTTTTTTGAGAAGATTCTTCCGTTTCTTTCCTCCCATAGTGTCCAACAAACAGCAGCTCTCACGCATCTCCACATAATTCTTGATGTTTTCGTTGAGCATTCAATAGGTGAAGAGGAAAACAAGCTTTGCAGACTATTTGGAGGTGTCCACCTGCACCCAAATAAGGAAGTAAACCAATCCCAAATATTTTTTGCCAAAACACAAGATATTAGTAAGTGGTACCCAAACTCACCAGCAACTTTGTGTAAAACACACCAGTGTGGAGATAAACAGCTATTGGGTCTTTTTCTTTGAAGTAGGTCACCTGTGTTGATTCTTTCAAGGAAAACTTCCCAACAAAAGCTCCTAACCCTCGGAGGTATAGGTTTACACCACACTTCCTTGACAGGGAATGACGGACCAAAAGGAATTTCTGGTTATATCAAGACTTTAAAGAAGGATGCACAAGTGAAGGATCCAGAGGGAGACAAAGACCAGATCCTACTATTTGTCTTTGTGGGTTCCAAGAAGATCCCCTCAAGATTGGACAAAAGAGATGAAACACTAACTAGTTCTCTGTCCCTGAGTGCTCTTCTCAAACCCAAGTTCCAAGCAAACCCGGAAATTGTTCTTTCAAAGGGGTCTTCCCAACCCAAACATATTCCCAGAACTTTATGAGATTACCCGAGTGTAAATCATACCTGATCCAAGGAGAGAAGAGAGGCAAAACATCTTGGATGGATTTCCAAGGTGATGCTCTTGTAGCTATAGCCGGAATCCCAGAGTCCCAACCATTCTCTGCAAGACCGTGAATACTATAAATTACCTTCGTCCACAGTTTCTCCCTCTCCTTAGAAAACCTCCACAACCATTTCCCTAGCAAAGCCAAATTCCTCTTCCTAATTTTCGCAATGCCTAGCCCTCCATCCTACTTATTCCTACACACCATCTTCCATCTAACCCTATGATCCATTTTTTCCTCTCCTGGTTCCCACAAGAAGTCCCTCATTAATTTTTCTAACTTACTAGCAACCCTTGCAGGTACCTTAAAGACTAAGAGATAATAGATGGGTAGATTAGCTAGGGTAGACCTGATTAAGGTAATTCTTCCCCCAAGAGATAGGTAGTTTTTCTTCCAAGAAGCAAGTCTCTTTTCTAACCTCCTTTTTGAGGATTATCTCCTAGAGAAAGACTGAGGTAAATCAAAGGCCAATTCAAAAGTCCACAACCCAAAATATTTGCACACTCAAGGATCTCACTTTCCCCCATATTCACACCTACAACACAACTTTTATCAAAATTAACTTTCAGATTGGACATTTGCTCAAATGGTTTTACTGTAAGTTTCACATTTCTAATCCAATTCATGTCCCCCCCCCCCTCACAAAACAAAATCGTATCATCTGTAAACTGCAAGTGTGTTAGTGGTATACTCTCCCTGCCAACTCTCCAACCCTTAATTAGCCCTCTAGAATTTGCCTTAGAGATTAGACTCCCTAGTACTTCTGCAATCAAGGTGAACAAGAAAGGAGAAAGGGGGTCTCCTTGTCTTATTCCCCTCAATGCTGGGAAGAAGTCTACCACCATTCCGTTCACCAAAATAGAGTAGTGGCAAGACCTAATACACCCCAACACCCATCTGCCCCATCTATCACCGAACCCAAAATTAGTCATCACCTCCAACAAAAAAGACCAGTCTACCAAGTCGTAAGCTTTTTCCAAATCTAGCTTACAAACTACCCCCTTCTTCTTACATCTCTTGAAGTCCTCCACACTCTCGTTTGCTATAAGAATTTGATTAGTGATTTGCCTGCCCCTCACAAAAGCTCCTTGATTATTTGAGATGATGGTATTGAGCACCTATCTAATCCTAAGGGACAACACCTACGCAATGATCTTATATAGACTGTTCACTAGGCTAATAGGTCTATAATCCCTTGGATGTGTTGCCTCTCTCTTCTTGGGAACCAAAGCAATAAATGTGGAATTCAACCCCGAGTTAATCACCCCTCTTCTATGGAACTCTTCAAATACTAACATTAGCTCTTCCCTCAATACCTCCCAACAATCCTGGTAAAATGCCATCGTAAAACCATTTGGGCCCGGAGCCTTTGATCTATCCATGGAGAATACTGCCTCCTTGACCTCCACCTCAAATTTTCTCTCCAACCACTCCTTATCTTCTGATCTCAACCTCGACCATTCCATCCCCTCAATCCAAACCCTATTACTTAAGGGTTTTTTGTATATAGACCTAAAGTGGTTAGTAAACTCCCTAGCAATCTCCCCCTGATCAGATAAGGCTATCCCCTCTATTTCCAAGTTTGAAATAAAATTCTTCCTTCTTCTCCCACTTGCCAAACATGAAAAAATTTTGTATTCCTATCTCCCTCCTTCAACCATATACACCTTGACTCTTGTTTCCAACTGACTTCCTCCTTGAACAATTTATCCTCCATTTGTTTCCGCAAATTCCACCTCTGTTCATTGTCCTCCTGTGTTATCTCTCCCCTCCCCTCCTTCCCATCCAGATCTTCCAATTGATCAATTACCGTTTGCTTTCTCTCTTCCAACCGCCCAAATTCTAAGTTGTTCAATTCCTTGATTTTACCCTTCAATAGTTGTAATTTCTTATGGAACCTCATTCCTTTCCATTCAACTACAGGGTCACTCTTTAACCACCACTCCTTAGTTTTATTATTAAAACCCGGGTGAAGAAGCCACATATTCTCAAATCTGAAAGGTGCAGGCCTTGTGCTTCCCATCTCTTCCACACCAATCATGATGGGCCAATGGTCTGAAGTTACTCTTGGAAGTGCTCTAAAGGCCAAGCTACCCCAATGTTCCTCCCAATCCACCAAAAAAAGAAATCTATCCAACTTAGAGCAAATGGGATTCACTTGTAAATTGGACCAAGTGTAACTACTGCAGGCCAATGGGATTTCTTTAAGTTCAAAGCTTTCCACAAATTGATTAAACTTCCTCGTGCTCGTGGTCACCCTCTGTCTGGGATTATTTGTTTCTTCCAAAAACCTAATTACATTAAAATCGCCTCCTAAACACTACAGACCATCCAACAATCCCCTTGCATCCCCCCAATTCCCAAAGATTCCTCCTCTCTCTATAATCATTAGGTCCATAGACATTTGTTAACACCCATTCATATCCATCCTCCACGTGCTTAAATTTCAACGAAACTGAGAATCGGCCTATTAATTCCTCCATTGCTATACACACCTGACTTTTCCATAAAGTTATTATTCCCCCAACTAACCACCCTAGTTCTCCATATACTCCTAGCCCACCTAACATCAAACTCTACTCTGTTGGACTCCTGAATCATAATTATATCCGGATTAACCTTTTTTGTTGCATCTTTAATTACTGCCCTTCTTCCTAGCACTACCCAACCCTCTAACATTCCAGCTGACAATTTTCATTTTACTGAGTTATTCTTTTCCCTTCAAACCCAAAGCCGCAATACTTTATCCCTTTCCTTCTATCCCCCTTGATACCAGCATTCTTCTCCCCTCCAAAATCTCTCGTCAATTTTTCAACCTCATTCAATTTTTTCTTCCTCACCTTACCCCCCTCCTTTTTTTTCCAGAATAAATTTGAGATCATTTGGGTCTTTTAATTTGCACCCCAGTTTCCGCACAAAATCTGCCACAGTATCCTCACCATCCACCTTCGTAACCTCTCGCCCTTCAGAGCCCCCATCCTCATTTATTTCTTCACCTCCTCCTACCCCAGAAATTAAAACTTCTGCCCTCTCCTTTTGTGTGTTATTTTCCCCAAGCTCATCTACCAACCTCCTAAAAATTTCCCTAAGTCTTGTATCTCTATCTCTACCTTCCTCTGCCCCTCCACCTTTACCCCTACCCTCACCACTTCTACTCCTTTCCTTTGTTTCCTCTACTCCACCACGTCCTCTGGAATGGGAATTGAATCTGGCACAGCAGACAAGAGAAAGTCATTAGTAACACAAAACGAATGGACACAGATACCTGACTTTTGCTGAAGACGAGGAGGGTTACAGGGTTTGAGAGTGGAATCCGGCACTCCCTGTATTGGTTTGTGAG
This sequence comes from Nelumbo lutea, assembly GCF_056320005.1. NCBI lineage: Eukaryota > Viridiplantae > Streptophyta > Magnoliopsida > Proteales > Nelumbonaceae > Nelumbo > Nelumbo lutea. Next base: position 166,300,561 of record NC_142684.1, on the reverse strand, counting down.
TGTGTCCTAAACCCTCGAGATGGAACTGGGCTGGTAAATTTCCTCTGTTGTAAATCACATGGACTACTCTCTGTACCCAACTGTTTATTCCTTGCTGAAGCGTTACTGTTTTGCCACTGGGAAGCCTCAATTCCTTCCTTACATACATCCTGCCTAGCAAACTGGTTCGGCAAAGGCGCTTGTCTTTGAGAGCAGATTTCCTTCCCCACGCACTTGTTTGCAATCTGCTAACTTGACCTCCTCTTCTCCAACGGTTAGGGGCTTCTCACCAAGGACTTCATTTCCATCTTCTTCCGAAAAGAGGAGCCCTAGGTATAGTGTGTCTTCCACTTCTTCTAGCTGCCAAATCTCTTCCCTTACACTATCCAGACTGGTAGAGCCAACCGATTCATCTTCTTCATCAACCCCCTCCACACTGCAAGCCACCCGATCAAAAACCGCTTCCTTCCCAGCAAACGCACTAGCTTGAGCACTCCTTGGAGTTCGCCTGCCTGAGACGGAATGCTCTGCACCTTGCAAAACTTCCTCTGAGCGCGCGGACCACCACAACTGGCGTCTGGAGCCTATCTTCAACGTCTGGTCGAAACCAGCCCTAATAGGCTTCGGTGGAGAAGAAGCTAGACCATTCTTTCGGTCTAGTGTCACACGAGACAAGCCCCTACCCACGTGATCACTTAAACAGTCACGTGGGCCGGCTAAAACCTTCAAAAAAGAACCGGGTCTAACCTGGTTTGGTTCGGAGTCACCCATGCGCCCCTTATAATTGACCGACCCACCCCTTCTTTTGGCCACGTCAGCAAAGGAAAAGCGGCCCACCTTCACACCAATTAATTTGAAAATTTTTGAAAGTTTTTCCTCAATAAGATTACTTGACATTTGGTTTTCCTTAGTTAACTTTTCAGCTTCCCCATGGGGACTTCTCTGCGCGCCTCTGTTATTCACCACCGAGTGTACGCCACGTGTGTACTAGCCCGCCACATCAGCATCTTCAACCTTGGAACCTCTTCCCCAAAGAGACGCTTCCACTTCCGAAACTAGCCACACATGATACCAGCAACCTTCTGAAAACACTTCAACAGATCTGGGTATCATTTCTGGTTTCACTCCTGCAACCTTGACCTCGGAAGCTACAAGATCTTGAAGGTTAAACTCCACCACAGTTCTTCCCAGCAACGTAACCAGTTTCTCCAAGTTTAGCTCACTCCACAAGTGAAATGGAAGGCCAAATTACTTAAGTGAAAGGCTTCCCGAGTGCTGTTCCATTTCATTACAGAACGGTTTCCACTTCTGGAACTGAAGCAAACCCAGTTCGGATTCAAAGATAGTGAAGTCCCAATCTTCTTCACCAACATCGATTACAGCTTTCCTGTCAGAGAATGGCTTCAAAGCTAAATTAGCCGAAGTGCCTAAGTTACAGGCCACTGTGCCGAGCAGTTTCCTCCAGTTTTTCACCTCTTTTGTAGCTGATATTACCATTCTCCTCTCCCACATAGTTTTCTCCGCCTCAAACAGGAATCTTTTAACCTCCATCGAACTGCCGAATATCTCTCCACCAGAGGATGACCTCTGTTTTGGAACTTCTAGTACTCCCTCATTTCTGTCCACTGTTATCTGGGTCTTGGGCTTATGCTCACTGGACACCTCCAAAATTGCATCCTGCACCTTTAACAGTCCATCAGTAGTATGTAACAAAACTTCCTGTAACTTATTAGCAACCTCCAACCAGCCCTGTCCCTTCTTCCCTTCTGGAAAGCACACCAACTTTCTCCTTTTATCAAAGAGTTCAGTGACACTAATGAACCAGCCTTTTCCATTCCTTCTCAGTCTACTTCAAATCTCCTCCTATGGATTTCTAGGGAGTTCCTCCAACCTTCCTTCCTTGCAGAATAAGCAACTCCATCGATAAAACCTTTCAACCACAGAACTGCTGCATCATTTAGAATTACTGTCACCCTTCTGTCTTCTCTAATTTTCAGCCGGTTTCTACCTCCAGCCCCCAGCCCTTCCAAGATCAAACAAAAATCGCTTGGCCTCTACCTTCAACTCAGATTTCCACCTGTTCACCTTCTGAAACAATCTTATACTTCGGCCTCTCTCCATTGGACTCAGATTTCAGAGCCGTATGTGCTGTATTGTTGCTCCACCATCTAGATGATCCAATGTCATTTCTTTCGTGAAATTACAGATACACGTGAATTTTCATTAGAATTGCTTTCTTCTAGACAAGTATAAATGAATCAAGAACCTTCCATGTGACAGGGTGACTGAGGGAGCCTTTCAAACTCCTCTCATCTACTCTATTATGGAACTTTGATCCCAATAATCCTTGCCTTCCCTAACCTTTTTTTTTTCTTCTGGAGATATTTGTAGAAAATTTTGAACAATTTTATCCCAAAAACCCTAACCTGTGGATGTCTTATGTTAATTAAGTTACTTGGAAGCTTCCCGGTTGACAAGATTAAGGAACCTTTTTCCTATATCTGTGCGCCTGTTCATGTGCACGCTGAATGTGCAAAACATGCACCCACACAGGCACGCACCAAAAAAGAAATAGTCAAGTTAATTTCAACATTTCACAATGTGTTTATTAGTTGATGTGCCACTAAGCATTTCTTGGTCCTTTGTGATGACTTAATTAACGGTGATCTGATTAGCTAACATACACTTCTGGGCGCAGGTTCGATCTACTGGGACTTTGGATCAGGTCACCAGACAACCCATCAAGGGACGAAAGCGTGGTGGAGGTATCCGTTTCGGGGAAATGGAACGAGACTCGATCCTTGCTCATGGGGCTGCTTATTTGTTGCATGACAGGCTGCACACATGCTCTGATTATCACATTGCTGATGTCTGCTCCCTTTGCGGTAGCATCCTCACAACGTCCTTCATTCAACCACAAAAGAGAGCAGTGCGGGAGTTTGGTGGACTACCTCCAGGGAGGATTCCGAAAAAGGTAACTTGCCATGCCTGTAAAACGAGTAAAGGGATGGAGACTGTTGCCATGCCCTATGTATTCAGGTATTTGGCTGCAGAATTAGCGGCAATGAACATAAAAATGACACTCCAATTAAGCAGTGGAACAGAAGCATGAAAGTCACAGCACATGACGAACATATATGGTCGAGCCTGGAGAGCAGGGCCTTAAAGACACGCATTGTACCTCTGAACCTCTGAACCATGGAGTGAAGCCAACATTATTATGCCAATGGCGATTAGTCCATTTGCTTTGGTTGGCAATTGCACATTTGCACTTCAACCTGTAGCTGCTAGAATCCTGCAACAATCATCGTGATGTCATGTAAAATTATTGATTGATCCAGAACGATAAAATATATTATAATTACTTGTTAGAGGGCATCTTGGAGTGAAAGCATTCAAATTTTGATTATCCTGGGGCGAATATGTTCAAATTTTGGATCTAATTATTGTGCTTTCTAATTAAACCGGAATACTTGTAGTTGGCTAGTTGCGGATGGGCAATTCTATAAACTTAAATTGGTTATTTATTTATGGGGAGCAATGTAACATTGTGATGATAAAAAAGACGTCTATGAATTAGAGACGTTTTTTAAAACATAATAAGAACATAAATCAAATTCTAAACCCTTCAAATGTCCCAAATTCTCAAATCATTCAACCATTTGAAGTTTGCTAGCAGGTGATTAGGTGCGCAAGTCAGAACGGGTTAGTGTTAGCCCAACCTGTGAACCTGACCGAGTAAAACCATAACCCTACCTAACCTAAAATCACTCAACCTTAACCCAACCCGAAGTTGTTGGGTTTGGGTGAGGCCAACCTTACCTTTCTCCCATCTTGAAATCTCAAAATGTTTCAAATTCTCTTGATCTTTTATTAAGAGGCCAACACTGAAATCATGACCATAGATTGACCATGTATTTATTTATTTATTTTGTAGTACAAATGTGAAAGAGGAATGTTTCAAATGATTAGAGCCCATTATCAATCATTGAAAATTTAAAATCATAATAAGAAAACATAAACTCATTGAATGAAAATCACTAGACAACTTGTGATTAGGATTAGGGTTTAAGAGTTGAGAAAAATTGAGACTTCTTTTTTATTTGTATGTAGTTCCATTACACACAAATTGATACTATTGTATGTCATTTAACTACAATACATTGTAGAAGAATTGGATTGAGGTTGGTCGGGTTGCTCAAGCGGTCAACCCTAACCTAACCCAACCCGAAGTGAAGTTGGGTTGACAAAATTCAACCCTAATGTTAAGTTGATTGTCAACTTAATCCAATCTTGCCTGACTTTTTCGGGATGGGTGTGGGTTAACCCGGCAGTTTTATACCTGAAGGAGATGGCGAAATCCCTTTCGAAATTCAAGGTTGTTTTGAGTTCTCCGGATTATGTTCTTACATCTACACCATGATGTTCGTGGATGAAATGAAGCTAATATCTTAATTTGCATGTCTCATATAACTTATATTTAGCATTAAGGCTCAGTTTGGAAAGAATACAAATACAAAATGCAAATGTGTAGAGTGCAAACTGAGCCTTAATGCTAAATTGTATTTGTACAAAATACAAAATACAAACCCTATATATTTGTATTTGTACTCCTTCCAAACTGAGCCTAAGCAACAAGTTGGATGTTATACGGCCAATGCATATCGGTTTTCAAGGTAACCGATACATTAGGAAAATTGGTCATATTTTATGGAAAGCCTTTCCAGTGATGATGGCCTGATCCAAAGCTTGCAACGTAAAACTTTTTTTTTGCCCCTTTTAAATCATGTGATAAAACAAAATTGTGTACCAATCATATTGATACTTTAAACCAAGGTTTTTAAAATCAAACTGGAAAGGGAACTATTTTGGGGTCCAGTTCTCAAGTAGAACAGTTCGGCCGTTTGAACCGAATGGATGGTCCATGCTGGCAAAAATTTAAAAAGTAATACAAAAACAACCAAAAACCATCATCCGGGTCAATGGATTGATGGTTCAACCACCTGGGTCAGTAGTATGCTGACCAAATCAACAAATTTTGGCCAAAAAATGGTTCTAGGTTGAAACAGAACTAGTTAAGTCCCGATTTTCCGGTCTGACTGTCCAATCTGGTCCGGTTTTGAAAACATTGCTTTGAACTTTGACCTCGAAACCTCAAAGGAATATCGTCATGGACAGAAGTCACAGAACTGATCTTCTGTACTTGATGTCGCACCTGGAACAACCTCACCATCATCGAAAATCTATCCTGCTCTCTTCATTAACGCCATGCTTGATTTGAAGGATAGAGTATGGAAAGGAATGGAAATGTAGGGAAACCTATACAACATTTGTAAAGGTCTCCCTTCCTTTCCTTTCCTTTTCCTACTTTTTTCTTCAAATCAAACACGGCCAAAAAGATTTTAATTGACATTTACAAGGAATGTGCAGTGATCAACGCTATCAAATTAAACTGATGTCAAAATTGTGTTTTATCAACATTAAAATTAGGGTAAATTGCTGAAACTTGCCCTGAAGTTTGGTAATTAAAATGAAATCATCTCTCCTGAAGTTTGGCAATTTACCCTTAAAATTATATCAAAATCTCCCATCAGTTTTATTTTCTTCCATATTCCATGAAGAAAATACCGAAATCAACCCGATTCAGGTGACAGAAAATTGATTGCAGCGTTGAGCCTATGGAAACTGGGTCTCATTTCAAGGGAGCCCATCTGTTTGAACAGATTTTTTTTTTTTTTTAGCTGCAAAGGAAAATTATGCATTGATTAGATTACAAATAATATCCGGAGGGAAGTGGTCCCAAATTTGAGCACAATTACAATGTCTAAAGGTAGTAGCCAAAGTATGAGCCATCTGATTTTCATGACGCTGAATGTGATGGAATGAAAGAGCACGAAATTATGAAAATAACTAAACAAGTCAGCAATTATTTGAACAGATTGAACACAGTGGAACTGTTTCATCTTAGAGATGATACTCTACAGTCTATAGATGAGTAATGGCTAGATGGAAGGCTTTGGCTTCATCCGAAGTTCCGAACCATTTAATTGGAAGAAACCCAATGCAAAATAACCTCAGGCGCTTTTGTTTTGCATTACATATATATGATAGTGCAAAATAACCTAAATGCAAATTCTGGTATACTTCTGGTTCATGCTTCACCTTATTTGTTTGGGAGAAAGTAAATTGACAATGAAGGTGAGAGGGTTGTTTATTTGAAATGAATAAAAAATGTGGTCCCCATTCAATACAAGAGAGAAGCTAGGAAAAAGGCAGTGCAAATTTTGCAATGGAGATGAGAGAAGGGAGTGGAGTGTGTATAATTTTGCATCTGACTGAATCGTGACTATTTCAATTTCAAATTCAGTGGTGGCTACTGGCTACACGAGAAAGTAATCATTTCGTAACTGCTTTCTTATATCGTCAGAATTCAGAAATATGTTTTTTTTTTTTGGCAAAAAGAGACCCTTTTATTCACACTAAATTCATCTTACAACGCCAAGCATCGCTAGAGCAAAATAAATAAAACAACCCCTTTAGCCAGCTAGAAACACAAATATGAGCTAATACACTATTATATTTATATCCCCTTTCTATATACCGTACACTACATATATATCAAAAAAATGTGAACATCCATTTGATTTCCTGGATGAGCGCTTGTTCCGTCCATTTGTTAGGATATTTGCTCAACTGTGTCACCATTGAAGTTGAATGAACCTGAGAAACTTACTTTTCACAAACCATAAGCTTGAATCAATTGTAAAGGGCAGGTAGCTCATTCTTCTGCTTGCCCTCGACCTGGACCATAATACACTTTTGACCTACTGCTGCAACGAAATGATCATCAATAGCGAGGACAACAAAACCAACACCTGCTTGAGAACAAGACGAGAAGGATCTATCTACAAAGATTTTATACATATCATGATAAATTTACATGCACGTCCAAGTTTTGGATCCATTTCTGAATTTATGTGTAGAGTTGCATCTCCTCATATAACTCTGGGTTGAAGCCAATGCATGCATGTAGCCAAATTTGTCGGGAAAATAGGCTCTTAATCAAATGGTACTCATGGCTCTTCACTGCTACTGCTACTGAAACAAAAGCTGTATGGGAAATCTGTGAAGAACTCCCCATAACACCCTATTCAACAAGGTTATAAATGTCTTCCACCATAGGATCAAGGATAGGTAATATTCTGAATTTAGTGCCAACACCATGAGATAAGATACATTTGATGCTTGGCAAACCATAAGCTGAAAAGAAAATTATTGGTGGTTCTGTTTGAACAGACCTCACTGACCTCATTTTATAGAGGTCCTGCTCCTGCACCTGATAGGCCTAGTTTAGTTACTCAAAGAAAGTGAACCAATGGGTCATTTAAAGCCCAATAGCAGCCTGTTAAGGAAACATTTAGCACTGGTCAATGCACATGTTACCATTAAGTGAGAAATGCATCAGGATATAAATGAAACAAAAGCTATATGGGAAATCTGTGAAGAACCTCCCCATAACACCCTATTCAACAAGGTTATAAATGTCTTCCACCATAGGATCAAGGATAGGTAATATTCTGAATTTAGTGCCAACACCATGAGATAAGATACATTTGATGCTTGGCAAACCATAAGCTGAAAAGAAAATTATTGGTTGTTCTGTTTGAACAGACCTCATTGACCTCATTTTAAAGAGGTCCTGCTCCTGCACCTGATAGGCCTAGTTTAGTTACTCAAAGAAAGTGAACCAATGGGTCATTTAAAGCATAATAGCAGCCTGTTAAGGAAATATTTAGCACTGGTCAATGCACATGTTACCATTAAGTGAGAAATGCATCAGGATATAAATGGAAAGAATAATAGTGACGAGGAAAATCAAATTAAATTAGAGAAGGAAACTTTAATACAGCATAGGATTCAGAAAATAGGTACCAAATCACATCGATGCCATAAAATTAATCACTAATATAAAATGCCAACGAAGACTAAAGAACTCTAGAAGTTATTAGGAGTGAAGTCCATAAGAAGCAAAACCCAAAATAAACTGTACATCTTTTGTAAATTGAAAACTAAAACAATGAACCACATTCTCAATATCATTACATTTATTAAAGTGAAGCTTTCTTGTGGAAAACTGGAACTTGGACCGCCTTACTAGCCCTGATTCAAATAAAACTAACCTATAGATAGAAGCTGTAGATGTATTAAACAGACCTAAACCTTTTTTCTTTTTTTGCACAAGAAGATGGAAGAACCCCAGTTTGCTATTGTTGACCAAAGACACTATATAGGTGCAGCACATGTTGTTCTAAAATGACCTGTCTGGTTGCAACGGCTACAATGTACAACTCGCTTCACACGGCCACGGTCTTCGGCACGAACTCGCTTCTTTCTGGGTCTTCCAGGTGGCCGAAGTGACTTTGGCGGATTTATGTCAATTTCCACAGCTTTATTTTCTCCATTCTGAGATTCTGACAACTCTTTCCAGAGGCTTTTATCTGGAACAGGATGAATAGTCTGTGAGTATGTCTTCCGATAATTTGCAACTGTGAAACAGCTTTCTGTGAAGCGATGCACATTCTGCCGACAGGAAAGAAGTGCTGCCACAGCATGTGAACAGGGCAACCCATAGAGCTGCCAACCTCGACACAGGCAGCAACGGTTACGTATGTCCACAATATTTGTTCCTTCATGAGAAATCACTTCAAATTCTGCTTCATTAGCACGAAGCACTTGATAGGTGCGTGCACACTCAAGAGCCTCTTGAACACGCCTCTCAGCAGAAGGAACAAGTATTGTTGTCCACTGCATACTTGTTTCACGCCGTTCATTGAACCAAGTCATTAGCTGCCGACGTATACATTCCATCATCTGAATTATTGGAAGACCAGAGGCTTCAAGTATCCAGGAGTTTAATGATTCAACTATGTTTGCAGTTAAATGCCCAAATCGTGTTCCCTCAAAATATGCTGTAGCCCAGAGGCGCGGTGGGATACGTCGAATCCAATAAGCAGCATCTGTTGAGATCTCTTCAATCTCCAGTATCTTGGCTTCAAACTCAATAACTGTGAGAGCATGAGCAGCTTCCCAGAGAAGATTGACAAGCATGGTATTATTGAACTCCTTTCGAAAACTATCACTCAGGTGACGCATACAGAAACCATGAAAAGCTGTTGGGAAGTTTGCCTCCACTCCTTCTACAATACCCTTCTGTCTATCTGACAGGATAGTAAGCCTTGGCATATTCTCTGTATTAACTTCAAGAAGGTTATGCAGCTCAGATAAGAACCACATCCAGTTATCATCATTTTCTTCATCAACCACCCCAAATGCCAAAGGAAATAGAGCACCATCCCCATCAAAACCAGTGGCAAAAAGCAAAGTTCCAAGGTACTTGCTCTTTAAAAGGGTCCTATCAAGACCAAGAAGTGGTCGGCATGCATTTACAAAGCCATAAATTGATGCTTGAAATGAGACAAAGAGACGTTGGAAGCAATTATCTACTGGGTTTCCATAAACTGAAGCAATACTTCCTGGGTTTGTCCGCTTTACTTGAGAACAGTACTGTGGAAGGAGGCGATACCCTTCTTCAAAGGATCCACGCACAGCAGCCATGATTCGCTCCTTCCCACGCCAGGCTTGCTTGTATGATAAGGTTATCCCATGAACCCTGTGGATCTCCTCCAATATCTCCTTTGGCTTGTAGTGTGGGTTTTCCCTAAGACTATGTTCCACTGAATTTGCAACCCATTGAACGGATGCTTGCTGATGGCCAAGATGTGTGATTCCTCCACAAGTGTGTTGATCATTTATGGTCCTGATAGTGAAAGTTGGAACACCTGGAAGTTTCGCAGCATGAATGCGCCATGGGCATCCTTCACTAGCACATTTGGCAGTAAACCGTGTCTTGTCTGACTTCACAGTCTGTATTTCAAAATGAAGAGCAATGGCAGTGTCCCTTAACGCTCTGCGACAGCTCTTCACATCTGGAAATTCTTGCCCAACACTGAGTTGGTGATCTGGATTTGTAATAATACTACGGGTCTGAAGAACAGGGGATAATACCAGCTGAGTCTGCTGAGGAGTCATATCTTGAGCAGGTTCTATCCCCATCTCCTGGTTCTGGACCACAGCTAGCTCTAGGTCCTGATCAAGTTCGTGGTTGTCAGTAATAGCCAATTCATGGTTCTCCGACAACACTAACTCATGGTTCTGTGAAGCAATAGCCAATTCTTGATCATTCTCATCAGTGTCATCATCATCTTCACCAGCTTCAGGGTCATGATTTTGAGCCAGTGTTAATTCATTATCTTCTTTTGCATCAAGGCCATGTGTCTTCCGGAGACCCAATTCATGATCATGGGCCTGCCCCAAGGCTAGTTCATGATCATGCACATGTCCCAAGCCAAGTTCATGGTCGTGTGTCTGCCCCAAACCCAAGTCACGATCGTGGGTCTGACCAAGACCCAAATCATGGTTCTGTGCTAAACCCAGATTATGATTATGCCCCAGAGCCAACTGCTGGTTCTGCCCAAGCGCCAAATCGTGGTTTTGCCCAAGAATCAAATCGTGGTTAGCCATCGAGAATGAACCACGAGACAGTTATTAAAAATCCCTCAAGCAAAATGCTCAATTTACTGTTAAAAAACCTGCTTTTCAATACGCTATCCAAGCAAGCCTGTTTTGCAGAACAGATGATGTAAATAAAAGAACAGTCTTGATTTTCTTTTTGCCGATTCAAACCTCCACCAAATAAGTAAAAGAAGTCAAACAAGTAGAAGAAACATGAAAGAGAATAACACCACCCGAGTAATCAACTATTAGCTTCTCGAATCCGTGAATCACCAAAAACAATGAATTCACGACCCCTCCAAGTTTCCCACTGACACATGGATTCTTCCACAACCGCTGGTAATATAAGAAGAAAAAAAAATCAAAATAAGCAAACCAAGCCCATTAAGCAAAACTGTAAAACTAAGGAAAAACACCGTAACACAGCAGACCAACAAAATCAACAACTACAAAAACCAGAAAGCGCAGTTTTGAACAATACCTCAAAAGGGAAGAAACTTCCGCGGAGATATCACCAAAGTAGAGAAACCCGATCCCCAAAAGTAAAAGAACTCAAAAAACCCTAATTCCGAATACGATTGAACGTTCCAACAGAAACTGCTTCGAAAGCTTAGAGCACCTTCACAGAAACGAAGCTGGAAACACGAGAAGAAAAAAAAAAAAAAAAAAAAAAAAAACAAGGTTAGAAACAGAGAACAATCTGATACAGATCTAATGAAGGAAAAAAAAAAAAAAAAAAAAAAAAACCCGAAACTGCAATTAGGGTTTCGAGGAAGAAGAGAAGTGAAAAGAGCAGTAGTGGAGCTTCTTCCTACAAACGAAACATTTGAAAAGAGAAACAAGAATTTGGCGGGTAATAGAGGAAAACCTGAAAGACGGAGGGGTAGAAGGTGGGAGATGAGAATTGCAGGGGCAAAGGGCAGAAGAAGGGCTTCCGAAGCCTTTAGCGATAAAAAGCTAGGGCAGAGGGAAAAAAGAGGGTATTTGCGTCAAAATATAATCCCCTTTCCTTCCTATTTATGTTTTAACCAAAATACCCTCTCCACACTCCACCGCGCCACGCAGAACTCCTTTCCGTTCCCATTTTGATTAGAGTAGAGACCTTGTCACCTTACTACTACTTCATGGATTTCTGTCCAGGTGTATAGAAACTATAAACATGTCCGGTCCCACAAGATGGATGGTTGGATACCCTTCATCTGGTAGGTCCCACTTGGAGATCTCTTAAAATCACTTGCTTTTCTTTTTCTTCTTCCTTCTTTCATAAATTTTCCCTTTTTTTTCAAAGAATAAATAAAAGGAAAATTTATTATTAAACAAATTAAAAAAAAATAATCTAAATAAAAGAACAAGAAGAATTTAATTATTCACAAGCCTAGCTTCTTAGATTCATCCATAAAACAATCTTTCCTTTGCTTATAAAAGCCGGTGTCTAGTGGAACATCAAAAGTAAAGTGAGGGCGATATTAAAAAAAAAATATATAGAAGGTTTCAAGTCGTTGACTGCTGCTTTGTTGGTAGCATTAATTTATCTTGTATTTGTTTGATGAATGCCACATTAACTACTATAAATATTATATAAATTAATTATTTATAAAATTAAAAATCAAATACTTTGTGATAAATTAAGGTTTTAATAGCAGCAGTCTTCACTCCCAAAGTCATCGTATGCTGTTCCTATGTAAAGAAGTGAGGTTTTAAAGCTTATCTGATTATGTAAATTGGAAATGGGAGATAAGGGTATTTAAGGGTGAAAAATATGATTAGAAGGGTAGATTTGTTGTTTTTGAAAATAGGATGGGAATAAGACGATTAAGGGCAATGGTATTTGGACGGGGGAGGAGGGCAGTCTTGTAACAGTGGCCTTGTCCCGACCTACTTGTATCGAGTTTTTCATGAAAAGCAAAAGGTTATTTGGGCATTTCCTTCTGTTTTTTGAGCTACTTTGGACATTTCCCAACTCCCCCCCCCCCCCCCCCCCCATCCCTTCTTTTATATATTATATTTTATTTATGGAGTTCGAGTCCACGCTTCCGGTTTCCGTGGCAAAGACGCGCTTTCTAGCCTTTTGGTTTTGGATCAACCACCGAGGCCTCCCTTCTGTTTGGTTTGAAGGAAAACGTAGGAAAAGAAAGGAAAATATAAGGAAATTTATGCAAGGTTTATAAGGTTATGTTTGGTTTAAATTGTAAAGGTCTCCCTATCTTTCCCTTCCCTTCCCTTCATTTTCTTTCAAACCAAACATAGCCTAAAAGTTTTCTTACATTTCTCTTCTTTTCCCTACTTATTTCTTCAAACCGAACACAGCCTAATTCAAACCATGGTAGGGGGAGTCCGGATCACCTGCCCCATTCATGATGAGATGTGTAGTGTTAGAACTTGAAATGTGTGTTGTTGGCAAAAGATCCCAATTCGGTGGAGTTCAAATCAGCCCCCCAGAACGTCCCACAGCACATCCCTGTCATGTATTGGGAACATCTCCCAATAATAATACCAAGAATGATGATGTCATCATTGGGAGATGTTCCCAATACATGACAGGGATGTGCCGTGGGACGTTCTGGGGGGCAAATTCGTCAATTCGGTGCCAGGGGAGGGGGGGAGTCCACCTCTTCTTTCCTAATTTTCTGTATCAAATCAATAGTGATCTGCCACATCATTTAAACAAGCTAGTGTGGCAGATTGCTAATAATTTAGTACAAAAAAAATGTCTATACCAAGGGGATAGAGGATGTGCATTCGGGGGTGATAGAGAAGGCCATTATATTGCCTAGGTTCATAACTTGCCACGTGTTATTTAGCTAATGGGTCCTACACACTCAAACCCTCTATTGATGGGCCCTGTGTAAAAAATATTGTACGAGATTTTAGAAGCACGTGCTCTGCATGGATTAAATTCACTAATGTAAATCAAATATGATAACAAAAATCTAATTTGGGAGAAATATGGTATTGACTTCAACTTGGGAAGGACTTGGATTTAGGTCTTTAGTAGCTATTGATGGAGGGTGATTTGGCCTGACCTCATAATAAGGGGATACGTGGATACGACCCAACATAGTGACAACTCTGAGCTTGGTACAACTCAGCCTGACAGCTCGCCCGAAGTGGCAGCTCGCTGCAAGATGATACTCCGGCACCCCAAGCTAAGACTCCCAAGTAGGGAGCACCCCGAGCTAAAGACACCTCGGGTTAGGCTCATCAGTCCCCTAACTAGGGTCAGTTCGCTCCCACCCAAACTTAGGCTCTCAGAGACCCACCTCAGAGAAGCACCTCGGCGCAACACCAGTAGCTCGGTGTAAGGTAGCTCGCGACAGAGCAGCTTAGCATATCATGGGAGATTCACTGCCTGACAACCGTACCTGCTAGACTGCACCCACGTCTCTTGCCTGGCGGCGTCTGGCAGGACCGTACTCTGCAGCGATTACCTTTGCTCACCAGCACTACTCTGACAGATAACGGCCAGCCATGCCAAGCCGTTATTTGACAGAAGATCACCGCAGCAGAGATTTGGAGGCGGTTACACCTGAAATGTCAAAAGACCACTATATAAGGACCCTGGCCCCCAGGGGCAAGGGGATCACGTGATCATCACTCTTAGCTCCTTGATTTCTCTGCATCTCTCTCTCTCTCTCATAGCTCTCAGTCTAAGTAACTAACTTGATCGTCGGAGAGTTCCCACCAGGTGAATCCCCAGGGATCCTTCATCTTCTTCCTCGCAGGTGTCACGTCCATCACCGGCTAGGAGCTTAGGTATTGCTAGCTAGGAGTGACCAGATTGCGCTCCATCAATTGGCATCGTCTGTGGGAAACGCTTTGAAAAGCCTATGTCACCAAGCAATTTCATTCAAGCTTCCATGGCTTCCTCCAGCAATGTCGGATGCAATGCTGACCAGAACTCCTCCGAGGGACAACCCCAAACCTCGACGGTATGCATCGGCCAGTTCATCGTACCCCTTTCTACGGATGGAGTCTCTACTCTGAATGTGCCCCAGATCATGGCGCTGATAAATGCTCCACTCCCCCCACAGTTGATGTGACCTTTGCAGAACCATCCATTCCCCCGGTGGCTGGATAGAACCAACTAGAAGACCTGATGCACTGTATGCAAGCTCAAATGCAGCAAGTCCAGTAGTTTCAGTTGTACCAACAACAAATGTTGCACTAAGTCCATCAGCAGCAGTACCAACAACAGTTTCCACCACTGCCTCAGAACCAGCAACAAGTTCCACCTCGATACCCCGCTACGCAACAGGCCAAGCCCGCCGTCACGGCGAGCACCCCCCCTTGCTGGGGAGAGATCTCCCAAACTTGGAACCCTCTTGGGAGTCAGGCCTCATCCTGCGACAGGAAAGAAAGACAAGTCACTTGCCCCACCTCACAGCATGTAGTCAGGTCGGGGGACTCTCAGCCAACCAGACCCGCATCACCTCGGCCTTCACAGTTCGAGATCCCACTCGTCGAGAATCATTTCGAGGTCCTAGCTGCAGATTATAGACAAGGCCCTTCGATCCACAGCCGTCAGTAGCAGTATGAGCCCCTCCCCGAGCTTACTGTGCCCGACAACACAGAGGCCAGCAGCACCAATGCAGAGCCAACAAAGAAGCAGTGGAGACGCTGCCGAGCTCGCCGAGCTACAGTCCAACGCTTGTCCGAACTCCCCAAAGAAGAGGCGAGCTCGGGAGCAGTGAAAGCCACTCCGCTCTTCTCTGTACCATCTTCTCTGTCTCCCAAACTCCTAGCCGTCCCAATGCCCAAAGACTTCAAGGTACCTCCCCAGGACAAGTATGATGGATCATTCGACTCGAATGATCACATAGATGCCTTCCAATCGCAGATGCACTTAGCCAGGGCAAGTGAGTCCTGCATGTGTGTAGCCTTCTCCACAACATTCAAGGGAGTAGCTCGCACGTTGTACAGGAACCTCGCACCTGGAACGATCAAGAGTTGGGCACAGTTTTTGCAGGTTTTCACCTCCCACTTTGTCTCCAACAAGAGATGCTCGAGGACCCAAGAAAGCCTCCTCGGCATAGTCCAGAGGGAAGGGGAGTCCATCCGCAGCTACATCAAGAGGTTCAATGATGCATGCCTATAGATACCTGACCTGGACCCTGCGGTGAGGTTCATAGTAGCCAAGAGAGGCATAACGCATAAGGAGTTCAAGTGGCACGTAGTTTTCAATAAACCTAAGGATGTAACTGAATTCCTCAAACTCGTAGACCAGTTCATCAGAACGGAGGAGGAAATGAACCAGAAGAGCGAGAACCTGCCTGAGAAGAGGAAAAGAGAAGGTGAGTACTCGACTGACGGGGACAACAAGAAGAAGAAAGTGCCAACTCGGGGAGGAAGGCCATATCAATTTTTTCGAGCTCCTCCAGCCGAAAGAACGAACTACACGCCATTGAACGCGAAGCAAGCTAAGATCCTCATGGCGATGAAGGACACACCGTACGTGAAGTGGCCACCCCGGCTGAGAGGAGATCCGATTGTTAGAAATAAAAATTTGTACTATCATTTTCATAAAGATCATGGTCATAGTACCGAAAACTGTAAAAACCTCCATGATGAGATAAAAGAGCTCATCCATCACGGATATTTGAGAAATTTTGTACAGAACAATAATAAGATAGGACGGTAGGGGGAGCAAGTTAGAGATGCTCCCAAGTCCAGCAGCAGGCAAGGCGAGCAGCTGCAGAGGCCGCCCCCCGAAGAGAGGCCAGTTCGGGGAACAATCCACATGATCACCGGCGGATCGATCGTCACGGGCTATACCTTAGCTACAGCCAGGACCTCGGCTCGCAAGATCAAAAGAAAAGAGCAAAATCCCCCGAAGCGACCGAGGATGGAGGAGCCAATTTTCTTCGCCGAAGACGATGCATGCGGAGTCCACTACCCTCACAATGACGCGCTCATCGTCAAGATAAGAATCAATGATTTCGAGGTGAAGCGTGTCCTTGTCGACTCCAGCAGCTTGGCGGACATCCTCTTCAAAGTTGTGTTTGACAAGCTTCAGCTTCAGGAAAGCAACCTCAAGCCCGTGAGCACTCCCTTGGTGGGCTTCAGTAGAGAGGAAGTCAAACCCTTGGGGAGAATTTCCATACTTATGGAGTTCAGCACCTGACCTAGCATAGTGAGGCTCAACCACAGTTTTTGGGTGGTTGCAACTCCCTTCCCGTACAACGCCATAATAGGTCGGCCCATCACCCATGCTCTATGAGCGGTGGACTCCATCTATTATTTGGCCATGAAGTTCCCCACGGACTTTGGAGTTGGGGTAGCGCGAGGCGATCAGCTCGAGTCTCGCAAGTGCTATGTTGCCGCCCTCAAAGGAAAAGCCAAGGTGACAAATGACCTCGAGCTGGAGTGACCTGCGGAGCACTATGAAGAATGAGTTGCACCCATAGAAGATACGGTTTTCATGCCTACTTCAATAGATGACCCAACTCGGACCCTCCAGATTGGTGCTTCCATTGAGGAGCCTTTGCAATCTCAATTGGAAAGTTTTTTACTCAGAAACTTATATGTTTTTGCATGGTCCGCGGCAGAGATGCCCGACATAGACCCCAAAGTCATTACTCACAAGTTGAACACTGATCCTGTAGTTAGGCCCGTTAGACAGAAGAAATGCAACCTAGCCCCTAAGCATTGGAGAGCAGTCGATGAGGAGGTTGCGAAGCTCCTCGCAACCGACTTCATCAGAGAGGTCCATTACCCGAGCTAGGTAGCCAACCCCGTTCTTGTGAAAAAGGCCAATGGTAAATGGTGCATGTGCATCGATTATACCGACTTGAATGCGACCTCAGGGCATGAGTTGTTGAGCTTCTTGGATGCTTACTCAGGCTACAATCAGATCAGAGTGGACCCTGTCGATGAGGAAAAAACAACCTTCATAACCGATCTAGGCCTGTACTACTACAAGGTCATACCCTTTGGGCTAAAAAATGTCGGGGCTACTTTTCAAAGACTTGTAAATCAATTATTCGAGTCGTTGATAAAAAAAAATGTAGAGTGCTATATAGATGACATGGTCGTCAAAACCCAGTTTTCAAGTGACTTAATAAAAGATCTGCATTATGTTTTTGAAATTTTGCGCAAGTTTAACATGAAATTAAACCCGAACAAGTGCATTTTTTGTGTCACCTCGGGTAAATTCTTAGGTTACATCGTTAACCGACGTGGCATTGAGGCCAACCTTAATAAAATTAAGGCCATCTTAGATATGAGACCACCTCGAAAATTGAAGGAGGTTCAGAGCTTGAATGGTCGTATAACCGCTCTGAGCCGCTTCATGTCAAAATTGGAAGATCATTGCCTGCCTTTCTTCAAGAAAATTAAAAGAAGCAAAGACTTAAAATGGATCGAAGAGTGCCAACTCGCTTTTGACGAGCTCAAGAAGTACCTCGCTAGCATCCCGGTGTTAAGCTGACCTGAGGAGGGGGATATTTTGGAGTTGTACCTCTCTGCCAGTGATAAGGTAGTCAGCTCGGTACTAATAAAAGAAGTAGATTGGGTCCAATAACCCATTTACTATGTTAACAAAGTGTTGCAAGAAGCAGAGACGAGGTATCTTGAGATCGAAAAGTTGGTATATGCACTAATTGTTGCAGCTCGAAACTTCGACCGTACTTCCAAGCTCATACGATCGTCGTCCTCACCAATAAGCCTCTAAGGCAAATCTTGCTCAAGCCCGAGGTCTCCGATAGATTGACGAAGTGGGCCATCGAACTCAGCGAGTACGACATCCGGTACAAGCCACGAACTGCCATTAAGGCCCAAGCCTTAGCTGACTTTGTTGCGGAATGCACTTTCAACACTAAAGTCCCTAAGTTAGTCGAGCCTAAGCACAGCAAGGAAGCTCCAAGCAGTGCGGCTTCTCTCCTGGTTAGACCAAAGCCAACCTGGGATGAGGAGCCCTAGATCCTCCATGTGGATGGATCGTCAAATCAGAAGGGTAGCGGGGTTGGAATCATTCTGTATGGGCCAAGCGGTGTGAAATTGGAATATGCACTACGCTTCGAGTTCTCTGTGTCCAATAATGAAGCGGAGTACGAGGCATTGATAGCTGGGATGGCCTTAGCAAGCAAAGTGAAAGCTAAGCATATTGTTATCTGTAGTGATTCCCAACTCGTGGTCAACTAGGTCACTAGCGAATACAAAGCTCGGAGCCAACCATGGTGGCCTACTTAGCCAAAGTCAGAGAGGCCATGCTTAACTTCCACCCTACTTCATCAAGCAGATCCCGAGATCCGAGAACGTTGAGGCAGATGCTTTGTCCTGATTAGCCAGCACAAGTGACAACACCATGAGAACCATGTACATAGAGAACTTGCCTCGGCCTAGCATTCTCAGGGGGGCAGAGGAGGTCGCTCCTGTCGTACAAGCAGAGCCGAGCTGGATTGTCCCACTCACGAGCTACCTGCTACACGGAACCCTCCCTGCAAATCATAATGCTGCTAAAAGTGTAGAGCGTCAGGCACTCAAATACGTCATAATAGACAGACGATTGTACCGAAAATCTTACACGCTCCCTTATCTACGCTGCTTACGACCCTCTAAAGCCGAGCTCATGCTCCACGACACTCATGAGGGCTTGTGCGGTGGACACTTGAGGGGCAGGGCCCTTGCCCAGAAGGCACTACGACAAGGATATTATTAGCTAACGATGAAGGTGGATGCGATTGAGTTCATTAGAAGGTGTGACAAGTGTTAGAAGCACGCCAACATCCACCACCAGCCCGCTGCTAACCTAAAGTACCTCACCATCCCATGGCCCTTTGCACAATGGGGAATTGATATACTTGGACCGTTTCCACCAGCAACAGGATAGAGGTGGTTATTAGTGGTAGCAGTTGATTATTTCACTAAGTGGGTGGAGGTCGAACCTCTCGCAACAATCACAACACGAAGTGTGCAGAACTTCTTCTAGAAGAATATAGTTTGCCATTTTGGACTACTCCGAGTGCTCATCTCTAACAACAGCAAACAATTCGAGGACATCAAATTCCATAACTGGTGTAAAAACATGGGGATACAACAAAATTTCACATCAGTGGCACACCCTCAAGCGAACGGTCAAGCGGAGGTTACAAACAGAGCCATTCTCCGCGGACTGAAAGCACGTCTAGCCCGAGCTAAGGGACTGTGGGTAGACGAGCTGCCCAACGTACTATGGGCTTATTGAACCATGGTGAAGACCGCAACGGGCAAAACCCCCTTCAACCTCACTTACGGGACAAAGGCGATCATCCCAGTCAAGATCGAGGTCCCTACGCTACGCCTGGAAGCATACAACGACGAAGCAAACAAGGATGAGCTACGCACCAACCTCGACCTACTTGATGAGGTACGGGACCTCGCATACATTAGGACCACGGCCTATCAGCAAAGAGTAGCTCGGTACTATAACACTAGGGTCAAGAAGCGGAACTTTCGCATCGTAGACCTAGTCCTTCATAAAGTTATGGTACCTGAGCCCGGTGTTGGTAAGCTCGAGCCAAATTGGGAAGGACCCTACCGGGTAAAGCAGGTGCTTGGGGAATGAACGTATGAGCTCGAAACCCTAGAAGGGAAGCAGGTACCTCAGGCATGGAATATTGTCAACCTAAGGAAATATTACTTGTAGTGACCAAGAGAGTGGACTACAAGTCGCTCTCCCAGCCTAAGGGCTAAAACAACTAGCTAACAAAAGACATCGGCACCCAGTCACCTCTTCGGCATGGGCGAACTCCAGAAGAGAGTGGACTACAAGTCACTCTCCCAGCCTAAGGGCTAAAATGCCCGAGCTAACAAAAGACCTCGACACCCAGTCGCTTCTTCGGTATGGGCGAACTCTAGAAGTGAGTGGACCATGAGTCGCTCCTCGAGCCTAAGGACCAAAGTGTCGAGCTAATAAAAGAACCTCGGCACCATATAAGACCCAGTCGCCTCCTTGGCATGGGCGACCTCCAGAAGTGAGTGGACCACAGGTCACTCCTAGAGCCTAAGGGCCAAAGTTCTGAGCTAATAAAAGAACCTCGACACCATACAAGACCCAATCGTCTCCTCAGCCTGGGTGAACTCCAGAAGAGAGTGGACTATGAGTCGCTCCCCTAGCCTAAGGGCTAAAATGTCGAGCTAACAAAAGACCTCAGCACCACCAAAGACCTAGTCGCCAGTTCGACATAGGCAAAGTACTCTAAAAATGCCGAAGGAATAGGCAGCTCGGGTATGAGCACCTATGATAGCTCGGGCATACCAAGTAGTTCGACATAGGTGAGGTAACCAGTGCACAGACAGGTCGGGCATACACCCTACAATGTCACTCACTTCGGCGTACACCTTGTGAAGTTGTCTCTAAGCACTAAGTGACAGTTCGGGGTAACATCTAAGGAACCCCTACTTCGGTCATCTAGCTCAATAGTTCAACAGTTCGAAAAAAATCACCATGGCCAGAAAATCAATTGCACAACACTTAACAAAAAATGCATTTCATTATAAAGAGTTCATTACAAAAGGGGGAAAGGAGAAAAAGAAGCTGAGCTCGCAGGCTCACAATACAAAAACTACTTAGGGCACTCATTGCTCTTGCCCGAAGCCTCGGTGGAGGAGCCAGCCTTGTCATCGGCATTGGTCTTTGTAATGTCGTCACCATCGCTCTCCGCTTCCGAGTCCGAGTCTTCAGCAGCTTCAAGGGCTACCTCCTTTGTGATTCGTGAGGTAGTGATGGCACTCACATCGAGCTACGGGAATTTGCGCTTAATCAGCCACCTACTGAGCTTGAAGCCTTTGCGGTAGACCTTCACCCCAGCCTCGACCAACTCTCCCCCGAACACCTCCGAGCTCTTATGATCTTGGACAGCCTTGACTTTGGCCTCCTCCATGGACTAAAGAAAGATTTCATTCTGCTCCTTGACATCCGCCTCAAGGTTCTCTACCTGGCGCCTCAGAGCTCCTTTATCTGTCTCAAGGTTTTCCACCTTGCACAGCAGGTCTTCCTTCTCCGACATCAGCGACTTGATTAACTATTTCTGAGCTAGCGCATCGCTCTCTAGCCGGTGAATCTGGTCACGGGCTAATTTTAGCTTGGTATGGGCCTCACGAGATGAACTCTCAGCAGCTAGAGCCCGCATGGCGTTGGTCCTAATGTATGCGAGGTCCCGTACCTCATCAAGTAGGGCGTGCATGGCGTTGTTCACTTGCCAAGAGTGCCAGTTAGTACCAATAAGGCTACAAATGCAAAAATCGAAACTTAAACAAGACTTACCACCATGCAATGGGTAGCTGCTCGAGCTTCGAGCTGAGCGGGCGATAGTTCGGCCCAGCTGGAGACTTCCTCAGTGCACGCAACCCCTTTGCTCTTGCGAAGGCTATATTGTGGATTCAAATACTCTGGGCTGATCCCCCGCTCCCCGAAGTAGTAACGGTAGTCTCAGGAGCGGGCTCTACAGTTGTCTCGGGCTCCTGAGGTAGGGCCTTCTCTGGTTCCTCTAATTCAATCACCAGAGCAACAGAGGGCTATTCAGGCTCGGGAGTAAGAGCCCGAGGAGACTCGACGCAAGCTCTTTTGACAACCCGCTTCTTCTTCCCCTTCAATTTCCTGAAGAGTTTATCCGCACTGAGTCGTTCCATGGGGCCTGCAACAAAGCTCAACGTTAGTGGCACTATCAAAAAGAGATGGCAACTATTAAGATAAGATACTAACTCTAGACCAAAGCAACCTACCAGGGCTCAAGCCGACTTCTATGAGCTTGTCCTCAGTGATATAGTCCTTGTAGTCAAACCCAAACTCCGCCCAAGATTGGAGCATCTCTCTTGTTTTCAGGTCCAACCTAATACCGGAGTCCTGAACAACCGCCCTCCAATGAGTAGAAAAGGGCCACCCCGCGGAATTGCGGACTACAAAATAATCTCATTTCCAAGCTGGGATTTTACTAGGAAGCTTGTGCAACAACTTATAGCCCGGGCGAGGGGATAGGTAGTAGGCCCGCCTATGCTCGGGGAGAACGCTAGAGGCATTCTTCTTTATGGACAAGATAGAGGAGAAAATTTTGAGATCAAGGGGTAGGGCGTAGTCGAAACAGAGGGAGATTGTCCCGACCACATTCCGAATGGAGTTCGGGTGGAGTTGGTCTATGGTGATGTTGAAGAACTTTAAGACCTCTATGATCAGGGGGTGCAGAGGAAGACGGAGCCCAGCCGCAAGCTACTCTCCGAAAATCACGATCTCATTGTGACCGTGTTCCCAAGGGAAGTTACCCATGGGAAGATTATAGGTATACTCCCTCAGGAGATTATACTGACGAATCAAGGCCCTAAGCCTCTCTACGTTCAAGTTGAGGGACCGAACTTGTCCGGTACCCAAACTCGATGAGAGGTAGACACTAGGCTATCCAAGGCCTCCTGCACCTCGTAGGTCGACTGTGCCTCAGAGGCACCTACTTGAGCCAAGGTACCCACCTCGGGCTCATCTAGAAGACTATCAAAGCTATGGTCTGACATAACTACGAACTGAAACGAATTGGAAAAAAGAGAAGAGATGGGGAAACTTACCAAGGGAAAACAACCGAATTAGGAAGCTGACAAGCTGGAGAGCCCGAGCTGAGGAGTTTAGGCGCGACCTCAGAGTGAAAGCTAGTGAACTTATGGCGGAGAAAATGACTCGGGTCCCAACTATTTATAGCCGCTATATCCAAGAATCAACGGTCAAGATCAGGGCGATCCAATGACTCTCAAGAAAACTTGCTGCGTGACCCCCGAGGTGAAATCAATTTAGCGCATTTTTTTGGCATCTGCAGAGTCTATAGATCACGTGACATCCGTGCATGAACTGTACGCAATCCGGGTTACCCTTGATTGAGCCAAGCAGCGAACTGATCCGACCAGTGAACTAACTAACTAGGCAACCTGGACTTCAAGCCAAATCCACCTGTCACGTCATGAACTCCCCACACCAGGTCAGGACCCCTGGCCTAGGGAGCGGGAGGCAATTGATGGAGGGTGATTTGGCCCGAGCTCATAATAAGGGGACACGTGGACATGACCCGACATAAGTGACAACTCTGAGCTCGGTACAACTCAGCCTAACAGCTCGTCTGAAGTGGAAGCTCACTGCAAGATGATACTCCGGCACCCCGAGCTAAGACTCCCAAGTAGGGAGAACCCTGAGCTAAAGACACCTCGGGTTAGGTTCATCATTCCCCTAACTAGGTTTAGTTCGCTCCCACCCAAACTTAGGCTCTCAGAGACCCGCCTTGGAGAAGCACCTCGGTGCATCACCAGTAGCTCGGTGTAAGGTAGCTCGCGATAGAGCAGATCGGCTGGGAGATTCACTGCCTGACAACCGTACCTGCCAGGCTGCACCCACGTCTTTCGCCTGGTGGCGTCTGGCAGAACCGTACTCTACAATGATTACCTTTGCATGCCAGCACAACTCTAATAGATAACGGCCATCCACACTAAGCCGTTATTTGACAAAGATCGCCGCAGCAGAGATTTGGAGGCGGTTACACCTGATATGTCAGAAGACCACTATATAAGGACCCCGACCCCCAGGGGCAAGGGGATCGCGTGATCATCACTCTTTGCTCCCTGATTTCTCTACATCTCTCTCTCTCTCTCTCAGTTCTCAGTCTGAGTTACTAACTTGATCGTCGGAGAGTTCCCTCTAGGTGAATCCCCCGGGATCCTTCATCTTCTTCCTCGCAGGTGTCGCATCTATTGCCAACTAGGAGCTCAACTACTACCAGGTAGGAGTGACCAGATCACGCTCCATCAACTACAATCTAATCCAAACCCATAGTAGCATTTGGCATCCTATACCATGTCAATTGTCTCACTTGTTGATGATCATATCCCAATGCCACCAGGGTTAGAGGGTTAAGGGGATGGGGGATGGGCTAGCCCCATTTGTGTAGCCCTATGAAATATAAGAAAAAAAAACTTTAATCAATAGTTTTGGTAACAAGATGGAGACACTATAGTATAATAATATTTTGACTTTTTAGTGAAAATAATATTTTCACATTTGATTGGGGCACTATGGAACTTTTGACCTCATGAAAACTTCCCCCTATATTTAAGTTGATACCATTATTAGAGGGCCAAACACATTTCTTTATTTTACCTAACCATTTTTAACGTGGACTATTGTTATGGGAGTTCACTTTCTCAGAATTCAACTTATAAACATGTAATAAATTTATATGTCAACTTGAAAAAAAAAATCCAACCATAATAGTTAATACAATGTCTAGGCTATTGAATTGTAGTAGCTATGGTCTTCGGAATATCTTTTGTCCTCTTCGTCAAAACACTCATCACCATTCCTCTCCCTCCAAAGATTAGTTATGATCTTTATTTTCAAATTCACTTCTCTATTTATCTCTTTCCCTCACTCAAACGAAAATGCCTTTGATTAGTTTGTTTTTATCTTCAAGACCAACATGTTAATGGTGAATGTTCTTAACAGATTATAACTTAGACCTTTTGGGTTTAGGTGATGAAATGGGGTATGTCTTTCCAATTTATACCACTGGTTAGGCATAGTACTCATCTTCTAGGATATCATCAGTTTAGTAAAATGATTTGATTTTTTTAACAATGGATCATAAAACAGATAAGAACTTTTATTCTTTTTTGGTAGTTAAACAACATATCAAAATTTAATCTTGCTTTTTACTCCAAAACCATCCAGCCACACTATTCGCCTTCGTCTTCTTAGTTGTTGGTTGTCTTCCTCTTCACCAACAATTCTGCTACCATGGTAAAGAGAGGGAGAGGGCTAGGTCCTGTTTTTAAGATTTTTAAATTATTTTATTTTCTTCCAAAAGCATATGAAAGTTTCTTTCCGTAAGCTGTTCTTGCTTTTCTTTTCCATATTTCACTTTTGATCAAAATCAAACATTCATAAATTTTAATTATTATTCCTTCTTTGGAGAAGATATATTTCTTATGATCCATTGAATGTGAAACCCATAGCTATAATATATAATTGAATCCTTATTGAGTCTACTACTATCTTTCACCCATAGCTAAAAAAAGTATCCAAACAAACCCTAAATTAATATTAAGCCCATAATAGGATTCTTATTATCTAACTAAAATAATATTAATTTAATAAGAGGTGTCTTTTGTATACTTTTCAAGTTTTGGTGTTTAGATGATTTCACATGCATTATGTTAATCCTAAGTGAGGTTCATGAATTTTTTATTTTTATTCTATATATCAATGTGAATTTATAGAATAATTGATTGATAAATTATTGGTTATGGGACTCCAACCATCATTTAGCAGTCCTTATGTGTCATGTGTGTAATTGGTTATGGGATCTACAGCCATGTTAACAGTTTGCATTCTTAATTTTTTTTTTTTCATGTTGGAAATTTTTTGATGGACACAATACAGCCTCATGATAGTTAAAAACTGAAAAGATAAAAGCAATAGAGGGTAAAAAGGAAAAGTAAAATCAGGATTTTTTACTAAACAATTGTTACCATCCTCACTTTTATAAATATATAAAAATACAGACATATTGCAAGTTAATGGGACTAGGGGTGTGGGGATAGAGTGAGGGAGCATTAGGGCTGTTCATCAAAACGACTAAACCAACCAATCTGGCCCAACTCAACCTGAATTGGTGTGTTTTCAACTATTTTCAATTGGCTTTGGTCATGCATTATACTAACCCAAGAGGTTGGGTTAGTTTCGGTTTGGCTCTGTGGAAATCAACCAAAACTGACCCAATCCGATTATAGATATAAATTAATATTTTATATTTTAAATTTAATTTTTTAATATGGATAACTTTTTTATCCAATCAAACCATGTTTCTTAGTTTAACAAATTATTTTGGGGCTATCTTTTTGAACAAATCAACCAAATTGATAAGCCAACTCAAACTGATATGATTCAAGTTGGCCGATTTTCAATCAGTTTCGAATGGCCAATTCTTTGACCGACCAGGTCAGTTAAGTTGGCCAAACAGCCTACAACCGAAAACCAAACCTACCAATGAACACTCCTATGGAGCACATGAGGTCCCCTACCTTGGATTAGGGTTGTAAATGGGGATCAAATCCAATTTGATATAGGCATATCCCCAAATTTGATTAGTTTATATTCAAATTTGAATCAGATCTTATCTTTAGAATCCAATTCAGATTGTAATCAAATATATATATATATATATATATATATATATAAGCAGTCCACATCAGCCATCCCTCCCCCAAAAAAAAAAAAATTCTCTCATTTTCCCCTATCTAGCCTTCTCATTAGGCCACATGGCAAGGTAGGGTATCTCATTAAAAGGAAAAAATCCTATTATACATAGAAACTAAATTAGAACCATACATGGATATGAAACTTCAGAAAACAATTTCCTTCTCCATAGGAAACTAACTACTCCCCTTCTTCACTCTCCACATCACCTATCTGTTTTGGCTTCCTTCATGAACATCTAATTCGAGAGACGTTTCATATTCCAAATATCCCAAAATCCAAATAACCCACCACACTGAAAGAGATCTTTCAGAACTCTAAGAGAAAGCATGGATTCGAAACTCCAATACACCCCTTCCCACTTATCAGGGTGTATCGATATTTTAAACCTTACATCAAAGACTTAGGTAAATCTCATAAATGGCATTATATATATATATATAATGGTAAGATTTGATCCATTAAATGACATCTTTGAAATGTATAAATGGTGACAAACATATTATATCGATATTTTAATTTTAGTATCAAGAAAATGGGACCATACCTCTTTCTGAAAATAACTCTTGCAAAAAACGGGACTCTTGTAAAATTCATGGTTTAATTTCTCAACTACCTAAAAACAAAAGGCAATATCTTGCAAAAGTTCAAAAAGTTAAATTAGTGAAAGAGGCATCAGTAAAATGGTTCAACTACTTTTGCAATATATATATATATATATATATATATATATATATATATATATATATATATGTGAGTCCAGACTATGATACCAGAACATTATGATATCTGATAAAAATTGTAATCAATCAACGGGTACCATAAAAGTGGCAACAACCATTCAGCTGCTATATATTCATCAAAATTCACAGGAGATTTTGATTGGTCTAACGTCTAAGTTCTTCTGATATTATACTACTTTATTGGCATGGCCTTATTTATTTTTATTATTATTTAATATCCATATCAATTTAAAACAACTGAACATTTCTTGCATGTTTTTATATTATTTATTTAATTTAATGCAAATTTTAGATTAAGATCGACTTTTCTTAATTTTTGGCAATTTATATATATATATATATATTTTTTTTTGCAGTCTTCTTTGAAAAGCAAATCATGCAGTCAAAGGTAATTTACATTTAGCTCTGGTTGTTTTTCAAAACAAAAGCTTAAAACAACAAAAACAAACCTGATAAGAAGCTGTGGTGGCTGCATCCTGTTTTGAATCCACATAAGTGTCAATAGGCAGTTCGGTTCAATTCAACAGATTTGACTTAAAATCATATGCAATGGAGGCACAAGGAGAAACATCAAAAAGACATTTCTTGCATTTGGGGGCAATTTCTATGTAACGCAATATTTGAAATAACTGTAGTGTACGTTTTGTGCCAAAGCATGATTCTTAATTTATTATATCAAGAAATGTCAAAATTTATGTTCAAATGTTGTAACTAGAAACACTATGGCACCGGGTGTTTGGTACAGGAGTCATTTCTGTAAGGTGTTAAACCACATTTGCTACAACAGAAAAAATACTTCAATAATTATGAGCCAAATAAAAATAGTAAAAAAGAAAAATTAATAATGCAAATCTAGTTCTATTAATTTTTTTAATGTTTTAAAAAAGTTCAATGCAAAAAGGACTAATCAAGTAAATAATTAATTAATTTTTCTAAATATAATGTCCCAAGTTTGTTATTTTTCTTATTTCTTCTACAAATAGATTTTTTTTTGGTTATAGTAGTAATAGTTGTAGTAGTAATAGGAATAGCAAGATTCAAAATATCAGTATGCCCGATACGCCGGTAAGGGTGTAGTAGATCCTTGGTGGAACAACACTAGATCCAAGGCCATCATTTTTCTGTTTCAGCCCTGCGCTAGGACAGCGTCTTTGCAAAAGTGAACTCAAGGTGTTTATGCCATATCAGCACAGCAGCACCATATAAACATTTTGCTCTCCCTCATTCTTTTTCTTATTTCATTGATCATTTCAAAACTATTTTAAGCAACACTAACTGCCTCCAACCACCTGTACGAGCCACTTTTAAAGAAGACTCACTTTACATTCTCACCTTTTTGCCCATGCAGCACCAAGCTGGTACCAAGGGAGAATGACTGTTCAGCCCAACTCAGAATTCTTAGCCCCACCGTACAGGTGGGATGAATTTTGACAGTGGGCTGCCGTGCACTTCTCCGTAATATAAAACATACACAACCTGATGTTACTTTACTGAATTTCATTGCGTGGTTGTAGGGCAATGAATGCCAAACACCACCTTAATTTACCACATAGCTAGCAGCCCATCATCCTCAAACTTGTACATAATGCTAATTGCACAAATCGCAAGGAATATTTTTTGATATCAAACAGGTCAACGCTTCGCCCCCAAAAGAGAGAAAAAAAAAAAAAAAAATCAATGCCGTGCAATATGGGCATCAATGAAATTGATAAACAGCATTATTTCCTCCAGTGGTCAAGAAAGAATTAGGCCACTTAAGGTATGTCTGGATCTTGGAGAAGAGCTGACGACGGCATGTTTCAACAGTCAAGCAAGTAGGCCGGTAGATGAGACTGATATCCTTTATGGACTATAATATATGTTAGAGCAAATTAAAATACATCCCTTAGACCATGTTTTCCAATAAACTTGTGAAGGAAATGCTATCAGCTAGTTATCCCCAATCATGACCAGAGTCGAATCAAAGCAGGTCATACTTATTCAACTGCTCAAAATGCAAAAGAACAACGATTCATGCTTGAGAGGCATACGTTCTATAATGGAACAAATAATGAAAGGAACATTCATCAAAGCTCAAGACTCAAAACCCCATTAAGGGTCCTCTCTCCTGTACCACAGAATACGGATGATGTATTACAGAGAATAAACTTTGCTTACCTCCGAATGTTTTTCATTCATCTATTCTCTTGCTGCCAAAATTATGTCTCCGACAATTGCAACGCAAAGATGGAGGCTATCAGGTAATTCTAGTCATCACTGACTCAGTTTTGTTGTAGGGTGACTTTCCATCCTACATCAAGATGTTACAACCCTCTCCTGCACAGTTTGAAGCTTATACAGCAATTCGGAAACTACATCTTGCAGGGAGACATGTTTCAGCTGATTGTTGCTTCCATTTATCCTAGTTCTTGAGAGGAGTAAGATCTCTGGAGTATCCACATTTTCGAGTAACTCATTCCAGAAATGTTCTTTCTCATTGAGGTCTGAAACCTTCATGAGCTTGATAACACTTTCCAGGGTGGCAACATTTCTACCAGCACCACAACCCATGGCAGTTGCAGCACCCACTGCATTTGCAAGTGCTAATGTATTAACTGTGGGCATATCATGAAGAAACCCAAATGCAATGGCAGCAACAAAACTATCTCCACAGCCAACAGTATCAATCACATTAACCTGCAGAATTTAGTACATCAATAGAAAATTCAAAGAGGTAATTCTACAGGTAAGCAGACTATTTCCTATATGAGAAAACACAACCTGGGTAGATCAATAGGATGGATCTAAATGGTTGTTGGATAGCTCATCCATTAAAATGTTTGTTGAGTTACATCATTGTATCCACCTTCCCACAGTTTCAGATAATACATACTACAGATTTACCTTGAACGCTGGTGCATAGGAGATGCTTGACATTGTGATCAGAATAGAACCTTTTGGGCCCATCTTAATGATCACCCATTTTGTACGCACTCCTTTCTTTAGCAACTCTTTTCCAGCCAATACAGGGTCTGCTATTCCAGTCAATGGTTCAGCCTGCACATTATTTGTATTCCCAGACTGAATTTAAATGAAAGCAAATACTGAACAAGGAAAGCACTAAATTATAAATAAATTTTTAAGCAGTTATGATGTTTTTTTTTTCTCAAGTTTTACAGTGGTAATTTTGTAATTTGGGACTTGGGAGAACAATAACCATAGCCCTGTTCTTTCTTTCTTTCTTTTTGGTAGAAGCCGTGTTCTTTCTCAATATTGCCATGATTTGACAAAGAATGAACTTAAAGTATTTCCGAGTTGTGCAATTCTTGTGTGATCTCCTTGACAGAAACCTCTATTTACTCTTTTTTTCTCTATCTTATTCCTAGTTCTCTATTGTATGTCTAATCAAGACATTTTGTTTCAATTCTTTAGCACTCTCACAATGTCTTCAAATGACTCTTTAGGATCCTCTAGACAAACCACATGTTTCCCCTTCTATCTTTCAATTTCCTTTGTTTCAGTTCTTCTTAGCCCTTCTCTTTGAGAAATTATCATCTTTTTTGTCCAAGGCCAACTCAGATTACTCTCAAATGTAGTCATTCTTCATTGTCCTCTGTTATGATTCATTCTACCAAGTTTCAACCCCAAAATTCCAGCTAAAACCCTAATTTCCAGAATCTAAGGGTTTCCTCTCACGAAGGAGGATTTCATCCTTTTGTGCTCAAACTGCTCAAAACCCCTTCAAGTTGAATTGTTTTATGCATTTCTCCATTCTAAGTCAGCATAAAAAGTGTCACAAAAAATTTCATTCCTAACCTATTTTCTCAAATTAACAAATTTAATTGGTTAGCAGATAAACTGACAATATATTATACTTGGATATCTGTACATGCCTAGCGTAGCACTGGATAATGCACAGGTACTTCAGATATACATTATAGCATTAGCACTTTTAAGATATGCAAAAATAGTATGTTTTAATAAATTATACAATAAAAATCTGTATATATTAGAAACTTTATTAAATTAGCAAGATGTAAGTCTTGAGAAATGGCATTAGCTTCAAAATTAGATATAGATGAATGGCATAAGCATATTATATGGGATACCTATACCTATATCCACGTCCAGGATTGATGGGCACCAAGAGAGAGAGAGAGAGAGAAATGTAAATATTTTCTTTTTTTTTTTTTTGTTTTTTGTAGTAGGATCCCAAATAGTTGTTTTGGGTACCTTTGTAACCAGTTTGGGTCCAGGGGCATTTTCATCATTTTATAACTTGGATTCTAGTCAGGGGCAGTCGAGTGTACCTTTGCTGGGTTTCGGTCCCTCAGGCGTTTTTGTAATTAAAGTTGTCTTTGGGGGGGTTGAAGTTACATTTGTTCCTAAGGGGCTTCTTGTATAGGGGGGATATTCTAGGGGCTTACGTGTAAATATTTTAGTTGGCTTCCCCAACAAGCCATTAAGTCTTATAAAAGAGAAGGGGGCTGTTTCTGTGGGGATTTTTTTTTGTTCTCTCTTTGTTTGAGCTGTAGCTCACCTTGGCTAGGGTTTTCGAGTGTTGGGAACTTGGGTTTTGAGGAGTCAACCCATTGGATGCCTTCCGATTGGCATGTACCCTCCAAAGGTGGGTTATCAATGTAACCGTGTCTCAAAGGGGAAAAGCAAAAATAAGTGAAAGAAATTCCTTCTAGAATTTGGACATAAAGTCTGCATGAAACTAGATTTTTCATAGAGATAAATGAAATCCCATATGTACTGACTGTATTGACCAGTATCCCTATCATCATACTGATATACTAAAAAAACAAAATGCATTGTGAAATGCAAGTTATGAGACTATTTATCGAAAAAAAAAAGTGCAAGTTATGAGACTCCATAAGTTTGTTCAAGTAATAGGAAAAGCTATGGGACTTCACTTTTTTTCATAGATGACAATGAAACAACACAGTCAAAAGTATATTATATTATTATCTGCATGATATGCTAATAAAAGGCAACCTCAGTAGAATTTATAACAAGATGCTGAGATAACCTCATCAGAAGTTAAAAGAAGAACATCACTCATCCTCAAAAGCCGGTCAAGTGCCATTTGCTGTTCACGTGTTCCAACAGAAAGTGACTTTCCCCGTGGACCAGGATCAAAAAATACTGAAGTTCCTAATTCTATAGCATGATCTAGAGCAGAAACAATTAAACTGGGAGAAAACTCATCAAAGCCATAACCATTGCAGAATAGAATCTTTGACTTCTTGATTGCCATCCTTGCTTCTCCAGAGAGTTTTCTCATCCAACTGAAAGCAGGCTCCTTGATAAAATCAGCTCGACTGATAAAGGACAACATATACAATCAGACAATTATGTGATCCAAAAAGCAAAGTAACCAATATATGAAAGACCATTGCACCAGATGATGGAGAGATGTATTTTAGAATTTAGATTATCTCATGTACCTGCAAAATCCATGTTTTTGCAAAGGGTCCACCAAAACCCAGCATAGAAGTGTTTCATAGGAGGCACTAGGGCTTGCAACTGAATCTGCATCTTTATCCATTCTAATAATACCAATTCCCTCATTATGAAGCACATCTAGGAGGAAGCGTCCATAAGTTTCATTACCCACATGGCCAAGTGTCAAACAATGGAGCCCCATTCTTGCTGCTGCAATTGCCATGTTGCAGTTACCCCCAGCCTCCCAAAAACGCTGCAAGGATGGACACATAATGTCCAGTCAAGTGTTCATATGCGTATTTGTAGCAATACAAATGCATCTAGTATAGTTCCAGTTTGCAACTAAGAATTTCCACATTGAAGAAAAATAATGCATCCATATTTTATTACAAAAAATAGTTCATACAGGCAAAGAAAATACAATAACTGCATTACCCAAATTCAAAGGAGGTAAATCATCTACAAATATTAGGCAAACTCATTCATGTGTGCATTCTGCACATAACTTCCTTGGAGGACCAAAGGAAAAGTTGATCCTTGTGAACAAAGATTCAAACTGCGCTTAGAGGCTATAACAGGTAAAGTATACCCAAAAAAAGAACTAGATAAATAAACTTTAAAAAGTTAAAAGAGGGAAAGTTATAACAGAACTTACATTTCTAGCCAAATTATGTCTCACACTGAAAATGGGCAAAAAATCAGAAGAGGAAAAACAACAAAATGATCCTTATGATACTGCCAGAAGGGTTGATATCCTGTGCAGCAAACTATGAAACTAGAGAAAATCAATTCTTAGAGTCAATAGATGAATAGTTGTTAGACACTATGCCTAGTAGGAACTTGGAAAGTAAGTCTACCAGCCTTTCATAGTTTCATTTATAAAAATTTGAGGCAAAAACTTCTGAAGAGATGTAAACAAGAAAAAAGAAAAGACCTGTAGATGAACTGGAAGCTTTCATGGAAGAAGAGATGTCATCATCTTCCAGAGCTTGCTAAGCTCTCTTGAGTTTCCTCGATTGAAAACTTTGCTCAAATCCATCAAATCAACAATAAAGTGCAGAACAACAAATTTTCTTGATGAACTGTTTGAGGATGTTTGGAAAACATGGGCTGAATTTTTTTTCCAAACGCATGATGGCTAGACCGGAATTCGGAAGAAAATGCAAGTTGTATATCTCAACTTGGTTACTTATAAGCTGGTGATTGGATATTGGCCAAGTTAATTTGATCTGCCAGAAACTGCTAAGCAAAAGTTCAGTTGTCTCTAGAAAAAAAAAATGATGGGTCAGACAACACCAGCCACATTCTAATCCAATGGAAAGTGGTTTGAAGAACCAATGGAATTCCAACATGCCGACTTCATGGATTGGCAATAGCACCAAATAAGAAATTAAGTTGGCATCTGAGTGATGTACAGGATTACAAGAATGCTTGGGTATCTGGTACAACCAAATTACTCAAAATGAACTGCCCTTATTAGATACATAGAGATGGTTGACCATATAATGGAACAATGAAAACTCAAGATTGTTTAAAAAACAGTGTTACCTTGATACACAACAATTTGCTAAGTGCTCAGGTGTCCACAGTTTGTCCAGTGCATCAACTTCTAGAAATCACAGCATGACAAATGACCTTCTTAAATATTAAATCACATGATAGTTAAAAACTGTATGCATTAAAGAATAAGGAACTTCAACAATCAAAATCTTGGCAGCTTACTAGATGTATTCTTTATCAGAACACCTTGTCCAGGAGTGCCAAGTGATAACTTACTTTGCTGACATCAGTTTTCAGCATCATTAGCTTGTCACAAGGAGTGTAACTGAGTACCAAGAAAAACTGGAAGTAAACCAGTGACCCACCTGAATGAGGTGATGACAGAGAACAGATGTTACAACCCTTGAGTTTTACCATCTCAACAATCTAACATTGCAAAACGCATCTAGTCAGGCACTGAGACAACTATTGTCTTAACTGGGTGTGGGTGGGTGCACCATGTCAAATACTCTAGTTGAATCCAGTTGGTATAAGGCAGGCCTGACTGGTTAAGAAAAATACAGCCTAAACAGTTAAACCCATATTGACTAACAATTGAGTTGAGTGGCGTAAATCGTTTTTTTTTTTTTGTTGAGGGGGGGGGGGGGGAGTGGTTCAATGAAGGTTTTACACACATGAGCATACCAATTCGGTGTTTACTTGCATGTCTTAACACCATTAAGAAGGGCTTAATGACTCATGAAATCTCAGTTTGTAAATTATAAGAAAATTTTACACTAGAATAGAACACAATCATAGAATTGATGCCCAGAAGAAAATTAAAAAAAAAAAAAAAAAGATAAGCACTTGAATGTCCAATTGTATCACAAAAATGGCAATGTGATATATCCAGTCCCATAACCCCATGTTTAGTGTAAAATGTCAAACTCAAGTTTGTCTTCGGTTATGTACTTATACAAGGCTCTCTCTGTAAATCCATTGGCAATCTCTTCTTTCAAAATTTCAAATTGCTAGTTTTTAGTTGAATAGTGGGGGGTTTGAAGGAAACTTCAAATTGTTAGTTCATGCTCACACTTTCTCTATGTAAGGCAGTTCTTTGCAAACCATCAAGAGCATTAGCTCTTAGTCTGCCCAATTACTTTCCGTAAGTAAACGTTATACATTATTCAGTTACCACAATATACTTGAAGATAATATCCTATTTTTATCACTCAACCCCAGTTTGAATTCCTTCAAAAAGATAATCATATAATGAGGCAGATATGGTTTCTAGTACCTGTTAGATCAAGAAGAATAGCACCTACCTTAGAAGAAATACTGGCAATGATCAAACCCAAAATCCCCATATTGCACCACTTGCTCACCATCCCAATCTGGGATAAAGCACATTAATGAGCACTCTCAAACTTCAACAAGTCACATTTTCCAAATTTGACTTCTAAAAAAGATCGAATAAAACAGTTAGCAGCATTTACCCGATTGTACCAAAGCGTAAACCCAAGCAACCAATAAGACAAAACTGTTCCATGAAACGTATTAAATCTTGAATCAAAAACCAGGAAATAGCAAATAAGTAAAAACAACCTTATCGGGACTCGAGGCCGCTAACTGTTCCACGTAAGTTCTCCTCTCCTCGAACGACGCAGGCGGTAACTTCGGGACATTGAGAACTATGTCAACGCAAAGATTACCAAGAGTAACGACGTCGACCTCCTTGACAAATGTACTCTTCAATCTATCTTCTTCTCCACGACCGTCCACGAGGCTTGGGGAACTGGGACGATTCTTCGGAGCGAAGATGTAGCAGTTACTAATCGAAGGAGCTCCATATTTCGCCGATACTGGCAGCAAGAGACGATTGATGATTCGAGGGTTTTGAGAGAATCCAGATCGTGGAGATGAAAAGCTGAATGAAATGGGAAGCTTCAGGCTTTGAAAATGCATTGAGAATCTAAAAGCGCTAGTCTGTGCGTACTAGAGAATGGAGGAGAGGGAGGGAAATGTCAATAATACATGGAAATGAGAAGCTTCAGACATTTGTTTGAAGTTCAGAGAGGCTGAAGCCAGAGACTCTTTGTGAGCATTTTTTAAAACACTTGGATAAGTATACAATTTATTCAATTTATGTGATACCTACCAAAAGAATAGGGGTGATCGTTTAATATAAAATATTATATATTATATATTATTTAATATAAAATATTATATATATAATATTGTGTATGTATAATATTTTATATGAAAGATATAAATCCAAAATCAGGCCCAACTTGACCCGAGCCTGCTTGTATAGACCTGGACTCGGGCGTATATTTTAGGCCCGGAACCCCAAACCGGACTGGACCTGGGCCTAGCCTATAATCCTTTTCATAATTATCACCCCTATTGGTAAATTACAAAACCACGGTAATGATATTTAACGCCCTAAAAGTTTGTTTTGCAATAATGACCTCGTGATTCGTGAACTTCAGGATTCCGGCACTTTGCCTTTACCATCCCTTAACTTTATGGAATATTCCATTACATATTCCTAAGTTCCAGATTATTCCTATGTTATTTTATGAGATCATTTTCCCCTTTTGACTTGTTTTTTTCTAAAATCCTAATTCTTAGCACGTTTTCTCAACTTTCTTCCAATAATGTTCATCTTAACATCTTGAGAATGATGAGTTCGTCAAGGCTTAAGAATGTTTGTACTTTACAATGGTTATTTTCATCATTTTGATATCTTTTATCACCAATCTATAGAATCTTGGATGGCAATTTAATAATTTTAATTTCATTATCAACCCTTTAGAGGGATAGGAGCAAAGTGCTAGAATGGGATGAATTTTTTACTTTTTGACAAAGCAAAGTTCCGGGGACTAGGGATGTCAATGGGTCGGGTTTGGCACGAGTTTGCCTTAACCTTAACTCGACCCTATAGTGCCTCAACCTAAATCAGACTTAACCAGCCTTAAAATACATAATTTCCTAACCCGACCCAACCCTATAGGGTCAAACCCAATACCAACCTGACCTAACCTATAGCATTTCAATTGTATTTTTTTAACATGCTTTGAAGACCTAAAATCTATTAATTTAAGTTAGGAATTGTTTTATAGAATCTAAGATGTCACTTTTCCCATTTAAAAAAAGAAAAAAAAAATCAAAACCAACAAGTAAATAAATCTTAAACTTTAAAGCTATAGAGTTAGAAGTCAAACTACCTAAAATCTTAAATGTTACATCTTCCCTTGTTTTTCATTACTTCACTTTTTCTTTTCCAAAAATTAGCCCCAAAAGCTTCTTCCTTTCACATATACTACAATTTGAAAAACCTATATTATTATTATTATTATTATTATTATTATTATTATTATTATTATTATTATTATTATTATTATTATTATTATTATTATTATTATTATTATTATTTCATTAATTATATGTGTATTATTTAATTATTTTATTATTCACTAAATTATTTAATAATTTATTATTTTAATTAATCAATTATGAAATACATAAATTTTAATTATTATTTAATTGATTATAAAATAAGTATATAAAAGAGTAATTAAATAATATTTGTATAACTATTTATTTTAAAGATTAATTAATACCTCAAATTTTAAAAATATTTATTTATTCGTGATTTTTATTAATTCCATTATTTATACTTTTTATATTCATTTTATTAATTGTTCATTGTTTGTTAAATAATTAAACAAACTTTCTCTTATCCATGGTTAAAATGGTCAATTGTCATTTTTCAAAACTCAACATTCAGGTTTCAAAGCATTCCCATTCAGACTTTAGAGCCAAGAAAAGTTCACCAACTTCAATACACCTTTAAAAGTAATTATTAAATAATTTAATGAATAATAAAATAAATATTAGTAGATAATAAAGCAATTAAGTAATACATAGATAATAATAATAATAATAATAATAATAATAATAATAGTAATAATAATAATAATATAATAATAAATTATATAGGTTTTTCAAATCGTAGCATATGTGAAAGGAAGAAGTTTTTGGGGGTAATTTTTGAAAACAAAAAGTGAAGTAATAAAAAACAAGGGATGGTGTGACATTTAAGGCTAAAGTGAAAAAATGATATAAACACACTTATTGCCTTTGAAAATGCATGATTGCCCCCTCCCCCTTTCCCCAAAGTACTAGTTGCAGGATTTGATTCCACATCAATGCTAGAACAAACCAACTAACACACCAACCAGCCAACCCTCAATTGGTAATCAACCCAAAGTTGTAGGTTCCATCATTTTGCCCCCTAACCCTTGAAAGAGTCGATAATGAAATTAAAATTACTAAGCTGCCATCTAAGATTCTATGGATTGGTGACAATAGATATCAAAATGATGAAAATATCCATTCTCAAGTACAACCATTTATAAGCCTCGATGGACCCATCATTCTCAAACCTCAATATGTCGTCAAGATGAATGGTTCCTATGAAGAATTTCATTGCAATAAATGTACCGGAATATATAGATATTATCCAATGACTATGAAAATGATGCACCGACTAGTGTGCTCCAATCTACTAAAAATGCATAATTGTTATTTTTATTTTAAATAATATAACTAAATAATTACTTAAGTAAAAATTATATAGTATTACTTTAAAGAAAATTTTAGATTATCCATGAAAAATAATGACAGAAAATCAATTAATGCAAGACACAAAGCACATGCATGTATGAAACTTTTCCTTATTAAATTAGTTATTTTATATTTATTTTTTTAATTTTTAATATAAAATTGTTTTCAAAAAATCCATATATCTACTTATAATAGCAACGAATCTCATATTTCCAACGAAATATTAGTATATTTATGCATGCCAATTATTCAAACATGTAAATAATTTGAAAATAAATAAGATTAATTTAACATAAAAATTACCAAATAAATAAATAAATGTCTTTTTCTCAAGTTGATCCTAAACTCATTTGAGTTTCAAAAACTCAACTTTAAATGTAGTATATGGAGTTCTCCCCCAAAGTTTCAAAACTAAAAGAAGGTTTCTAGAAACTTTCTTATAAGAGGCAAATTTTCCACTGCTGTTTGTAACATATCAGTGTATCAACTGATGTTGTTCTGGAGATTGCATTGGCGCCCTACAGCACATCCAAATCATACATTCATGGCAACATCTTCCAATGACAAGTACAGAAGATGTTCTCAATGAACGCTCAGATGTGCA
This sequence comes from Nelumbo lutea, assembly GCF_056320005.1. Lineage (NCBI taxonomy): Eukaryota > Viridiplantae > Streptophyta > Magnoliopsida > Proteales > Nelumbonaceae > Nelumbo > Nelumbo lutea. Next base: position 166,260,924 of record NC_142684.1, on the reverse strand, counting down.
TGTGAAGCGCAGATATAAATTTATTATGAGATCACATTGACACCCCACAGCACATCCAAACTGTGCATTGAGAACTCCCAATGACAATTACAGGAGACGTACCCAATGCATGCTCAATTGTGTTATAAGATCACATTAGCGCCCCACAGCACATCCAATAAAAAGTTGACGCCCCATGAAAGATGTGAATTCGTTGCTTTGATACTCATCTATATTGTGCAACATGCTACACAGCTATAGCCTATAGTATCAACTATCAACTATCAACTATCAACAATAAAAATTTGACGCCCTATTTTTCTATGCATACCACGTGCCATATTATCAAGAATATTTCTCTTGGAAAAAAGAAAACAGTGAGTAATTTAATTCATCTTTCATAGCATTTAAATTTGGTATTCGATCCATCTTATTCATCAGTCATCACATGTATTATCATATAGTAGAAATGAAATAATTCCTTGAAAATTCCTGAAATGGCCTATTTTGCACTAGATTGTCTACAATAGATCCATCAGTCATCACTAGTTTGTCTACAATCAAAAATTATTTTAATTCTACATGGATTTTAAAAGCATCTAGACGATGGAAGAGAGCATTTGAGAGCATTTTTGGAAGACAAGAAGCTGTAGTCCTACAGCCGAAGGCATTCAGTCTTGAGGATTGAGACATCATAGAAAAAATACTGGTAACAAAATATTATGCTTCTATTTAAGGACTACAATGTTCAATTCGCATATCGTACTCCTACCTGCTAAAAACTGGTCTGAGCCAGGACTTCAGCCAGAAGCTCAATAAGATGTTGCCATTATAAACAAAAAAAAAAAAAACAAATATAAGCCCTAGCTTACCAACTAAAGGTGGGCTGTATACCAAAAAACAAAACTAAAAGTGGGCTAGGATTCACCATGGTCAAACCCTACACCTTCCCGTGAATCAACAAAATAAGCCCCACCCAACAGGAATCAAAAAGCGATGTAAACTCACTTTGAAGTACGGAAGAAATTCAAACCTTCTAATATTAGACCATAATCTTTGTCGGTAAACAAAGAATGACTAACAAGGGGCAAGGGGGAAAAACTCCACCATAGAAAGGCACACCATCCTAGACACAAATATAGTACAAGGCTTGTATATATATCACAACAGAAATGGAAGAGAGGACATGTATAGCAAATATGATGCATACACTGCTACAAGGTTGCTTTGGTCCAGTTCCCCTATATGATCCACAAAGAAGATGCATAGATTGACTGATGTTAAAATTTCTCTCAACTAGTAAATATTGTTCTTCCCACTTTTACCCCACATTCACCTTACATATTGCAGCAATGTTCTTCCTCTACAAGTACAACTGAACACATCTGGGCCTCAAGATTATAGCAAAGATACCAGAAAGGCTGTGCATCAATTAGTCTGTAGGCAGAACCAAAGCATTCAACCCCAGAAGATCAATCCACATGGCTGATGATCAATGTAGTTGTAATCATTTTTCTAGAAATCAGGAGACACAATAAGAGGTTATTCTAAAGAGTGCAGTTTGTATGCGCCTTCAAATGCATCTGATGCTTTTTTCCTCATCGTAGAATAATCACCAAAGAACAAAAACATGGTTAAGCTATACACCATTGAATGAATGACTTGATACTCAGTCCAGCTGTTTAGTCCAATCAAAAGGCTCCCAATCTCGTGCAAAGCTTGCAACTGCTTGCCTTTGCACCTCCAACGACTCATGTTTCCGGTGACGATGCATGTCTTCTTCCGGCAACCGTAACATTCCCCTGATAACATTTAGGCCAAAGCTGCTTTTAAACTGTTTTTCATCATCTATCACATGAACAAAACCCTTATTTAGACCAAACTCAACATGGAAGTAAGGAAAGTCCTTGGGGATTGAACCACGCAATCCCTTATCACTTGTGTCAATAAGCTTCTTTGCATTATGCTGACTCCACTCATCCTCAGCTTCATCAATTGCCTGGAGAGAAAATAAAAAAGGAACAATTTTTTTTTCAAGAAATGCGTACTTTACTAAGAAGAATCAAGTTTTCTTCTTCAAACAAGAAGCACAAGACAAAAGAAATATAACATAAGCGAATCTAGAAAAGACATCTCATTAGATATATGAAGAAATCAAGTTTGCTCAGCCTAAAGAAAAACAAAAAAAAAGGAAGATAGAAATAGGAAAAAATGGACATTAAAGGCTCAAAACATTCTTTATGCAGAATAAATGGGTTATACTGGGATATTCAAAGTATATGTATGCATGTATACATATAGAAAATTCAACATTTAAAAACAAGGATATTCATCACATAAGATTTTAGTGCAAGTAAAGATTAAAGGGATGTGATAAAATGTGTAGAACTATTGTTTATTAAATGACTTCCCAGTCGAACTTGATTATATTATTTTAAGCTTCATTTTTTTGGATCAATAACAGAAGCTTTCATTAAGAATTAAAGTACAAAGGTGACTAGGAGAGGGGTGAACTCTCTTAACCCTCCCTTAGAAACACAAAACACAAATCAATTTACAAAACAGCCCATAACAATTGTTCTGTTCCCACCTCTTGTTTAGCAAGAGTATCCACAAATGAGTTAGCATTTCTTTTTACCCATTGTAACTGAATCTCCAAACCTTGTGCTAGCAGGTTAAACATTCATTTTCATTAGCAAACTTCCATAGACCATTCTCCTCTTTTTGCAGCCATCCTATAACCAGTTTTGAATCCCCTTCAACAATGAGCTTGCGGCATCCCAGCTCCTCTGCCTTTTTCATTCCTTCCAGCACTGCCAAGACTTCAGCTTGAAGTGAATCGCCTACACCAATAGGACCAGAAAATAGAGCATTAGCTTCCCATCCTCATCTCTGAAGGTTCCTCCAATTCCAGAAGGCCCCAAATTACCTTCACTACTTCCATCAAAGTTCAGCTTGATAAAACCAAAGGCTGGAGGAAACCAAAGGGGACCAATCTTGGTTTTAGCAGGGGCTGAATTAGCCACTTCCTTCCAATTTCTTCTCATCATCTGTAGAGCTATCCTCGAAATATTTCAAGAGATTTCACCCAATGAACCACTCTAATAGTAACTGCTTCAATAATAGCCTCCCTATTCCTCTCCTTTCCATTAAGCTTCTATTCATTCTGTAAGGGGTAAATTGTGTTTTTAGGTACATATATGGTAGGTATGGATTAAAAATAGGCATACCTGCAACTTGTTTGGGCTCAAGTTGAGCACTTAGTCAAAATTCCAACAGGTCTGGGCCCAATTTGTGCAAATTCTTCGAGTTGGGTACCTGACTTGTACCCCTAAAAATAGGGTAGAATTACTTTTCAACATATAATTAGATTTTTAGTAATATCTGTTTTAGTAGATGACCCATATAGTTGGGATAAGGCTTGGATGATGATGATGATCTGTTTTTTTTAATTTTTACAAGTTTTTAAAATAGAAAAATCTTATGATTTCTAATACAATCACGATTCAATTGATTCAAATTTCTTTAAGATTTATGACACTTTCAGAACTTTGCCAGCAACCCACTAGAGGTGAGACTAATGCAGGATTTTGTGACTCAGCACTGTTCTTGCAACTCTCGGGTTGTAGATGTGCAGATTAGAAACAAATATCAAATAAGAAGAAAGAAGAGACAACGCAAGATGAGAACCCTAGGCAATCTGTAGAGAAGCTTTCTTTGCTCATCAACCAAAACTGTTCTCCATAGGAGCCTTAGAAACTTATCTTCCAATATCTGGATCTCTGTTTCCACTTTCTAGTAATGTTAAGTGTGAGCTTTCTGGGGTCAAGAAAGAAGGGAAACTTGTTTAGGATGGTATAGGAATGATATTAATGGTCTAAAGTTGTTGCAATAAATTAATGGAGGTAACTGATAGAAAAAGGATTATATCTCCATAAAAAATGGATCGAAAAGGAATATAGATTATTGTGATTCATGGAGGGATTATGTTGTTGGGGTGTTTATTTGGTTGTTTTTTTAGATGAATGAATGATATTTTACTAAATAGAGATAGAAATAGTACAAGCATGAAGCACCTTAAGAGGAGGCACGAGGTATAAACTCCCCTTAAGGGTTCTAAACCCAACCCTTTTCAGATTACAGTTACAAAGTAGCCAAAAATAGAGAATCCCTTGAAGCCCCTTGTTTAGCTAGAGAACCAGCCAAATCATTTGCCGATCTACTAACCCACTGAAATCAAACTAGCATGGTTCTTGTAAGCCATTTGACTTTTTTGATGATATCCTTATATCCCCAAACAACAGTTTCTGGGTCCAACATCCATCCCACTATCACCTTAGAGTCTCCTTCAATTATCAAATTAGTCACTCCAAGTTGGTTGTAAATCTGCAGTCCTTGTACCACAGCTAATATCTCAGCCCTTGTAGAGTCGCCATAACCCATTGGACCTGAGAATAAAGACAGAATGTTGCCATCCTTATTCCTCAAGATCCCTCCTATACCAAAGGTCCTGAATTGCCTTGATTGCTCCCATCAAAGTTCAACTTTACAACCCCTTCCGGAGGGGGTAACCAACTTGCTTGTGTTTTGTTTTTCTTGGATAAGGTGGAGGCCACTGCTGCCCAACTTCTTCAAAGGTCATCACTAGATTAATCCACAAAGATATAAGTAGTTTTTAGCCTAAGGATTGCCCTTGTCAGTATACAATCCTTTATTTCAGCAATGCTTCTCTCCTTCTCCTGGAAAATTCTAGCATTTCTTTCCTCCCAAATGACCATAAGAGGGCTGCCCTAATACATCTAGGGAGGTAAATGTCATTGCATGTTAGTCAAATTGATAATTGGGTTGGGGATGGTCCATCTAGGGATATTTTGTATTTTAGTAATGTTGATTTATCTTGTGGGTTAGAATATCTGCTTTGATGGGGAGGCAGTTTGGGGAGGCAGTTTTGGGGATAATATCCATGTGGTGCTACATTGGAGATTTCATATCATCTTTGATTGTATTCTCTTTTCTTTCAATAAATTTTTGTTTTACAATCAAAAGTATAAAACAAGACAGCAGTGGGATAAGAGGAGGGCATTCCAGAATCCAGACACACAAAACTACACCATCATAATGTGTTGTGACAAAACATTCCAAATCAACATAATATGACTACCACAGAACATCCTTACATTCTTCAATATCCAAAGTTTAGCTCTTGTTTGAGCAAAAGCCAAATGTGTAGGCTGGCATTGATATTGCATTTACTGATTGATATTTCATACAGTGAATGTTTTATATGTTTGATTTTATTTAGGAAAAAAAGAGATTGTGGGTTTTACATGCTTGAAAATATTTTATAAGTTCAATTTTAATTTTAAATTTTCATTTGAATACGCTTTACATGTTATGTTTATTTATTTTAATTTTAGATAATAGGTTTTTCAAAACATTTATTTTAAATTTTAAGTTTATATTTTTATTAATACTATGTTTAATACTTTTTTTGCATTTTTTTGAATTTTCTGACTTTTTTTAATTTTTAGCTTTTTTTTCGTATTTATGAGCCTTGCTTCAAAAAGGCATGTGCCTCACCTTGCACCTCAGGCACAAATTGGCCCCTGCACCTTGCGCTTTAAAAACAGTAATTTCATAACACCTGAAGATTATTTACCTCCTCTTTGTATTTGTTAAGTTCTACTTTTGATTTTAACTATATTTAAAACAATTTCCCTTGTACATACATCTTCTAAATACATAAAGTAACTAAAATTTTGACTTCCATACCGGAACCTTGGATGGTAGGCCAACTAGTATTATGTTGAAAATTTTGCTAATGAAAAAGAAGAGTTTGAATATGAGACATGAAAATGAATGAGAGTTTTTTTTCTGGCGACAAAGTGGAGGAAGATATTGGTCGTGGAAAAGAAGAGATTTCTTCTGGAAGAAATCGGTGGAGGATCTGCAATTAAAATCAGAGAAGATAAGAGAGCTTTAGTAGTTTTGGGTAGGGAGGTGATTTTCTGGTTTAAAGGTTTTCTCGATGGTACAATCCTTGCAATCACAGAGCTTGGCTGGAAAGGAGTGTTGGTTTGTGGCAAAGAAAGCTTCTTGGTGGAGAAGAAGAGTAATAACAGGGGTACCTTTATTCAACTAACTGAGGCATTTAGAAATGGTAAGAGTATGCATAACAGAAGCGAAAAGGAAACAAGGCTGGATTCAATTTGCAGAATCTTTAGATGATTTCGAGCAGAGGAACCTGGGTCGAACCAGTGAGATGAACCAGAAACTAGTACCCTCCCACGTGATAACGTAAGTGGCATGTGCTGGGGCTTTAGTAATGCAATGGGGGACAGTAATCTTGCTCTATCATCATCCCCATCAACCCCTGACTGTCAAACAAGAACAAACTCTTCACAGTTGCAGTGGATGAAACACGACAAGCCTAATCCTCACTATGATAGGACTAAGGAGGAGTGGAAGGATGATGACAAAGATGATCAGTGGGTAGACTGTGAAGACTCAGACAACGACTTCTCTGAAAACGATTCTAGCATCGGAAGTTTTGGAGACACGGTTCAAGTTTGCGTGGAGAGTGATGATGACTTTCATATTGTCTCCCTCTTTGAAGGAAGGGAGGACAAGGTTAACAAGAAGAGTTCACAACAAGAAGACCTAACCCATTCCAATAAAAACAGAGATGATGGTCTGATGCTAACACCGATAGCGGCCTGAAGAATCTTTCAAAATGCCAAGAGGAGAACAAAGGTATCCAAGGGAGGTAAGGATCTCATTCCATGCGAGAGACGAGCAAGATGATCAGATGGTGATTCATCAGGGGAACCAGGAGGTTATAGAGGATAATCTGGGCAGGGGTACAAGTCCTGAGATGGTCAAGTCAAATACACCTTCAAAGCTTTCCCAATTAATTAGTTCTGAAAGTAGGGGCATGGAGAGGCACCAAAAGGAGCAGGGTACCGAAGTCTTTGTTACTAAAACTACCCCGTGTTTACTTCTCAGCCATTCACCAGTAACCTCTGCAACTCTGTTGGTTTAGTTTTTGATACTAATCTGTGTTTTAATGGTCCTACAGATTCTTCAGCTCCCATCCTCGGCTCCGATTTGCCCATGAACTTGACGGTAGAAGGAGAGATGGTTAAGGGATTAGAAGGTGGAGTGGGTGAGAAAGAGACAATTGGTGATAAGGGAGGAGGGGTGGGTGCTCCTGAGGATAGGGGTGATAAATTGCTGAAAAATAAGGAAGGAACAATGACTAATAAGGGGTTGGATACAAATAGGGAAAAAGAAACATCAAGAGGGAATCAATCACAGGAAGGTTCGAAAGGTAAGGAGATTGGGAGGGTGTTAGTTAAGGGGAAGAAAGAAAAGGAGGCGGAAAAGAGTAAAAGAAGTGAAGAAGATCAGAGTGTAAGGGACCCGGTGATGACCTGGCTGGTAAAATGGGGTTGAAAGCGGAAAAAATTAAAAGAAGAGAAGCCTCAAAATAAAGTAAGTAAAGAAGAAGGAAGCTAAATTAAGTTGAAAAACTCATTAGTGATGTGGAAGGGGATAAGGAGTTCAGTGCTAGGGGAGGAAGAAGGAGAGGGGGCCTATCGGCTAGCTGAAGTTTGGGATCAATCTTTGGTGTGATCATGAAGATCAGCAAGTGCCACAAAAAGAGGATTAAAAAGAGTTATTGAGGAAGGAGAGACCGGATTTTGTTCTAATCCAAGAATCCATACTTCAGGAAGTAGATAGGAATATTAATTGAAGCTTTGCTCCATTTTGGGTGCATCGGGGGGTATTAATAACTGTTGTGAGGATTATTTAATTGTTATTTTATAGTTGCTGTTAGTGGGTTGTCAGCTTAAGATGCTGTCAGTCAGTCAGTTTCTCTCTTTCTTATTAGTTTGTTTCTAGGGAGTGCCACCAGGGGCATACTTGTAATCTCCCATTCCTTTTATATTAAGTTAATATAAATAACTAAACTGGCGGTAGCCAGAAGCAGTTGGTTTTTTTGTCTCTCAATCATATAATCCTCTTCTCTTTCTCTCTCCCGTCTCTCTCTCTCCATGAATGATTACATGGTATTAGAGCAAGGTTCTGGGCTATAAAAAAAAAAATTCAGTTTCTCCCTTTTGAACCTACTTCGTCCTCTTTTCTTCTTTGATTTCTTGGACGTGGAAGACAGAGAAACTCTAGCAGACTACTTGCAGCTCTTCCTTTGGGTTCTTCCTTGGTCGTAATATCAAGGAGACCCTAGTAGATGAAGGACGATGCAAAAAAAGACTCACCTTCTTATTTGTTCGATGCTGTGAAGTTAGTTCCTAGTTGGAACCTTCGTACAAGTGCTGGACAGGGTATGTGTTCTTGTTTTTTTTTATGGCCAATGGTGTGAAGGCCTTATTTCTTGATTTTATACCTTCATTTGGATGTTGGATTGTTAGATTGCATGGGCTGTAGTCGGACTACTAGTGAGTGCCACTGAGTTGATTTCAGCAATAAATTCCTTGAGGGTTGGTGTTCTTATTGTGGTTGTTGTGTAGTTGTCTGGGATTTGGTCTGATTCAACAGTACTCTATGGCAAACTATGATTCAACTTCATCGGGGGTTACACCGACCCACAGCACAGCTGGTATGGAAAGTGAAAACATGATGTTTTCCATGCCCATTACTCCAATAAATGGTCTAAACTACCTGGAGTGGGCTAAAAGTATAAAACTTTATGTAATAGCAAAGGGAAAAGCTGGTTACATAAATGGAAGGGTGAAAGAACCCAAGAGTGAGACAGCTGAACATGATAGGTGGGACCAAGAAAACAGTACGGTGATGTCTTGGCTCCTTGCAGCCATGGAACCTGATGTGAAGAAGAACTTTATGTGGGAAGACACCGCTAGTGAGATTTGGGAACATGCCAAAACTACCTATTCTGAGCAAAGGCATTATGCCAAGGTTTACCAGTTGCAAGCTGAATCCTCAACCTGTAAACAGGAAAATCGTAGTTTGTCTTCCTATTATTCAGCCCTTACTTCCGTATGGAAAGAATTGGATCATTATCAGGCTATAGAGTAGAAACATGATGACGATGCTAAGGCCTACAGGAAGCTGGTTTCTCAGCAGCGTGTGTTTGCCTTCTTGTTGGGACTGAACCTTGCCTATGAACCCTTGAGAGTTCAGATCTTAGGAAGCAAAGAGTTGCCATCGGTTCACAAGGTATATGCCCTTGTTAAATCAGAAGAAAGTAGGCAGAGTGTGATGGTTACAACCGAGGGGGAGCAACAAGTTGCTTTGGCTGCAATGAGTAATAACAACATGGGGAAGAAAAGTGACACTAAGAAGGCTGATGATAAAGACAAGTTGTTTTGTACCCATTGTTGGCACTCACGGCACACGTGACACATGTTGGGACATTCACGGGAAATCCAAGTGGGCAGTGAAGAACCAAGAACAGGGTAAAGGGCAAAGTCAGAAGAAGATGAACACAGTACATAAAGCAACACATGTGGCAACCCAAGATACTCAGGTTGTCAGTACTACCCGGGACCACCTTACTAATTCTGACCCCAAGGAAGATATAATGAATTCCTTCAGAGACCACTTGCAGTAGTCATATGGTAGGGCTTTGCGACAGATGGATAGTTTAGTCACCGGTACTCCTACTTCATTTGCATCTACATCAGGTAATGCGGCTTCTACATTCCATGTCACTACTACCACTGGTTCCCCTTGGATCATTGACTCAGGGGCCTCTAACTACATAAGCCGAACTTGTTTCAGACTTATAGCCTTTTGTCAGGAAGGGATAAAGCGAGGCTTGCAGATGGATCATTCTCCTCCATTGCAGGCCAAGGATCAATATCTCTTCCCCATGGCCTTAACCTGAATTGTGTATTACATGTCCCTCAACTTCCTATAAATTTGCTTTCAATTAGTAGTATCACAAGCTCTTTAAAATGTAGTGTAACATTTTTTCCTAGTTCATGTGTTTTTCGGGATCTAACTTCTGGGAGGACAATTGGTAGAGGAAGCCTAGTGGATGGTCTCTACATTATCGACAACAAAGTTGGTCTCTCGATGTCATCCTCAGAGTCACATAGTCAAGCAAATAAGAGTCAGTTTTTTTTGTGGCATAGTCGGTTAGGTCATGTTTCTTTTGAAATAGTAAAGTCTTTGTTTCCGGTTTTATTTAAGTAATGTTCAATGTCAAAGTTCCAGTGTCAAACGTGTCAATTGAGCAAACAATGTAGAACAACTTTTCACTCAAATAATAAAAGATCAAGTGTTCATTTTCATGTTGTGTATTCTGATGTATGGGGGCCTGCTACTATAATCTCTGAGCGGATATAAGTACTTTATCACATTGATCGATGACTACTCTCGCTATACATGGGTATTCCCTATGCGTAGTAGAGACGAAGTTCCAAAGATTGTGAAAGACTTCTAGAGGATGGTATTTATGCAATTCCATGTTGAAATATAGATCTTCCGATCCGTCAATGCAAAAGAATATTTCCATGGTGAGCTCAATGAGTTCTTTGCCTCCCACGGATCTATTCATAGGAGCTCATGCGCAAAAACACCACAACAAAATGGTGTTGCAAAAAGAAAAAACAAACACCTCCTTGAGGTAGCTCGCAGGAAGATGTTACACATGAATGTTCCAAAAAAGTTTTGGATGGATGTTATACTTGCAACTGCTTATGTCATCAATCGCATGCCCTCCGAGCCTTTCTATCCGCAGTTGATTGCATCCCTGTTCCCAGAAATGTTGCAGAAGCCTTAAAATGCCCCGAATGGACAGATGCCATGAAGGAGATTAATGTTCTTCATAAAAATCAAACATGGGAATTGGTGGATCTTCCAAGGGGGAAAGACCTCGTGGGGTGTAAGTGGGTGTTTACAGTTAAACACAAGGTAGACGGGACAGTTGAAAGGTACAAAGCAAGATTAGTAGCCAAAGGGTACACTCAAGTGTACAGGGTTGACTATGATGAGACTTTTGCTCCAGTAGCTAAGATGAACTCAATTAGGGTTCTCCTGTCATTAGCTACTAACCTTGACTGGGAATTGCATCAACTAGACATAAAGAATGATTTTTTAAATGGTGACCTAGAGGAGGAAGTATACATGGTTCAACCCCTTGGATTTTGTGCCAAGGGAAGTGAAAATAAGGTGTGCAAGCTGAGAAAGTCTCTTTATGGTTTAAAACAATCTCCCAGAGCTTGGTTCAATGAGTTTCACATGGCAGTTCAGCAGGTAGGCTTCAAACAATGTCAGTCTGATCATACACTCTTTGTGAAGAGATGTCAGAAACAGGTTGTTGTATTGATAGTGTATGTGGATGATATCATCATTACAGGAAATTGGAGTTCTGAAATACAAAAATTGAAACAATTCCTTGCATCTAAAATTGAAGTGAAAGATTTAGGTACCCTGAAGTATTTCCTTGGAATTGAAGTTGCCCGCTCAGAAAGGGGTATCTTCATTTCTCAAAGGAAATACACCCTTGATCTATTACAAGACACAGGCAAATTAGGTGCAGGGCCAGCAGATACTCCCATGGATGTTGATCACAAATTGGGTGACTGTGATGGTGAACCTCTGAAAGACGTGAAACAGTTCCAAAGGTTAGTGGGAAAGCTGATTTATTTGTCCATGACCCGTCCAGACATTGCCTATTCAGTTGAGGTTCTAAGCCAATTCATGCACTCTCCCAAGAAACCACACATGGAGGCAACAAAGAGAGTTCTTAGATACTTAAAAAAGTATCCCGAAACAGGTCTACTATTCAGTAAACATAATCACCTAAAGGTGGAAGTCTTTACAAATGCTAATTGGGCAGGTGATGTGGATGATAGAAAGTCCACGAGTGGGTATTGCACATTTGTGGGAGGAAACCTAGTGACCTAGAAAAGCAAGAAACAAAGTGTGGTAGCAAGGTCAAGTGCTGAAGCTGAATATAGAGCTATGGCGCATGGGGTGGCTGAAGTCCTTTGGCTAAAAAATCTTCTAGGGGAGCTTGGAGTTGTTGTTCATAATCCTATGTCTCTTTACTGTGACAACAAGGCAGCCATAAACATCGCCAGCAACCCTGTCCTACATGAGAGGACCAAGCACATTGAGGTGGACAAACACTTCATAAGGGAAAAATAGGAAAAAAGGGAAATTTCCATCCCTTATGTCAACTCCAAGGAACAACTCGTTGATGTCCTCACAAAAGGGCTTCCATACTCGTGGCACAATGAGTTATATGACAAGCTAGGCATGATAGACATATTCAACCCAACTTGAGGGGGAGTGTTGTGAGGATTATTTAAGTTAATATAAATAACTAAACTGGCAACAGCCAGAAGCAGTTGGTTTTTTTGTCTCTCAATCATATCTTCCTCTCCTTCTCTTTCTCTCTCTCTCTCGTCTCTCCCTCTCCATGAATGATTACAATAACAATGTGGAGAGAAGTTGTTCAATGTTTGGAAGAGTTGGTGGGCAATTTCTCAGTTTCTATTAAGTTGAAGGGCTTGCAGGATGGGTTTGAATGGGTTCTCACGAATGTTTACAGGCCAAACTCATATAGAGAAAGGAATAAAATGTGGAAGGAGCTCGGGGATATTAGGGGCCTCTGGGAAGGACCTTGGTGTCTAGTAAGTGAGACATCTGGGGGAAGGCAAAGAACTACATTGGGCATGAGGAAATTCAACTCCTTTATTGAAGCTTTTGAGCTAAGAGATATTCCCCTAGGACAATCCTGCTATACTTGGTCAAACCTTCAAGCAAACCCTATTCTTTAAAAGCTTGATAGATTTTTAGTCTCACCAGATTGGGAAGAGCATTGGCCAGGTTTAGTTGGGAGAAATCTCCCTAGAATTACCTCAGACCACTGGCCCATCTGTTTGTTTGAGAGAATCAATGATGGTGGCCCAACTCCATTTAGATTTGAAAATATGTGACTCACTCACCCAAAGTTTAAAGAGAATGCGAAGGTTTAGTGGAATAGACTGGACCAGTCTGCAATGTGGGAAGGCCAAAAGTTCCTAAAGAAACTCCAATTGTTGAAAAAGGAGATCAAGGAGTGGAATAGGGAGAAGTTCAAAAGACTAGAGGAGAAGAAAGTTGACTTAATTTCCCAGATTGAGGCAATTGATAGCAAAGAGATAGAAGGATCCTTAGGTGAAGGTGAAAGGGAGTTGAGATGGTCTCTAAAGAAAGAGTTAAGAGAAACTTTATTGAGGGAGGAAATTTGTTGTAAGCAAAAATCAAGAGAGAGGTGGGTCAAAAAAGGTGATGGAAATACAAGGTTCTTCCATGCCATTCCAAATGGAAGAAGAAGAGCATGATCAATTCTTCATTGGTGGGGGAAAATGAGGTTACAAACCAAAATGAGATTGCTAAAGTGTTCTCAAAGCATTTCAGGTCTATTTATAGAAGACCCCTAGTTGAGAGGTGGAGGGCTGAAGGCATTGATTGGGAGACATTGGGAAGCCTCGAGTCCAAATTTTGGAAAAAAAGGGTTTGGAGAGGGAGAGATTAAGGAAGTTGTTTTTTTCTGTGAATAAATCAAAAGCATAGGGCCCAATAGTTTCACAATGGCCTTCTATCAAGACTATTAGGACATGATCAAATGAGATCTGCCCAGAGTGTTCAATGAATTCTATAAAAGAGGGGTGATAAGTCTGAGTATGAACTCTACATTTTTAGCACTGATCCCAAAGAAGAACAATGCCAACAAGCCAGGGGATTTCAGACCAATAAGTCTAGTCACCAATATTTACAAGGTGATAGCAAAGGTGTTGGTCTTTGAGGATTAAGAAGGTGATCCCCCCACTTGTTTCACAATCTCGAGGGGCCTTTGTATAGGATAGACACATTATTGACCAAATCTTAATTGCCAATGAATGTGTGGAGGCTCAAAAGAGACTAAAGAGGAAAGGAGTGGCTATCAAACTGGATTTGGAAAAAGCCTATGATTTGGTGGATTGGAACTTCTTGATTGATATTATGAGGTGTGGCTTTGGAAATTTGTGGTGCAAATGGATTAAGGGTTGTTTACAAATTAGTCACTACTCAACCATAGTTAATGGGACAATGTATAATTTCTTTGAGGGATTCCGTGGACTAGAGGATGACCCCCTTTCTCCCTTTCTATTTACTTTGATTGCTGAAGCCCAAAATAAATTGATTTTGAGAGCAAATTATTTGCAGCTTTTCAGGGGTTGGTCAATGGGGAGGGATAATGTTTTGGTCACTCACTAATTTCTTGTGGAGACTATAGGGAAGGAGTGGAAAATTTGAGGCTGGTTGTGAAACTCTTTGAGAGGATGTCCAACTTGAGGATCAATTGGTCAAAGAGTTTACTGGTTGGAATCAACATTGAAGAGGATGAATTAAGGCTTCTGGAAGATTCCCTAGGCTGTGAGAAAGGAGAGTGACCGTTGAAATATTAAGCTTACCACTAGGTGATAACCCTAGATCTACTTGCTTTTGGTCTTCAGTGGTGGAAAGAATTGATAAACGCTTGGTGGGGTCGAAAAGGAACTATATCTCGTTGGGAGGAGAATAACTCTTATCGAGTCTACCCTAGCAAATCTTCCGATGTACTACATGTTAGTGTTCAAGATGCCATAAGGGATAGTGAGGAAAATTGAAAAAATCATGAGGGATTTTCTTTGGGAGCCAGGGGAAACTAAGAAAGATCATGTGGATAGATGGGAAAAGGTGGTGACATTGACGGATGAAGGGGGCTTGGCAATTGCTAATGTAAGATTGAAGAATCGGGCCTTGAGGCTTTGGAGGTTTCCTAACGAAAATGAAAAATTATGGCACAAAGTTGTGGCAAGCATTCATGACATGTCGAGCAACAGATGGGATGCTAGATGCCTCCGTAGGGCCACCTTGGATACTCCTTGGAAAGCCATCCATGATTTTCTCCCTACTTTCCTAAATCATATCACGTATGACTTGTTTTCTGGTAGTAAAATTAGATTTTGAGAGGATGTGTGGATTGGGGATACTCCTTTGTGTGAGAAATTTCCTTCTCTTTTTGATCTTTCCAGATTCAAGGGTAGGCCTATTTCAGATTTACTAAGTCAACCTTCTCACCTCCCAGGGTTGAATCGGAACTTTGGCTTTAACAGGAACCTCAGAGAATCTAAACTTCTTGCAATGTCCAAGCTGTTAGGCTTGCTGAACTCAGTGTTCTTGGGAGAAGGTGGTTCAGATTCTAGGATTTGGGGTCCTAATTCTGACAGGTTGTTTTCTTGTAAATCCTTTCTACACTCGTTGGTTGCCACCTCCTATCATCCTTTCCCAGTCAAAGAAATTTGGTGCCTTCTCATTCCCCCTAAAATCAGTGCTTTTTGTTGGGAAGTATTTCATGGTTGTATTAATACTTTTGATGTACTTCAAAGAAAAAGACCAAATTGGTGTTTGTCCTCTAACTAGTGTGTCCTATGTAAGATGAATGGTGAAACTGCTTTCCACCTCCTGATATTATGTACTTTTGTCAGTTTTATTTGGAATTGGTTTACTTCCCTTTTTGGGTGCAGGTCGTCTTCTCCTGACAGATTGGAAGGTTTATTCAGCCCTATTGGTATTAGTGGCATGACAAGGAGGGGTAAGATCCTATGGAGATTACTAGAGCAGCACAACTTTGGACTGTCTGAGAGGAAAGAAATGCAAGAATATTTGAAGGAAAAGAAAAATGTAAGGAAGCCTTGGTTGAAACAATAACATTGAGGGTGGCACAATGGGCAAAAAGCTTGAAGATGTTTTCAGTTTTTAAGGTCGAAGGCTTCCTTAGGGTTTGAGGACTTACTGCTGCCTCTTCATTTACAAGACAACAGCTTTTTGAGGTATGGTCCCCTCCCACAGATGGCTGGAAGAAACTGAACCTTGATGGGAGTAGTGTGGGTAATCCAAGCCCCTCAAGCATTGGGGGGAACATTAGAGATGAAGATGGAAACATCATTGCTCTGTACTCCGGTCCTGTGGAGCAAGGTGATGTGGCAAGGGCAGAGTTTCTAGCTGCAGCATATGGGGTTGAGAAGGCTAAAGAGTTGGGTATTAATAGACTGATCATCGAGGGAGACTCAGAAACTGTGATAAAATGGTTACAGAAAGGGGAAGGGGTGATGTGGCAGCTGAAGAATGAATTCCGAAGATTTAAATGGTTGTCAAGGGACATGACAATCTGATAGGCCCCCAATTAACCTTACGTATGCCAGGAAGAGGAAAGGTCAACAATCGGCTAAGGGGGGAAATAATTGAACAATTGAACACATGGGAGCAATTATAGCTGAAGGGAATAAGGAGAGTCTTGAGGCATTTATAGCTATGTCAGTTAGTAATAAGAAGAGTGTTGGGCATTTATAACTTGGCCAGCTGGGCATTTATAGAGGGAGTCAGTTATGCTGTGAGAAGAGTATAAGAAGGGGCTTTGGCGGATGGGGAGAGGTATGTTTTTGTTGAGTGAAGAATACTGTGAGTGATTGGGAGAGCCAGCGGTCTCTCGAAGAACCGACTAACTGTTAATGTTTTATTCTGAATGAATACCAGTTTCTTTTGTTGATGTTCGAGTTGTGCGAATTCTGCTGTGAGTCTGAGAACTGTGTGTGAAGTTTCTGGGACATAACATAATCCAGGTGGGATGGGTGAGGAGATCATCCAACAGTTTGGCTGATTGCTTAGCGAAGCAAGGGGTTCAAAGAACACATATGTTTTGGGCACGTTTGTAATTCTTTCACAACCTCTTGTTGTACCATAATTTTTCTAATTAATGAAATCATTTCAGAGCTATTGATCAAAAAAATTAATCATATTACCAAGTGTATTAAGGATATAACCTTGACACAGCACAGAGCCTCTAGGTTTAAATTGTAAGTGAACAGATAGACCACCTTTTTAAGTAAAAAAATGGTAATAAGTAACTAAAAAAATCTCATATTTTGTTCTCAATATTAATTCCAAAGTTTCCCCAAGTATTGTCAAAGTACTAAGTTTATTCATAGTTTTGAAGCAATTGCAATCAATTGTAACTAGGCCATTCTCTGGCCAACTTGCTGTGCATACATCACATTGTCATGGTTACATCCTTACATTCCTTTCTCTCTGCCTTCTTAACATAAATATCATTTTATCTAAAAAGGTTCACAAGAAAAATGAACTTTCCAACAAGTTCTAAGAAAGTTTTTATGAAATTTGCTTAATAACTTATGCTGCGTTTGGATAAGCTTTGAATCCTTTGATGTCCGTGCTTTTAAAGCACAAAAGCTCAAAGACCTAATTTTAGGATTTGTACTATAGGGCCTACAAGTGTTTTGGCTTCAGATAGTGTTTTTAAAAGAAATTCTTAGCAAATGCTCAAAACACTTTTTGCCTCAATTTTGATTTTCACAGCCCAAAGCTCAAAACCCAAAGCTTATCCAAACAGGGCCTAACTTATAATGTACTTCAAAAGACAAACTACATAAAACATCGCAGTCCCTCACCTTTTTAAAATATAGAGGAGCCTGCTTTGCAATCTCTCGAGGCAAAGGAATGCACTCAACCAAGCAATGTCGACGCTGCTGCACCAACCCAATAACAGTTTCAAGAAACACAACGTCCTTCTCTTGCTTTGCAAACATCATAATGAGGCATTTCTTGAAGTTGCGAATTTCTTCCCACACATTATTGTCAACATTTCTTGTAGCTGATTCATGCTGTAAATGGGAAAACATTCATGAAAAACAATGTTTGAAAGAGAAATAAAGTGACAACAAAAGACCAGATGTTGAATTGAAATATCATATTGGCTCTCACCAGCATAGGCAAAATGCAGCAATGGCCTTGTACAATGGGCTGCCACTGTGGAAGCATCAAATATGTAAAATTTGCTATAGAAATTACAAGATGTTTTGGTCTAGTTGGGTTCTCAAAACAAAATTGACAGCGTTCTTGCTGAGTCAAGATGCGCTTTGCAATATTAGCATTCTCACTTGATTTATGCTTATGCACATTTGCCCTTCTCTTATCTCGCTTTTTGCTTGGACATCCATCATAATCATATTCGTCATCTGCCTGACCAGACATACTATATTGTTTGTTCTGCATTATATGCTGAGCCAAATGAAAATCAGCATTCTCTTCCTTTTTCTTTTTGTGAGCAGATATATCCTTCTTCATAATGTATCTACACCCAGAGAGTATGATATCAGTATCAGATTATTAGATTATACAGACAGTAAATGGATAAAAACATGAGAGAAAAATATAAGGATGTAAGAGAAAGTGTACAGAAATATTTTTTGGGAAGTAGCTTTCTCAACTACCTAATCTAAGGGATGCTTGGCCTCCATGTAAATAGTTTTCCTCTTTATTTTAATAAACTTCAGTTACCCATCAAAAAAGATATGTTATTATTATCATTGTTATTTTTCATCAGTAAATGATCAATGATAACTTTATTAATGAGGTCTAGTGCAAAATAATACAAGAAATTAGACTTAGCTTGGCACAGAACATGCTAACCATGAGCCCAAAAAGAAAGCAAAAACATCTGAGAAGTTTTATAAATGACTGTTCCCTAATGGCAAACCCCCAGTACATGTCCTTCATATTAACACCTCTCAACTTGGAATCTGCTACACATTAAGCTGATCTTGGGTCCGATCTAAACAAAGTGTTCATGCTGGATGTCAAAGATTTACCTTTCTTATGAAATGCAAGTACATCACCATCATCAAGGCCATTGATTCCTCCTATTTAAAGGGGAGAATGTCTATACTTTCTGCACATCGTTCTTTTTTATATGATTAATGGGCCATTTGTTTCTTTTCCTTTCAAAATAAGACAGGTTCTCTGGACCATGCCATAACCCAAAAGAATCTAAGTTGGGGGACTAAAACAAACCACCAAAGGAATACAATAACAATATGCATATCACATATTAAAAAATATATTATTTATGAACACTGAAATTAATGTTGGACACATTAATAGACATTTAATATGCATACCACTTAGGTTAAAAGAAAAAAAAATCCATAAAACAGTTGTAAGACCAGAAATGCTGTATGGAATAAGACTGTTGGGCAGGCAAGAACATGTCCAAAAAATGTGTGGCAAAAATGCGTGAGCTAACATGGATGAGTGGAAAAACTAAAAAGTATAGGCTCAAAAAAAAAGTTGATGAACTTACAATTTATCTATAATTTTTGAGGACTTTAGCATGGAATTTTATGCTGGTTTTATTAATTTTTGCCTTAATTTAGCTTAATGCTAAGAATAAGTTCAGGGATAATCAATCCAAGAAAAGGAAGGAAAAAGGCAAGAAAAGAAGGTTCAAAAAGACCAATTTCAGTCCAGCCCGGTCATGGAAGCAAGAGAGAGCACTTCGGCCCAAAAAGAGCAAGTGAATTCCTTGAGAAAACCCAAGAAAATAAAGCCTAGCTATGAGGAGAATTCGGCCCAGCAAGGAAGGCCCATTTTTAGCCCAAATAACAGCCTAGAGTGTAGCCCACATGAGCTCAAAAGCAAGCTAAGTTGTAGCCCAAATAGCAGCCCAAAGGGAGCTAGGGGCGGCAACTTCTAGGAGTTTCTTGAAGAGAAGGAGGGAGCACTCTAGAAGGTTCATGAGGGGTGTAATACACCCCATTCTAGAGGCTTCAAGAAGGGGCAAGAGCCCCCTTGAAAAACTATATAAGGAGGCCTCTAGGAGGGGAGAAAGTTGTTCAATTGCTTGAGAGAAAGGCTCTCCCACTCTTAGAGGTTCAGCCACCTTGAGAGAAGAGAAGAGAAGAAGGCTAGGCGCAAGGAAGAAGAAGAAGAAGGGCTGAAGGAAGTTCAAGACAAGCAAGCTAGAAGAAGAAGGTGAGTTCGAATTGAGGGATTGTGATTCAAAGATTTTTTGTAATAAATCATTTGTAGTTTCATTCTCTTTTGATTTGAATTCAGTTTCTTAGTTATATGTTCTTTCTTCTTTCTCCTTGTTTCCATTCTTCCTTGATGTATTTCAGCTTGTAAAATTTCAGTTCAGCAATCTAATTCTTTTTGATTCATTCAAATGATCATGCATTGTACTTGAAGTTTCTTGAATAAGGGTGTGATTGCAGATCAATTCGGCCAACTAACCTTCAAAACTCAGATCTGAATTCTCAGATCTGAGATTGCAAGATCTGAATTGCTTGAAAGAGAATTCAGATCTGCAAATTTCAGATTGGGCGAATTAATCTACAGCTTGGAATTCCTAGAGTGCTTGAGAGAGACTCTAGGAATTCAGATCTACTATTCAAGAACTGAATTGAGTGCAAGGTTAGAGATAACTTGCACAATTCAGTTGGTGATCAATTCAGATTTGAATTGATGCCTTAGAAGTGTTTGAAGAAATGCATGCATGGGGATTAGATTCTTGCTAGAGATAGAAGAACCGTCACTCATGCATAGGATGAACATGCGCTTGAGAGAGGCTGTTCATGACCTTGGGGTTTCATCAAACCAAGGCTCAATCATGATTCATTCGAATGATCCAAATTGATAGATTGCTGAATTCTGAGATTGACATTTACTGCTTACTCTTCTAACCTGAATTGAAGGCAATTGGACCAATGATTTAGATAGATTTTAATTTAGGATTTCTTAGCTTTCATTAGAGTTTTGATTTATTTGTTGATCAGATAAGAAATGTTCAATTTAGTATTGGTAATTGTTTCCTAAATCCTCGTGGGAACGATACTTCACTCACTACTTTATTACTTGAACGGCTAGTGCACTTGCTAGTGTCACAATGAGCCACACATCAAGTTTTTGGCGCCGTTGCCGGGGATTTATAGAAGCAATATTAGGAAACATTGAGCATTCTTAATCTGGTATCATTCAGCATTGCATTCATAGTTGGTTTAATTTGCTTAACTTTACATTTTAGTTTTGAATGCAACTGCTGTACTACTGTAGTTATGTTTCTTCTTTCTTAAGTAGATTACTTTCTTTTTTTTTTTGTTTCTGTTTCATTTTAATAAAGGCATATTTGATTTCTATTCAATCTTGGTGTTGTTCCCTTCAAAATGAAAAAAAAAAAGGAAAAAAATTCACATAAAGATGAGTGTTGCAGATCTGAGTTGCATTTGGCACTCAGATCAGCAGATTTCAGATCTGCAGCACTCAGCCGAAAAGAGTTGCTTGTGTTTCAGATTTTATTATTCTTTTCTTTCATTACAAAAAAAAAAAAAACAAATGAAAAAAAAAAGGGGAGATCTTTTGAACAACAAGAGGAGCAATTGAGAATTCGGATCAGAATTCAGATTTGAATTCACATCTGAATTCTGCTATTGCAGATCTGCAACAGTTCAGATCTGAGTTCCTCTGAACTCAGACCTGAACTGATGAAATTTTGAGGGGAATTGGGTGTCATCACCACCCCAATTCACCCTAGGGTACTTCTACTATTCCCCAAAAACAATTTGGTAGAAATAACTGAAGGTAAGGCAATTGAGATTTCAGATCCGAACTCAGACTTGAGTTCAGACCTGAACTCTGCTATAGCAGAACTGCAATACTCAAAAAAAAAAAAAAAAATCTGTTCTCAGCCCTTTATTATTATTTTCTTTCATTACAAAAAGAAAAAAATATATATTTAGATAGTGAAAAAAAAAAGAAAGAGAAAGAACCATGGAAACCAAGGATTCGGATCAGAACTCAGATCTGAGTTCTGCTGTAGCAGATCTGCAACAGTTCAGATCTGAGTTCTCTTGAACTCAGACCTGAACTGATGTAAATTTAAAGGATAATTGGGGGTTATCGTCACCCCAATACACCCTACAAAAAATCTGCTATCTCCCAAAAACAATTGGATAGTCATGGTTGAAGAAATTCGGATCTGCAACCACCTAGATCTGAACTGGGGTTGTGAACAGAGCAGGATACAGGGCATACTTTGCTGTATTAAATAACTTGTACTCCGATCTATCTAAGCTGATTTGGTTGAAGAAAAGTATATTTAATCTGAGAATTTTTTTTATGCCTCAAGAGATTTCATGAAAAGTGGCACTTCCACACCATTTTTCTATTAGAGTTCAGACCTATAGCAGGGCTACTATAGCAGACCTGCTACAGCAAGACTGAACCAGGGCAGGTTTTGAACAGGTTTGTATTACAATTAACATTACTAAATTGGCACTGTGAATTGTCCTAGGCAGATCTTTGAAATTTTTTTTCAAGATAGATAGCTCTGATTTCAGCTGTGCATGAATAGAAAGTCTAACAGATCTGAATGGGTGTGTGCAGCCGTGTGTACTACATTCCAATAAGTGTATACTCCATCAAGGGCTACATTGATGGAGCCATGTTTCTTCTCTTGATACTTGATTGTTCCATCCTTAGTTTCAGTTTTAATGTAGCTTATGCAAATCAAATTTCTCTTCTTCTTTTGGTTCTAAAAAAAAAAAATACAAATAAATAAATAAATAAATCTCAAAATGAGTTCAGATCTGAATTGCATTCATCAATCAGACCTGCACTCATCCAAAAAGATTTTGGTTGCATTGCTGTATTTTGTTTTAGTTTTCTTCCTTTAAAAAAAAAAAAAAAAAAAGAAGGAAAGAAAAGAAAAATAGAAAAAGAAAAGAAAAAGAAAATAAGATCCCAGCATCCACACCATGGTGAATACAGGTCTGATTTCAGATTATTTTTTTCTACTGATTGATTTCGGTTTTGTGCAGATCTATATACAGCATGTTTCATTGCTAATATCAGTAGGTTATCCTACTGAATTGCTCAGTTTTAGTATGGCTACTCCATCTGGTGTTTGGTGATGCATAGCTCATCAAAACAGTGGGCTCAGATCTAATATTTAGTAGCCTTCCAATATGGAAATCAGACCTGAGCACAACTGTACTGTTATCAGCAGCTGCTATTATATTTATTGTTGTTCTTAGTGGCTTCTGAGATTTCAGAGCTGATCTCAATTTTGTGTAGAACTGATGTCTGAATTGCTATCAATCCTTTGTACATTGACTTCAGTTTAGTGTATTGACCTTCAGTAGCACAGAAGAGCCTTTTAATATGAAACTCAGACCTGAACACAATCACTGCTGATCCGCACTTGGCTGTCCTCAGTAGCTGCTAAGATTTCATAACTGTATATTACTGTTCTCAGTAGCTACTGAGATTTCAGCTCTCAGCAGTTTAGATCTGTGTAATTAAATCCCGTCCCTGATTTCAGCAATATAAAGAAGAGGAATTTGTAAACTGTTGTTCTACTCAGAGATTACTGAATTCAGACCTGTTTGTAAATTGCTACTGAATTCTGTATATTGAATAAAATGTTGATATGCTTTTAGTTAGCTGCATTTATTTATTTTAGGATGTAGGTTTGTATATTCCAATACTTCACTTTACATTTTCAGTTGTAATAGGATTAGTTATTTATTTTCTTTTGTGAATATTGGCCTTTTTATTGCTTTGACCTTTACAGTTTATGACAAGCAGACCTGAACTGGAAGAGATCCTTTACGACCCGGAGATTGAACGGACTCTCCGTGTCCGTTTGAGAGCTGCTAAGCAAGTCAGACAAGAAGCACAAGAAATGGCTGAACAAAGAACTATGATGGATTATGCCAAGCCTACCCTCACCGGGACTGTCTCCAGCATTATCAGGCCAACTATTGCTGCCAATAACTTCGAAATTAAACCGGCCATAATCCAAATGATACAAAATACGGTTCAGTTTTGTGGTATGGCCCATGAGGATCCGAATGCCCATATTGCTAACTTCTTGGAAATCTGTGACACCTTCAAACACAATGGGGTAAGTGATGATGCCATCCGGCTGAGGTTATTCCCATTTTCTTTGAAGGATAAAGCCAAAGCTTGGTTGAACTCATTACCGGCAGGATCTATAGCCACATGGGACGAAATGGCCAGCCGTTTTCTCTCTAAATATTTTCCCCCTTCTAAAACTGCTAAAATGAGGAATGACATCACTACTTTTTTCCAGCAAGAGGGGGAATCTCTCTATGAGTCCTGGGAACGTTACAAGGAGCTACTAAGGAGGGTTCCTCACCATGGCCTTCCGATTTGGCTGCAGGTGCAAACATTTTATAATGGTCTGACCGATTCAAACAAGACCATCTTAGATGCAGCAGCTGGGGGCTCCATAAACAATAAGACTCCTGAGGTTGCCCATGCACTCATCGAGGAGATGGCAGCCAATAACTACCAATGGCATTCAGAAAGGACACCAGTTAGAAAGCAGCATGGCCTTCATAATGTGGATACATACACAGCTCTCTCTGCACAAATAGGAGCACTTAGAAAAAAATTTGATGAGATGCAGATGGAAGCTATGCATATACAGTATGATAAGTGTGGGGGAGGCCATGATAGCACTGAATTCCAAGTTGGCAGTCAGACTTTTCAGTCCACAGAACAAGTAGACTTTGTTGGCAACTTTACAAGACAGCCAGGAAATCAGTACCATCATGCCCATAACCCCGGATGGAGAGGCCACCTGAATCAGCATGCACCTAAGCCTTTCCACCAAAACTTCTATCAGCCGGAACCAAAATCTAACTTGGAGGAGCTGATGACCAAGTTCATAGCTAGTGCGGAAAATAGATTTCAGAAAAACGAAACATCGATAAGGAACTTGGAAACTCAGGTTGGGCAACTGGCACAGATGATTTCAGAAAGGGCTCCGGGTACCTTACCTAGTAACACCATGGTAAACCCAAGGGAACAAGAGGCTGTTGGGAGAATTCCCAATTCAGATACTTAGTCATAAACTGTCTTACTTGCTTTTTGTTTTTATTTTTCATAGCATTTAAGTTTAGTTAGTTTTTCTTAGAATTTAATTGAATAAAGATACTGATCTCCTCTTCTAGTTTGCAAGTGATTTCTAGCAGAAGAAGTTTTCCACCGACAACATATTGCAGAATTTAAGAATGATCTTCAGGGAAGTCCTCTAAATACCTCCTATTACTTGATGATGCTCTTGCTAGTTTTATTGTTACTGCCTAACACTACGAACATTGAGGACAATGTTCATCTTAAGTGTGGGGGAGTGAGCCCGAGGCTAGGGTATGAGGGCTGAAACCATGCACCCCAACACACATATGCAGGCAATGACATAACCCAAAAAAAGACTGGAACCCCTCAAGTTCATTACTATTTATTTGATGATTTTTTTTAAGAAGAAATTCAATGAGTTGAGGGAGACTGATGTACTTGTTAAGTTTTTATTCTTGTGAATGACCCAATTTGATATATGCAAGAGAAAAGGGGAGCTGAATATGCCTTTCAGCATGACTAGCCCTAACTTCCTTCATGTGTATGGAAGCCCTTGATTTCATTGTTAATGGTCAAGAGAGCTAGTGCACATCTGAAGTGCTAATTCTTGAGGTTCAATAATTGCAAAGAAGGACAAAAGCCCAAATTGACTCCGCTATTTTGAGTTGAATAGTAAAACTAGCAGCTCAGAACATGAGTCCTACCTCAAGTAAGTGACCAGTGTGAGATGGAGCATAAGATGCACTCACACCAAAAAAAAAAAAAAAAAAAAAAAAAAAAAAAAAAAAAAGAGATAGAAAAGTGTGTGAGATGGAGCATAAAATGCACTCACACCGAAAAAAAAAAAAAAAAAAAAAAAAAAAAAAAAAGAAAAGAAAAGGGTGAGATGGAGCATAAGATGCACTCACCCCTAGAATTAAGAAATTGTGGTGATAGCTGAGGTTCAAAGGGGCACTCTAAAGTTGAACTCTCATTGATATTCAGTTACAGATGTGAAACTTAGTGAAATTTGATTATTAACCTTGACAATTAAGGAGCTGATTTATATATGAATTAGGAGTGAAGGGTAGACTATGATGAAATTCATATTCTCCTTTCCTTGGATCTGATACATATCTTAATTGGTAATTTACAAGAATAAGAGTTGAGCACTTACAAAAGTTCCCCGACTACTCAATGCATTTCTATCTTAAAAAGTTCACCAGGTAAATGGTGAGAACAGAAGGGGGGAATGTTAAGTTTATGGCTGATGTCTTTGCTTGAGGACAAGCAAAAGCTTAAGTGTGGGGGTATTTGATGAACTTACAATTTATCTATAATTTTTGAGGACTTTAGCATGGAATTTTATGCTGGTTTTATTAATTTTTGCCTTAATTTAGCTTAATGCTAAGAATAAGTTCAGGGATAATCAATCCAAGAAAAGGAAGGAAAAAGGCAAGAAAAGAAGGTTCAAAAAGACCAATTTCAGTCCAGCCCGGTCATGGAAGCAAGAGAGAGCACTTCGGCCCAAAAAGAGCAAGTGAATTCCTTGAGAAAACCCAAGAAAATAAAGCCTAGCTATGAGGAGAATTCGGCCCAGCAAGGAAGGCCCATTTTTAGCCCAAATAACAGCCTAGAGTGTAGCCCACATGAGCTCAAAAGCAAGCTAAGTTGTAGCCCAAATAGCAGCCCAAAGGGAGCTAGGGGCGGCAACTTCTAGGAGTTTCTTGAAGAGAAGGAGGGAGCACTCTAGAAGGTTCATGAGGGGTGTAATACACCCCATTCTAGAGGCTTCAAGAAGGGGCAAGAGCCCCCTTGAAAAACTATATAAGGAGGCCTCTAGGAGGGGAGAAAGTTGTTCAATTGCTTGAGAGAAAGGCTCTCCCACTCTTAGAGGTTCAGCCACCTTGAGAGAAGAGAAGAGAAGAAGGCTAGGCGCAAGGAAGAAGAAGAAGAAGGGCTGAAGGAAGTTCAAGACAAGCAAGCTAGAAGAAGAAGGTGAGTTCGAATTGAGGGATTGTGATTCAAAGATTTTTTGTAATAAATCATTTGTAGTTTCATTCTCTTTTGATTTGAATTCAGTTTCTTAGTTATATGTTCTTTCTTCTTTCTCCTTGTTTCCATTCTTCCTTGATGTATTTCAGCTTGTAAAATTTCAGTTCAGCAATCTAATTCTTTTTGATTCATTCAAATGATCATGCATTGTACTTGAAGTTTCTTGAATAAGGGTGTGATTGCAGATCAATTCGGCCAACTAACCTTCAAAACTCAGATCTGAATTCTCAGATCTGAGATTGCAAGATCTGAATTGCTTGAAAGAGAATTCAGATCTGCAAATTTCAGATTGGGCGAATTAATCTACAGCTTGGAATTCCTAGAGTGCTTGAGAGAGACTCTAGGAATTCAGATCTACTATTCAAGAACTGAATTGAGTGCAAGGTTAGAGATAACTTGCACAATTCAGTTGGTGATCAATTCAGATTTGAATTGATGCCTTAGAAGTGTTTGAAGAAATGCATGCATGGGGATTAGATTCTTGCTAGAGATAGAAGAACCGTCACTCATGCATAGGATGAACATGCGCTTGAGAGAGGCTGTTCATGACCTTGGGGTTTCATCAAACCAAGGCTCAATCATGATTCATTCGAATGATCCAAATTGATAGATTGCTGAATTCTGAGATTGACATTTACTGCTTACTCTTCTAACCTGAATTGAAGGCAATTGGACCAATGATTTAGATAGATTTTAATTTAGGATTTCTTAGCTTTCATTAGAGTTTTGATTTATTTGTTGATCAGATAAGAAATGTTCAATTTAGTATTGGTAATTGTTTCCTAAATCCTCGTGGGAACGATACTTCACTCACTACTTTATTACTTGAACGGCTAGTGCACTTGCTAGTGTCACAATGAGCCACACATCAAGTTTTTGGCGCCGTTGCCGGGGATTTATAGAAGCAATATTAGGAAACATTGAGCATTCTTAATCTGGTATCATTCAGCATTGCATTCATAGTTGGTTTAATTTGCTTAACTTTACATTTTAGTTTTGAATGCAACTGCTGTACTACTGTAGTTATGTTTCTTCTTTCTTAAGTAGATTACTTTCTTTTTTTTTTTGTTTCTGTTTCATTTTAATAAAGGCATATTTGATTTCTATTCAATCTTGGTGTTGTTCCCTTCAAAATGAAAAAAAAAAAGGAAAAAAATTCACATAAAGATGAGTGTTGCAGATCTGAGTTGCATTTGGCACTCAGATCAGCAGATTTCAGATCTGCAGCACTCAGCCGAAAAGAGTTGCTTGTGTTTCAGATTTTATTATTCTTTTCTTTCATTACAAAAAAAAAAAAAACAAATGAAAAAAAAAAGGGGAGATCTTTTGAACAACAAGAGGAGCAATTGAGAATTCGGATCAGAATTCAGATTTGAATTCACATCTGAATTCTGCTATTGCAGATCTGCAACAGTTCAGATCTGAGTTCCTCTGAACTCAGACCTGAACTGATGAAATTTTGAGGGGAATTGGGTGTCATCACCACCCCAATTCACCCTAGGGTACTTCTACTATTCCCCAAAAACAATTTGGTAGAAATAACTGAAGGTAAGGCAATTGAGATTTCAGATCCGAACTCAGACTTGAGTTCAGACCTGAACTCTGCTATAGCAGAACTGCAATACTCAAAAAAAAAAAAAAAAATCTGTTCTCAGCCCTTTATTATTATTTTCTTTCATTACAAAAAGAAAAAAATATATATTTAGATAGTGAAAAAAAAAAGAAAGAGAAAGAACCATGGAAACCAAGGATTCGGATCAGAACTCAGATCTGAGTTCTGCTGTAGCAGATCTGCAACAGTTCAGATCTGAGTTCTCTTGAACTCAGACCTGAACTGATGTAAATTTAAAGGATAATTGGGGGTTATCGTCACCCCAATACACCCTACAAAAAATCTGCTATCTCCCAAAAACAATTGGATAGTCATGGTTGAAGAAATTCGGATCTGCAACCACCTAGATCTGAACTGGGGTTGTGAACAGAGCAGGATACAGGGCATACTTTGCTGTATTAAATAACTTGTACTCCGATCTATCTAAGCTGATTTGGTTGAAGAAAAGTATATTTAATCTGAGAATTTTTTTTATGCCTCAAGAGATTTCATGAAAAGTGGCACTTCCACACCATTTTTCTATTAGAGTTCAGACCTATAGCAGGGCTACTATAGCAGACCTGCTACAGCAAGACTGAACCAGGGCAGGTTTTGAACAGGTTTGTATTACAATTAACATTACTAAATTGGCACTGTGAATTGTCCTAGGCAGATCTTTGAAATTTTTTTTCAAGATAGATAGCTCTGATTTCAGCTGTGCATGAATAGAAAGTCTAACAGATCTGAATGGGTGTGTGCAGCCGTGTGTACTACATTCCAATAAGTGTATACTCCATCAAGGGCTACATTGATGGAGCCATGTTTCTTCTCTTGATACTTGATTGTTCCATCCTTAGTTTCAGTTTTAATGTAGCTTATGCAAATCAAATTTCTCTTCTTCTTTTGGTTCTAAAAAAAAAAAATACAAATAAATAAATAAATAAATCTCAAAATGAGTTCAGATCTGAATTGCATTCATCAATCAGACCTGCACTCATCCAAAAAGATTTTGGTTGCATTGCTGTATTTTGTTTTAGTTTTCTTCCTTTAAAAAAAAAAAAAAAAAAAAGAAGGAAAGAAAAGAAAAATAGAAAAAGAAAAGAAAAAGAAAATAAGATCCCAGCATCCACACCATGGTGAATACAGGTCTGATTTCAGATTATTTTTTTCTACTGATTGATTTCGGTTTTGTGCAGATCTATATACAGCATGTTTCATTGCTAATATCAGTAGGTTATCCTACTGAATTGCTCAGTTTTAGTATGGCTACTCCATCTGGTGTTTGGTGATGCATAGCTCATCAAAACAGTGGGCTCAGATCTAATATTTAGTAGCCTTCCAATATGGAAATCAGACCTGAGCACAACTGTACTGTTATCAGCAGCTGCTATTATATTTATTGTTGTTCTTAGTGGCTTCTGAGATTTCAGAGCTGATCTCAATTTTGTGTAGAACTGATGTCTGAATTGCTATCAATCCTTTGTACATTGACTTCAGTTTAGTGTATTGACCTTCAGTAGCACAGAAGAGCCTTTTAATATGAAACTCAGACCTGAACACAATCACTGCTGATCCGCACTTGGCTGTCCTCAGTAGCTGCTAAGATTTCATAACTGTATATTACTGTTCTCAGTAGCTACTGAGATTTCAGCTCTCAGCAGTTTAGATCTGTGTAATTAAATCCCGTCCCTGATTTCAGCAATATAAAGAAGAGGAATTTGTAAACTGTTGTTCTACTCAGAGATTACTGAATTCAGACCTGTTTGTAAATTGCTACTGAATTCTGTATATTGAATAAAATGTTGATATGCTTTTAGTTAGCTGCATTTATTTATTTTAGGATGTAGGTTTGTATATTCCAATACTTCACTTTACATTTTCAGTTGTAATAGGATTAGTTATTTATTTTCTTTTGTGAATATTGGCCTTTTTATTGCTTTGACCTTTACAGTTTATGACAAGCAGACCTGAACTGGAAGAGATCCTTTACGACCCGGAGATTGAACGGACTCTCCGTGTCCGTTTGAGAGCTGCTAAGCAAGTCAGACAAGAAGCACAAGAAATGGCTGAACAAAGAACTATGATGGATTATGCCAAGCCTACCCTCACCGGGACTGTCTCCAGCATTATCAGGCCAACTATTGCTGCCAATAACTTCGAAATTAAACCGGCCATAATCCAAATGATACAAAATACGGTTCAGTTTTGTGGTATGGCCCATGAGGATCCGAATGCCCATATTGCTAACTTCTTGGAAATCTGTGACACCTTCAAACACAATGGGGTAAGTGATGATGCCATCCGGCTGAGGTTATTCCCATTTTCTTTGAAGGATAAAGCCAAAGCTTGGTTGAACTCATTACCGGCAGGATCTATAGCCACATGGGACGAAATGGCCAGCCGTTTTCTCTCTAAATATTTTCCCCCTTCTAAAACTGCTAAAATGAGGAATGACATCACTACTTTTTTCCAGCAAGAGGGGGAATCTCTCTATGAGTCCTGGGAACGTTACAAGGAGCTACTAAGGAGGGTTCCTCACCATGGCCTTCCGATTTGGCTGCAGGTGCAAACATTTTATAATGGTCTGACCGATTCAAACAAGACCATCTTAGATGCAGCAGCTGGGGGCTCCATAAACAATAAGACTCCTGAGGTTGCCCATGCACTCATCGAGGAGATGGCAGCCAATAACTACCAATGGCATTCAGAAAGGACACCAGTTAGAAAGCAGCATGGCCTTCATAATGTGGATACATACACAGCTCTCTCTGCACAAATAGGAGCACTTAGAAAAAAATTTGATGAGATGCAGATGGAAGCTATGCATATACAGTATGATAAGTGTGGGGGAGGCCATGATAGCACTGAATTCCAAGTTGGCAGTCAGACTTTTCAGTCCACAGAACAAGTAGACTTTGTTGGCAACTTTACAAGACAGCCAGGAAATCAGTACCATCATGCCCATAACCCCGGATGGAGAGGCCACCTGAATCAGCATGCACCTAAGCCTTTCCACCAAAACTTCTATCAGCCGGAACCAAAATCTAACTTGGAGGAGCTGATGACCAAGTTCATAGCTAGTGCGGAAAATAGATTTCAGAAAAACGAAACATCGATAAGGAACTTGGAAACTCAGGTTGGGCAACTGGCACAGATGATTTCAGAAAGGGCTCCGGGTACCTTACCTAGTAACACCATGGTAAACCCAAGGGAACAAGAGGCTGTTGGGAGAATTCCCAATTCAGATACTTAGTCATAAACTGTCTTACTTGCTTTTTGTTTTTATTTTTCATAGCATTTAAGTTTAGTTAGTTTTTCTTAGAATTTAATTGAATAAAGATACTGATCTCCTCTTCTAGTTTGCAAGTGATTTCTAGCAGAAGAAGTTTTCCACCGACAACATATTGCAGAATTTAAGAATGATCTTCAGGGAAGTCCTCTAAATACCTCCTATTACTTGATGATGCTCTTGCTAGTTTTATTGTTACTGCCTAACACTACGAACATTGAGGACAATGTTCATCTTAAGTGTGGGGGAGTGAGCCCGAGGCTAGGGTATGAGGGCTGAAACCATGCACCCCAACACACATATGCAGGCAATGACATAACCCAAAAAAAGACTGGAACCCCTCAAGTTCATTACTATTTATTTGATGATTTTTTTTAAGAAGAAATTCAATGAGTTGAGGGAGACTGATGTACTTGTTAAGTTTTTATTCTTGTGAATGACCCAATTTGATATATGCAAGAGAAAAGGGGAGCTGAATATGCCTTTCAGCATGACTAGCCCTAACTTCCTTCATGTGTATGGAAGCCCTTGATTTCATTGTTAATGGTCAAGAGAGCTAGTGCACATCTGAAGTGCTAATTCTTGAGGTTCAATAATTGCAAAGAAGGACAAAAGCCCAAATTGACTCCGCTATTTTGAGTTGAATAGTAAAACTAGCAGCTCAGAACATGAGTCCTACCTCAAGTAAGTGACCAGTGTGAGATGGAGCATAAGATGCACTCACACCAAAAAAAAAAAAAAAAAAAAAAAAAAAAAAAAAAAAAAGAGATAGAAAAGTGTGTGAGATGGAGCATAAAATGCACTCACACCGAAAAAAAAAAAAAAAAAAAAAAAAAAAAAAAGAAAAGAAAAGGGTGAGATGGAGCATAAGATGCACTCACCCCTAGAATTAAGAAATTGTGGTGATAGCTGAGGTTCAAAGGGGCACTCTAAAGTTGAACTCTCATTGATATTCAGTTACAGATGTGAAACTTAGTGAAATTTGATTATTAACCTTGACAATTAAGGAGCTGATTTATATATGAATTAGGAGTGAAGGGTAGACTATGATGAAATTCATATTCTCCTTTCCTTGGATCTGATACATATCTTAATTGGTAATTTACAAGAATAAGAGTTGAGCACTTACAAAAGTTCCCCGACTACTCAATGCATTTCTATCTTAAAAAGTTCACCAGGTAAATGGTGAGAACAGAAGGGGGGAATGTTAAGTTTATGGCTGATGTCTTTGCTTGAGGACAAGCAAAAGCTTAAGTGTGGGGGTATTTGATGAACTTACAATTTATCTATAATTTTTGAGGACTTTAGCATGGAATTTTATGCTGGTTTTATTAATTTTTGCCTTAATTTAGCTTAATGCTAAGAATAAGTTCAGGGATAATCAATCCAAGAAAAGGAAGGAAAAAGGCAAGAAAAGAAGGTTCAAAAAGACCAATTTCAGTCCAGCCCGGTCATGGAAGCAAGAGAGAGCACTTCGGCCCAAAAAGAGCAAGTGAATTCCTTGAGAAAACCCAAGAAAATAAAGCCTAGCTATGAGGAGAATTCGGCCCAGCAAGGAAGGCCCATTTTTAGCCCAAATAACAGCCTAGAGTGTAGCCCACATGAGCTCAAAAGCAAGCTAAGTTGTAGCCCAAATAGCAGCCCAAAGGGAGCTAGGGGCGGCAACTTCTAGGAGTTTCTTGAAGAGAAGGAGGGAGCACTCTAGAAGGTTCATGAGGGGTGTAATACACCCCATTCTAGAGGCTTCAAGAAGGGGCAAGAGCCCCCTTGAAAAACTATATAAGGAGGCCTCTAGGAGGGGAGAAAGTTGTTCAATTGCTTGAGAGAAAGGCTCTCCCACTCTTAGAGGTTCAGCCACCTTGAGAGAAGAGAAGAGAAGAAGGCTAGGCGCAAGGAAGAAGAAGAAGAAGGGCTGAAGGAAGTTCAAGACAAGCAAGCTAGAAGAAGAAGGTGAGTTCGAATTGAGGGATTGTGATTCAAAGATTTTTTGTAATAAATCATTTGTAGTTTCATTCTCTTTTGATTTGAATTCAGTTTCTTAGTTATATGTTCTTTCTTCTTTCTCCTTGTTTCCATTCTTCCTTGATGTATTTCAGCTTGTAAAATTTCAGTTCAGCAATCTAATTCTTTTTGATTCATTCAAATGATCATGCATTGTACTTGAAGTTTCTTGAATAAGGGTGTGATTGCAGATCAATTCGGCCAACTAACCTTCAAAACTCAGATCTGAATTCTCAGATCTGAGATTGCAAGATCTGAATTGCTTGAAAGAGAATTCAGATCTGCAAATTTCAGATTGGGCGAATTAATCTACAGCTTGGAATTCCTAGAGTGCTTGAGAGAGACTCTAGGAATTCAGATCTACTATTCAAGAACTGAATTGAGTGCAAGGTTAGAGATAACTTGCACAATTCAGTTGGTGATCAATTCAGATTTGAATTGATGCCTTAGAAGTGTTTGAAGAAATGCATGCATGGGGATTAGATTCTTGCTAGAGATAGAAGAACCGTCACTCATGCATAGGATGAACATGCGCTTGAGAGAGGCTGTTCATGACCTTGGGGTTTCATCAAACCAAGGCTCAATCATGATTCATTCGAATGATCCAAATTGATAGATTGCTGAATTCTGAGATTGACATTTACTGCTTACTCTTCTAACCTGAATTGAAGGCAATTGGACCAATGATTTAGATAGATTTTAATTTAGGATTTCTTAGCTTTCATTAGAGTTTTGATTTATTTGTTGATCAGATAAGAAATGTTCAATTTAGTATTGGTAATTGTTTCCTAAATCCTCGTGGGAACGATACTTCACTCACTACTTTATTACTTGAACGGCTAGTGCACTTGCTAGTGTCACAATGAGCCACACATCAAGTTTTTGGCGCCGTTGCCGGGGATTTATAGAAGCAATATTAGGAAACATTGAGCATTCTTAATCTGGTATCATTCAGCATTGCATTCATAGTTGGTTTAATTTGCTTAACTTTACATTTTAGTTTTGAATGCAACTGCTGTACTACTGTAGTTATGTTTCTTCTTTCTTAAGTAGATTACTTTCTTTTTTTTTTTGTTTCTGTTTCATTTTAATAAAGGCATATTTGATTTCTATTCAATCTTGGTGTTGTTCCCTTCAAAATGAAAAAAAAAAAGGAAAAAAATTCACATAAAGATGAGTGTTGCAGATCTGAGTTGCATTTGGCACTCAGATCAGCAGATTTCAGATCTGCAGCACTCAGCCGAAAAGAGTTGCTTGTGTTTCAGATTTTATTATTCTTTTCTTTCATTACAAAAAAAAAAAAAACAAATGAAAAAAAAAAGGGGAGATCTTTTGAACAACAAGAGGAGCAATTGAGAATTCGGATCAGAATTCAGATTTGAATTCACATCTGAATTCTGCTATTGCAGATCTGCAACAGTTCAGATCTGAGTTCCTCTGAACTCAGACCTGAACTGATGAAATTTTGAGGGGAATTGGGTGTCATCACCACCCCAATTCACCCTAGGGTACTTCTACTATTCCCCAAAAACAATTTGGTAGAAATAACTGAAGGTAAGGCAATTGAGATTTCAGATCCGAACTCAGACTTGAGTTCAGACCTGAACTCTGCTATAGCAGAACTGCAATACTCAAAAAAAAAAAAAAAAATCTGTTCTCAGCCCTTTATTATTATTTTCTTTCATTACAAAAAGAAAAAAATATATATTTAGATAGTGAAAAAAAAAAGAAAGAGAAAGAACCATGGAAACCAAGGATTCGGATCAGAACTCAGATCTGAGTTCTGCTGTAGCAGATCTGCAACAGTTCAGATCTGAGTTCTCTTGAACTCAGACCTGAACTGATGTAAATTTAAAGGATAATTGGGGGTTATCGTCACCCCAATACACCCTACAAAAAATCTGCTATCTCCCAAAAACAATTGGATAGTCATGGTTGAAGAAATTCGGATCTGCAACCACCTAGATCTGAACTGGGGTTGTGAACAGAGCAGGATACAGGGCATACTTTGCTGTATTAAATAACTTGTACTCCGATCTATCTAAGCTGATTTGGTTGAAGAAAAGTATATTTAATCTGAGAATTTTTTTTATGCCTCAAGAGATTTCATGAAAAGTGGCACTTCCACACCATTTTTCTATTAGAGTTCAGACCTATAGCAGGGCTACTATAGCAGACCTGCTACAGCAAGACTGAACCAGGGCAGGTTTTGAACAGGTTTGTATTACAATTAACATTACTAAATTGGCACTGTGAATTGTCCTAGGCAGATCTTTGAAATTTTTTTTCAAGATAGATAGCTCTGATTTCAGCTGTGCATGAATAGAAAGTCTAACAGATCTGAATGGGTGTGTGCAGCCGTGTGTACTACATTCCAATAAGTGTATACTCCATCAAGGGCTACATTGATGGAGCCATGTTTCTTCTCTTGATACTTGATTGTTCCATCCTTAGTTTCAGTTTTAATGTAGCTTATGCAAATCAAATTTCTCTTCTTCTTTTGGTTCTAAAAAAAAAAAATACAAATAAATAAATAAATAAATCTCAAAATGAGTTCAGATCTGAATTGCATTCATCAATCAGACCTGCACTCATCCAAAAAGATTTTGGTTGCATTGCTGTATTTTGTTTTAGTTTTCTTCCTTTAAAAAAAAAAAAAAAAAAAGAAGGAAAGAAAAGAAAAATAGAAAAAGAAAAGAAAAAGAAAATAAGATCCCAGCATCCACACCATGGTGAATACAGGTCTGATTTCAGATTATTTTTTTCTACTGATTGATTTCGGTTTTGTGCAGATCTATATACAGCATGTTTCATTGCTAATATCAGTAGGTTATCCTACTGAATTGCTCAGTTTTAGTATGGCTACTCCATCTGGTGTTTGGTGATGCATAGCTCATCAAAACAGTGGGCTCAGATCTAATATTTAGTAGCCTTCCAATATGGAAATCAGACCTGAGCACAACTGTACTGTTATCAGCAGCTGCTATTATATTTATTGTTGTTCTTAGTGGCTTCTGAGATTTCAGAGCTGATCTCAATTTTGTGTAGAACTGATGTCTGAATTGCTATCAATCCTTTGTACATTGACTTCAGTTTAGTGTATTGACCTTCAGTAGCACAGAAGAGCCTTTTAATATGAAACTCAGACCTGAACACAATCACTGCTGATCCGCACTTGGCTGTCCTCAGTAGCTGCTAAGATTTCATAACTGTATATTACTGTTCTCAGTAGCTACTGAGATTTCAGCTCTCAGCAGTTTAGATCTGTGTAATTAAATCCCGTCCCTGATTTCAGCAATATAAAGAAGAGGAATTTGTAAACTGTTGTTCTACTCAGAGATTACTGAATTCAGACCTGTTTGTAAATTGCTACTGAATTCTGTATATTGAATAAAATGTTGATATGCTTTTAGTTAGCTGCATTTATTTATTTTAGGATGTAGGTTTGTATATTCCAATACTTCACTTTACATTTTCAGTTGTAATAGGATTAGTTATTTATTTTCTTTTGTGAATATTGGCCTTTTTATTGCTTTGACCTTTACAGTTTATGACAAGCAGACCTGAACTGGAAGAGATCCTTTACGACCCGGAGATTGAACGGACTCTCCGTGTCCGTTTGAGAGCTGCTAAGCAAGTCAGACAAGAAGCACAAGAAATGGCTGAACAAAGAACTATGATGGATTATGCCAAGCCTACCCTCACCGGGACTGTCTCCAGCATTATCAGGCCAACTATTGCTGCCAATAACTTCGAAATTAAACCGGCCATAATCCAAATGATACAAAATACGGTTCAGTTTTGTGGTATGGCCCATGAGGATCCGAATGCCCATATTGCTAACTTCTTGGAAATCTGTGACACCTTCAAACACAATGGGGTAAGTGATGATGCCATCCGGCTGAGGTTATTCCCATTTTCTTTGAAGGATAAAGCCAAAGCTTGGTTGAACTCATTACCGGCAGGATCTATAGCCACATGGGACGAAATGGCCAGCCGTTTTCTCTCTAAATATTTTCCCCCTTCTAAAACTGCTAAAATGAGGAATGACATCACTACTTTTTTCCAGCAAGAGGGGGAATCTCTCTATGAGTCCTGGGAACGTTACAAGGAGCTACTAAGGAGGGTTCCTCACCATGGCCTTCCGATTTGGCTGCAGGTGCAAACATTTTATAATGGTCTGACCGATTCAAACAAGACCATCTTAGATGCAGCAGCTGGGGGCTCCATAAACAATAAGACTCCTGAGGTTGCCCATGCACTCATCGAGGAGATGGCAGCCAATAACTACCAATGGCATTCAGAAAGGACACCAGTTAGAAAGCAGCATGGCCTTCATAATGTGGATACATACACAGCTCTCTCTGCACAAATAGGAGCACTTAGAAAAAAATTTGATGAGATGCAGATGGAAGCTATGCATATACAGTATGATAAGTGTGGGGGAGGCCATGATAGCACTGAATTCCAAGTTGGCAGTCAGACTTTTCAGTCCACAGAACAAGTAGACTTTGTTGGCAACTTTACAAGACAGCCAGGAAATCAGTACCATCATGCCCATAACCCCGGATGGAGAGGCCACCTGAATCAGCATGCACCTAAGCCTTTCCACCAAAACTTCTATCAGCCGGAACCAAAATCTAACTTGGAGGAGCTGATGACCAAGTTCATAGCTAGTGCGGAAAATAGATTTCAGAAAAACGAAACATCGATAAGGAACTTGGAAACTCAGGTTGGGCAACTGGCACAGATGATTTCAGAAAGGGCTCCGGGTACCTTACCTAGTAACACCATGGTAAACCCAAGGGAACAAGAGGCTGTTGGGAGAATTCCCAATTCAGATACTTAGTCATAAACTGTCTTACTTGCTTTTTGTTTTTATTTTTCATAGCATTTAAGTTTAGTTAGTTTTTCTTAGAATTTAATTGAATAAAGATACTGATCTCCTCTTCTAGTTTGCAAGTGATTTCTAGCAGAAGAAGTTTTCCACCGACAACATATTGCAGAATTTAAGAATGATCTTCAGGGAAGTCCTCTAAATACCTCCTATTACTTGATGATGCTCTTGCTAGTTTTATTGTTACTGCCTAACACTACGAACATTGAGGACAATGTTCATCTTAAGTGTGGGGGAGTGAGCCCGAGGCTAGGGTATGAGGGCTGAAACCATGCACCCCAACACACATATGCAGGCAATGACATAACCCAAAAAAAGACTGGAACCCCTCAAGTTCATTACTATTTATTTGATGATTTTTTTTAAGAAGAAATTCAATGAGTTGAGGGAGACTGATGTACTTGTTAAGTTTTTATTCTTGTGAATGACCCAATTTGATATATGCAAGAGAAAAGGGGAGCTGAATATGCCTTTCAGCATGACTAGCCCTAACTTCCTTCATGTGTATGGAAGCCCTTGATTTCATTGTTAATGGTCAAGAGAGCTAGTGCACATCTGAAGTGCTAATTCTTGAGGT
This sequence comes from Nelumbo lutea, assembly GCF_056320005.1. NCBI lineage: Eukaryota > Viridiplantae > Streptophyta > Magnoliopsida > Proteales > Nelumbonaceae > Nelumbo > Nelumbo lutea. Next base: position 166,221,815 of record NC_142684.1, on the reverse strand, counting down.
TCAATAATTGCAAAGAAGGACAAAAGCCCAAATTGACTCCGCTATTTTGAGTTGAATAGTAAAACTAGCAGCTCAGAACATGAGTCCTACCTCAAGTAAGTGACCAGTGTGAGATGGAGCATAAGATGCACTCACACCAAAAAAAAAAAAAAAAAAAAAAAAAAAAAAAAAAAAAGAGATAGAAAAGTGTGTGAGATGGAGCATAAAATGCACTCACACCGAAAAAAAAAAAAAAAAAAAAAAAAAAAAAAAGAAAAGAAAAGGGTGAGATGGAGCATAAGATGCACTCACCCCTAGAATTAAGAAATTGTGGTGATAGCTGAGGTTCAAAGGGGCACTCTAAAGTTGAACTCTCATTGATATTCAGTTACAGATGTGAAACTTAGTGAAATTTGATTATTAACCTTGACAATTAAGGAGCTGATTTATATATGAATTAGGAGTGAAGGGTAGACTATGATGAAATTCATATTCTCCTTTCCTTGGATCTGATACATATCTTAATTGGTAATTTACAAGAATAAGAGTTGAGCACTTACAAAAGTTCCCCGACTACTCAATGCATTTCTATCTTAAAAAGTTCACCAGGTAAATGGTGAGAACAGAAGGGGGGAATGTTAAGTTTATGGCTGATGTCTTTGCTTGAGGACAAGCAAAAGCTTAAGTGTGGGGGTATTTGATGAACTTACAATTTATCTATAATTTTTGAGGACTTTAGCATGGAATTTTATGCTGGTTTTATTAATTTTTGCCTTAATTTAGCTTAATGCTAAGAATAAGTTCAGGGATAATCAATCCAAGAAAAGGAAGGAAAAAGGCAAGAAAAGAAGGTTCAAAAAGACCAATTTCAGTCCAGCCCGGTCATGGAAGCAAGAGAGAGCACTTCGGCCCAAAAAGAGCAAGTGAATTCCTTGAGAAAACCCAAGAAAATAAAGCCTAGCTATGAGGAGAATTCGGCCCAGCAAGGAAGGCCCATTTTTAGCCCAAATAACAGCCTAGAGTGTAGCCCACATGAGCTCAAAAGCAAGCTAAGTTGTAGCCCAAATAGCAGCCCAAAGGGAGCTAGGGGCGGCAACTTCTAGGAGTTTCTTGAAGAGAAGGAGGGAGCACTCTAGAAGGTTCATGAGGGGTGTAATACACCCCATTCTAGAGGCTTCAAGAAGGGGCAAGAGCCCCCTTGAAAAACTATATAAGGAGGCCTCTAGGAGGGGAGAAAGTTGTTCAATTGCTTGAGAGAAAGGCTCTCCCACTCTTAGAGGTTCAGCCACCTTGAGAGAAGAGAAGAGAAGAAGGCTAGGCGCAAGGAAGAAGAAGAAGAAGGGCTGAAGGAAGTTCAAGACAAGCAAGCTAGAAGAAGAAGGTGAGTTCGAATTGAGGGATTGTGATTCAAAGATTTTTTGTAATAAATCATTTGTAGTTTCATTCTCTTTTGATTTGAATTCAGTTTCTTAGTTATATGTTCTTTCTTCTTTCTCCTTGTTTCCATTCTTCCTTGATGTATTTCAGCTTGTAAAATTTCAGTTCAGCAATCTAATTCTTTTTGATTCATTCAAATGATCATGCATTGTACTTGAAGTTTCTTGAATAAGGGTGTGATTGCAGATCAATTCGGCCAACTAACCTTCAAAACTCAGATCTGAATTCTCAGATCTGAGATTGCAAGATCTGAATTGCTTGAAAGAGAATTCAGATCTGCAAATTTCAGATTGGGCGAATTAATCTACAGCTTGGAATTCCTAGAGTGCTTGAGAGAGACTCTAGGAATTCAGATCTACTATTCAAGAACTGAATTGAGTGCAAGGTTAGAGATAACTTGCACAATTCAGTTGGTGATCAATTCAGATTTGAATTGATGCCTTAGAAGTGTTTGAAGAAATGCATGCATGGGGATTAGATTCTTGCTAGAGATAGAAGAACCGTCACTCATGCATAGGATGAACATGCGCTTGAGAGAGGCTGTTCATGACCTTGGGGTTTCATCAAACCAAGGCTCAATCATGATTCATTCGAATGATCCAAATTGATAGATTGCTGAATTCTGAGATTGACATTTACTGCTTACTCTTCTAACCTGAATTGAAGGCAATTGGACCAATGATTTAGATAGATTTTAATTTAGGATTTCTTAGCTTTCATTAGAGTTTTGATTTATTTGTTGATCAGATAAGAAATGTTCAATTTAGTATTGGTAATTGTTTCCTAAATCCTCGTGGGAACGATACTTCACTCACTACTTTATTACTTGAACGGCTAGTGCACTTGCTAGTGTCACAATGAGCCACACATCAAGTTTTTGGCGCCGTTGCCGGGGATTTATAGAAGCAATATTAGGAAACATTGAGCATTCTTAATCTGGTATCATTCAGCATTGCATTCATAGTTGGTTTAATTTGCTTAACTTTACATTTTAGTTTTGAATGCAACTGCTGTACTACTGTAGTTATGTTTCTTCTTTCTTAAGTAGATTACTTTCTTTTTTTTTTTGTTTCTGTTTCATTTTAATAAAGGCATATTTGATTTCTATTCAATCTTGGTGTTGTTCCCTTCAAAATGAAAAAAAAAAAGGAAAAAAATTCACATAAAGATGAGTGTTGCAGATCTGAGTTGCATTTGGCACTCAGATCAGCAGATTTCAGATCTGCAGCACTCAGCCGAAAAGAGTTGCTTGTGTTTCAGATTTTATTATTCTTTTCTTTCATTACAAAAAAAAAAAAAACAAATGAAAAAAAAAAGGGGAGATCTTTTGAACAACAAGAGGAGCAATTGAGAATTCGGATCAGAATTCAGATTTGAATTCACATCTGAATTCTGCTATTGCAGATCTGCAACAGTTCAGATCTGAGTTCCTCTGAACTCAGACCTGAACTGATGAAATTTTGAGGGGAATTGGGTGTCATCACCACCCCAATTCACCCTAGGGTACTTCTACTATTCCCCAAAAACAATTTGGTAGAAATAACTGAAGGTAAGGCAATTGAGATTTCAGATCCGAACTCAGACTTGAGTTCAGACCTGAACTCTGCTATAGCAGAACTGCAATACTCAAAAAAAAAAAAAAAAAATCTGTTCTCAGCCCTTTATTATTATTTTCTTTCATTACAAAAAGAAAAAAATATATATTTAGATAGTGAAAAAAAAAAGAAAGAGAAAGAACCATGGAAACCAAGGATTCGGATCAGAACTCAGATCTGAGTTCTGCTGTAGCAGATCTGCAACAGTTCAGATCTGAGTTCTCTTGAACTCAGACCTGAACTGATGTAAATTTAAAGGATAATTGGGGGTTATCGTCACCCCAATACACCCTACAAAAAATCTGCTATCTCCCAAAAACAATTGGATAGTCATGGTTGAAGAAATTCGGATCTGCAACCACCTAGATCTGAACTGGGGTTGTGAACAGAGCAGGATACAGGGCATACTTTGCTGTATTAAATAACTTGTACTCCGATCTATCTAAGCTGATTTGGTTGAAGAAAAGTATATTTAATCTGAGAATTTTTTTTATGCCTCAAGAGATTTCATGAAAAGTGGCACTTCCACACCATTTTTCTATTAGAGTTCAGACCTATAGCAGGGCTACTATAGCAGACCTGCTACAGCAAGACTGAACCAGGGCAGGTTTTGAACAGGTTTGTATTACAATTAACATTACTAAATTGGCACTGTGAATTGTCCTAGGCAGATCTTTGAAATTTTTTTTCAAGATAGATAGCTCTGATTTCAGCTGTGCATGAATAGAAAGTCTAACAGATCTGAATGGGTGTGTGCAGCCGTGTGTACTACATTCCAATAAGTGTATACTCCATCAAGGGCTACATTGATGGAGCCATGTTTCTTCTCTTGATACTTGATTGTTCCATCCTTAGTTTCAGTTTTAATGTAGCTTATGCAAATCAAATTTCTCTTCTTCTTTTGGTTCTAAAAAAAAAAAATACAAATAAATAAATAAATAAATCTCAAAATGAGTTCAGATCTGAATTGCATTCATCAATCAGACCTGCACTCATCCAAAAAGATTTTGGTTGCATTGCTGTATTTTGTTTTAGTTTTCTTCCTTTAAAAAAAAAAAAAAAAAAAAGAAGGAAAGAAAAGAAAAATAGAAAAAGAAAAGAAAAAGAAAATAAGATCCCAGCATCCACACCATGGTGAATACAGGTCTGATTTCAGATTATTTTTTTCTACTGATTGATTTCGGTTTTGTGCAGATCTATATACAGCATGTTTCATTGCTAATATCAGTAGGTTATCCTACTGAATTGCTCAGTTTTAGTATGGCTACTCCATCTGGTGTTTGGTGATGCATAGCTCATCAAAACAGTGGGCTCAGATCTAATATTTAGTAGCCTTCCAATATGGAAATCAGACCTGAGCACAACTGTACTGTTATCAGCAGCTGCTATTATATTTATTGTTGTTCTTAGTGGCTTCTGAGATTTCAGAGCTGATCTCAATTTTGTGTAGAACTGATGTCTGAATTGCTATCAATCCTTTGTACATTGACTTCAGTTTAGTGTATTGACCTTCAGTAGCACAGAAGAGCCTTTTAATATGAAACTCAGACCTGAACACAATCACTGCTGATCCGCACTTGGCTGTCCTCAGTAGCTGCTAAGATTTCATAACTGTATATTACTGTTCTCAGTAGCTACTGAGATTTCAGCTCTCAGCAGTTTAGATCTGTGTAATTAAATCCCGTCCCTGATTTCAGCAATATAAAGAAGAGGAATTTGTAAACTGTTGTTCTACTCAGAGATTACTGAATTCAGACCTGTTTGTAAATTGCTACTGAATTCTGTATATTGAATAAAATGTTGATATGCTTTTAGTTAGCTGCATTTATTTATTTTAGGATGTAGGTTTGTATATTCCAATACTTCACTTTACATTTTCAGTTGTAATAGGATTAGTTATTTATTTTCTTTTGTGAATATTGGCCTTTTTATTGCTTTGACCTTTACAGTTTATGACAAGCAGACCTGAACTGGAAGAGATCCTTTACGACCCGGAGATTGAACGGACTCTCCGTGTCCGTTTGAGAGCTGCTAAGCAAGTCAGACAAGAAGCACAAGAAATGGCTGAACAAAGAACTATGATGGATTATGCCAAGCCTACCCTCACCGGGACTGTCTCCAGCATTATCAGGCCAACTATTGCTGCCAATAACTTCGAAATTAAACCGGCCATAATCCAAATGATACAAAATACGGTTCAGTTTTGTGGTATGGCCCATGAGGATCCGAATGCCCATATTGCTAACTTCTTGGAAATCTGTGACACCTTCAAACACAATGGGGTAAGTGATGATGCCATCCGGCTGAGGTTATTCCCATTTTCTTTGAAGGATAAAGCCAAAGCTTGGTTGAACTCATTACCGGCAGGATCTATAGCCACATGGGACGAAATGGCCAGCCGTTTTCTCTCTAAATATTTTCCCCCTTCTAAAACTGCTAAAATGAGGAATGACATCACTACTTTTTTCCAGCAAGAGGGGGAATCTCTCTATGAGTCCTGGGAACGTTACAAGGAGCTACTAAGGAGGGTTCCTCACCATGGCCTTCCGATTTGGCTGCAGGTGCAAACATTTTATAATGGTCTGACCGATTCAAACAAGACCATCTTAGATGCAGCAGCTGGGGGCTCCATAAACAATAAGACTCCTGAGGTTGCCCATGCACTCATCGAGGAGATGGCAGCCAATAACTACCAATGGCATTCAGAAAGGACACCAGTTAGAAAGCAGCATGGCCTTCATAATGTGGATACATACACAGCTCTCTCTGCACAAATAGGAGCACTTAGAAAAAAATTTGATGAGATGCAGATGGAAGCTATGCATATACAGTATGATAAGTGTGGGGGAGGCCATGATAGCACTGAATTCCAAGTTGGCAGTCAGACTTTTCAGTCCACAGAACAAGTAGACTTTGTTGGCAACTTTACAAGACAGCCAGGAAATCAGTACCATCATGCCCATAACCCCGGATGGAGAGGCCACCTGAATCAGCATGCACCTAAGCCTTTCCACCAAAACTTCTATCAGCCGGAACCAAAATCTAACTTGGAGGAGCTGATGACCAAGTTCATAGCTAGTGCGGAAAATAGATTTCAGAAAAACGAAACATCGATAAGGAACTTGGAAACTCAGGTTGGGCAACTGGCACAGATGATTTCAGAAAGGGCTCCGGGTACCTTACCTAGTAACACCATGGTAAACCCAAGGGAACAAGAGGCTGTTGGGAGAATTCCCAATTCAGATACTTAGTCATAAACTGTCTTACTTGCTTTTTGTTTTTATTTTTCATAGCATTTAAGTTTAGTTAGTTTTTCTTAGAATTTAATTGAATAAAGATACTGATCTCCTCTTCTAGTTTGCAAGTGATTTCTAGCAGAAGAAGTTTTCCACCGACAACATATTGCAGAATTTAAGAATGATCTTCAGGGAAGTCCTCTAAATACCTCCTATTACTTGATGATGCTCTTGCTAGTTTTATTGTTACTGCCTAACACTACGAACATTGAGGACAATGTTCATCTTAAGTGTGGGGGAGTGAGCCCGAGGCTAGGGTATGAGGGCTGAAACCATGCACCCCAACACACATATGCAGGCAATGACATAACCCAAAAAAAGACTGGAACCCCTCAAGTTCATTACTATTTATTTGATGATTTTTTTTAAGAAGAAATTCAATGAGTTGAGGGAGACTGATGTACTTGTTAAGTTTTTATTCTTGTGAATGACCCAATTTGATATATGCAAGAGAAAAGGGGAGCTGAATATGCCTTTCAGCATGACTAGCCCTAACTTCCTTCATGTGTATGGAAGCCCTTGATTTCATTGTTAATGGTCAAGAGAGCTAGTGCACATCTGAAGTGCTAATTCTTGAGGTTCAATAATTGCAAAGAAGGACAAAAGCCCAAATTGACTCCGCTATTTTGAGTTGAATAGTAAAACTAGCAGCTCAGAACATGAGTCCTACCTCAAGTAAGTGACCAGTGTGAGATGGAGCATAAGATGCACTCACACCAAAAAAAAAAAAAAAAAAAAAAAAAAAAAAAAAAAAAAGAGATAGAAAAGTGTGTGAGATGGAGCATAAAATGCACTCACACCGAAAAAAAAAAAAAAAAAAAAAAAAAAAAAAGAAAAGAAAAGGGTGAGATGGAGCATAAGATGCACTCACCCCTAGAATTAAGAAATTGTGGTGATAGCTGAGGTTCAAAGGGGCACTCTAAAGTTGAACTCTCATTGATATTCAGTTACAGATGTGAAACTTAGTGAAATTTGATTATTAACCTTGACAATTAAGGAGCTGATTTATATATGAATTAGGAGTGAAGGGTAGACTATGATGAAATTCATATTCTCCTTTCCTTGGATCTGATACATATCTTAATTGGTAATTTACAAGAATAAGAGTTGAGCACTTACAAAAGTTCCCCGACTACTCAATGCATTTCTATCTTAAAAAGTTCACCAGGTAAATGGTGAGAACAGAAGGGGGGAATGTTAAGTTTATGGCTGATGTCTTTGCTTGAGGACAAGCAAAAGCTTAAGTGTGGGGGTATTTGATGAACTTACAATTTATCTATAATTTTTGAGGACTTTAGCATGGAATTTTATGCTGGTTTTATTAATTTTTGCCTTAATTTAGCTTAATGCTAAGAATAAGTTCAGGGATAATCAATCCAAGAAAAGGAAGGAAAAAGGCAAGAAAAGAAGGTTCAAAAAGACCAATTTCAGTCCAGCCCGGTCATGGAAGCAAGAGAGAGCACTTCGGCCCAAAAAGAGCAAGTGAATTCCTTGAGAAAACCCAAGAAAATAAAGCCTAGCTATGAGGAGAATTCGGCCCAGCAAGGAAGGCCCATTTTTAGCCCAAATAACAGCCTAGAGTGTAGCCCACATGAGCTCAAAAGCAAGCTAAGTTGTAGCCCAAATAGCAGCCCAAAGGGAGCTAGGGGCGGCAACTTCTAGGAGTTTCTTGAAGAGAAGGAGGGAGCACTCTAGAAGGTTCATGAGGGGTGTAATACACCCCATTCTAGAGGCTTCAAGAAGGGGCAAGAGCCCCCTTGAAAAACTATATAAGGAGGCCTCTAGGAGGGGAGAAAGTTGTTCAATTGCTTGAGAGAAAGGCTCTCCCACTCTTAGAGGTTCAGCCACCTTGAGAGAAGAGAAGAGAAGAAGGCTAGGCGCAAGGAAGAAGAAGAAGAAGGGCTGAAGGAAGTTCAAGACAAGCAAGCTAGAAGAAGAAGGTGAGTTCGAATTGAGGGATTGTGATTCAAAGATTTTTTGTAATAAATCATTTGTAGTTTCATTCTCTTTTGATTTGAATTCAGTTTCTTAGTTATATGTTCTTTCTTCTTTCTCCTTGTTTCCATTCTTCCTTGATGTATTTCAGCTTGTAAAATTTCAGTTCAGCAATCTAATTCTTTTTGATTCATTCAAATGATCATGCATTGTACTTGAAGTTTCTTGAATAAGGGTGTGATTGCAGATCAATTCGGCCAACTAACCTTCAAAACTCAGATCTGAATTCTCAGATCTGAGATTGCAAGATCTGAATTGCTTGAAAGAGAATTCAGATCTGCAAATTTCAGATTGGGCGAATTAATCTACAGCTTGGAATTCCTAGAGTGCTTGAGAGAGACTCTAGGAATTCAGATCTACTATTCAAGAACTGAATTGAGTGCAAGGTTAGAGATAACTTGCACAATTCAGTTGGTGATCAATTCAGATTTGAATTGATGCCTTAGAAGTGTTTGAAGAAATGCATGCATGGGGATTAGATTCTTGCTAGAGATAGAAGAACCGTCACTCATGCATAGGATGAACATGCGCTTGAGAGAGGCTGTTCATGACCTTGGGGTTTCATCAAACCAAGGCTCAATCATGATTCATTCGAATGATCCAAATTGATAGATTGCTGAATTCTGAGATTGACATTTACTGCTTACTCTTCTAACCTGAATTGAAGGCAATTGGACCAATGATTTAGATAGATTTTAATTTAGGATTTCTTAGCTTTCATTAGAGTTTTGATTTATTTGTTGATCAGATAAGAAATGTTCAATTTAGTATTGGTAATTGTTTCCTAAATCCTCGTGGGAACGATACTTCACTCACTACTTTATTACTTGAACGGCTAGTGCACTTGCTAGTGTCACAATGAGCCACACATCAAAAGTCATTTAAAAGAACCTGGGAGCAGCTTCAATAGGTAATCTAAGATGGTTCAGTCAGTCAGTCACATGCATAGAAGACTATCTACAGCAACTATAAGAAGAAGCAATCTGTTGCAAGTTGAAGGGGCTAGAAGAGATAGGGGCGTACCAAAAAGGACATGGGTTGAAATAGTAAGAAATTATTTAAGCACTCATATTTTAACAACGGATATAGCACTAAAAAGAAAAGAATGGTGAAACAGGATTCATATAGCCGACCCCATATAGTTGGGATAAGGCTTAGATGATAAAGATGATTTATAAACACTGAAATGTAAATGAATGTGTGTATTGATGGATAATTGTTCACATTATTAGTTGCTAATAACAAATATGTAATATTATTTTACAGAGAGAAAAGTGCCAAGCACCCCAAAGATGTAGGATAGAGATATCTTGCAGATATAACTATATATCTTATAGTAACAAATAATAGTTAAAAATTACAAAGACAAGAAGACACCTGCTCACACTTCCCTCTGTTCCCTGGCTGATGAATTTATCCTTGTTGTCCTGCTTCACCTTGATTTTTTCTGCTTCTTTCTGTAGGGGAAAAAGAGGAATATTCCAGTTAAAGTTGATACAAAAGATGTGACTCTTACTAACTAGCACGTAAATCACCAAAATCTATATCAACATTCACATGTATCCTCTACGTTGACATTGAGACTAGACACACTGATAATTTTCACCCAATATGCCCATACATTGCCCCCACCCCCCCAAATTAACCATATCTTCTATTCTGGGCCTAACAAGTATCAAGAAATTCCAAGGACAACCAATAGAACAGGAATTAAAAATTGTGATGTGACATATGCAATGAAATGATGATCCATTTCAGGGCCCAAAATGTGTTAAAGTGCCATTCTTTCTTTTGAAGGTTTGTACTGAAAGGAAACCAGTGCAGCAGGATATTTTTGTCAGTGATTTAAAAGGTGCACCTAAGTGCATAGGAAAGGCGCATTTCAAGGTATGTGCCTTGCCCGAGGCAGTCCTTTTGAAATGGCATGCACCTTGTGCACCTTGCACCTCAGCCCAGGCATGCATCTTAGTTTGCATAGTGGCTGGATCAGACCAAGCCCCTTGAGGCAAGCCCAAACAAGCCCGTGTGGTGGTCCTAAATTTGTAGATCATACATACAGAGATTGTATTATTTTCTTTATTTGCAGTTCACTAATAGAGCTGGTAATCAAATGTTGTTTGATGAAGAATGTCTTGTATCAAGAAGGATGAGATAGTAGCAAATAACATTCACTTGTCGCTTCTATAACAAAACCCCATTTTTTTAGCAAGGTTTAGCTGAACACTTTAGCTGTTCAGCGGGCTGTGGAACCAATGATAAGGTTCCACACCAGTATTAAATACATGGGCCCACATCTTTTACAGTGGGGCCCATGAATTAATTACTGGCATGGAACCACATCATTAGTTCCACAGCCCGCTGAACAGTTAAAGCATTCAGCTAATCCGAATTCACCTTTTTGCTAGTATTGTTTTCTCATTCTTCTAAATACAAGACATTCTTAATCCAACAACATGTGATTCCTAATCCTAAAATATATGAACTGCAACTAAAATCACAAATTCAAACTTTTTATATACAGGCCAAAAATTTAGAACCCATGAAAGGGCTTTGCCTGGGCTTGCCTCAAAGGACCTTGACAGCGGCAGAGGGCCAATTTCATAGAATTAGAAATGCAAGGTGCTTAACATCATATTAGGTACCTAAAGTAATGCAAGTGGGAGAGAAATAAACAGATTGAAAGTTTCACATGCTTGAATTGTTGAGTGCTTGAATATGTTGTGTGTTTGATTTTATTTCTATATTTTCACTTTGAATATGATTTATGTGTTACATTTATGTATTTTAATTAGAGTCAATAGGATTTTTAAAAAACAGTTTCTTTAAAAATTCAAGTTGTAATTTTCTGAATTAATATTGTTTTTATTTTTTGTTTTAAAAAATTTTGCACCTTAAAAGGCCCCTTGCACTTTTAAAACACTGACTTTTATCACAATTACCACCACAGAAGTGATGCAGCAAAGAAGGTCCTTGATAGCAGCCAAATATGCACTCTCACTCACTGAATTTTACTTATCTCCCTCTTTTTTTAGGTAAGTGAATAATGATTTTTTTTTATCGATCATGCATTTCATTAATTAATCACAGAAATAATTACAAAGGGGAAGATAAAACTTTCTTATCTTCCAACTGAAGCTTGAGTCCCCAAGAAAAAGAGAAAAATTTTACACCTGTGCCCAAAACATTGGCTCCCTCTCCACCCCTTGTTTAGCTAACCCATCAGCAAAAGAGTTAGCTGATATTTTCACCCAACTGATCTCAACTTCCATCTCTCAAACCAGCAACCTAAATTTCCTCCTCACATTGCTGTAATTCCATAAGCCACTGTTGTCTTTATTCAGCCACCCTACCACCACCTCCGAGTCCCCTTCAATTATGAGTTTTCTTATATACTTCTCCTTAGCTCTCTAGACTCCTTCCATAACTGCATAGATCTATGCTCTAAGAGAGTCACCCACTCCAATTGGGCCTGAGAGCAAGGCAGAAACACACCCATTCTCGTCCCTAAAAACACCCCCAATCCCTGAGTGTCCAAGATTCCCTCTACTACTCCCATCAAAGTTTAGTTTTAGGAAACCAGCAGCTGGGGGGTCCAAGACACACTCATTACTGTTTTGGTCTGGGTACAATTTGCAAGCTCACCCCACTTCCTCAACAAGTCATTCACTGTGTAATCTGTGAACAGCTCAGAGGATTTCAGCCACCGTACAACCCTTATATGGATCAGTTCTCTCAGTTCTTCAGCACCTCTCTCTACTTCAGAGAAGATCCTGGAGTTTCTTTCTTCCCATAAAGACCAGCATACTGCAGCCCTCAAGCATCTCCACATGGTCCTCCCCCTTTTGCATACACTACCTGAAAAAATAAAGGGAAAAAAGACTTTGCAAGTTTGATGGAAGGTTCCAACTACACCCAAAGAGGGAGAAAGCCCACTCCCAAATAGACTTTGCAAACTGGCATGACACCAATAGATGAAAACCAGTCTCCCCATCAGCTTTACAAAGAACACACCAATGAGGGGATAAACAAGTATTGGGTCTCTTCTTTTGGAGCAGATCACCAGTGTTTATTCTTTCCAGAAAAGCTTCCCAGCAAAAACTACCAACCCTAGGAGGAATTGGTCTACACCAAACCTCATTAACAAGGAAAGGGAGGGCTACAAAACTGGTGGACTGGTTTAAGACTTTGAAGAAAGAGGAACAGAAGAATGGGCTAGTGGGGGTGGGGGGTCTAGATTCTAGAGTCCAACTTAGCAGGGTCTATAAAAACATTATCAAGAAGTCCAAGGAGACTCGAAATACTACCAAGGTCTGAGTCTCTCACAGCCCTCCTCAAACCCAGAAATGGAGAGAAAGGGGTAATGAAAGAAGAAACTGACTCATTTTTCAAATCAAATAGGGCATACAAAGAAGGAAACTAGTCCTTTAGAGGGGCATTCCCTACCCAAGTTTGTTCCCTGAATTTTATGGAGTCACTGAACTCAAGTCATGCCTGATAAAGAGGGGAGAAGACTAGTAACAAATCATGAATGGCTTTCCAAGGTGACGCACTTGTAGCCCCAACTTGGATTCCAGCATCCCATCCATTTTGCTCCAGCCCATGTATGCTTACCACTACTTTAACCCATAATTTCTCCTTCTCTAGTGGGAACCTCCACAACCACTTCCCCAGAAGGGCAAAATTCCTTTTTTCTACTGTTCTCAAGCCCCAAACCACCACGATTTTTGCTTCTAGTCACCACCTCCCAGCTCACCCTATGGTTCCTCTTCTCCTCTCCCGGCTCCCAAAGGAAATCTCTCATCATCTTCTCCAATTTGTTAGATACCTTTGCTGGGATTTTGAACACTGAAAGGAAATAAATGGGTAAATTTGCTAGAGTAGCCCTAATCAATGTAATCCTCCCTCCAAGAGAAAGGTAATTCTTTTTCCAAGAGACAAGTCTCTTTTCAAATCTTTCCACCACTGAATTCTAGAAACTCTCTTTCTTTGGGTTATCTCCCAATGGCAACCCTAAATAATTCAATGGCCACCCTAAGACTTCACACCCTAGCAATTCTACACTCTCCCTAATCTCTCTCTCTCCTCCAAATTCACACCCATCACAACTTTTCTCAAAATTCACCTTCAGGTTGGACATTTGTTCAAAGAGTTGTATCATCAATTTCATATTCCTAATATACCTCAAATTTCCTCCTTCACAAAATAGAATCGTGTCATCTGCAAACTGCAAGTGAGTAAGGAGGGCTCCCTCCCTTCCAAATCTCCAACCTCTTAGGAGGCCCCTAGAATTGCTCTGTGAATCAATCTCCCCAAAACATCAGCAACCAGTGTGAACAAGAAGGGAGATAGGGAGTCCCCTTGTCTTATGACCCTAATGACTGGAAAGAAATCTACCACTGTCCGAACACACCCAATAATCCATTGGGAAGAACATTGGGGGAACTTAGCACAAAATAATGGAAATTCCGAACACACCCCATAATCCATTTCAACCACCTAACCCCAAACCCAAATTTGGTCATAACTTTCTTCAAGAAATCCCAATCCACCAAGTCATAAGCCTTTCTAGATCCAACTTACATACCACTCCCTTCTTTCTATCCTTCCTGAAATTCTCCACTCTCATTAGCAATTAAAATTTGATCAGTAATTTGTCTTCCACTCACAAAAGCTCCATGATTTGATGTAATGATAGTTGGCAGTACTTCCTCCAATCTCAAAGACAATACCTTTGCTAGAATCTTATACAAGCTATTTACCAAGCTAATTGGCTTGAAATTTTTTGGATGGGATACATCTTTCCTTTCTGGAACCCAAGCTAAGAAGGTGGAATTCACTCCTAGGTTAACAACTTCTCTCCTATGAAATTCCTCAAACACCAGCAAAAGGTCACCTTCCAAAATATCCCAACAGTCTTGGTAAAATGCCATTGTGAAACCATCTGGGCCTGGACCTTTTGTTTTATCCATAGAAAATACAGCCTTCGTAATCTCTTCCAACTCAAACCTTCTTTCCAACCCCCGCCTGTTATCAGCCCCTACATCTGGCCAGTCCATTCCTTCAAACCACACCCCCCTAATTAAAGGCCTTCTTAAGATGGACTTAAAGTGTCCTACAAAGGCCCCTACTATCTCATCTTGTTGTGTTAAAACAACTCCATCCACTTCCAGTTTGGAAATAAAATTTCTCCTCCCATTTGCCAAAGAATGAAAAAACGTGGTATTTCTATCTCCCTCTTGCAGCCATTTACATCGAGATTTTTGTCTCCAGCTTATTTCCTCCTTATGTAGGCACTCCTCTAGTTGTCTTCTCAAACCTCTTCTTTGTTCCTTGTCTGCCTCTCCAAATTCTCCCCTTTCTTCTTTCAAGTCAAGGATCTCAAGTTGGTCCATCAAGGTTCTCTTTCTTTCTTTTAGCCTTCCAAACTCCAATTAATTCCACTCCTTGATCTTTGCTTTCAAAAATTGTAGTTTCTTATGGAAGAACCTCATCTCTTCCCATTCCACCACTGGGTTACACTCATTCCACCACTCCCTTACTCTTTTAGTAAACCCAGGATGGAGTAACCACATATTTTCAAACCTAAAAGGGGTAAGTCCTCCACTCCTCCTTTCCTCCTAGCATCTCACTATGGGCCAATGGTCAAAGGTCAATCTAGGAAGAGCTCTAGAAGCTAAGTTCCCCCAATGTTCTTCCCAATCCAAAGAGAATAGAAACCTATCCAGCTTAGAGCAGATGGGACTCGATTGGAGATTTGACCAAGTGAATGTCTTATGAGCTAAAGGTATCTCTTTGAGTTCAAAGGCATCCACAAACCGGTTAAACTTCCTCATACTAGTTGTCACCCTCTGATTAGTATTATTGGTTTCCTCTGTGAATCTAATCACATTGAAATCCCCACCCACACACCAGGGCTCATCCCATAGCCCTCTGACATCAGTCAGTTCCTCCCGCAATTCCATTCTCTCTTTGTAATCATTTGGTCCATAAACATTTGTTAGCACCCACACATAACCATCCTCTTGCTGCTTAAACTTCAGGGAGACTAAGTATTTTCCGATCAGTTCCTCCAATCCTTCAACCACATCCCTCTTCCACATTGTCACTATCCCTCCTGAAGCAGCCCACGAGGGAGAAGCCACCCAACTAATCCCCCTAGCTTTCCAAACACTCCTTGCCCATCTATTATTAAACTCCATTCTCTTGGATTCCTACATTAGTACAATGTCTAGGTCAAACCTCTTTATTACCTCTTTAATTGTTGCTCTTTTCCTCGCACTTCCTATACCCCTCACAGTCCAAGTATCTTCATAATCACTTCTTCCTTAATTCCCTTCTTCACCTAACCACAACTTCCCCCCCTTCCCTTCTATCTCCTTTTTTACCCCAAACTTCTCGTCACCTTCCACATCCCTTTTCAGTCTCTCAACTTCACTCAGCTTTCTTTTCTTTATTTTGATTTCCTCCTTCTATATGCCATAAATTCTGCTATTGAGTCCTCTCTATTAGATCCCTCCACCACTGTCCTCTCTAAATCTTCCCCTCCTTTCCTTCTCTCCTCTCAATTGACCCCTCCCCTCTTCTCTCATTTATATCCTTCCTCCACATCATATTTTGTTCAACTTCACTAAATATTCTTTCAATAATTTCCCACACCTCGTTCCTATACCTTCCTTCCAACACCTCCCCATAGTCCTTCATCACCCTCTCCATAAACTTAGAGGACCCACCACCTTGGTTGGCTACACATGCAAGGGTTGCTGGACTTGGAACAGGAAAACGCATCAATAGCAAAAACTGAATTCACTTGGTTACCTGGGTTCAACTAGAAGGTTAGAAGTGGACACGGGCTAACGTTATCAACCTCCCTTTCTTGTCCCGAGGGTTGGTAACTATTTGTCTCCCCGAGTTGGTTGGGAAGCATTTTTGTCCTTTGGACAACATGGCAATCTTTCCTCTCTCCCCGTGGTTTACCCCTTGTTGGTGTATTCCTACTCTGCTTCAAGTTCTCCCGATTTACCCCTTTTGCGCCTTGCACAATCTGGAGTCTTTTTTTGATGAATGATAATAAATTTATTAATTCAGAAGTAGATTTAGAGCGAGTTCATACAACATCCCAAAGAGAGGCGCGAGCTGCAGCCCCTCCTTGAATCTTACAAGTAAACTAGGAAAGAAAAGCAAGAATCACAACTGAGCCCAAAACAATTCTTCCCTATTTAACCCTTGCTTAGCTAACACATCTGACAAAGTATTTGATGATCTCCCCACCCACTGTACAGTGACCAACATATTCCTTGTCAACCAACTAAATTTCTTCATTTCAATCTTGTAACGCCACATAGCCTCTTCAGAATTTTTCAACCAACCCACCACCACTTTGGAATCCCCCTCAATTGCTAGGTGTTGTACCCCCAGCTGGTTTGCAAATTGCACCCCTTGTATAGCAACTAAAAGTTCTGCCCTGATGGAGTCCCCAATTCCCAAGGAACCTAAGTAGAGCAACAAAATCTCTCCTTTCTCATTTCTCAAAGCATCCCCCATTCCGGATAATCCTAGATTACCCATGCTACTTCCATCAAAGTTCAAATTCAGTGAGCCTTCGAATGGAGAAGACTAGCTTGTAATTGATTTGTCCTTTAGAGATGAACACCTCGCTACTGCTAACCAATTTCTCCAAAGGTCATTAAAGGAGAATTGATGAAAGATTTCCAAGGTCTTCAACCAAGGTATTGCCCTATTTAACACACAGTCTTTCAATTCCCGACTGCTCCTTTCCTTTTCTTGAAAAATTCTAATATTCCTTTCTTCCCAAAGAGTCCAAATCAAGGCAGCACGAGCACATCTCCACATAATTCTCCCTATTGTTGTAGGACAATAAAAGGTAGAATGGTTGAAGAGCATGTGAACTTCTGCTGGTAGACTCCAACCACTCCCAAACAACGAAAGTAGCCAAGCACAAAGGTCTACACAATCTGAAGTCTTGGGGGTGGGTTATTCCCACTACTTCAGCAGACCCAAGACTTCTTCCATCATCTGTCGGAGCTTTCTGGTTGTCTGGATTGATCCTCCGTTTCTCCTCTATGTCCCCCTGAAAAAGACCTGCAATGTTCAACAAACCCATATCGCCTGCGTCATAACCACCATCATCATTCACACTTCCAATGTTGGTACTATCATTTGAACTATCATCCGAGTCTTCATCATTCACTCTGCAGTGCACCCATCCTTCGTCCATCTCCTCCCTTTCTTCAATTCTCTCTCTTGCATATCTAGGGTTCAATCTCTTTGAGGAGCGTTGCAAGGAGCTAGGGTCCTCTTGATCTTAGTGGGACACCCACTATAGATCACATCGTTTGCCTGTTCTCCGCCGTTGCAACTTTTCCGCATCAGTTCTCGCCTCTTTGGACAAAAATAGACCGTAAGCTCTGTCTACAGTCGGCCTTAGTTCCATCTCCTTGCCCCGACCCACGTGAGTTTTTAAGTTATCACATGGGTCCTTGAACCTTTACCCCGGTTTAGTGGACGACCCAATAACCTCAACCGTTTCAGACCAAGCATTTCGGTGTACCCAGCTTGATCCACTTAATTTCTTCGCCACATTAGCAAAAGATAGGTTGCTCGCTTTAATTTTACTTAATTCAAAAAAAAAATGAATTAACTTCCTTTAAAGGCTGACTTGTCGTTTGGTTTACCCTAGCCGACTGATTAATTACTATTTTAGTTTTCCCCTACAACTCATCTTCGCTACCCATTCTCTTTCCTCCACATGTCCACCACCCTGCCAGCTCACCTTCATCTTCAACCTTGGGAGTTCTTCCCCACCACGACTGTTCGACTTCTAACGCCACCCACACCCTGTACCTAGCACCAACTAAACAAATTTTGAAGAACCTAGGCAGGTTCTCATGTTTGATTCCAGCGACCTAAAGCTCAACAGCACTCAAGTTTCTTTTATTAGCTTCCAACAACATACCTCCTAAGCTCTGAACAACTTGCTCAAGAACAGAGTCCCGCCAGAGATTGAAGGGAAGGCCAACCAGCTTCAGCCGAGTGCATCCGTCTTGAACCTCAACTTCGTTACATACTAGGCTCCAGTTCTGAACCTGTATAAGGCCTTCATCCACTACCACTGCTTTGAAGCTTAGCTCCTCGTCGCCTACATCAAGAATGGCTTTCGTCTCTGCAAACAGAAATAACATTGCTTCACTATCAATGCCTATCTCTCTTGCTACTGCATTCAAGACTTTCTTCCAATCTTTTACTCCCTCATCAGCTACCAACACCATTCTTTTTTTTCCATTCATCCGTCCCAGCTCCCGCCAATATTATCCAGTGATTAGAAGAACAAACAACCACCAAACCAGGAGTCAATGAGCCTTGCACTTCTACGCTCCCAGTAGTCTCATTCGTACCCACCTCCTCCTAAACCTTTCGGCCCTAATCTTTGGACTTTTGACCAATTGCCTTCACTTCCTCCGTCTTCTTTCTTTCCAAGGCTACAAGGAAGGACTGCAACTCCTCCACAAAGGCCAACCACCGTTTCTACTTCTTTCCTTTCGACACACAGACCATTTGTTTTCCATTTGTGCCAAATAGCTCAGTCATAGTAATGAACCATCCTTTGTTATTCCTCTTCAATTCAACTTCAAAAGTCTTGCCTGGGACTGACATAGAGTTTTTCCAGCCTTCCTCCTTACAAGAGTTAATAGCACCGTCAACAAAACCTTTCACTCAAACTATAACGTCCTCCTTTACCAATATTGTCGCCTTATCACTCTCTCTGATTTTCAATACACCCCTTCCTTTGGTCCGTTCCTCTTCAAACTTGAAGAGCTTAGCTTCAATCGTTACCTCAAACTGCCATCTTCCTACTACTCTAAAGCCCCTCTCACCCCCCATTGTCAAAACAACTTCTCTAACCTGAGATCTGTCGCCAGTCGCCGGTGTAACAGTCTCTGGTGAAGCTCTTACCCTTTGTGGTCGCTGGTGTAACAGTCATCGGTGCAGCTCTGTAAACTTTCAAAAGCCATTAACTCCTCCCCTTCCTATCGAGCCTTAAATTTTTGCTAGAGGCAAACTGAATTGTGAATAATGATCTTATAAATAAGAAAAGGAAATGCACATTCACCCTAAGAGGAGGCACGAACTGTTACCTCCCGTTAGACGGTTAGAGGTGAGAGCATAACCACACTCTTAACAGAATACAATCATAAGGTAGCCCAAAATAAATCAGCCCTTGAGACCCCTTGTTTAGCCAAAGAATCAGCCATAGCATTTGCCAATCTGCTAACCCACTGAAAGCTTACTGACATATTCGTTGTGAGCCAATTAACTTTCTTAAGAAGATACCTGTAATCCCAGAAAACTGTTTCTGGATTTAACAGCCAACCCACTGCCACCTTAGAGTCTTCCACAACTATCAAATCTTCCACACCTAGTTGGTTGGCAACCTGTATTCCTTGTACCGAGCCATTATCTCACCCCTTGTAAAATCACCAACTCCCACTAGTCCTGAAAATAGGGATAGAATGTTGTTATCCTTTTCTCTTAAGATCCCTCCTATACCTGAAGGTCCTGGATTACCTTGACTGCTACTGTCAAAGTTCAGCTTTACTACACCCTCTATAGGAGGTCTCCAATCTACATGTAGTCAATTCTTTTTGGAGGCTATGGAGACCACCTCTGCCCAACTTTTCCAAAGATCACCAAAGGAGTAATCTCTAAACAAATCTAAAGTTTTCAGCCAATGAAAATTGTCCTTGTCAAAATGCACTTCTTTACTTCATGGACGCTTTTTCCTTGGAATATTCTAACATTCCTCTACTCCCAAATAGTTCACAAAATGGCTGCTCTGATGCATTTTTTTATCAGTAAATATGTATTTTATTAAACTTCAGATTGTAAGCAGTTTATACAACTTGATGATGGGACTGTTGATCCCCTTTAATCACTCCATTTACCCTTCATTATAGTGTAGCCCAAAATAATTGTTGTCTCAATGCCCCTTGTTTTGCTAATCCATCAGCTAGCCCATTTGCATTTCTTCGGACCCATTTAAATTCAGCCTCAACCTCCTTTGCAATCTTCTCCACTTCCCTAATCACATGTTTAAATGTCCATGGGGTGCGGCTGCTATTTGTTGCCCATGAAATTACTACTTTTGAGTCCCCTTCCACTTCAACATGTCTTCTGAAACTGTTACAAACCAGCCCTTCCTATTTAGTCGAAGTTCAGCTACAAACTCCTTTCCATTGATTTTGATTGAGTTCTTCCAGGCTTGCGTTTTCCTTGACACTAAAGCTACATCTAGGAAACCTTTCAGCCATGCTGCTACCTCCCTTGGAGATACACTGTGGCTCTTTTTTCTTCTCTTATCTTCAGAAACACCAGAAACCTCGTTTTCACTTCTTCTAGTTTGTATTGCTTTGCTTCGAACGAGCCTTCCTTTCTCCACCTTCCCACTACTTCGAACTCTCCCTCCATATAATACCTCGTTATTCAGACAAACGATGACCGGCTGGTGAATCTCTCTGCTCAATGGCTGCTCTGATGCATTTCCACATTAATTTCCCTCTCTTAGTTGGCCACCCAAAAGTAGACAGGTCAAAAAGCAAGTTTACTTCAAAGGGCAAGTTCCACCTGCAACCAAACAACATAAAAACCCAATTCCAAATATTAGCAGCAAATGCACAAGATAATAGCAAGTTTGGGGACAAACAACGATAAGGTCTTTTCTTTTGCAGGTTATCTATAGTATTGATCTTATCATAAAAGGCTTCCAGCAGACAACTGCTTTAGGAGGAATGGACCTTGACCAGATTTCTTTGACAGGGAACTCCAAAGAGAGAGGGGTGGAACAAAGGGGCTTGAAAAAAGAAGCACAAGTAAAGGAACCATTAGGAGTTAGAGTCCAAATTCTTCTATCAGGTTTAGACAGGTCCAAACAAACAAAGACCAAAAGAAGCAAAAGCTCAGAGACACAAGCTATTCATCATCCCTTGAACCTCTACAAAACCCAAAATTCCAATTTAGAGTCAAAGGGAGAATTGGGGGGAAGAAACCTTGAAACATGCACCTTTATAAAAAGGGAGATAGAGTAAAGAGAGGGGAAACGATCTTTTAGAGGTTGAGAGCCCACCCAAATATCTTCCCAAAAAATAACAGAATTACCAAAGCAGACGTCATACCTTACAAACCTGAGGAATTTAGGGAGGGTGCCAAAAATAGCCTTCCAAGGTGTTATGAGAAAAGCCCATCAAGATACCCTTGCATCCCAACCAGTCTTAGATAGCCACCACCTCATGCCATAATCTCTCTCTTTCCCACCTTCAAAGCCACTTGCCTAAAAGAGCGTCATTCTTACTATCTTTCCTAGCCCTAACCCCCCCCCCTCTTTTTTAATGCAGCTCAATACTTCCCAGCTGATCAAATGATCATTTTTTCTTCCCCTAGCTCCCATAGCAAATCCCTCACCAATTTTTCAATCCTCTTGGCTTCCCTGTTAGGTATCCTAAAGACCAACAGAAAGTATATTAGCAAATTGGCAAATGTAGCTTTGATTAAAGTTACTCCACCAGTCTACCCTCCAATGAAATGTAGTTCCTCCTCTAGGTCGCAAACCTTTTTTCAAATTTCTCCACCACGGGATTCCAAAACCGACTTTCCTTTGGGTTGGTACCTAGGGAAAGTCCTATATAGGTCAAAACCCACTCAAAATAGGTGCAATCTAAGCAGGCAGCAATAATATCCAATTCCCCCTCATCCAAGTTTAGTCCAACCACACAACTCTTCTCAAAATTGATTTTCAAATTAGAGGCACTCTCAAAGAGAATAATCAGATTCTTCAAATTTCTCACTTTCACCAAGTCACAATCCTCACAAAAGATAACCAGATGTCTGCAGCCTTACCCTGCACATACAGAGAGGCTGTTTCCAAGATTTGAACCTCGGTCACCCAGGTTGCAATGGAGCAACCCAACTGCTTACAGTAGCTCTGGTTTCATGGGAGGATAAGAATTTCATCCTCACATGATCAAAATAACACAACCAATTAAGAAGACTTGGATATGTAACTTGTTGGCGTAGTTGAAGTTGAATTATAAATATTGAAAAGAAGTTTAAAATAAAAGATTTATAGTCATGCTAGTTATGCACGCCTCATTTATCATGTGTTGTTTATGAGTTATCATTCTGTTTCATAGAAAATTATCAATTTCTAGTTGGTTTCCATATATGATATGTAAAAAAGATAGTAACATTGATTACTTTATTGATAAATAAGTATGCCTAGCATTAAAATTAAAATGTCCTCTCACCAAAAGTTTGTCAGCTTCTTCATGTTTTCCTTTCATACGAAGCTGCAATGCCTTAGCTGCCAACTGATTTGCACTTAAAACTTCCTTAACAACTGGAACATCCTCACCAGAGTTCTTAGCTTCAGAAGAACCAACAGAACCATCTGCATCTTTATTATGTTGACGAGTAAATTCACACATGAAGTTTCCATCATTTGCAAATTTATTTAGGTTTGATGCTGCAGCAGAGATGAGCTCAGCTCCCTCAGAAGACATATTCTCAGTCCTTTTCTTTCTCCAGTATAAATCATTATGAAACTTTGGTGCCTTCATTTCAGGATTCCGAAGAGATACATCCCGCAAGTACTTTCGGGTATCACCAGGTACCCTTTCCTGATTCGTATCACCAGGTACCTTTTCAGCATCCCGCTTATTTAGATCATCCTCAGCAATCTCATGTTTCTCTGTAATCCCCCTTTTCCTATCTCTTATGGCATGCAGATGAGCATGAGAAGGGGCAGCAGCAGAAGATGCCACAGAAACAGTAAGATGACCTAGGGATTCCCATCGCTCCTCAACAACCTGTAAACCTTTTTTAGAACTCAAGGATACAGAAGTGCGAGCCTATAGAACAGACCTCATAATGCAAATAAACTTAATTCTTCTTTGTATGAAAGATAATTAAATCTACCTCCTCAAACTTTCGTCCTTCACGAGCTGCTTGTTCTTTTGCCCGCTTCAAGGCTTTCATTCGCCAACTTGCACCTCCATCACCAACAACTGATGATGGCAAAAGCTGGTCCCCACCAACTTTTATCTCACCTGCATCTTGTGGATAACCACTTCCATTGTCTTTCAGGTATGGATTCAATTCTTTTGGATTTGGTTTCTTTACCTGCCAACCATAAGAAACAGTATGATCAAGTAACAATTACAAGATGTATTTTGCCATCTTCTCCTTTCCTAATAAACAACAATACTATCGAGATTTATAGGAGAAGTGCTACATAAGGAGTTTGGTATCAATTATCCTACGTTTATTTCAAATTATTGTGAAAAAAAATTATTTCTCCAAACAAAAGTTGATGTTTTTTTATCCTCCTGCAAATAAATTGATGATAATTTTATATTCACAAGCATTTAGGACTTTGCCAACAGAGGGAGGAGCATCATATAACATTTCTGCTTGAAATCTGGAGAGATTTGTTGACATGAACCCTTGAAATCTGGAGAGATTTTGATCTATCAAAAGAAGGGGGGAAAAGCTGGAGAGATTTTGAAACTCCTCTTTGAATAGACAGTGACCCATGGATATCTGCTTAGTAAATCTGAAACTCCTTTTGCTGTCTGAATATGCCTATAATTGATAGCAACTCGCTATGTAGAGGTTCTTCCCTCTTTTGGATCAGTTAATATAAATTTACCTTGCAGTAAGATAAGGACACAAAGAGACAAGAAGAGGTGGAGGGTCCTAGTTCAATGATGCGGGTGTAATTAATAGAGTTATGTTATAGAAGTAACTCAAGTGAAAAGCTACTGAAGTGTCAACAACTAGATCGAGTATCAACTAGTCAATTGAGGGCCAAACTCACTGACTTCATCACTAACTAGTCAGTTGATACTCAATGACGTGGTTGCCTAGGACAACTAAGCATTGACTAGGTCAACTAGTCAACTAGTCAACCAAGGCAACCACAAAGTCACTTTGAATCTTTATTTGTTTGTTTGGACTACTAATTATTTGAAATAATATATAGCATGTCTGCATTTTGTTACATTCATGCTGTTGCTTTAAATATTTGTGATGGAACATGATTGGATTGTGTATAAAATAGGAAAAAAGCATAAAACAAAAGAAGGCGGTGGAGGGGTTCTTTTAAACCTTCTTCCAATCAATGGTTTGTTGGTACAGAATTGGCACAAAGGACACATTGAATAATCAAATTTGCACTCTTTCTTTCATGAAAAACAAAGACTATATGTTCAATATTATTCTTTTCTTGTAGTTTATAGTAACTTTTTTACGAATTTTCATTAATATATTAAATTCAGAACACATTTATCAATTAGTCAACACCTAGGCACTGACTACTCATCACCAATAGGGATACCAATGGACTCTAAAAATCCAATACATGATTTGACACCAAATCCAATTATTCTAGATTTGGATATTAGAACTTGCATCCAATTAATAAGCAGATCAGAAGCGGATTTAACCCCACCCGATCCAATTAAAATCCAAGTCCAATTAAAAATTATTATTTTATGTATATAAAGATATTATATATAAATATATAAAGCTTATAACTGATAAATTTAATATGTTATATTTATATACATTTGCTATACATGTATAATTTAAAACAATTAGTTTTTATAAGAGTTTTTTTTTTATTTTGTTGCCATTTTAAGCGCAATAAATTGGATGCAGATTAAATCTGAATATGATTTGAGTCCAACCTTTTGGATTTCAGATCAGATTCAGAATCAAATGTTTACTAATCAGATGGGTGCTGTTATAGCTGGCTCCGATCCAATTACAGCCCTAATCACTAGTGTTATCAAAGTGTCAACTAGTCGACCAACTAGGGATGGCAATTTTCCCTATCCCTGCCGGGTACCCGCCCTCCCCGACCCCATCGGAAGATAGATAGATAGGTATAGATATCAAAATATATTTAAAATATTATTTATATTTTAAAGTTTTCCTTTATTTTAAGTAAATATTTTCAAAAAAACATTGTTAATTTAAAAAATTCAGGGATTCGGGTCCCCATGGGAACCCGTCTCCGCCAAGGACCAGGGATGGAGGATAACTTTTACCTCTGACAGGGATCAAGGTGGGGGATGGGGATTTATTTCAAAATCAGGGTCGGGGACGGGAATATGATCCCCGCCCTGTTGTCATTCCTATGACCAACTTGTCAGTTGAGGGCTAGATGAATTGAACCACTAAATAGTTTGCCAATGCTCAATGATGTGATCGCCTAGGCTAGGATGGCTAAGCACCAACTAGGTCGACCAATTGATTAACGACTACTCAACCCAGTTAATCACAAAATCATTTTACATCTTTATTTGCTTGTTTGTATCTCTAGTTTTTTGAAATAATATAGAGAAGATGCATTTTTTATATTCATGCTATTGCTTTAAATATTTGTGATGGAACATGGACATATGATGGTCATCATGATCGTGAGAGTTTGGCAAAGTTTTAGCATCGACTGCCAACCTAACACAACTCTTCTCCATTACCCAGGCTTTGGGACCGAATGATGGTCTATATCTAATAGAAAAAAGGTAAAAAATAAAAGAAGGCAATGGAAGAGTTCTTTTAAGTTTTCTTCCAATCAGTAATGTGTTGATATGGAATTGCTACGAACAAGGGACACAGAACAATCAAGTTGCAAAAATGAAAACCAATAGAGGAAATCAAGTTCTATGGAAGCCATGGAGAGCAGAGGCTTTGTGGAGATTGCACAATGGAGGAAATCCTTGAGAATAGAAGCTAAAGATTCTCTTCAAGGAGTTGAAGATTAAGGGACACCCTAGCCTAAAATTTCGGGAAATGAAGAAGGCGATGGTCTTGGTTCAATGACATGAGATGGTTGAATGGTTGAATGGCTCATGGATTTTGTATTGGAGGCAGCAACGAAAGTTAAGAAACTAAGTAGGCAGGAAAGTTCCTTGGAGACAGGAAAAAGATACTTGGTGGAATGTAAATGGAACTCCAAAGGATCAAACATTGCTTTGTCTGAGTTCTTTGCTAAAGTTAAGAAGCGAACGGTTTGCTTTCCTCAAGGAAAAAATAGTCAAGGGTGGAAGGAGGTTGCGACAGCAATGAAGACCTTTCTTACCTTTCAGAGAAAAGGGGAAGATAAAGCAGAGTGAGGGGATCTCCGGAAGATGGAAGACTGCAGCTGAGGAACAAAAGAAGAATTTATTTGTTATGGCACACTGTAAGGACAACCTCCCAACGTTCTTTCCTTACATTAACAGTCATTGTGGAGGAAAGTTGCTGATTTGTTAATACAAAAATTGAATCTACGAACCACCTTTATCCTGACCCCCTTTGACATATATAAGGCTATTCTTGATCCTATTGAAAATCTTATCGAAATTGAAGCTCTGAATTTTCAAGATGTTTTAGGTACTTTTACTCTGTTTAAGTGGTCTCCTTCGAACTCAAAGCCTTTTTCAGTTGAAGATGGTGTGATGATCCGAGTGATTGGGCTGCCTTTCACCTCTGGAATCATGAGATAGCAGCCTCCATTGTAGTGTTATGTGGTGCCCATCTTGATGGAGAGTTTTGGGGAGACCAATCGGCAGTCTTTTTGTTGAGTGGAGTTAAGCCTGAGGACATACCAAGAAAGATAACTATTAACGTTGATGGGGTGATTTTTCCGGTGTGGTTGGCCTCCTCCATTGAAGTTGATCTGTGGAGAGAGGCTCGACAGGTTGGAGATGAGAGGACAGAAATATTAGAGTTACGTGGCAGTTTGGGGTTGGTGTACTCAAAGAAAGTTAATACTTTCACAAAAATAGATAGGCAGCCTTTAGGATTTCCAAAAGATTTCGACATATTGGAAGGTCAAAATGGCAAGTGTAAAGGAATAGGTCTAACGTCCACCAGATCGTTTGCTCAGGTGGTTGCTTCTGGCACCAAGGATTGCCGTTTGGAAATTTCAAACTGTTCTTTTCCACAGGGTCAGGGCAAGCGTACTTTGGACAAACCGGGTAGGGAACTAGCAATTGTGGGTGAACCATTGAACCAAGTTGGAAGAGGGTTAAATCCAGCTCTGGCCCAAAAGAAAAAGGTGTGGGCCTATGTCATCTAATGGGCCTTCTATTTTGAGGGACTTAAACACTGGTAAAGGCCCAAATGGATCAGTGTCAGCGGGCCCAACCCAGTCACTTAAAAAGGCGCATGAGCCTCTAAAAAATCATGTGACTGAGATTAGGCCTAAGGTAGATGATAGCAACCATCTATCAACTTCCCCAAGCTCTTCGAACTCTGCGAAGGACCCCTCCCTGTCCGGCAATTTGAAGGCTCCCGCTCAGACATCTGGCTCTCTACAATGGATCCCGGCAAAAAAATCTCAGCAATCATCTCCAGATCGTTGCAATCCCTGTTGTGTCAAAAGAAGCGACTTAGAGAAACTTGACATGGAGTCTTCGTCTGATGAGGAAGAGTGCTCTGATTCTGAAACTGAGGATACGATGAGCCTTGGTAGTATCAATTTTTCCTAAACAAAGGGCATTTTTGAAGATGATAGTTAAAATACTGAGTCGTTGTTCCTAGAGGGAGATGTTTGTGGTTCAATGACAGGGATTCAAGCGGCAGTTCCCTCCCCCTCCCCAGTTTGTACTTCACACAAGGTCTTGATGGGTTCAACCTCTTTTACGAAAGTTGCACAGGGTACATCTACTCCAACAGACAAACCCACCCTTGGACTGCAACATGCTCAGTATATCTATTTAGAGGGTCAGAATTCATTACTGGCATTCCATGTAGAGTCACCAATTAGGGGGCAACCTTTAAAGGTAGCTTCGGCTGCATTGGTTAACACAGACTAGGTTGAACCTACACAACTTCCAAAGATCAATCAGACAGGGGAACCAA
The DNA here is from genome assembly GCF_056320005.1 of Nelumbo lutea. Lineage (NCBI taxonomy): Eukaryota > Viridiplantae > Streptophyta > Magnoliopsida > Proteales > Nelumbonaceae > Nelumbo > Nelumbo lutea. The sequence goes on along the minus strand of NC_142684.1, from coordinate 166,193,593 downwards.
ACCTAGATTCGTCGCCTCCGCTAGACCTTTTGCTCCTGTACCCACTCTTCCAGTTCCCTTAGATTCAGGTACACCTGTTGTTTTTTTTTTGTGGTACTAACAAGGGTCCTAGTCAAGCTCAAGGTGCTTTTGTACAAGGCAAACGAATAATAGATCAAATCTTGATAGCTAATGAATGTGTGGAGGAGATGAAGAGATCGGGTAAAAAAGGCTTTGTCTGCAAATTGGATCTTGGAAAAAGCCTACAATTTGGTTGATTGGAGCTTCCTCTTAGAGGTGTTAAGTAAGTGTGGGTTTGGGGAAAGTTTTTTTTTTTTTTATCAATAGGTTTGGGGAAAGATGGTGCAATTGGATTAAGGGTTGTCTCACTACTTGCCATTATTTCGTCCTTGTCCATGGAGTAGTTAAGGACTTCTTCCCAGCATGTAGGGGCTTAAGACAAGGTGATCCACTCTCCCCCTTTCTATTCACTCTTGTTGCTGATGTATCAAGTAGATTGATTTCAAAAGTAAATAGGGAGGAGATTTTGAGTGAATGGAGAATAGGAAGAAATAGTGTTCCTGTGACTCACCTTCAGTTTGCAGATGATACTATAATCTTTTGTGAAGGAAGTGATTTGAGGAAGGTAAGGAACCTTAAGAACTTAATAATTTTTTTTTGAAAATGCCTCAAATCTAAAAATCAACTTTTAAAAAGTTGTGTGGTTGGAGTCAATATGGATGATCAGGAATTGGAAGCTATTGCAAATTGCTTAGAGTGCTCCACCTCGCCCTGGCCCTTATCTAGGCCTTCCCCTAGGAGCTAACCCAAAGGAGAGCCGATTTTTTAACCCCTTTGTGGAAAATTTTGGAAAAAAGTTGGCAAGTTGGAAAAAGAATTATATCTCTATGGGGGGTAGAGTGACTTTGATCAGATCCATACTGGCTAATTTGCTGGTTTACTTTCTGTTTGTCTTTAAGATTCCTACTAGGGAAGCTAAGAAGATAGAGAAGATTATGAAGAATTTCTTGTGGGAGACAAGGCAAGAGAAGAAGGATCATTTGATTAGGTGGGAGATAGTCGAAGTAAGGAAGAAGGAGGACTAGGATTAGGGAATCTTGCTCATAAGAATGAAGCTCTTCTAGGTAAGTGGTTGTGGAGATGGCCCTTAGAGAGGGAGAGGTTATGGCATGCGGTGGTGGCGAGTATCCATGGTTGTTCCGAAAATGGTTGGGATGCAGGGGTATCCAGACGGACAACTCTTATTGTCTACAAATTGGGACCTTGGCTTCTGTAGAGGATTGAGGGATGAGGAATGTTTATCGATTTCTGAGCTCTTATTGTTACTTGATTTTGTTTGCTTGGACCCACTCAATTCTATAGGAGAATTTGGACTTTGACTCCAAAAGGGTCGTTTACTTGTGCATCTTTCTTTAAATCCCTTTGCTTTAGTTCCTCTCCTTGGGCATTCCCAGTTAAAGAAGTTTGGTCTAAGCCTATTCCCCCAAAAATAGTTGTCTTTTGTTGGGAAGTTTACTACAGTAAAATCAATACAATGGATAACCTGCAGAAGAAAAGACCTTTCTTGTGTTTATCCCCTAACTGGTATACTTTATGCAAAGCGCAGAATGAGGACTGTTACCACTTATTGATTTCCTGTCCGTAGCAGCCATTTGAAATTGGGTATTTGATTTGTTTGAGTGCATGTGGAACTTGCCAGCTGAGGTAAATTTGTTGTTTTCTCCATCTACCTTTGTGTGGACCATGAGAAGAGGGAGAATTATGTTGAAATGTATAAGAGAGCAGCTCTCCTATGGACTATTTGGGAAGAGAGAAATTCCATAATTTTTCAGGAGAAGGAAAGAACCATTCTTGAGCATAGTTTTCAAGGCGCCAAGGCGAGGCTAGGCGACTGGGGGGCGCCTAGTCGCCTAGGCAATGGATTTTTTATGTTAAAAACATAGATCCTAGGGTAGTTCCCTAGGTACCATAACTATATTTCTTTAATAATTATTCATGATTTTCACAAGAAAAGTATAAATTTCATATTGAAGTATAGAAAATCAACATATTCATGAGAAGAAAAGGAAGAAGGAAAATAAAATTCAAAAAATATAGGGGCTGGAACCCTTATTTTTGTTATAGGAAAAGAAGAAAATAAAAAGTATTGGTAGTGGTAGTAGTAGAAGAAGAAGAAGAATATATGGAAGAGGAAAATGTGCTGATTAGATAAAATTTTTAGTGCTTCCTTACTTATTGGTTCAGGTTTTTAAGTCTTTGAGGGTTCAATACAGCATTTAGCAATGTTTGTGTTGATTAAACCCTAACAAATAAGAAAATAACAAAAAGAAATTAGTATATATAAACACATAAAAATGATTATTTTAGTTTAATAATGTCTATTTTATAATTATAATCTCAAAAAATAATGAATAAAAAAGTATTTTATAGTAGGAAGTAGAAAACTATTAGGCGATTAGGCAAGGCGAGCCTCAAAGGGCGCCTTGTCGCCTAGGCATCGCCTTGACAACTATGTTCTTGAGGTCAAGGAGTGTATTTTGACAAGGACTATTTTGTGGCTGAAATCCTTAAAACTCTTTGAAAATTACTCCTTCAATGATATAAGGAGGAATTAGTCTGCAGTTGCCCCCACCTCTTCTAAGAAGCCCAGGATTCAAGTAATTTGGAATCCACCAATGGAGGGTTTTGTTAAGCTGAACTTTGATGGGAGTAGTCAGGGTAACCAGGACCGGCTGGTATTGGTAGTGTACTAAGAAATGAGAACAGCCACATCCTTGCCCTTTTTCCGGGACCGATGGGAATAGGAGACTCTGTGAGGGCTGAACTCCTAGTTGCGACACAGGGGATACAGATTGCTTATCAACTTGGAGTGCAGAACTTAATAATTGAAGGAGATTCCAAGGTGGTAGTAGGATGGTTGGCTGACCCGGGTACCGTCACTTGGGACTTTAAGGATATTTTAAAAAAGGTTAAATGGCTTTCGAGGGATATGACAATTAGATTTCAGTGGGTGGGTAGATCAGCTAATGCCTTGGCTGATTATCTTGCTAAACAAGGGGCTAATCAGGTCTCTTTGTATTGGGCTTCTCTGTAATTTTCGTTGTCCTTTGTTCTGTTTATTAACTAAAGGGTTGACGGTATCCTCCATCTCCCCTCCTTAAAGGGGAGATAGCATCTCGTGCCTCTCTCTAAAATGTACTCTCTTTGGCTATGAATTAATAAACCTTACAATTCAGTGATCCAAAAAAAGGGACACAGAACAATCAAAGTTACTATGACTTTGGAACTTTTTTCTTTGTTTGAAAAACAAAGACCAAACTAAATGTTTGACATTTTCTTGTATAATTGTAGCTTATATTAACTTTTTTATGAGATTGCATATTTGCATCAAACATCTTAAATTTAGAAAACAACTTTTTATCAACTAGACAACACCTAGGCGCTGACTAATCATTTCATCGACTAGAGAGGCCTAGACAACTAGTCATCGCTTCACCACATTGATAACATTGGTCATTGCATTGACTAGAGAGGCCTAAACAACTAGTCATCACTTCATCACATTGATAAGACTACTCTTGTGGAAGAATAATCTCATTAGTGGCCATTCTCCAGACTTTATGCTTCATCTCATCTCAATTCTCAGGGATAATCCCATCTCTAACAGTGTTTCCATTCCTCCTTGGAATTTTGGTTTCCTAGAAATCTAAGGGACTGTGAGTGTTGAGGTTCTGATCACTATCAGTCTCCTTCAATGCATTACCGTTTCAGAGGCACTTTAATCATTTAATATGGTGGCACTGATATACCATGAGATCGAGATCCAATCAAATTAAGGATTCAATAATTTGGAGTTCTCCAGTGAAATCCATCAAGCTAAATTTTCATATGTATTCCATTAGCAACCCAAGTCCTACAGATTGGTGCAGATTTGAAGGATAGTGGTGGTAAGATTATCGTTTGTTATTCCAGTCCTATCAAGCTAGGTATTTACTAGAATTAAAACTGTACTTCTCCTTCAAGGTTTCAAACTCATTTTTTATGGTGAGAAAGAACTTGTAATTGGTGATTGGTTAGTTGGTCCACTCATCTCTACATTTATTTTTAATAGATTATCAACGATTTCTCTAGTGGGTTTTCTATATGCAATTCTGCAAATCATATATCTACTCTGGCATTGTTAAATGTAAATGCATAGGAGTTCAAATGGGGGAGTGCAAATTTTGGTTCACATTGTACTTTGCTTTGTTTATTGGAGGGAGAAGGAAGTAAAATGGTGAGTAACATGATGTTGTCCGCACTCTATATGGAAGAGAATGAATGAGGGAGGAAGGGGAGTAAAATTTTGCATCACTTTTCTGCAATGTTAAAGCAAATGATGCGGTTCCAAAATAGTTTTACCCTCCTGAGGTGCAAATGTTATGCAAGCAAAAAAGAATAAAAGCAAACATGTGAAAAATTAACACCATTCCAGCTTTGCACTCAAAACAACTCATCCTTTTTAAACCAAATATGAATGTGAGTACCAATTCCATGTTTTCAACAGTAAAAAGGAAAATATAAGTAGAAATGCCTTTTTTATAAATGTGAGTACCAATTCCATAAAGTGAATTTACTTTGTGAAGTTATGATTGCAGAAGTTGCCACCCATACTGTAATCACTCTAATATAAGAAATATTAAAATAAATGGATCAAAAGCTAGTTAGGAAAATAAAAAGACTTCACACAAGCTTGATAGTTTACCTCTTCAACTTGAGGTTCCTCTATCTTAGACTCTGTTTGTCTAGATTGTTTATCTATTTTCATTACAGGTTTAAGCATCCATTCTAATCCAGCATCTTTCCTTGCAATCTCCTTGTTATCTAACGAAGGAGATCCTCTATCGCTGTCTAAAAAGAAAATATGCATAGGAAGAATATTATTAGTTTCAATTGTTAAGCTTTCAGGATTCATTGAACCACCATCCAAACAATAAACTGAACGATGTATTACCTGATGAGTCCTCCCTCTCCATGTCCTTTTCTCCCCGTCTCCTTTTGGTCGTATGACTTTCATGCTTCACCCTTCCCTTGTGGCTCTTGCTTTTTCTACCAGAAAAAGTATCATCGTCTTCACTTTTAGAATCTGAATCAGAATATTCTTCTGAAGAACAATGTTTTCTACTTCTTTTTGACCTCTTATTTGAGATATGTTCTTCATCTTCAGAAATCTCATGACAAGTTTTCTTCTCTTTTCTCCTTCTCCTATGCTTCTTCTCATCACTGACAAAATCACTGTTACATTCACTTTCATAAGGTGATGAATACTCATCTGAAGAATACCACTTCTTGTTCTTCCTAGAACCCTTACTTATTTTCTCGACCTCTTCATCATCAGATGTAGATGTATCGTATTTCTTCTTCCCTATCTTGCGTTTTTCTTTTCTACCACCAGATTTCTTCTTTTCTTTTCTATCAGAATCCAAGACCTCATTTTTCTGTACACCACATAAAAATATTTAAAGAGATAAAAGAATTAATAGTTGCTACTACAATTACATATTTTTAAGCATGGCAATTATAAAGCAAAGAGAAACAACAATAAAAAATAGCATTTAAGTGGAAAAAAAGTAAATAAAGAAATGCAAATACCGTATTAAGCTGATCCCGAGGAATGAACTTCAATCCAGAAAGCATTTTATTCTTTCTTATACCTCCTCAACAAAAGCAATCTCAAGCATTTTTCTCCATAACTGCTTACCAAGATTTCAGGTGACACAATAAAAATTAGAGCTGGAACCTTGGATGTCTTGCCGCTCGGTGTTCAATAGATGATGGTCGGCTTTCTAAGTTCTCAAGTCTCAACAGCAGCGTGAAGAACCGGTGCCGCACGGCGTAAACAGTGAATGTTGCTCTCTTTTAGTCTTTCCGATTAGTCAAGTGACAACAAATATCACAGTGGTTTAGATACAAACCAGATTATCAGACTTACAAAATGAAAAAAAAAAAAAAAAAAAAAAAACGCCAAACCTCTTCAAATTCTTCTCAAATCGCGAACTGCGGCGGTGGCGCCTTGTAGCCTTGGCGGCGACTGCGAAAAAAAAAAAAACTTCCTCTAATTAATCTCAGTGATTGAACGATGAGAAGAAGGTAATTGGGAATGGCGGCACGTTTGCTTTGTTCAAACCCTTCTTTCTATTATCCATCTCATTGAGTCTGTCATCGAATGGATCTGGGAATTGGGATTTCATTATTTTTTGGATAAATTCCTTAAACCTCCCATCTATCATCCGACAATTACTTAAACCTCCCCTATATTTGCAGCCTCGTCCTGTTAGGCAATGACATAGAAACTTACGATTATGCCCTTGTGGCTTCTTTATCTTATATAATTGTTTATTGGGAAAATCTATGATGCGGCCTTTTATAGGTAAAATTATAGATTAGTAGTTTGTATTTATATTTAATGCCTAGGTCTCTAAATTTTAAAAGGTGTTAATTCAGTAATTAAGGTTTTAAAATGTGTTAATTTAGTATCTATTAATGATTAGTTATATGTATTGACATTACTTACCACTTAAATATTTACAAAATAATAAAATTGTCCTTCCTCCATCTCTTCCCCTCATTTTTCTCCTCTTCGTCTTCGGATCCATTCCCCTATGTCACCGTCATTTGTGAATCCAACTATCAGCAATGAGAAGTACCAAATGATCGACGAGATTGCTCAGTCGTCCAGTTTTGCCCTCATTTATATACTCAGTAAATGGAATCTTTTTTGGCTATGTGGTCATTCCCCCTGATGATAAATGGTATTCCACATACCACGGATATAAAGCATGTGGCTTAAGCCTCTTTTATAAATGCTATTAAATATTTAAATATTTACAATATTACCATCTTATAAGACAAAAAATAATAATGAGGAGTCCACGTACCACGGATATAAAGCATGTGGCTTAAGCCCTCTTTTATAAATGCTATTAAATATTTAAATATTTACAATATTACCATCTTATAAGACAAAAAATAATAATGAGTTAACCATCTTTTATAATTATTATTAATTATTAATATATTTACAAGATGCCACTATATAAGACAAAACCCTCTTTTATAATTGTTATTAATAATTAATATATTTACAATGATGTCATTATATAAGAAAAAAACTAATAATGATAATTAAAATTTGTTTTATATTTATTTATAAACATTCAATTATTTATAATTATGCCATTTTATAAAATAAAAAACAAGAATGACCAATGTTTTAAAACTAAATTGACCCGGAGGTTGAACCGTTTTTGCACTCTTAGGTAAATGGTTGTGGAGGTTTCCCAAGGAGTAAGAAAGTGTGTGGCATAGAGCGATAGAAAGCATACATGGATTGGTAGCAAATGGATGGGATGCTAGTATCAACCCAAGGGCTGCTCATTACTCTCCGTGGAAAGACATTGTTGGTATCTCGCTTACCTTTTTCCCTTTCATCAGGTATGACGCTTATTCGGGTAATATGGTCCTTTTTGGGGAGGACATTTGGGTTGGGGACCAGCCTCTTAAGGATAGGTACTTGTCCCTCTACTTCTTGTCCTTTAACAAATTTAAAGTCATATCTACCTTTCGTATTTCTAATGAGGCGTGGGATTTAGGGTTCAGGAGAGGGTTAAGGGAGTTAGAAATAGGGTTTGTAGATGATCTTTTCTCCCTTTTAAATTCAGCGTTTTGGTATCATTATTGTCCTGATAATAGAATTTGGTCTGAATAGCCATCCGGTTCTTTTTCATGCTCTTCTTCTTCAATGCTTTAATGCACTCTTCCAATTTAGTTTATTCTTTTCCTATAAAAGAAGTATGGAGTGCTCCTATACCTCCAAAGGTGAGGGCTTTTTGTTGGGAAGTGGTTCTCCAAAAAATCAACACTTTGGACTTGCTTTAGAAAAAAAGACTGAATTGGTTCTTATCTCCGCATGTTTGTAGCCTTTGCTTGAAGAGTGGTAAGACGGTAAATCATCTACTAATATCTTGCCATTTTGTTACTCTTATTTGGGATTGGTTTTACTCTCTCTTTGGGTGTAGGTGGGTTTCTCCTACATGCGTGGTGGATCTTTTTAAATCTAGCTTTTTTCGTCAATCAAAGAAAAGAGGAAGGGTAATGTAGAGATCAACGAGGGCAACAGTTGTTTGGACAGTGTGGGAAGAGAGAAATAATAGAATTTTTCAAGGGAAAGAAAATCAGCACATGAAGTCATAAAGGGATCACCATCAAGATCATACACCCGCTGAAATCGCTGGATCTGTTCAAGGACTTCTCCGTAGATGACTTGATTAGAGGGTGGAGTGCGGTAGCAGCTTCTTCCTGCCCCTCTTTAGCTATTCAAGAGGACTGGTCGCCCCCGTTATCTTTGGATGTTAAGTTAAACTTTGATGGTAGTTCTATAGGTAATCCAGGTCCCTCTGGAATTGGGATGTCTTTAGAGATGGGGGAGGAAATGTCCTAGCCCTTTATTCTAGCTCAATAAGACTGAGGGACTCTCTTAGAGCAGAAGTTTTGGCACTCCTACAAGGGCTCAAGCTGGCTAAACAGTTGGATTTTCAGCAATTGGAAGTGGAGAGAGACTCAAAATTGGTAATAGGTTGGATGCAAACAAACAACTTAGACGCTTGGTCCCTTAGACAACCTGTAAGGGAGATTATGCAACTAAAAAAGGAGCTTGAAGTCAGGTTTAAATGGAGTAGGAAATTAGCCAATGCAATGGTTGATACTTTAGCAAAGCAATGAGTTAGTAGGCAAAACCTTTTTTGGGCTTGATTGTAATCTGTGGAGGGGTCACCTTGTTTTTTGAAGGTGATAGTTGTACTAAGTTTCTTAAAGAATTAATGAAAGTTACTATTTCCACTCAAAAAAAATCATATATATATATATTAGTGTGTGTGCGTGTGTTTATGTGCAACCCACAACCCACGCCCTCAAACAGTTTTGACCAAATGTTGGATTTTACTAAAATCGAACATCGAATCATGGTTAGGTGATGGTGAACGGTTCAACTGATCGGACCAGCAACGGTTGCTTAATAATCATATTAGATGTGTTTACATAAAAGCACATCAAATCAGTCAAGTCAATGTTCCGAAAGATAAGGTTGCTCACGGGTCGGGTTGGGTCGGTTTACTGAAAATTTTCCAACCGACCCGACCTGGTCGGGTTACCTGAAATTGAAACTGAAACCAACCCTATGTTAAGCAAAATCGACTTGGTCTGTTTAAGTCAGGTTGGGTCGGTTTCCGCTCTAGTTCAACCATGGTAATAAATTGGTAGATTGGAGAAAGAAGACTAAAATTTGATGTAAAAAATGACACCTAATTCTATTAGAGAAAGAAGACTGGAATTGGTAGGGGCGGACCAAGTTAGAATAGAAATTTTTAAGAAAATAGAAAGTCAAATTGTATTAGAGAAAGAAGACTGAAATTTGTATATTTCAAGAAACATTATAATTTAAGTAAAAAAGGACACCTAATTCTAATTGTAATTGGTTGCTTATTTGGTGTAAAAGACCATAAAAGCTAGGATCCTTTGATTATTTTCTTTAAACTTTTCCAAAAAAATTCATTGTCTGTCTTACGATACTTGCCATTAATGTCATTCCTAACTAGAAGACTAGAAATTAAGTTAGGTTGTAACTAGGATAGAGACAACTTAGTTAAGTAGGAACTAAGTAGGTTGTGACTACTAACTAGGAACTAACTACTAACTACTAAGTCGGTTTGGTTCGGGTCGGTTTCGGTTTTCACATATGAAAATCGAAACCGACCCAAACCATCGGTTTATGATTTTTTACAACCCAAAACCGACAGGTGCTGAAGAAAACCCAGCCAACTCGGGTTGGGCCGGTTCGGGTTGGTCAGTTTGGGTCTTCTTATGAACATCCCTACCGAAAGATGTGTTTACATAATTGAATTGGACCTAGATTTTGCAATTTACATCCGATTAATAATCAAATGGGATCTGAATTTGGCTCCATTTGATGTGAAAAAAATCTGAAATTGATTATATTATATTATAATATTTATTGATTTCAATATATAAAATCTATATAATTATATATATATATATATTATTTTTATGCATATTATATATTTATATATTTTTTCTATATATTATAAATAAATATATATTGGATTGGATTCAAAGTTGACTCATCAATTCTGATTAAATTTTGAATTATATTATATTATATTATTAAATTATATATAATATATATAATTACATTTAAAATTATAAAAAATCTTATATATTATATTATATATAAATATACATGTATTTATAATAAATTTTAGTATGTTATATTTACATTAATTTATTATATATAATAGTTGAAAAATAATTAACTTTTTTAGTTTTTATATTTTACAAAATTAAAGTGGGGTCGTATTGTATTTCGCTCTAAGAAGCAAACCTTTATGGTTTTGGGTTTTCCCTTGAAAAGTAAGGGCCCCCAGCTAGTTAATATAGAAAACTATGTCTTTGAAGATTAATATAAAATAACTAATTTAATAACAATAACAAAATAACCATAAAAATTAATAAAAATGAGTTGTAAAAATAAAAGGTTAGCATGAAATCATTAATTTAATAAAAACTAACAAATTTATTTTATTAATGATAAGTTATTCAATTAATTAAGATATTAATTAAAATTAGTAAAATTATCAAATAATTTCTTAATAAAACTTCTCGTAAGTAAAACCTGGATTTTAGAAGTTTTTTATGGAAATTAAATAAATATTCATTTAATAAAACATTTCATGCATAAAATTGGGATTTTAAAAAGTTTAAAGATACATTACCATTTTCTGTCCAAAGATTTAACAAAAGGAATGGTTTTGCGTATTTTTTTGAAGGTGAATGGATGATATCCAATATATACACTAGTGAGTGGGTACGTGTGTTGCACGTGAGAGGTTGTCATGATAGTGATTAAAGTATGGAAAATTAAAAAGAAATTGTAGAAAAAATTTCAATACATTATAGAAAAATCAATTTTTGATTAATTAGAGTGTTGAGGTCTTTAAGCATGTGCTGCTTGAAGGGATAGGAAATCCATCACATGGACGCCCAAAGATTGAGGAATAAGGGGGCGAATTTCAAAAATTTTTCTCTCCCTTCAACTGGTAATCAAATTCTCTATTTAGAAAATCATATTTTCAATGATCATTTTTGAACCATAAACTGAACCAGATCTGAACCAAAAGGAGTAGGGAGGGATAATACCTGATACAGAGAAACAATATCTCCCAATGGAGGTGTTCACGGCCAAGGAAGGATCCAAAATTTGCTCCCATTGAAGATGGCGCAATGCAGGGTGGAGCAGAATCAACAGTGTTCTTCCAAAAGAACTAGACCCTTCACAAAAATCAACTGGACGACTTGTGAATACAACTCCCACCAATATTTTCTCCAAAAGATTGGAATCAAGATCAAATCTTGATTTCTCCCAAGAACTGGAGATCGAACTGTTGTAGGCGGCGGCTACAGGAAAGAGGCAGCAAGAGAGTATTTGTAGGGTGCAGAATTCTCTCTTCTTGTAATCTCAGCTCTGAATACAAGAGTGTGTAGCTTGCATTGCATGTCTAAAGGTTGCTGCCCCTTCTTCCTTTTATAGACTTAAAGGGATCAGCTCCTAATCCCATTAGGAGTTCCTAACCCAAATCATATTTGGATTAGAAGTCCCTTTAATTGATAAGGGATAACCCTTATCTTATCTACAGATTAGATCAGCAATCTCCTAATCTAATTAAGATGTTTCTAGATCTAAATCTCATTTAGATCTTGAACTCTCTAAGTAGACAAGGCCTGGGCCCAATCCTATCAGCTGATCCATCTCAGAATTCGCCCCTTAAGTGACTAATCTCATTAGCCCAGTTCGAAATGGGCTTAAGGCCTATTTAAGGTTATGTATTCATTTAACCTTCCAAACTGCTGCCCAGTTGGGCTTCTTTGTATGGCGTGGGACCCAAACATTGATCTACACATCAGCCACATGGGTTCGGCCCAATCTTTGTTACAAGGCCTGGCCGAATACACTGTTATGGACAGTGCACCCCCTGAAATCCATCAGATGGGCTCTATGGGCCCAACACTTACCCTAAGTGGTTCCTGGGCCAAGCCACCTTGTAACACCCAGGGACTATGGGTAGATGTAAGATTAGCCCATCAGGTATTATCCTCAATGTTCTTACACTTAACCTCTCAGCCCATAATGATCATACACTGCCTGACAAGAGAGGACCTCTCCCTCGGCTACAAGGAACAGTGTTGCAGTCTCTGCTTATATGGATCCCGGGAATTAAAACCTTTTGCAAACTTTTAGAAACCATAATATATATACTTTTATATCTCATATAAAATATATTTTGCAAAAAAAAATCTCAACAATTGAAATCGGTTGTCGGCAGTCTTGGTTTCCATCAGTGAGAGTGCATCCCCGATCATTACCTTTGTCTGACAAAGGGGTTGATCCTGTCACTATGATCACCCACTCAGATGAATTCTCATACTACCCCAACATACCCAGGTTTTGACCCCCGCTAAGGATCCCACTGATTGGTATATCAAAGACAGCTCAATCCGACACCTAGTGCAATATCATAATCGAGTGTAGGGGTCATGTGTAATTTTCCAGTTTTGCCCATCAATCTCCAAGGTCCAGGGCAATACTAGAAATCTAGTCTGGTTCAAAGATTCAATTAATCTTACACTGTATGTGCGTAGGGTCTCACCCCGATAGCTGAGACAAGCCACCCCAACCGACTTGGTGGCACCACAGTGTCAGCCTTGTCAGGATAGGTCTCCCCAGACCGACCCACTGGCTGTGAACATTCTAAACTAACACGAGTCTCATTAAGTGTCCAATTTAAGGGTATTACACAGAAATATACCAAGGGAACATGAATCAAATATGCACTTTTATTTATTTACAATAAACTCATAAAGTACATCATCTTGATTGAAGCTAAGGGCATACAAAACTGTTTAACACTGCCTAGGTTGATACTTGATGGTGTGGATAGCAGATTCAATTTAAAATAATAAAGGGACCATCCAGGAGATATTTGAGCAAAAAGCATCAATGACTCTTGGTAGTTGGTTGGCAATTAACATCCTTTGTGGTGTAGAAAGGCATCATTTCCAAGTTGTGAATGTTAATTAGCCCGCATGTATTCCTGTTAATAAGGGTGTAGTTTGAGCAAGCCCATCCCAATATATCAAACACATGGTACGTTTTCAAGGTCACCAATATATCAATTCCCTAAATACAAATAATAATGTAACATCATTTGTTTTGAATATTAAAAGTTAAAACCTTCCTTCACATATATACATTGATAAAATATCAGGCCAATATAATTTAATAAAGAAGTTCAAATTGGATGTAATTTCATTTATTTGGAAACATGCATACATGCAATATTCCTATCTAGTGGTTAGATAGGCTTAGGGTCATTTTCAATACATTGAACTTTGATCTTAAATCCTATTTCTACACCAACTTTTTGGTCAAAATCGATCTTCATTGTCTAACTTGGACTCTCTAACATTGGTGAAGCATTGATGGAGAGAAACACGGTGAATAGACATGTTCATGGGCCGGTCTTGGGTTTGGCTTTTGTAAAATTTTGAATGGGGCCCGGCTTGAAGCCCGAGCTCAACACAGTGTAAGTCAAGCCCGAAGCCCGACCCGTGAACATGTATAGTGGTTAAGTATTAGGTATGTTGCCATTTGGTGAAGTATGGTAATCATTATGTGTGTAAATTAAAATCAATGTATATAGTATGAGTACAATATAGAAAAATCTACTTGGTAAATCATTGTACATAAACTAAATACACAAATAAGTACATCAAAAAATATTATGAAGCACTACTCATAGTCCAATCATCGCTATCAATAAGCAACAAATATTTGTGATGCCACCAAATATTCAATAATGTGAAAGTCATACCATATAAATTTGTTCACCAGTAATGGTCCATTAGAATTTTATTGTATTATTCATAGTATTGCACCTTTACTCTTTGTTGCAGATATTGTTAGAGTCATCATCTATTCCAAGCCTAGACATAGGAGACTAAAAACAAAATACGTAAGATGTTCAGAAACTGAAGGGAGGATGCACATCGATCTCCTCTTAGCTCTACTACTACTACTACTACTATTTCAGCAACAACAGTCCAATAAAATAAAACCATAAACCAATAGATACTAGAAGTAATCCCAATACATACCAGAAACCAAAGACCAGTAGTCCTTATAGTAACAATTATTTTTTGTTTCCTATATGGAAAAAGAAAACTGGTATATACACATGGCTCACATAAAATCACATTTCTGCATGCATTTTTATCTTTTCTTTTGTTTCTTATTTCTTTATATTGATTATGGATTAGTCAACTGTCATTGGTTGTGTCTTGCAACACCTAAAACGGGACTTGTGAACGGTAGTCATGATCTCCATCTCTGCATTCTCAAGCATCATAACAACCTTAGTGAATGGTGGGCAAACATTGGGGTTGGCATCCCAACAGCGTGTCATGATCTCCCTTAGTGCAGGAAGACAATCATTAGGGATAATAGGCCTAACACCATTGTTCACAATAGCAAATGTTGTCTACACTGCTGTCATATTCTGGAAGGGAAGCATGCCGATTATGAGCTCCCACAGAACAATTCCAAAGTTGTACACATCGATCTTTTGTGTGTATGGCCTAATGTTAGACAGTTTTGTATGCCCTTAGCTTCAATCTGATTTGATGTACTTTTGTTATTTAGTGGAAATAAATAAAGTGCATGTTTGATTCATGTTGTTTGGTTTAATTCTGTGTAAAACCCTAAAACTGGACATTTATAGAGACTCGTGTTAGTTTTAAATGTTTACAGCCGTTGGATAAGTTTGGGGAGATTTATCCTGCCAAGGCTGATGCTGGTGTGCCACCAAGTGTTGGGATGGCCTGTCTCAGCCACCAGGATAAGACCCGAGGCACATGCAGTATGGGATTACTTGAATCATTGAACCGGACCAGATTTCCAGTATTGCCCTGGACCTTGGAGAAAGATGGGCAAAATTGGAAAGTTACACCTGACCCCTAGACTCGATTATGACACTTCACTAGGTGTTGGATCAGGCTGCCTTTGATATGCCAATCAGTGAGATCCTTAGCGGGGATCAAAACCTGGGTATGTTGGGGCAGTTTGAGAATTCATCTGAGTGGGTGATCATAGTGATAGAATCAACCACTTTGTCAGACAAAGAGTAATGATCGGGAATGCACTATCTCTGATGGAAACCAAACTGCCGGCAGTTGATTTCAATCGTTGGAATTTTGTTTTGCAAAATTAATATATTTATATATATATATGTACGGTTTCGAATTGTTTGCAAATGGTTTTAATTCCCGGGATCCATGTGAGAGGAGAGTGCGGCACTGTTCCTTGCAGCCGAGGGAGAGGTCCTCTCTTGTCGGGCAGTGCTTGATCATTAAGGGCTGAGAGGTTAAGTGTAAGACCATTGAAGATAATACCTGATGGGCTAATCTTGCATCTGCCCACAGTCCCTGGGTTTTTATAAGATGGCTTGGCCCAGGGACCACTTAATGTAAGTGTTGGGCCCATAGGGTCCATATGATGGACTCAAGGGGTTCATTGAGCTTTTCAGTGAATTTGGTTGGGCCTTGTATTAAAGGCTGGCCGAACCCATGTGGCTGGTGTGTAGATCAATGCTTGGGTCCCACGCCATACAAAGAAGCCCAACTGGGCAGCAGATTGGAAAGTAATTAGACACTGAACATTTAATGGGCCAGAAGCCCATTTCGAGGTGGGCTGATATGATCACCCATCATTGGGGCAAATTTGAGATTAAAGTTAGTAAAAGGATTGGGCCTTTAGCCTTATCCACTCTTAGAGACCAAATTCAAATTAGATTTGAATCTGGTAACCTCCTGATAAGATCAGGAGTAAGCTAACTTTATCTGCAGAAAGGATTAAGATTATCCCCTATCCAAATACTGATTTGGATTGGGATAATTTCTAATAAGGAGGTTTCTTAATCAAGAAGAAAGGATGAGAAAAACGAACCAAGAAAAATCGCAAGAAAGGTTCCTGCGAATTGAGATCAGATCTCATACTCTCTAGAAAAGAGAAAAAGTAGTTCAGCCTTTTTCGATTTGGAGATCTCCTCCTGCCGCCGCCATCTGCCATTGCAAGATTAGATCTTTGCAGAAAAGAAAGTCAAGAAATCTGTTCTTGACATCAGTCTTGCAAGAAAGACTGAAATAGATTCAGTGTTTAGTGCTTCCAGAGGATACTTGCGAAGGATCTAGTGTGTAGGACGCACCCTGCTGGTTCTGTTCCATTCACAGCTGTGTCATTTTTAGCAGGAATGGATCTTGGAGCATTCTTTGGGCGTGAACACCAATTTTGGGAGATAGTGCTTCTCCGGATCAAGTATATTCCTCCCATTTTTCTTTTGGTACAGATCTGGTTTGATTATGGTTCAAGTAGGATCCTTGAATATTGTATTCTAAATTTTGGGAATATGATTCCCAGTTGGGAGAAGGTAGGAAATTTTTGAAATTCGCCCACCCATTCCGCAACTTTTATGGCGTCCATTAGATGGATCCTACCATTCTTTCACTATGTTGAATCATCTATCTACGATAATAAACAATAGAAGCACTCAAGTAACCCCAATTGGAAATTATTTGTTATCGCTTAACAACAAATCTGGAAACATAATTCGTTTAAAAACAAAAGCAAAATAAACATTCAACATTTGTAGGAAAAAGAAAAAAACACCTATTTCACAACAAAAACAAATTAGAATAATGAAAACAAATGTTGTGTTTTGGACCTTGATCCTAAGAGAAATCATTAAAGGTCAATCAACAATATATGGATAATGTTTCAAAATATGAACCCAACTGTTGGACTAGATAGTTTCACAAAAACCTAGGCAATTTAGTTCACTTTAAACTATTATTTTTTCAATAATGGAAAGATTCCAAAGAACCAAAGATTTGATCTACACCAATCAAACCAGAGCTTTTAGACTTAATCTAAACCTGGAAAAGGCAATGACAAAAAAATTCTTACTATCTCTAGCAGCGAAGTAGAAGCTTCAAACATCAAATTGAATGAAAATTTGGGTAAATCTAAATGGGAAATTAGTTGATGTAGGCCTAATGAAAGCTTACGGGGCACTATTATGGAGATATTTTCAAATAAATATAAGATAAAATAGTAGCACAATAATCCATTTACAATAAGACTTGATTTATAGCCATATTAGGAAATATAGGATCTAGTGTAAAGCAGATGTGGTATGGATATTTAAATTTGTTCATACTCCTTTTGTATTTATTTCTTTTCAGTAGAAGGAAATTATTATAATTGTACTATATTTTCCCTTTAATATCAATTTTCATAAGTAATATACCATCACATAAGTTCTATACTAAAAATTGAACTCTAACAAGGATCAAGTTCTATACCATCACATAAGTTCTTCTAATTAATAATCTTATCTCGAATCCTACCTTGAAAGTTTTGGGTGGTTCAGTGCCAAATGTTGAATCCTTACGAGGATTAGCCAACTCCATGCCTGCGAAAAATAAAAGAAACCCATTTCAAATTATCAGTAAACGAAGCTCAGAAGAAATGAATAGAAAAATAAGAATCTTCCTAGCTTTGAATCCCATAAATTTGCAGTAAATGGCTCTACATGCATAGGCTGAGAAAGGAAGATATTTAGAGTCAGTGGTCTGATCACTGGGCTCTCTGCACAAATGAAATGCATCCTAAATTTGCAACTCAAATTCAATCAAGACAGATAGAGAGGGAAGGAGGGAGGAAGAGAAAGGGACATATTGTTTTTCAACGATATAATTAATAGCTACAGGAAGGAGATAAAAAATCCAAGAGAAATAACAGTCATGAATGAATAATGGAGAGAGAAATACAAGTCATGAGAGAAGCTCTAGCATCATCATACATTTTACGCTCTCAGGCATCCCAAACAGAAAAAGAAGAAAGAAAGATGATGGAAATGAAAAGGAAAAACTGATATACCCTCCTCGTAGCCTTTCTAGTATGCTGGAACATCTAAGGAATTTATGATCAATTTGTTGACATGTCATGGTCGAAAAGAATAGGAATATTTTTTTCTCAAAATTCAAAATTTTATTTCACATATTTTCTCATAATAAATCGAGTCAAAACAGTACGGAGCAAACACATATTTCAATGGTTCATCTACTCAAAACACTTCTCTCATGACCCAAATGATCTCTCTTGCATAAGGATCTTATAAACAATATCAACAAGTAATTGAAAATAACAACAATGGACATCATTGCAACTACGACACCCTCCCAATGCCATTCTATATTAGGTTGAAAAGAAAGAAAAAGACAGAGAATATAAACTCAACAGGAGATATAAGGCTATTTATGAACAAAATAAATCAAAGAAAAAATGGAAGTTCAATTGATATAGGGCTATAGGCAAATGTAGGAAAAGTTGTTCGGCCTTCTGACTTCTGTTCAAAATGGCTTCCGCGATGCCACGGTTTTGCAACCGATGAAAGAAGGCAGGAGTGGAAGTTGGGCGTATGTCAGTTAAAAACTGTCCAATGAAAATTCTAGAAGCCACTATGCCCCATTCGTATTACTTTGTTTTTAAACCCTCAATCACTTAGTAACAAATGTTCCAAAACAAGAATAAACATGTTCTGAACTAAGTTTTTTTTTTTATTATTTTAAAGTACAATTCATGCTTTTAAATTAGTCAAAATAATTTTTTAAAAAACAGATTATCAAAAGAAGACATGTTATTTAAACAAGCAATTCAATAACAAGTATAATAATAATAATTAACCAATAACAATTACATTACAGACTTGTGTAGATGAATGCACTTATACTTGATCAAGATGTATATGATTTGTCTTAAAAAATCTTAAATCAAGTAACAAAAAACCAAGGCTTTAAAAATCGACCTGAAAACATAATTGCTCTGGCCACTGGTTTTTGGGTCAGTTGTTTGACTATCCAGGTTGAATGATTCAGGTGGTTTAGAATATTAGGGCAAATAATATTCATTTAAGTCTTTTACAAGAAAAAAACACAAAAGAGTTGTTAGCTCAGAAAGAAAGAAATAAAGGAAAGAAAAGGAAAGGAGGAAGAGGAAGAAGGAAGATGAGAGAAGAAGAAGGAAGAGGAGTAGAAGCATTTGATGTTCATCAGCGATGACGATGGTGACGACGATGGCAATGATGGTGGCAACAAAAAATAGAGCGGCAAAATCTCTCTACGATCTCATAACTGAGATCTTAGACATGCAATTCTCTCTCTCTCTCTCTCTCGTGCTGGGATATTAGTGATCTCAAATTTGAAATCTCAGTCTACTCTATAACTGCAACTTCTTAAAACATGAACCACTATTTGGGTTGAATGAGTCGACGATTCGACCGCCTGTGTCAGTGGTTCTTTGACCAACTAAATGTTTTTTGGCCAAGAGCAGGTTAAGGGTGAAACAAAACCAGTTGCCTGGGTTGAACGGTCTGACTATCCGGGTCAACAATAGTTCAATAACACTACAAAAAACCACAAAACATGAATGCCATTAGTATCTTTTAATTGGCATGGTCTAATTTGGGTTGGGTTGGGACGAATTTGATAGATTTTCAATAGCTCAAATCTTGAGCCCGATGTAATTAAATTCTTCAAGTTTTTTTGGTAATCTAAATTCTTTAAGTCAGACAACTTGTTTTGCACCTTTGGACTAGAGTCCGCATTTTATGGACCTGTGGGTGCACTGGACGTGTGAACCCACGAATGTGAATCGACCACGTCAACTGGGCAAAACCTTCCTAACGTTAATGGTCCTTTGGCTGTTAACTAAAGTGTTCGATTCAATCGGACACAAAAAGACAAAAATAAAATAAACCCCCCCTCCCATTTGTTGCTTCTCCTCCATCGAACCCTACCACACACATCAGCGAGCATACCACAATGGAAGGTGACACGAGCCATTGGTCATTGGCAGCGAGAGCTCTGGTAGTACATTCTCTAGCATCCTCCTCCTCCTCTTCTTCTTCTTATTAAGGTCTTCATGTTTTCTTTTTTCAACATATCAAAGGTGGCCTAAAACTTCTTTTTTCAACATTGAAGGGATTCTTCAAGTGAATAAGAGATGGCAATTTGACCCATCCCCGTAGGGCCCTACCTTGGCCCGCTTTGGTCGGGGTGGGTTTTTTTATCATTGGTCGGGGTTTGGGGCGGGTTCAGGGAAAACCCGAAACTTTGGGGGTTGGGGACAGTATGTGTCAACCTCGCCCCGACTATATTATATAACATAATACATACAAAATTGTTAATATATGCTAATGTATATTATATCATATTTTATTATTATATATTATATTATACTATATTATATTATATAATATAAAATAGTTCTAGGTAGGTTTCAAAAAAATAAAAAAATAAATTTATAAGTACACAAGTAAGAATGATCGGGGCGGGGTGGGGCAAAGTTGGGGATCCCCGTTCTCCATGGGGATGGGGATGGGGTTAAGATTTTTAGCCCTGCTAAGGTTCAGGGCGGGGAGTTTCAAATCGGAGTCGAGTATGGGGTAGGCAAAACCTGGCCCCGCCCTGCCCCGTTGCCATTCCTAAGGTGAAGGAAGGTGGCTGAACCCAAAAAGGAGCTCACACCGGCAAATTGCTTTAGTTCCTGGCTATTTGGACAACAAGGTCTAAGGCCTCTCCTGATTCTCCAATGGGCATAGGATTTTTGTTTATGCATCAATTTTATTTTGTATTTGTAGGTTTCTTTTATTAGTTTCTGTAACTCTAATGAATCAATGAAGTCCATATTACTCTAGTTGGCAGTTGAATGAAGCTTTAGAGTTAGAAGGGGCCTATTTGGTGAATGAAGTCCATATTACTCCATATGGAGTGGTGGATGGTTATTTTAAAATGATATTTGGTGAAGGGGCCTATTCATCGTCTTGTGTAGTTTCTCTCATTAATGGTAATGGAGTGGACTTGATATGGAACGCTATGAGAGAGAAGTAAGAAGCAGTTGCCTTTGATTTTTAGGAAGGAAACTATGATTATGAACTAGGAGTGTTGGCAACCCTTATTTTTAGTCTTGCTAGTGGGTACACCCCTTTTAATTGTGAAACAAAATGACATGGCAACAAATTAAATTAACCTTGTATTGGTAAACTACCGTCATTGCAACTAATGGGGTTGGTATCCCAGTTCTTTTCTTCTAATAGGTAAAACTTACAAGGTGATTAAAACAGGACTATTGAGTTGAAATTTACAACATGGGTAAAACTTACAAAGTGATTAAAATGTATGAATATATTTAATTTAAACCCTTATAAGAAAAACTTTGATTATGGTATGTTCTCACTCCCGGCCATAAAAGGGGCAAAAATGTTGGAAAAGTTCAGATTCTAAATTCTCCACCAGTAAGTACTAAGTAATGCATGGGAATTCTATAAGGGGGTCTAATCTAACTCTTAATTAAGATGTCATGGATTCCCCAAAATATATAGTTTAAAGGATGATCCTTCTAGGAATAGGCTTATTAGCACTTCCATTAATGGGTATATTTGGTAATCATAAAACATTATTTGACTATAAGCCATATATGTCAGAGGTGTTAAGGGTTTATCTAATTTGGTTTGGTTGAAAAAATGATTTTAGTTTCTTCTGGCTTGTCTAGATAATAAGCCATATATCAATTGGGAAAATATATTCAGAGAACTCTATAGCAATTTTAATTCAATTACTTGAAGAAAAATGAACCATTTGATATGAATTCTTTATCAAGATATAACTGAATTGTTGATCAACCAAAGGAGAGTGCATTTAATTTTTTTTTACTGTTAATAATGATCTCTAGCATAGATCTAAGTATAAACCTAAGGTCCAACTGTTTTGGACAGATCGAACCTTTGAATATCTCCATGAATTCTATTTCAACAAAACATACATCCCAAGTTTCGAATGGAGTTGATGGTCAAGTGCATCAATTTTATGGTCGATTTCAATATACCTTAAAAATACAGTCCTTATCTTTAGACATACTTACTCACAACCAAAGGAAATAGATGGGTAAAGAACCCTGCTCCAGGTAAATCCAGACACACATCTATCTATAAGTGTGTAAAATCCACATTGCATCTCCATTTTTCACCAAAATTTATCAAAACCCATCATCCGTATGGTTCTCTAATATCCAGAGGCTCTGTGGATATTTTTGTGCCCTTCAATTATGGTTGTTATGTTGGGATTAATTCTTATACATATACAATAAAATAAACCTAATCATGAAAATAATAATTAAAAAACGTGTGGTCTTCAGGAAGATAGCAGTGTTTCCACTATCTTTAGACAACCATCCATATCAGCCACTAACTTGTCAAGCTCATCAATTTGGGTTTCTAGATCTTCTTGATTGTGCATATTTGAAGTGCCATCATCATTAAGACCTTCAGGAACTACCCGCACAAAATAATCACACCGCTTCCCATTTGATTTGTTTGCCTACATAGATGCAACATACTAGTCATCAAATCCTCCAATCATCATTATTAACATACACATAGAACATGAAAATGTGTTATATCACTTACAACTTTCCCGTGACAAGTGTAAAACAATGTGTGCCGATTTTTGAGGTGTTTTTGATATTTGAATTACGCAGCTCCTTCTACAATCACAAAACATTTGACTATATTTCAAGTCTTTATATGATGGATGATCACAAGTGGATTGAAAACTCATACCTTACACGAGTATAATTAATTCATAATTTGTCCTACTAGGAGGTCAAAAGAGTTATAATCCAAATGTGCAAATTAACTCACATCAATATGTAGAATAAAATATTAACTTCTTGAGCACTATCAGTATCAAATCAATAAAATTATTGAAGATTAGTACAATTAGGAAGTCCAGTTTTTAAAAAATTCAATCATAGAGAATCTATTTCAATTTTGGGAGAAAGCATATTGGAGCAAACCCCATTTCTTAGGGTTTTTTGTTCTCATTTGTAGTGGAGCTAGTTGCTATTTGGAGGATTTAATATTATTTTTTTCCTCTGATTTCTATTGTTGCTATTGATGGTTTATTGACATTTCCAAACAAGATTTGTAAACCAAATTTTAAATTTGGGTGGTTTACAGAAGGCTAAACTTATAAAGTGTGGCGTTTATAGTATAAACACATAGCTATTTTACTTTAGTTTCAATTTTACATGGACACACAAGGGAATCTAAGGGCATACTCTAACACCTCAACACCCTTCATCATCCATTGCCAACATAACCCTCTCTGCAACACATGGATTACTTGTACATCCCCATTTTATAGTGCCTTGGTGTACATGAGTTTTTATTAGGGGTGCAAATCAGGTTAACCAAGTTGAAGTATTTCAACTATATCAAGCTAAGACCCATTCAAAATTGACAAATACAAAAACCAACCTGATCCAAGTGGTGGCCCTAGTTCTAATTTAATCCTCTTGCTTTCATATAATGTTATTTCAATATAATACATATTCTACCAAATTCTATAAATATTTCATGTTACAGGTCAACCACATTTGGAAGTTTTCATCAGGTTTAAGATATTCCCAATAAAAAATATTTTGCCTATTGTAAATATATAGCACAAGAATATTAACTGAGAAGTTAGGAATGAATATACAACAGTTTATACTAACACCCAATTCCATTATTTCTATGCTAGATGAATAACAGAACCCATGGTTTGAATTCCCCCCCATGAGTTTGTTATTCCCCCTTTTTTTATTTTTTGTTTTATCATCATCATCATCATCATCATCATTATTATTATTATTATATTATTATTTTGTTTTTGTTTTTGTTTTTGTTTTGCTTTAGACATACTAACATTAACTAATAGGGGTAACAACCAATTGGAGTAATTCAATAGGGTTACAAAAACTAATAAGAGAAACCTACAAAAACAAAATAAAATTGATGCATAGACAAAAATCCTCTGGCCATTGGAGAATTAGGGGAGGCCTTAGACCTTGTTGTCCAAATAGCCAAGAACTAAAGCAATTCGTTGGTGTGAAAACCTTTTTGGGTTCACCCACCTTCGTTCGTTTGAAGAATCCCATTGGTGTTGAAAAAAGAAGGTTTGGGTCACCTTCAATCTGTTGAAAAAAAGAAATCAGGAAGACCTTTGGAAGAAGAAGAAGAATAAGAGGAGGAGAAGGAGGAGGAGGATGCTAGAGAACATACCACTAGAGTTCTCGCCACTAATGGCCGATGGTTCAGGTCACCCTTTGTTGTCGTATGCTTGCTGGTGTGTGGGGTGGGGTTCAATGGAGGAGAAGCAATAAGTGGGAGGAAGGGTTCGAACTGAGGGGTTTTTTATTTTCTTTTTGTCTTTTCATGTTTGCTTGAACTGAACACTTTAGTTAACGGCCAAAGGCCCATTAACATTATGAAGATTAGGGGGCTTAACTATTTACAATGGGGAATTGATTTGAGCTTTCCAATGGTTGTTTCCCCCTGTACGAGCTTAATTATTTAGAGTGGTCAAAGGGGGTTGAGTTGTATATCACTACAAGGAGAGAATTAGGGTATATCAATGGAAAGATTAAAGAACCTAGATCCGGAAGTGTAGATTGTAGAGCATGAAAAATGAATCAAGGAAAGCAACATTGTAATGTCATGCTCATGGCTATTAGTATCCATGCAACCTTAAGTGAAGAGAAATTTCATGTGGGTTGAGTACGCCTATGAAATATGGGAGCAAGCCAAGTTCTACCTATTTTGACCAACGACATTATGCTAAAATTTATCAGCTACAGGCATAATCATCTACTTCTAAATAGGAGAAGAGAAGATATTTCTTATGTTTAGGGGTTCTTAGCCAATTCAAGCATGCTCCCAAGGTTGCTCACTTGGAAGCAACTAAGAATAGAGGTGTAATTGGGTAAACCAACCTGCGTGCAGTTCTAATATATATATATATATATATATATTTGCACGTGACAATTCTAGATGATGATAATGATAGGAATAATGTATCCATTTTTTTCTATAAAATTCATGTATTTATATATATTTTTATATTTTTTTCACTATTAATCAAATGTAGATTGCAAAGTCTCTGATAGGCTATCCACTTGGTTGGACTCTTACTTTTGTAATCTTTTATATATACATATATTGTTCATTTATAAAAAAATGCAAGATTTATAAAGAGTGAATTGAATGAGGAAATTTGTAGTTCAAACTACATTTTAAACCTCACAATTAAATATGGATTAAATTAAAAAAATGGGTATTTTAGTCAAAAGAAAGTCCTACAATCTTATTAATATTTTTAATAGTAGTGTAAATATGGAGTTATGGATGTGTTCAATTTTTTATTTTTATGTGTGTAAAAATAATACTGTTATGTACACTTATTTTTTGTTTAATATGATAAATATATGGTATTATACATGTGTCCAAATGTTTCTTTTTTGTAAAATTTACATATTTTTATATTTTATTAATTTCTATTTTTTTAATTATGACACTAAAGGTTGTTAGATTTGACCCAAAAGTTGAACTACTGATCTATGCTAAACAAGAAAAAAAAATCATTTTTTGTTAGTTTTGAACTATGTATTTCATTTTCATCTTCAATCAAAATAATTATTGTTTATTACACTTGTTTTTTTTTTTTAATTTGATCAATAGAAAAATATCACAAATATGCTTTTTTTTTTTTACATTTTTATAATTTTATATATTTATGTATATTTAAAAATTTTATTATCTAACTATGATTTCATGGGTTTGCCAATTTGATTCGAATAGTTGAATTTCTTTGTCATCACTTGGATAAAGAATGATTTTATTTTTGAGTAAGTATTAAAATATATGGGTTTATAAAATTATTGGACATAGATTTAATTAGTAGTATTTATTAGTAAAAAATGACTTAAATATGAGATTTAATAGGAGAGAATGAGAATTAATACCTTACATACAAGAGTTAATGGGAGGGGATTAAATGAGGTGAAAAGTATTAACTGAAATTATATTTTCAACCTTCATAATTAGAGATAGACTAAATAACAAATATAGGCATTGTAGTCAAGAAAAATTCCACACTCTTTTCAACCTTGTGGGCTGTCCCCATTCGACTTAAGCATACCCTTTATTATTAAAACGTTAAGAACAGTTAAATATGATATCATGTGATATATTTATTTTTTTAAACCCTGTTTTTCCTTGCTATGTATTGCTTTCTCTCATACTCAAAGGCTTCACAGTCCCAAAGTAGAGAAAGTCGAGCCAATATCAAGCAATCCAGCCAATTAACTCACAATTGAACTCCCAATTGTGGTATAAATCGCATACTTCACATCCCTTTTGAAAAGAGATATGGGGAACAAGCTTTTTGGTATAAACATAGAGATATCAGAACCATATGAAATCTTGCAAGGAGATCAGTCTTAGCCTCCGAATTCTTACTGCCTTCCACACAATTCCTTAACCTGTTTGCAAAGTAGCTTGTAAACGAAGAAAAAACCTTTTTTTATCCAGAAGTCTAAATAATCTTGAAACCATTATTTCAGCAAAATACATAGATGGATGGAAGGATTAATAATTTAATATAGGGAAATTCACATATTGGTTCTCACGTGCTGTACAAGGTTTCATCTCTAACGACTTCTTTGTTACTGCTATTCTTTTTGTTAATGGTGACACCATTTGATCTTCCATCTATGAGGCCCGAAAATGTTTCTACAAAGGCAAGAAGAAAGGAGAAAGAGTGGTTGTGAGACTGGAAAGATTTTTATACATATTTAAGTTTTAGGTAAAAGACTTAAACCTCCACTGGATTTTCTTGTAAAAGACTTAAATACTAATACTGAAACATCCCCAACCTCCTGGTCTTCCCCTGTGAGAGTTATATCTAACGAAAAAGTCTTTTTTATCCTTACAGCTTCTTCATATTTTCAAAAGAGGGGAATCTCTCTTGCAATATATTTTTTTGGTTGTCTTGTCTTAACCCACCCAAGAACTTTTCCAATCAATATTTCAAAGAGCTTGGAATAAAAAGAAGATTAAAATAGATGATTCGTATAGAATAAAAAGAAGATTTATTTAACTTTAAAACCAATAAATGCAATCAAGTATGGGATTTTCCTTGGGGAGGTTTGAAAATGAAACAAGATTGCTGGAGGCGTTGCTTAGTGTTGATCCAGAAAAAAACCATTTGTAACTGAAAATAGAGGAGTTTAAAAAACAGAAATTTAAATGAGGTCATGTCTGG
The DNA here is from genome assembly GCF_056320005.1 of Nelumbo lutea. Taxonomy (NCBI): domain Eukaryota; kingdom Viridiplantae; phylum Streptophyta; class Magnoliopsida; order Proteales; family Nelumbonaceae; genus Nelumbo; species Nelumbo lutea. Next base: position 166,166,227 of record NC_142684.1, on the reverse strand, counting down.
GAGTGCCTAAAAATAAGTGCTTATTTCAGCCATTAAGCACTTATTGGTATTTAGGAAATAAGTCCGAAATAAGTGTTTATTTTAAAAATTCGGGTTTATTTTTAAGCCCAATTTTCCAGCTTTTTTTAAGTGCTTATACAATAAACACTTCATTTTTTTCTTCCAAAATTATCCCAAGTTGAATTTTAAAATACCACTTATAATATTATCCCTAGTTGAATTTAATAAAATTACTTTTATGAAAGTACTTTTATAAAACACTTTTATGAAAGTATTTTTATGAAAGCACTTTTACAAAACACTTTTTTGAAAGTACTTTTATGAAAGCACTTTACATTAAAGTATTTTTATAAGAATGCTTTTGTAAAAGTACTTTCATAAAAGTGCTTTCACAAAAATGCTTTTGTAAGGGTACTTTCTCAAAAGTGCTTTCATAAAAGTACTTTCATAAAAGTGTTCTTATACAAATTTCATAAGTGTTTTTATAAAAGTAATTTAATAAAAGTGCTTTCAAAGGGTATATTTTGAAAATTTGAAAGAAAATGAAGGGCAAAATAATTACAAATGCTTACTTAAGTGCTTATTAGAGAAAAAACTACCAAACACTCAATATAAAATGCATGCTTATTTTAAAAAATAAGCACTTGAAAAAGTTGGGTGTGAAATGCAAATAAGTACTTATTCAAATAAACACTTGTTTTTAAGCATTTATTCAATAAACACTTATTTTTAATTTAAACATGACCTTAGAAGGGGATTTGATTTATTTACATAGTAATTAATATACACATCTCTACAACGTTAGGGGGAGCGCTTTTTTTTCCTAGTGTTTAATCCTTGCTCAAATAACATAAATAATTATTCAAGTCAAAACAAAAAGCCTGAACTGATTCCAACCCATCATCTCATTGAGCTTAAGCACATCGTTGTCCCTTTTATCACACACGATATCATTGAGACCTCCAAAAACGTCAATTCCTATCTATTCTTCTCACCTAACAAAACCAACTTTCCATTGGATACCCCTTTGCATGCTTTTAACTTAAAACCATTTCTCATATTGAACCCCAATCCTAGCAACTTTAAGTCCCTGACCTCAATTGGTTCCTCTATCACTATCCCATCTAAGAAAATAAACCTAAGGCCAGAACTTTGAATTCAATGTTGCAAAGAGCAATTTTAAGCAAGGTTCCCTTATTATTTGTGATGAACTGATGAAAAGAGAGAAATAGACCTTGTAGCATTGGAGATGAAACCTGTGCTTGTTGTGGAATTAAACAACATCATAAAAGGGATCATAGGAGGCTTTCAAGAGGGAGTATGACTTGAATTGCTAAAAGGGATCATAAAAGGGCAAAATTGGGTTTTCCAAAAAATTAACCCACATATGCCATCACATTTAACAGATTTGGATGAGTTACAATATATAGGAGGCTTTTATCCCATGAGATCACTTAATTTGGGAGGCCATAGTCCTTTACCCTGAAGTTTTTTTCACTCTTAAAAGGGTATTAGACTTGAGTGTATATTACATAATGTTCAGATACTAAAATGTTACACTTAAAAATTCAGGCCTTTAAATGCCACTATCACAAAATATAGGATATCTCATTTACCCTTATTTTTTCCGTGGGATCTAATTATGTCTGAAAAAATCAGCTAAATCTCTACGGTTGAACCCGTCAAAGCTAAGTTTTGTCGATTGACGAGTTAACGGGAACATGGACGGATGGACCCGTTCAGGATCCTGTGCATGTTAGGATGGGCCCAAGTCCACAGACTGTCAGACCCAATCAAAATTCTATCATCTATTCTGTCTGAAGCATAAAGATCGAGGAAAAACAATGGCAGGAATGTAAATAAAAAGAAAATATAGGGTAATATGGATAGCTGCTTACAATAAAGTTAAGACTGAAAGATGAGTTCGGCTTCAATTCAGGCATGCTATATACGTGCACCATTCGTGCAGCACGAGGACGCACCACGCGTCTTTAGATTCGCGCGTTGAATTAATACGTGCGAAATGAAATAACGGAGCCTATATGCCGTTAGCTTCTCTGCCTTCTCATTCATTCTATCCTACTTCCCTCTCGAGACTCATCGGACTCTGCCCTCACTAGTCACTCTCACTCTCTCGCTCCCAACTAGCGGCGACCAACAGTCATCATCGGTGACAATACCGGCAACATGAGAAAAACCTCAAGTCTTTTTTAGACTCTGCCTTGATAGAAGTTGGTTTGTTATTGATGGTGTGCAATCCGGTTCGTCTTAGCTGTCAACGATCTTGCCTCTAGCTGGAGCAAAAGGTGCCTGAAATGGAGAAGAAAGCGAGTAGCCTCTGGGGAGGAACCCAGTGAGAGTGCTTCGAAGTTCAAGTTAGTATTCTCTCCAAGGCAAGACAAGAAACCAGATGGCGCAAAGTTATCACGTACCTTCCTTCTTGGGGGGAAAATGGCCTTTTATAACCACTTCGCGCACTCACTCCCCAGTTCTTGTCAGGTCGGGTATCATTACCTCTGCACTTCTCCTAGTTCGGGTGTCATCACCTTTGCTGGGGCAGACAACCGCCACTGCTTTCTTTGTCAGAGCCGTCTTTATGACTGGAGGTTGCAGTGGCAGGTGGCCGTAGAAGTGCGACTGTCAAGTGTCATATCCTAAGTCAGTCAGGTGTGCCGCCTCAGGATACAGACTCCTTTGGTGTCAGGTACGGTTGTTCAGTTCGGTGGCCTGGAGACGAAGTGCTGGAGTGGTGTGCGAGGTGGTCTTGAGTTCGAATAGAAGTGTGGCCCGAGCTGCCCTAGGGTGGACCAGTTTGGGTTGTTGCCCTCTACTCCTCGTAAGACTCGGGGTCAAAGGGAGAGTTCGGGCTCCTTTTGGGGGGCTCGGACCGCTGGTTCCTCCTCTCGGAGCTTGCGCCTTGAGCGTACTGTCGTGCCGAGCTGTTGCTTCTACCAGGTCACCCTTGGTTGCTTCCACGTGTTGGGTGGTCAAGAGGTCGGGCCAAATCTTCCTTCATCAATTGCCCCCCACTCCTTGCACTGAGGGTCTTTCCCTGGCGCAGGGAGTTTGCGAGGTGACGGGTGGATTTGACTCGTACTTCAAACCGGTTGACTGATAGCGCGAAGTGTGCATTCATTAGGAGATTCCCGGGTTCCTCGAGTGCCAAAAAGTCAGAAAATGCGCCAATCCGTCTTTAAATGTTGGGAGATGTGACAACGCGCGTTATTTCAAATTTAAAAAAAGCGTCGCTGGGAGACGTGATAGCGGACGCTATTCAAATTTGAAAAATGCGTCATTGCTGCCTTCAATGCTGGGAGACGTGCGCCGACGCTGCATCAGTTTCAAAAGACATGCGGCCAGTCACGTCTCAGTCTTAGGAGGCGTGCAGTCAGTTTGATCATGGGCCGTTGGATTTGCCTCGATCGTAGCTGTCGGTTTTCGGTCACTATGGGTATAAATAGTGGGGGACCCCCAACCGCTTTTCATTGCCATTCTCCTGCGTTTGTTTCTTGTGCTCGCGTCCAAGTTTTTAGCTCGTGTTAACCTTTCGTAATCTGTTTGCTTTTTCCGGGTGAGTTAGCACTTTCTTCCTGGTATTCTTTTCCTCCCGATGTCTAGCTTGGACAACTTAGACAGTTCTTCGAGGGGGTTAGATGTAGGTTCTACGAACAGAGCTGCACCCCTAGACAACCTTAGTGAACCTGAGGTAAAGCTCGAGGAAGAGTTCGAACTTGTAGGTCGAGTCGCCTCGGGTAGTTTGGCGTCCTCCTCCTGTCGAGGTCGTACGTTAGACAAGTTTGGGCCCTCAACCATGACGCCTGAGGAGATTTACTCCCTTATCACCAAGTTCAACTTGCATAGGGAGTATACTTACTTTATACCCTCGGGTGACTTCCCTTGGGAACACGATCCTGACAAGATCGTGATATTCCAGGAGCAGCTCGTCGCTGGGCTGCGCCTACCTTTCCACCCTCTTATCGTCGAGGTTATGAACCACTTCGACGTCACCGTTGATCAGCTCCACCCAAATTCTATCCGCAATTTGGTTGGGACTATCTCCTTCTTTTGCGAACACATTTTGCCTTTAGACCTAGAGATATTTTCTTCCATTCTAATGCTTAAGAAGCAAGCGGGTCCCCTTCGCGGGCGTAGGCAGGCGTACTACCTATCTCCTCGCCCGGGGTTCAAGCTTTTACACGATCTTCCCAACAAGATCCCGACGTGGAAACGAGACTATTTCGGGGTGCAAAGTGCAACAGGGTGGCCGTTCCAAACCGGGTGGGGGATGGTTGCCCCCAATCCCAGTGTTACACTAGATAGGGAGACGACGAAGGGCCTCCAAAAATGAGCCCGGCTTGGGCTAAAATGCCACCATTATTTGATGGAGGCCAAGCTCATCCAGGTCGGCCTGAGTTTGGGTAGGTTCCTTGCTCAGAGGCTTGCCTTTTGTTTTGTTTTCCGTTCTTTCATTTTCCTGATGCCGAGCTCTTTTTGCAAGTGTGATGGACGTAGAAAAGACTTGCGGTGGAAACCTGTTTCATGCCATGAAGAAGAGGAAGCGAGTTGCCAAACGGACTCGTGCCAAACTACCCCGAGATGCGGAGCCCGAGGTACCGGGCTATCCGCCAGTGGATCCGCCCAGGGAGCCCGAGATGGCCCCTCCAGTACAAGAAGCGGCAGGGGCCCCTTACGCCGAGGCCGCTTATACGGGGGCTCCTCATGTTGAGGTTGCTTATACGCGAGCTGGGCCTTCAGGCTTGGGAGGCCAAGGCGAGTTTAGGAGCATGCTGTTGCCGAACCACGCTCTTCAAAAAAGTAGGGAGGCCGTTTACCCTGAAAGGTCGCGGCGTGGTCCGAGCTTCCTTTGAACCATGTAGCCGGGCGTGCTGCCTCTTATGCCATGGTGGTAAGTCAGCGATTTCTTGTTGGGATCCTTGTCATTACCTTTCTTGCTATTGCTCTTTTAACATTCTTGTTATTTTTCCTTTTGGTAGGTGAACTCCTCTATCCATGCCTTAGCGGCCTAAGCGAAAAGGAGATCGAGGCGGGCACGAGCTGCCGAAGCGGCTTCTTCTCGCGCTGCACAGGCAGGCTGGCGAGGTCTTAGAGAGACACCGAGACCATGGGAGTGGTGGTGAAGCATATGGCGGACCGGAGGCTAGACTTGCAGCATCAGGTTGAATACCTTCAAGAGGATATTAGGGAGATGACAAAGATCTTTTCTTAGGGCATCGAGGATGTCAAGAAGAAGGACATTGAAGACTATCTCGCCTCGCCGTGCTTTAATGACCTGATGGTGGGCTCGTATAGAAGGGGTTTTAAACTGAGCTGGTGGATGATTAGGAATACGTACCCCGAGCTCGACATCAGCGCCATAACTACTTTGTGCATTACTCAGGAGATGGCCGACGCGGCTGATGGTGAATCGGATTCTGAGGATGAGGCAGGACCCTCGGGTATCGTCGAAGTGCCTTTCGAGGGTGAGGACTGAGATTGTCGGACTGTTGGAATATATATATATATACAACCCTTTAGCTCGGTCTAGTCGCGCTTTCAGTTCGCAGAGGATAGCTTTGTTCTTCACTTCTGTTTGATCATTTGCCTACGGGTGTGCAACCGATGTGAAGTTCTGTCGAATCCCTATATCTTGGCACCATTCCTGAAATTTGATGTCCTCGAACTGCTTGACATTGTCGGAGATCTGTACCCGAGGTAACCCGAAGTGACATACTATGTTCTTCCAAAAGAAGTTCTGTACGTTTTGAGTTGTGACTATTGCGAGAGGTTCAACTTCTACCCACTTTGTGAAGTAATCTACCGCCACCACTAGGAACTTCCTCCCACCTGTTGCTGGCGAGAATGGCCCCAGGAGGTCGATGCCCCATTGCGCAAAGGGCTATGGACTGGTGAGATACTTGAGGTCGGTGGCAGGCTGATGGTGGATATTGGCATGCTTCTGACACTTGTCGCATTTTTTGACGAGCTCGATGGCCTCTGCCTTCATCGTTGGCCAGTAGTACCCTTGTCGAAGTGCCTTCTGGGCGAGGGCCCTGCCCCCCAAGTGTCCGCCGCACAGACCTTCATGAGTGTCGTGGAGTACAAGCTCGGCTTCGGCAGGTCGCAAGCAACGCAGGTAGGGGAGTGTGTAGGATCGTCGGTACAACCGTTCATCTATTATGACATATTTGGCTGTCTGGCGCTGCACCGTTCTGGCTGCATTGCGATCCGCAGGGAGGGTCCCATCTAGCAAGAAGCTCTCGAGTGGGTCAATCCAGCTCGGCTCTGCTTCAAGGACGGGAGCGACCTCCTCTGCCCCCCCGAGAATGCTAGTCCGAGGTAAGTCCTCTATGTACACGGTTCTCATGGAGTTGTGACTGGTGCTGGCTAACCGGGACAGGGCGTTGGCCTCAGTGTTCTCTGACCTCGGGATTTGCTTGATGAAGTGTGACTGGAAGTTGAGCAGAGTCTCCTTTACCTTCGCTAAGTAGGCGATAATAGTTGGCTCGCATGCTTCGTATTCACCCGTAACCTGGTTGACCACAAACTGGGAATCGCTGTAGATAACTTTGTGTTTTGCTCTTACCTTTTGCGCTAGGGCCAGCCCAACTATCAATGCCTCGTATTCCGCCTCGTTATTGGATGCTGCGAACTCAAAGCATAGCACATATTCCAATTTCGTGCCACCCGGGCCGCATAGGACTATGCCAGCCCCGCTGCCCTGTTGGTTCGAGGAGCCATCTACGTGAAGGATCCAAGGCTCCTCATCCCAGTTCGTGTTTGACCTAACTAGGAGAGATGCCACCCTGGCTGCTACCTCACGGAGTTCGGACTCTATTGGCTTAGGAGCTCTGGGCTCACCCGAACTGGGGATTTCTTTTTCAACTGGCCTAGGGACTTCGGGGCTGAACGTGCACTCGATGATGAAATCTGTTAAGGCTTGGGCCTTAATAGCAGTTCATGGCTTATACTGAATGTCGTACTCGCTGAGCTTGATGGCCCACTTCGTCAGCTGATCAGAAACCTCAGGCTTGAGTAAGACTTGCCTCAGAGGTTTGTTAGTCAAGACGATGATAGTGTGAGCCTGAAAATATGGGCGGAGTTTCTGAGCTGCAATTATTAGTGCATATGCCATTTTTTCTATCTGCGGGTATCTCGTCTTTGCTCCCTGCAAAATTTTACTAACATAATAGATGAGTCGTTGGACCCGATCTACTTCTTTTATTAGTACCGAACTGACCACCTCGTCTATTGCCGAGAGGTATAGTTCTAAGACCTCGCCCTCCTCGGGCCTAGTTAAGACCGACACATTAGCGAGGTAGTTCTTTAGCTCGTCAAACGCGAGCTGGCAGTCTCGGATCCATTTGAACCCTTTGACTTTAATTGCTTTAAAGAAAGGCAGGCAGTAGCCTTCCGACTTGGACATGAAGCGGCTCAAAGCGGCTATGCAGCCGTTTAGCCTCTAAACCTCTTTTACTTTTCGGGGTGGTCTCATATCTAGGATGGCCTTTATCTTGTCCGGGTTGACCTCAATACCGCGTCGGTTGACGATGTACCCTAGGAACTTACCCTAGGTGACTCCGAAGACACACTTGTTTGGGTTTAGTTTCATGCTAAATTAACGTAGGATTTGGAAGGCAGAATGTAAGTCTTGTATTAATTCATGCGAAAACTGTGACTTGACGACCATGTCGTCTACATAACATTCTATCTTCGTGCCAATTAAGGGCTGAAATAGCTTATTCACGAATCTTTTGAATGTCGTGTTAGACAGTTTTTGTATGCCCTTAGCTTTAATATGATTTGATGTACTTTTGTTATTTAGTGGAAATAAATAAAGTGCATGTTTGATTCATGTTGTTTGGTTTAATTCTGTGTAAAACCCTAAAACTGGACATTTATAGAGACTCGTGTTAGTTTTAAATGTTTACAGCCGTTGGATAAGTTTGGGGAGATTTATCCTGCCAAGGCTGATACTGGTGTGCCACCAAGTGTTGGGATGGCCTGTCTCAGCCACCAGGGTAAGACCCGAGGCACATGCAGTATGGGATTACTTGAATCCTTGAACCAGACCAGATTTCCAGTATTGCCCTAGACCTTGGAGATAGATGGGCAAAACTGGAAAGTTACACCTGACCCCTAGACTCGATTATGACACTTCACTAGGTGTTGGATCAGGCTGCCTTTGATATGCCAATCAGTGAGATCCTTAGCGGGGATCAAAACCTGGGTATGTTGGGGCAGTTTGAGAATTCATCTGAGTGGGTGATCATAGTGATAGAATCAGCCACTTTGTCAGATAAAGAGTAATGATCGGGAATGCACTCTCTTTGATGGAAACCAAACTGCCGGCAGTTGATTTCAATCGTTGGAATTTTGTTTTACAAAATTAATATATTTATATATATATGTACGATTTTGAATTGTTTGCAAATGGTTTTAATTCCCGGGATCCATGTGAGAGGAGAGTGCGGCACTGTTCCTTGCAGCCGAGGGAGAGGTCCTCTCTTGTCGGGCAGTGCTTGATCATTAAGGGCTGAGAGGTTAAGTGTAAGACCATTGAGGATAATACCTGATGGGTTAATCTTGCACCTGCCCACAGTCCCTGGGTTTTTATAAGATGGCTTGGCCCAGGGACCACTTAATGTAAGTGTTGGGCCCATAGGGTCCATATGATGGACTCAAGGGGTTCATTGAGTTTTTCAGTGAATTCGGCTGGGCCTTGTATTAAAGGCTGGGCTGAACCCATGTGGCTGGTATGTAGATCAATGCTTGGATCCCACGCCACACAAAGAAGCCCAACTGGGCAGCAGAATGGAAAGTAATTAGACACTGAACATTTAATGGGCCAGAAGCCCATTTCGAGGTGGGCTGATATGATCACCCATCCTTGGGGCGAATCTGAGATCAGTGTTAGTAAAAGGATTGGGCCTTTAGCCTTATCCACTCCTGGAGACCAAATTCAAATTAGATTTGAATCTGGTAACCTCCTGATAAGATCAGGAGTAAGCTAACTTTATCTGCAGATAGGATTAAGATTATCCCCTATCCAAATACTGATTTGGATTGGGATAACTCCTAATTAGGAGGATTCTTAATCAAGAAGAAAGTAGGAGAAACCCTAACCAAAAAGGAGAGAAATACAACAGTTTTCGAATCAAGAAAAATCGCAAGAAAGGTTCCTGCGAATTGAGATCAGATCTCATACTCTCCAGAAAAGAGAAAAAGCAGTTCAGCCTTTTTCGATTTGGAGATCTCCTCCTGCCGCCGCCATCTGCCATTGCAAGATTAGATCTTTGCAGAAAAGAAAGTCAAGAAATCTGTTCTTGACATCAGTCTTGCAAGAAAGACTGAAATAGATTCAGTGTTTAGTGCTTCCAGAGGATACTTGCGAAGGATCCAGTGTGTAGGACGCACCTTGCTGGTTCTGTTCCATTCACAGCTGTGTCATCTTCAGCAGGAACGGATCTTGGAGCATTCTTTGGGCGTGAACACCAACTTTGGGAGATAGTGCTTCTCCGCATCAGGTATATTCCTCCCATTTGTCTTTTGGTACAAATCTGGTTTGATTATGGTTCAAGTAGGATCCTTGAATATTGTATTCTAAATTTAGAGAATATGATTCCCAATTGGGAGAAGGTAGGAAAATTTTTGAAATTCGCCCACCCATTCCGCAACTTTTATGGCGTCTATTAGATGGATCCTACCATTCTTTCAGGTCTTCCCAGCATTCTTCAGTCCGAAGGGCATGACCTTGTAGCAGTATAGGCCGAACTCGGTTATAAAGGTGGTTTTTTCCTCGTCGGACTGGTCCATCCTAGTTTGGTTGTAGCCTGAGTAGGCGTCCAAGAAGCTTAGCAACTCATGTCTCGAGGTCGCGTCCACTAGGTGGTCAATTCTGGGGAGGGGGAAGCAATCTTTGGGTCAATTCCCATAGACAACGCCAATTGATGGTGCGCAATCCGGTCGGTCCTAGCTGTCAACGATCTTGCCTCTGACTGGAGGAAAAGGTGTCTGAAACGGGGAAGAAAGCGAGTAGTCTCTAGGGAGGAACCCGGTGAGAGTGCTCCAAAGCTCAAGTTAGTATTCTCTCAAAGGCAAGATAAGAAACCAGATGGCGCAAAGTCATCACGTACCTTCCTTCTTGGGGGGAAGAGGGCCTTTTATAACCACATCACGCACTCACTCCCAAGCTCCTGTCAGACCGGGTATCATTACCTTTGCACTTCTGCCAGTTCAGGTGTCATCAACTCTGTTGGGGCAGACAACCGCCATTGCTCTCTTTGTTGGAGCCGTCTCTGTGACTGGAGGTGGCGGTGGAAGGTGGCCGTTGAAGTGTGGCTATCAAGCATCAGATCCTACGTCAGTCAGGTGCGCCGCCTCAGGATACAGACTCCTTTGGTGTCAAGTACAGTTGTTCAGTTCGGCGGCTTGGAGATGAAGTGCTGGAGTGGTGTGTGAGGTGGTCTTGAGTTCGGATAGAAGTGTGGCTTGAGCTGCCCTGGGGTGGGCCAGTTCGGGTTGTTGTCTTTTGCTCCTCGTAAGGCTCGGGGTCAAAGGGAGAGTTTGGGCTCCTTTTGGGGAGCGCAAACCGCTGGTTCCTCCTCTCGGAGCTCGCGCCTTGAGCGTACTGCCATGCCGAGCTGTTGCTTCTGCCAGGTCACCCTCGGTTGCTTCCATGTGTTGGGTGGTCAAAGGTTGGGTCAAATCTTCCTTCATCAGTTATCATTGATGACTGATAGAAGCCGGACTCCTCTTAACGGTAATTAGAGTTTAGATTCACCTACCCTTGCTGAACAAGCAAGAATGAGGATTCTATGGAGAAAGAAATGCAGATTGTAGAGTAGAAAACCTTGTATTTTGTATACTTTAATATTTCTATTTGTACTCTTTCCGCCAAAACCCCTTTCCTTGGCTTCATGGCATATATAGCGTGCCTAGACTGAAGCCGAACTCCTCTCCTTCTTCCTCCTCTTCTCTTGAGAATCCCAACCATCTCTCCTTCTGTATATTTGTCTCTCTCTCTCTCTCTCTTTCTCTCTCTCATCTCTGTTTCTCAACCAAAAATGTTGAACCCAGACGCCAGGCCCTACAAGCTGAAAAGCCCATCTCTTCCTCTACTCTATCCACCAGCTCCACCACCAGCAAAGATGGCAACAGTGGTTCTAACTCTTCCACCGCAACTACCACTGTTTGGGGCCTTTGGGCCTCTATTTTATCATCCATGCAGCGTTTACTACTGTCCTCCACCTCCACTGTTGCCACAATCAGCACTGCATTTTTATTGGGAAACCGAATCTCCACGTAACCTTCCTTCATACCGAATCTCTACGCAACCTTCGTTGGGAACCTTCTTGCATGCATGCGTAATTGGTATTCCTAGATGTATTTGGAAAATGGATTCCTACTGAATCTGAATCTCCTGCTTGTATATATAGGATGCACCTTGCATAATAAAATCACAACAATCTCCACAGTTTTTCATGGTATCAGAGCAAGGGTGCTTCGGGAAGAAAAAGAGGGGGGTCTAGCGTCGTTCCTCTATCGGAAAACGGAAACAGAGCAGTGGCCAATGTAACTTTGCGACAGTCTGCTGCACCTGGAACTGTCGTGGCACTGCACCCGTAACTTTGCGCTGCACTCCTCCTAGGCGAAGCAAACCCACATCGGACGTAGTCCTTGTGGCCTTGAAAGTGAATCAGTTCGGTTTTTGAAGTGACATCCCAACACCCATAAAGGCACTGTCGGCCAAGTCATCTTCGGCCAGTTCTATATCGACCCTCTCGGCCTCATCGATCGTCTCAATTCCAATCTTCTCTCTCATATCAGAATTTTCAGATCCAAGCGTGTGACGGCTTCATTCAACGCGAAGAAGTTCTGTGAGTGTAGTAGGTACAAGCGGCGCAAGATTGCCATCTTCTTCGCCTACTACGATGTTTGTTATCATGGCATGCAGAAGAACCCTGGTGCCAAAACCATCGAAGCCGATCTTGAAGAAGCCCTCTACCTCTCTGGTGGTATTCCTGAGCACGACCGCGACAATCACAGAACTTGATGAGAGCATCATTGCCACCTGAGAGCAGGTGGAGTTTATTCAATCCTGGGTACTGAACGAGTCGAACCGAGCGAGAGTGGCCGAGCAACTGACGTAGGGGAATCCATTTCTTGAGATCGAAGACTTAGACGAGTCCAGACTCGCCTACCACGGCCAGGAGCTTTCCGTCGACTGCTTTTCCACCATGATCGGTGGAGAAGAAGACGATAGAAAAGGTGTAGGGAAGGACATGGCCATCTTCTCGCCATACTACTTGCACACATTTGACAACCCTAGAATGATCATATCACCTGTCCAATCGAAAGGTGAGAACTATGAGGAATGGGCGAGATCTATGAGGAACGCCCTCAAAGCAAAGAGAAAGCTCGAGTTCGTTGACGGAAAGTTGGGTAAACAACAAATGACTCGACCGACATCGAAGATTGGTGGATGGTGAATCAATGCTGGTTGCATGGATTTTCAATACAACCGAACCAACCTTGTGAACTACTATATCATATACGGAGAGTGTGAAAGACTTGTGGGATGATCTGTGACAGAGATTTTCTATCGGGAATGGACCTCGAGTCCATCAATTGAAGGCTGATTTGGCTGCTTGTAAACAATAGGGACAAGTAGTGATGGCTTACTACGGGAAGCTGAAGGTCATGTGGGACAAGCTAGCAGAATATGATCCAGTATCCGCGTGTCACTGTAGCGGTCGCAAATGCAAAATTGTGACATACTTGAAAAGAAGCGAGAAGAAGAGAGGGTACATCAGCTCTTGATGGGCTTTGATGATGCAACTTATGGCACCGTGCGTTTGAATATTTTGAGCGTAGAGCCGTTGCCGAATTTGAACCGTGTCTTTGCAATCTTCATTCAAGAGGAAAGACATCAAAGTATAGCCAAGAGCAAAGAAGAACGGAGTGATGCTGTGGGTTTTGCGGTACATGCTGGTGCAAAAGCAGCTGCTGCATGTACAAAGGACAAAAGCGTGAGATGTACACACTGTGGAAAATCTGGACATGAAGCAAAGGACTGTTTCCAAGTGATCGGATACCCAGAATGGTGGGGAGATAGACCACGCTCAACCGGGAAAGGAGCAGGCCACGGGCGAATTGGTTTGGGCGTCGGTGCCGGTGGACGAGGACGAGGAAACAAGGCAAGAGCAAACGCTGCCCAAGTAGCGGGAAGTGAGACTGGAGGACAAAAAGTTGGAATCACAAATGATCATGACAGCAACGGGTTTCCAGGGCTGAGTGGAGATCAATGGACAACACTTCTCAATATTCTGAATTCACATAAATCTGGTGAAAAACTTTTCGGTAAGAAAAATACTATTCATTGTATAATTGATTTCGGGGCGTCGCACCATATGACTGGAGAAATTAATTTATTGGTTGAAGTTCGGAATATTACACCGTGTCTGGTGAAATTTTCTAAGGGGAAGCAAACTCCTGTAGTGAAGGAAGGGACTTTGCATTTGGGTGGAAATATTTATTTACATCATGTGCTTTTTGTACCAAGAATGAACTACACCCTTATTTCTGTAGCTAAATTATTGCAATAGATAAATTGTACTGTCACTTTTACTAACAAGTTGTGTGTGATACAGGACCAAACCTCGAGGACTCTGATTGGAGTGGGTGAGCAGTGTGATGGGGTTTGTCAGTTTAGAGGAGCAACACGGGTTCGGGCAAATAGAACAAGTGGAATGAGTGAATGGGAGTTGTGGCATCGCAGATTAGGGCATCCGTCTAAATAGATATTATCTTCTCTTCCTAAAGTAGGTAAGTTAAAGAGTAGACATGAAATAGATAAGCCATGTGATGTTTGTTACAGAGCAAAACAAACTAGGGAAGTTTTTCCTGAAAGTAAACATAAAGCTGATGATTGTTTTTCTCTAATTCATTGTGATACATATAAAGTACTTGCTTCTTATGGTGCCGTTTACTTTCTAACCATTGTTGATGATTATTCTCGTGCTGTGTGGGTTTACCTGTTACTTGAAAAAAGTGAAGTAGCATATATTGTTGAGAATTTATGTGACATGGCAGAACGCCAATTTGGCAAGAAGGTCAGAACTGTTCGAAGTGATAATGAAACAGAGTTTAGAAGTCTGAAGTCATACTTTGAGACTCATGGCATTCCACATCAAACTTCCTGTGTTGGAATGCCCCAATAGAATGGTCGAGTGGAGAGAAAAGATAGACATATTTTGAATGTTGCAAGAGCATTGAGGTTTCAAGCAAGTTTGCCTATTTGTTTTTGGGGAGAGTGTGTCTTGATCACCGGATACTTGATAAATAGGATACCTTCTTCCATACTTGACAGGAAGACTCCGTATGAGGTGCTGTTCGGGATGACACATCGATACGAGCAAATAGGAGTGTTTGGCTATCTCTGCTATGCCCGTTGGAGCCCTCAAGATAAGGATAAGTTTGGAGCGAGGAGTAGGAAGTGTGTTTTTGTAGGTTATCCCTACGAAAAGAAGGGTTGGCGCGTATATGATGTTGAGAGCGGTGAATATTCCGTCTCTCGCAATGTAGTCTTCCATGAAAATATATTTCCATATGTCGGTGATTTAAAAGTAACTCTTGAAGACAACCCTGGCCCGAAAATTGCGGTTGTAGTTGATGATGATGTTGTTCACAGCCACAAAGGAAACAGAGACAAGTGGGAGTGACGAAGAGGATATATGTGCTAATGATAGGGAGAGTTTTCAAAATACTAATAGAAGAGAGGAGGAGCAAGGCAATGGAGGGGATGTGCAGGAAGTGGAAGCTAATGGCGGTGATGACAGAATTAGTGTGGATCCAGCGCCACAAACAACACCAGAAGAGCAACTTGGTAGGGGACATCGACATCGCACACCGTCTGTTTTGTTAAAGCCCTATGTAACGTACACTGCTCGATGTCTAAAAGACCCCATTCACACTCAAGCCAACTTTGAATCAAAGTCCTCAGGTACGACTCTCTATCCCATAGCAAATTATGTGACATGTACTAACTTCTTTGCTAGACATCAAGCTTTCTTAGCTGGCAGTCACTGCAGGAGCCGAGCCTACTAGTTTTCTAAGGCAGTAAAAAGTGAGAAATGGAGAGAAGCTATGAGGAAGGAAATCCAGGCTCTGGAGGATAATGGTACATGGAAATTGGAATCTCTAACTCCCGGGAAAAAGGCCATAGGGAGTAAATGGGTCTATAAGATCAAATATAATTCAGATGGGATGATTGAATGGTATAAGGCACACCTAGTTATCCTCGAGAATAGACAGGTTGAAGGATTAGATTACAATGAGACTTTTGCTCCTGTGGCCAAACTAACGATAGTCCGAATCTTCTTAGCCGTGGCGGCTGCTGGGAACTGGGAGTTGCATCAGATGGATGTACATAATGCTTTCTTACATGGGGATTTGAATGAGGAAGTATACATGTAGTTGTCGCTAGGATTTACGTCTAAGGATCGAACAAAAGTGTGCAAACTGAAGAAATCTCTCTATGGATTGCGTTTAGCTCCCAGATGTTGGTTCTCGAAGTTAACAATGACCTTGATACAGTTCGGGTTTGTTCAATCGTATCCTGACTACTCTTTGTTCACCTATTGCAAACACAATGTTCGTTTGCACGTGCTGATATATGTTGATGACCTGATTATTGGGAGAAATGATACTGCTGCCATTGTAAAATTCAAAAAGTATCTCCATCGGTGCTTCCATATGAAAGACCCGGGCCCACTCAAATATTTCCTAGGGATTAAAGTAGCTTGTGGCCCTGAGGAAATATTTTTGTCGCAATGGAAGTATGCCCTAAACATCATCTCGGAATGTGGACTCTTGGGAGCCAAACCAACATCCGTGCCCATTGAACATAATCGTCATCTTGCGCTGGCAAAGGGTGCTTTTATGGAAAATCCGAATTGGTATCAACGATTAGTGGGACGGTTGATCTACTTGACCATTACACGACTTGAGCTGTGTTATTGTGTCCATATCCTAGCTTAGTTCATGCAAAGTCCACGACATGAACATTGGGATTTAGCTCTGCACGTAGTGCATTATATGAAAGAATATCCAGGACAAGGTATATTGTTCCGTTCTGATAGCGATCTGCGTCTATATGCCTATTGCGACTCTGATTGGACAGGCTGCCCATTGACGCCACGGTCGTTGACTGGCTATTTTGTTATGCTAGGGCAGTAACTGGTTTCTTGGAAAATGAAAAAACAACATACCGTGTCGTGCTCCTCTGCAAAAGCCGAATATCGTTCGATGGCTGCGACAAGCTATGAGTTGAAGTGGATGAAGAAACTTCTTTTGTCCTTTGTGGTGGCGCATGATGAACCTGCGCGATTGTATTGTGACAATCGGACAGCTTTGCACATAGCTACGAATCCAGTGTTCCACGAGCGGACATAACATATTGAGGTCGACTGTCATTTTGTTCGCGATGAGCTACGGCGTGGGAACATTGTTACTTGCCATGTTCGAACCACAGAGCAGTTGGCTGATATCCTGACGAAGGCTCTGGGAAAAGAGAAATTTACATATTTCCTTGGCAAATTGGGCATTCGGAATCTGCATGCGCCAATTTGAGGGGGAGTATTGGGAAACCGAATCTCCATGTAACCTTCCTTCATACCGAATCTCTACGAAACCTTCATTGGGAACCTTCTTGCATGCATGTATAATTGGTATTTCTAGATGTATTTGGAAAATCGGTTCCTACTAAAACTGAATCTCCTACTTATATATAGGACGTACCTTGCATAATAAAATCACAACAATTTCCACAAAGTTTTTCAATTTTCCTACTTACGCAAGCTGCACCATTTATGCAAGAACCAGATTAAGAGCATGGAAGTGAAAAGTGGCGGTATTTCAAGTAGGTTTTTTCCAGCGAGATTTAATGGGTTATACGACCTTTCTGGTGGGGTTTTCGAGAGAAGAGTAGCTGTAGCTGGATTTGGAGACCAAAGGTTGATAAGGCAGAGGAAAGCGGCCGTTATGTTCAAAGCTGGAGACTGCAGATAATCTCCGTTCAACTCCTCCCACTCCCACGGCGGGGTTTAATGGCTGTGAGTCCATTCTTCATGGTAGTACAACTGTCGTGATAAAAAATCTGCCCAACAAATTGAGGTTTTCCTCTCTCCCTCTCTTTGTATATCCAAAAAACTATTCTTAGTCCCTAGACTTTTTGCTTGAGAACTGTTCTGGAATGGTACTTGCCTTTTTGCCAAAGTCTTAAGCTCTGTAGATTAAGGTTTTCTTTTCTCGATAATTAGTCCCAAAGTTTTTGAAGTTGCTTCAGCCTTCAGTACTGTCCTCAGTTCTCGCTGACGTCTCTCTCCATTCCTCTACATGCATGTTTCTGCATTCATGCACTAACCTGCTCTCCGGCTCTCTCTCTCTCTCTCTAGCTCTTGCTCTCTCTCCTGTTCCATTCAGACTCTCTATCCTCTCCTTACCATCATCGGAAAAGATATATATTATGGCATTTGTATTTACATTGTATCTCTTATTATGCACGCATGCATGGCGATATACATGGATCATGGATGCATTTTTTCTCTTGTAAAATATTTACGTTAGCAAAGTCCTAGTTTTGGAATTTAAATGATCGTTGCTTGCAACAGATCATGACCTCGAATCATGTTTGTATTTCTTCATTAATCTACACACCCTTTCTCTCTCTGTTGCATTTTGTTTTGTTTTTTCTTCTAAACTTGTTATCTGTACTTCATGTCAGTAGGGAGATGTTGCTGGGCTTACTTGACAAGCACTGTGCTGAGGAGAACGAGAAAGCCCAGTTGGGATTGGACTCGTGTCTCTCTGAATACGACTTCGTGTACCTGCCCATGGATTTCTGGTAATCTTCTCATCTTCTTTTTTGTTTCTTCTGCTGTGTTTTTTCTATAAAAAGAAAAGAAAGAAAAACACCAATAACCCTTTGTTTGAGAGGTTGATATTTGTGGATTTTTCTTCTCTCTCCACTCCTCAGGCTTGGGAACAATCTGGGTTACGCTTTTGTGAATTTCACCAGCAGCATTGCAGCAGAAAGGTTCTAAAATCGTTCAATAATTACAAATGGAACAGGTTTGATCGAAGAAGGTCTGTGAAATTCGCCAAGCTAAGATCCGGGTGAGCTTCATCTTTCTATCTTTTTCTTTACACATTAAAAACTTTCTTCATTTTTTTTATTTGGGTTTTCATTAGTTCTATATCACTTTCTTTCTTTCATGCATCCCGTTTTTGTTAATCTGGGTTTGTTTCAATTTCCTTCTGTTTCCATCTGGTTCAGGGAAAGGAAGCTCTTCTTGCACGTTTCCGGGCATCCAACTTCGCTTGTGATAAGTCCATGGCTGCAGATGAAATTCTCCAGATTGAAGGTTGAAACCGACTCCCCAAGCGGCAAAGTGAGAAAACACGAGACAACGACGATGACACCTCCGCTTCTTCTTGTTTCCGGTGGCCATCTCTTCTCTCATCGGACTCCTTTGTCCATAGAATCCTCCATTTTTGCTTGTTTAGCAAGGGTAGGCGAATCTAAATGATTACCGTTGACAGGAGTCCGGCTTCTATCAGGGCAGAGTTCAAAATACTTGAGGAGGTCGCCGGTGATGGCTGTTAATCACCGCCGGTTGAAAAGGGAGAGAGTGAGAGTGACTGGCGACGGCAGAGTCCGGTGAATCTCGAGCAGGAAAGCCGTGGAGGGTTTGGCTTCGGTCAAAGCGTGAAGGATTCGGATATTATGAGAGGATGACACGCGTACATAAGCGCGTGTGCATTCCTCGTTCGTGCGGGAATGGTAAACGGGCGTTTAATATGAACGCCGTTAGCCATCCCTCATTTTCTTCTTTCCTCCATTTCTCCATTATTCACCCAAACCTTTGGTTCTACTATCCTTTCTAACCGGCGAAGGCAAAAGGCATCACCGGCAAAGGCAAATTTCTTCCGATTACTGGCGATAGAGATTTAATGTGTCTCTCGCTGGGTGGTTCATCTGCAACCGGAACCCCAAAAGGCAAAGACATCACCAGCGACCGGCGACAGAAGTTTAGTGTTTTTCTCCCTGCGGTGGTTCATCTGCAACTTAAACCCCAAAAGCAAAAGGCGTCAACGGCTTCATCTGCAACTTTGTGCTTCTACGGCTTCATCTGCGGTGGCTTTAAGGCATCAACGGCTTGTGAAATACAGACTCCAAAAACTACCAAATTCCACAAGGCAAAGCTGCAGTTGAGCTTGTTTCAGGAGCTTCAGCTGGGATACAAAACAGCAACAGAGCTCAATAAGAGTACGACCTATAACTTGAAATTTGTACTTGGAGATGCAAACGACTCGTGTGTGGGAGATTTCATTGTGAGGGCGCAAGCAGGATCTACGTCAATGAACTTCGCGATGCAGACCAACGGAACCGGCTTGGCCCAAAGCTTCCTCTTGACTTTCAAGGCAGATTCAACTCTAACAAACATCAGCTTCGTTAGCCTAACCACGAGTCAGACAAGAGATTTTGTGTTTTGTGGTCCTGTGATCGACAACGTGGTACTCCGTGCTTCATTTGGGCTCAAACCACAAATGCAGAGTTGGGTGCTGTTTTTAGCTTGGTTTTCCTCGTAGATGTTGTATAGATTATTGAGAAGTAGAGCCAAATCCGAATCTCTTTTACCACTTATTATTTTATATTACTGTTACTTTTTTTACAAGTTGTTCCTTGTAAGTTGGAACTGAATAATTTGATTTTGAGAACTTGGGTAAAGCGTAGCTGGCCTGATTCCTTCGCCTGTGGAGATTGATTGGATCTCATAGGTCCAAAAACTTTTTATAAATAAATTGCACTCCTTCATAGGTTCCGATGGATTGGTTGAAAGAGATTGATTGGTTTAGTAGTTGGCTGATGGACATTATTCAATAGTTCTGGGTTTTGGACAAAACAAGTGTCTGGATAATGTGTTAATGTGAATCAACGAGATCCCCACTGAAGGAGTGGAATCGCAAGGTATTAGATATAAATGAGTAGTTCTATATATTGAGACCCTGTTTGGGGTACCGGTAAGGGAAATCGTAATGTTCTTCAATTTCAAACAAATCTAAAATCTGAACTAATTCCATCGCACGGTTCTGTTACCAATCATCAGAGGATCCATCTTCGATAGGAATACAAATAATTTCGTTTCATGTAGCGCCTTAACTCTAAACAACGTTTGCTTTGAATTACTGAAAATATGGAGACACTCTAAAAAACGTGTGCTGAAAGCCTGAAACAGGGTGACTATCTTCCATTTCAGAATTTTAGGGACCATGAAATTGATTAGAGAAAAAAATGAGGGGAAATTTTCCATGAGAGCACTACCCTATTATTTACTCATCAGTTAGATAATTCAGACAAGTTATAGAATTTCAGTCTATCATAGTGCAAATTTTCCATTTTCTTGTCGTATGAACCAATATCCTCTCTGCACTTACTCACCCCTTCCATCAACTTGCTTTTGCTTCGCTTTATCGTGTAGCTTATTGATATCTGCACACACGACCAGATCAGACCATCTCAGAGACAGATTTTCAGTATGTTGCTACCTGGACATCCACCTCTTAGAATTTATGATCTTATTGCATCTGTCAGTTGCTTCCATGATCTGGGGTATAAAAATTTGCATCAATATCGAAATGATCGAGTAACAATGAATATGATGACATTGGAGCTCGTCCTCTGTCATTATACTATTATAGCACCCAGAATTCATATCGTTGTTCACAATACTTAATTGGCTTTAACTTTACCAAAGGAAGTTGGTAACATGCTTGGCATATGGCTGTCAAGCAGAGCCAGAGTTCTATTTGGCACACCGCAACACATTGGCTGATAGATGGAAAATTAAGCAATAAGCATTATGCAAATTAAGCAATAAGCAATAAGCAATAAGCAATAATAAAACGACAAACAATTTAAGCAATTCAACAAATCCATAAATGATTTTACATAAAAGAAGAAAAAATAATTAACCCAGAAATGATTTTACATAAGAGAAAAAAACCCAGAAATGATTTTATAAGAGAAAAAAAATAACCCGGAAATGATTTTAAATAAGATAAGAAAAAAATAACTCAGAAATGATTTTATTATTGTTCTGTTCTAAAATATATTAAAGTAAAATATAATCGTTGCAAATGAAGCCGTTAATGCGTTAAAACCACCGCAGATGAAAGTTGTTGCAGATGAACCACCGCAGGGAGAAAAGCACTAAACTTCTATCGCCGTTCGCCAGAAGAATCTTGCCTTCGCCGGTGATGTCTTTGCCTTTTGGGGTTTCAGTTGCAAATGAACCACCGCAAGGAGAGAAACACTAAACCTCTGTCGCCGGTCGCCGGAAGAAGCTTGCCTTCGCTGGTAATGCCTTTTACCTTGCCGATTGGAGAGAATAGTAGAACGAAAAGTTTGGGTGGAGAATGGAGAGACGAAAAAAAAAAGAGAACCAAAGGTTTTTCAAAAAGTTACTTTGAACAAGGGATGGCTAACGACGTTCGTATTAAATGCCCATTTACCGTTCCCACAGAAATGAGCAATGCATACGTGCTTATAAACGCGTATCATCCTCTCAAAGGTGTTCGAACCTATCACACACGAATCAAAAGAAGCTTGAAGATTCCGTTTAATTCATTTCACACGTATTAAGAAGCCAACGCAAGAATAAAAAGACGCATCCTCGTGTTGCGCAAACGGTGCGCGTATATAACGTGCCTGGACTGAAGCCGAACTCGTGAAAGATGGGAGGTCCCACAAGGAGGGGAATTTGGCTTTGGCCGGCTTTGCAAACCAAAAAGGCAAAGCATCAAATATATGTAAAGTTTATTTATTTATATAATAATAATAATAATAATAATAATAATAATAATAATAATAATTTTAAAATAAAAGAAAAAAGTGACTATAAATATAGGTTGACTCCTGAATTTACAAATATAGTCCAACTCAATCAAAGAATGTCATTTGCATCCAACACGATTTCAATTCTTCTCAACACTTTTGAGTTTTATTTGCTTCATTGAATTTCTTTTCTCTTTAAATTTTTCCAATAAAAATCTCTACAGCTTTTTTGTCTACTTTGTTTGAATGGGTGAAAAACAAAATTTGTGAAAAAATTGGCTTTTGTGGAAATGGATTTTAGAAAAACCATTTGCTTGAAATTGGGTTCTTATCAATTTGTTTGCTTCAATAGAAAACTGAAAACCCAATTCATTTGCTTTATTGAATAGCCAATGCTTTATAAATTGACCCGATACTGGAACTTATTATTTTATTTGTTAGTAAATGAAATTAGGGCCTGTTTGGTTCATAATAGTTTGAATTAAATTTGGTTTTAGAAACAAAATCCTCGAAATCGGAATGGTTTATTCCCTCAACTGTTTGGTTAATAATCAATTTTTTTTTCTGGATAAAATAATACTCAATTTAACAACTGACAGACCAGCTGAACTGTACAATGCCGATAATTAGCAATATTTCAATCCTGTTTTCTTTCACATAAAAAAAAGACATAGGGGGTATTATAATAAAACTCGAGGAGGATTCGGAGTTTCGGACAATGGAAAAAGTTTCAGTTGATTTCAACGGTCAATCATGTCATGTTAGGAGACATGGACGACTCTGTAATTTACTTCATATATATTTTTGACTTTTTTTTATTTTTTATTTTTTAAAATGTTGTACTCGACTCTACTTGCTGTGCTTCCTTCCGCACTTGTTAATGCTTCATCATACTACAGAAAAGGTAATGCGAATCTCTTCTAAAAATTCCAACTTCTTTTAGTAAGGTGAAGAAATTATTATCTTCTTTTTCGTAAATAATTCGAGAATCTTTTTTTTTTTTATGTATTTTTATCTGTTTGTGAAATATATGCAGTAGGTAGCTTTTCGCCTTTCGGTGGCAGCCGACTTTTTATTTGTCTGCGTCTAGCCTTTCTTTTATTGGAAAATAAGTTCAGATCCGTCCTAAAATTTCAATCTTTCGGTTGGGTCTTCTGTCTTTTCTTGTTCGAATCTTCCATGAATCGGTTGTCTGTTCTGTTGCGAATCGAATGACGTTTTGCCCCTGAATTGGATGTTTGGACTGCTTTTGTTTCTGGATGATCAGGTCAGGGCTTTGATTTCGATTCTTTCCATCATATACATATTTACTGTATATTTTGATCCTGAATTGTGAACAGTTCTTGGTTTAAGATTTTATGCTTGAATTCATTATTTTTTCATATCCTTTAATGGTTAATCTGAATACTTTAGTATTATGTTGCACAGTTGCTTCTGTTGTTTTGGAGTTTTAATAATTTCTGAGACACTGGTTCATTTGGTTTCTTCAGAATTTTGCTTTGACTTTACTTATTTGGTTTCTTGATGCTGGATTTTTGGTGCTTTCAGTCCTGAGTTCGGGGCGGCATTTTCGGTTTCACTTTTGAGGACTGGAGTCTGTTTTCTTTTGGATGATCGATTTATTTTATGACTTGGCCATCTCGGGGTGTTTTTCACGCTTAAGCTATTGTGCTGAGCATGGCTACAGGGAGGATATCTCTTCAAGTTCAGAGGGATTCCCGAGGGTACACAACTGTTTTGGCTTCTGCTGTTCTTGAATGGTTGTTGATCTTTCTGTTGTTCATCAATGCGGCGTTCTCGTACTTGTTAACAAAATTTGCACGCTATTTTGAGTTGCAAGTCCCCTGTGTGCTATGCTCAAGGCTTGATCATGTTTTTGGCAATGAACAACCTGGATTCTACAAAGATCTAATATGTAGTAAACATAAGTCAGAGATCTCATCGTTGGTTCTTTGTCATATTCATGGTAAGCTTGCTGATGTCCATGAAATGTGTGAAGGTTGCCTTTTTTCCCTTGCTGCAGAGAAGCCCGACACTGAGGCATACAGGTTGTTGGTCGGAAAACTGGGGATGGATACTGAACATTGTTTTGATCAGGACCCACTGATTCAAGAGCCCACTAGTGATTCTTTGAATACCAAACACTGTTCTTGTTGCAATGAGCCTTGGAGGTCAAGGTCTTCCATGCATAAATTTCTCCAGACCAAATTGAATGGGTCTAAGTTTGCAGAATTTGATCTTCCTTTGCCACATTCAATTGGACCTGGTCATTTGCACCATCAGGAAGTCTTGAAGAAGAGAAGGGGGAAATCATCAGGTTCAGTGTTAATCTCTAATCAGAGAGGTCATGGTTTTGACCATTTATCTCATGTAGGATACACTGGGCTCAAGATAACATCTGATTCAGAATCAGAGGTCCATATTTCTGATGATGACAATAATGATGAAATAGCTCTCACTGGTGAAACTGAAAGTCTGAAGGAAGAGTTTGTAGCTCAATGTGTAAAACCAGAGACTCCTATAATTTCAGAGATGTTACCCAAAACTCTAAGCAATGATTTCATCCCTGAGAAGCTGATTCATCGAGTTTCTACACCCGACTCTTCACTTTTGGTTCCACATGTGCAACTTGATGGCAAGTATCAAGTTAATGAAACCAATGATATCAGGGAAGACTTCCAATCTCACTCTTCACAGTCAGAGTCTTTTACCAATTGTTCAGAGAAACTACACAAAGATCCATCTGATGATTTGACCTCACAGAAGCTGATTGATCAATCTTCTGCAAACGAATCTTCATTTATAGTTCCATCTGTGCAACTTGATGAAGGTGAACCCTGCAAGGTGGAACCTTCATCATCCAGTGCTATGGAGCATGGTTTAGAGGAGCTTAACTGGCACCAAGTTGAAAGGAAGGCCAACCCTTCTGCACCACCTGAGCCTATCTCACCAGATGTTGTTACTGCATCATCCAATGCTGCTGAAGCTCCTACTGACATATCAGGAGCTAATTGTAAGTGTGTGAGATCCTCCCGTTCTCATCATCTCTTCATCTCTCTCCCTAATGCACTAACGTTTAAAATTTTTACTTTGTTTTTTCTTGTATGAAATGGCGTCTTGCAGTAGATGTTACTGGAACTAGTGGCATTGAGAAAACTCCTATTGCAGAGGGTACAACAGTCTGTAAGCCAGAAAATGTGCTGACAACAGCTACCGAACAAGATTTAAAAGCAGACCAGATTTCAAATGATCCTGGTTCAACAGTGCTCAATTATATGGATCTTAGTGATGCTTACAAGTTGGCCATTAGTAACAGGGGAAGTCAAATATCTGGTATGCTTGAAAAACAACTTAGTGGTAAGGATTCTTCAAGAGTTAGTGAAGATCTCAAGCTGTTATTGTCACAAATATCTGCTTCTCGAGGGCTTGAGTTACCATTTAATGAGATGAGTCCTCGAGTATATGGAATTGGCGATGAATCAAAGATATCAGATTCTTCTAGCTATGCAGGAATGCAGATACTCCAAAAGAGAATCTCACTGGAAAGAAATGAGTCTGGCCTTGAATCCTGGGATGGAAGCATTATCAGTGAATTTGAAGGTGAAAGCATTGTTGATCGCTTGAAACGACAGGTTGAGTATGACCGGAAATCTATGAGTGCTTTGTACAAGGAATTGGAAGAAGAACGGAATGCTTCAGCAATTGCTGCAAATCAAGCAATGACTATGATTACTAGGTTGCAAGAGGAGAAAGCAGCACTTCATATGGACGCTTTGCAATACCTACGAATGATGGAAGAGCAGTCAGAGTATGACATGGAAGCACTGCAGAAAGCAAATAGCCTCCTTGCTGAAAGGGAGAAAATGATACAAGATCTGGAAACAGAGCTCGAATTTTATAAGAAAAAGTTCCCAACTGATTCCGTGGTGGAGGAAATACAAGAACAAATTTGTGATTTAAAGGGAGGAGACATGAGATTGGAGCATTCAGATCTAAGTGGCACAAAAACTAGCACTACAGTTTCTTGTAATTCAACATTTATTAAGAAATGTGAAGGTAGTGATAATCCTGAAGGAACTGATTTGGTGCATGGAGATAATGACATGATCATTACCAAGGACTCATTATTAGATTTTGAAGATGAAAGGTTGTACATATCTCAGTGTTTGAAGAAGTTGGAGAAAAAGTTGTATCTATTTTCTAATAATGGAGTTCATGTTAGCATGTGCAATGGTAGTTATTCTGGAAGTGAAGCACATGTTCTGGAAAAGCTTCATAATGATAAGATGATCCAGGGATATGTACAAGAGGTCAACTCATCTTTGCAGAAAGATCAATTTCTATCCAGAGGAAGTCCTCCTGCTGAAGAAAGCTCTAGTCCCTCTTTTGGGGACCCTTTATTTGGCAGCAAAAGCAATCATCATGTTGATGGTGATGGGGAACATTCCTCCATTGTTGGTAGAGAGACTGATTTAATTGCTTTTGCAAATGAAATGTCAGACCTGAATTACAGGTTGGAATCATTGGAGGCTGACCAGAACTTTCTTGAGCACAGCATTAATTCACTTCAAAATGGGGATGAAGGTTTGCAATTTATTCAGGAGATAGCTCATCATCTACGAGAACTGCGGAGGATTTTGATGAGAAGAAGAGGGCAAGCTGTTGCTTGAGTCTTTTGTTCTGACGTGTTGAAGGTGAATATTCAGTTAACAAATCTGTTGGAATTGGTTTTATTTTATTTTATTTTTTGGTACATCTTCCATGGATATAAAGTCTATTCTTGTCTATTCGTGAATTTGATTCATTGAAAATATATACAACTACTTTTAAGTTCAGAAATTCTGATCTAAATGCACATAATTCAACTTTTTAGCTTATGGATCGTGAGAAGCAGAACTGTTGTGGTATCTTCACATAGTTCAATGAAAAGCTGTTTTATATCTTTTTCTTAATGGGTAGTATGATTTGTTTAGCTCTCCGTTGGTTTGTTATATTGCATGTTTAGATTTAACTTGCTTCCATACTCATTTCTTCTTAATCAGATAGGAACTTCCTTGAGCAGATTATTTCTTTACCTTTTCATAATAAATACTTGATAGGAATTTGCTCCCATCTTTCTCTTGATTGTTGTATTACTTCTTTATGAAATCAACAATATAACTATTATTATTTAACCATGCATTCTTAAATGTTCCAACATTTTAGCTCATGAATCCTTTTTTGGGGAGGGCGATACAAGGTCTAGGGGATAATTTTTGTTTTTTAATGTTTAAAATATCATTGTTTAGATTTCTAAGTTTTCCTTGTACTTTTCAATAATTGATTGATTCCTTGTTTCCGATACACAACTTCTAGTTTTTATCCTTTTTCAAATTCATAGGGTGGTTAAGAACTTTTTTCTGGGTTACTGCATGGGTGATTAGGCTTTACTTGTTTATCTTTCTACAACATTATAAACTTCTTTTCTACTTTATTTATTTATTTTGTGGTTTAGTTTCAATCGGAGAATCTTCTATTTTCATAGGGTAGAACCTCCTTTGTTGCAGGGTTTCTCTAGGAGATGATGTTCAATGTTACAAGGGAAAGTTCCTTCTTGGTAGATTCAATTGCTAAGTATGAATGCTAGACTAGATCGAGGCTTAGAAGAAATGCAACTTTCTCTTCAATGAAAGCACTGGAAAAAATTGTCTTGTATATTGATGAAGCATATGCTTATCAAAGAATCCTTAAAGATGAATTCAACCTTATTTTTATCTAGGATGGTATGAAAAGTTGGTGATTTTCCAAATTGTTCCCATGACAAGTTGGCGTTACTTCGATAAAGAAACATGCCGCATGGGATACCTAAAAATGTAGGACTGATAGCTTTGATAGTAACTGATGTAGGACTGCTTACTCTAATACCAATTCATGTAGGGCTTGAATGAATCAAGGATGAGTCTAGGAGGGTTAGGATTAGGGGTGATCATTTTCAGGCTGGCCTGGGCCTAATACTTCAGGCCCAGCCCAGCTCGTATGTATTTGATTATATATATATATATATATGTACATATGTTATTTTATGTTACATATTATAATTTAATACTTACAAGTTACAATACATATTTTATAAAATATTTTATGTTACATAATGTATAAAATAATTTTTGTGTGCATGTTATATGCCATATAATATAAAATATTATGCATATGTAGTATTTTATAGTTTATACATAAAAAACATAGATTGGGACTCGGGAATAAGGCCCGGACCGTGCCTAGGCTATATATCACCCCTAGTTAGGATGGGATTAGAGGTGATTATAGGATCAAAAACAGAGATTGGATAGGTTAGAAAAAAGGACTTGGGGCTTAATCCCGATAACTACAAATTTGTCTCAAGATTGTCAAAAACTTCAAAATAAGGAAAATAGGTATAGGATAGGAAATTTTCAATAAAATTCATAGGTAAGATTAGAATGGATAATTGTATAGGACCAAAGGCAGAGATTGGTTAGGTTAGAAGAAAGGTCCTGGGGCTTAATCACAAGAATTGCAAATTTTTCTCAAGATGGTTAAAATTTTCAAAATAAGGAAAATAGGTATAAGATAGGAATTTTTCAATAAAATTCATAGGTTAAATTATACTGGATAATTCTATACGGTGGAATTTCATAAGCTGTAAAATCTTAAATAAATTCCATTCATTCATCATTCCATGCTTTGGAATTTTATAAGACACAAATTACACACCATTGGGGTGGCCAATCCTACTAGAACTAGGAAAAGATGAAAATTGCAGAACTGCCACTATCATAAGAGAACTCAAATAACATTTGAAATCTAAGCTAATTAATCAGTGATGATGATCCATGCCTTATCCCAACTATATGGGGCCGGCTGTTGTCTAAAATGACCAGAATGACCAAAATTCCCCTATTGTCTAAAATTGCAAAAATACATATTTAGAAAATTCTAATTTTGACTCTTTGGCTATTGCATCACTTGTAGGTCAAGGACTCCACTATCTTCATACATGCTTTCCAGTGCTGAGTCAAGTGTTATGCTTCTGATCTCCTCCCTCATAAATCTAGTGTTCATGGGATAGATATCCTGCTCTTGTTGAAATTGCTATCAACCCTGAGGTATACTGACAAGTGAGAAGAGTCAATTATACTTGTTGAGAATATGTAGCTGGCATTGAAAAGTGATGGGAAAATGCACTAGAGCAGCAGTGGCCTGGACAATCTGGGTGGAAAGAAATCTGAGGATATTTGATGATAAGGAAAGAGGTAGGGATGCTGTGATTGAAGTGATAACTATAAGGGTGCACATTGGGTGAAACTTTGAAAATATTTGTAGATTTTAAGACAGAAGATTTCTTCAGGTCATGGGGAACAATTGCAAATTTGGCTTCTAGAAGACCTATTGTAACTGAATCTTGGTCCCCTCCGGATGTTGGGTGGAAGAAACTAAACTTTGAAGGGAGCTGTTTGGGAAACCCTGGCCCATTGGGCATTGGTGGGGTAATAAGGGAGGAAAATGGAAATATCATTCCCATGTTCTCAGGCCCTACCCAGCATGGTGATGTGGTGAATTCAGAATTGAAGGCAGCAATGTTTGGTGTTGAGAAAGCTAAAGAGTTGGGGATTAACAGGTTGATTATTGCAGGGGACTCAAAAGTTGTTGTAAACTGGCTGAAAAAAGAGAAAAGAGTAATCTGGAGATTAAGAAATGAGTTCAGGCACTTTAAGAAGTCTTTTAAAGATATGGAAATTCACATAAGATGGATTAGGAGGTCAGCTAATAGCATAGCTGATGGTCTAGCTAAGCAAGGAGTCCAAAGGCAATCTATGTTTTGGGCTATGTTGTAGCTAGTGGGATATCCCTTGGGTCCTTTTGGGGCTTGTTTGTAACTAATAAATTTCTTTGTTGGGTTAAGCTTGGGTCTGTATTGTAATTAGTGGGTGTTTAGGTAGTAGGGTGGAAGAGAAATTATATCTCACTAGGGGGTAGAATCACTTTAATCAAGTCCACTTTGGCCAACCTTCCAGTGTATTTTCTGTCTACCTTTAAGATTCCTGCCAAGGTTGCCAATAAGTTAGAAAAGCTCATGAGAGATTTTCTGTGGGAACTGGGTGACTCAAAAAAGGACCATTTAGTGAAGTGGGAAGTAGTTTCTAGGAAAAAGGAAGCGGGAGGGGGGGGGGTCTAGGCATTGGCAATATCAGATTAAGAAATGTAGCTTTGTTAGGAAAGTGGTTGTGGAGATTTCCTTTGGAGCAGGATAGTTTGTGGCACTTGGTGGTGGAAAGTATTCATGGGATAACAACTAATGGATGGGATGCTGGCATTGACCCTAGGGCTTCTCATTTCTCCCCTTGGAAAGCAATTGTTGGAGTCTTGTCTTCCTTTCAGCCTTTCATCAGATTTGATGTATGCCCAGGTAATAAAATTTTGTTTTGGGAGGACCTTTGGATTGGGAACACCCACCTAAAGGATAGATTCCCTGTAATGTACTCTCTTTTCCTAAATAAATTCAAAACCATCTCCTCACTTCGTGTGTTTGAGGAGACTTGGTATTTTGGTTTGAGAAGAGGGTTGGGGGATTCATAATTGGCTTCTGCAGATGGGTTATTCATTGTGTTGAATTCAGTTTTCCTAGATCTTTCCTGCCTAGATAGTAGAATTAGGAAAGAGTCCTCTTCAGGGACTTTCTCTTGTTCATCTTTTTTCAATGCCTTAGTTCAGTCTTCTTCTGTGTCTGTCTCTTTTCCTACTAAAGAAATCTGGTATTCTCCTGTGCCACCAAAGGTCGGGGCTTTTTGCTGGGAAGTGGATCTTCAAAAGATCAATACTATGGATGTACTTCAAAGAAAAAGGCCACATTGGAGCCTTTCCCCACATGTCTGCTACCTTTGCTTAAGAAAATGGTGAGACGTTGACTCATCTTTTGGTTTCTTGTCCTTTTATTATTTGTGGGACTGGTTCTCTTCTTTGTTTGGTTACGGATGGAACCTCCCCTCAGGTGTGCTAAACCTTTTTGACTCTAGCTTCTTCCGACAACCAAGGAAAAGGGGCAGGGTAATGTGGAGAATAACAAGAGCTGCCATCCTATGGTCAATTTGGGAAGAGAGAAACAATAAGATCTTCCTAGGGCAAGAAAAATCCAAGGAAGCACTTGTGGAGGTTGTCACCATCAAGGTTATGCACTGGCTGAAAGTATATTATCTCTTCAAGGATTTATCCTAAGTGGACTTAATTAGAAATTGGAGTGCTATAGCTTTACCCTCGCCTTCCTCCCCTGTGGTACAAGATTGTTGGGTAGCACTGCCTCAGTTCAAGGTGAAACTAAACTTTGATGGAAGCTCCTTAGGTAATCCAGGTCATCGCGAGTTGGGGGTGTGTACAGAAACAAGGAAGGGAAAGTCTTGGCCCTTTACTTGGGTCCAATTGGGGTGGGAGATTCACTAATGGCAGAAGTAATGGCCTTACTTCAAGGTTTAAAACTGGCGAAACAATGGGGAATGTAGCAATTAGAAGTGGAAGGAGACTCCAAGCTGGTAATAGGGTGGACGCGAACTGGAAATTTGGGAGTTTGGTCTCTTAGACAGCTTCTAAGAGAGATTATTAGCTTAGCAAGGGTTATTGGGGTGCATTTTAATTGGGTAAGAAGGTCAGCAAATGGAATAGCTGACACTTTAGCTAAGCAAGGAGTTACTAGGGAGGCTTTGTTTTGGGCCTGTTTGTAGGTTTTTTATTTTCTTTTTCCACCCATTTTGTGGGTGGTAAGCCTGCAATCTTTTCAATTATGTAATGAGTGTTACCGTTTTCTATCAAAAAAATTAGTGGGGGTTTAGGTGGACTTTATGTTTATCCACAACTTCTTGTTGTACACATTCTGATAATCTAATGACTCTTTTTGTATTGCTGATCATTATATATATATATATATATATATATATATATATATAATCTATGTATGTATGTAGCTGGTCCATTTCTTCCATAGAGACTATAAAGAAGAGAAGTGCATGGCTACAGTCCTCTCCCCCTTATGCATATTGTAGGCTTCTCTTTGGAGTTGGTAGACTTGGGCTGTATTTTTTGCCTAAGAGTATGTGGTTGTAATACGACCCCAAATATAACATGTAGTTACGGGCAATATGTGGCTGCATCGAACACACCAGCCATGACATAACCAAGGAATTATCCTATTCCCATTTGGAAAATTTGTATTTATCAGGTTTTGGCTTCCCCTCCTTACCAGTAATGAATTCCAACTTACCCCAACCTCCTATAGTAAGCTTGGCTGATTGGGACCACTCTACAAAGTTGGTTCCATCAAATTTCATAGTGGATTATCGTACCACTAGAGACATCAGCATTGCCAGAAGCACTCCAGAAATAGTCTATACTCAGGCAAGTCCATTAATTTGGATAGGTTTCTTGACAACTCTACAACACTCCAACAACCAACCAACAAAAACTAGACCCACCAAAACAGGGCAACACTCGGTTGGTGTCCAATAGGAGGCCAAAACTGAACTTACAGCAATATATGAGGGGAATAAAATCTTTGAAAAAAGATTAGGGTTTAGAAAATTGTGGAACCACTCCCCATTTCTTCAAAAACATCAAATGAATCAAACACAAGTTTCAAGCAAGTACCAATCTCAGATGAAGAGGAAAAAATCCAAACATCGAACCAATAATTTTTTGTAATTTTTGATTGTGAAATCTAGGAAAAATCATAGGAGCATCAGATAAAGATAAGAATCATACCAAAAATCCCTAAAATTAGGGTGCACCAAGGTAAACCAGTTTCAAGGGTTGCCGCTGATACCCATACGGACTGCTGACGTCATCTGATGGCGCTCTGATGCCATCAGGTCTTCTTGAGCTCAGGAGTTGACAAAAAAGGCTCTTCCAATATTCCTTCCCGCTCTTGTAAAAAGTTGCAAGAGTGTCAGAGGAAGTAGGGCTGTTCACAAAATGGTAAAAACTGATCAAACCAGCCCGACTCGAACCGATGGTGGTCGGTTTTCAAATAAATTAATTGGTTTTGGTTTTGAAATAATATAATCCAGTTGATCAGTTTGGGTTTTGGTTCATGAATTTGTAAACCGAGTAAAACCAACCCGAACCGAGGACATATCAGTGTAGAGCGTTAGGTAGCCTAACTTGTTAAAAAGGAAAATGCTCTCTCTCTCTCTCTCTCACATCTGGTCATGTCCCACTTTCCAATGTCCAATAAAAATATAAAAACACAAAACCTCTGTTTTAACCTAACACAAGAAAAGTAAACACTACATGTCTATCTATACTCCTAATCCTAGCCCCTACACCTAGATCCTACTCCTAGGCATAGTACAAATTTGAAGTACTCATTAAATAGTATCTATCAACCATTTTTTAATATCCATTATTAAATGTCAATCAAATTCCTCTAGTACCATTATTTTATTTTTTTATTAATTTATTTATTTCTTTATATTTTGATTTTTGAATAAAATATCAACACATCAAATAAAGTTTTTTTTTATTACTATTCTCCTAGAAATTTTAACTCTACAGTCAGAAAATAATAATTAATAAAAAATACTGCATAACGTCTGAAAATGGGCTTTTCTTTTAAGTCAAAATCTTTCAACGGTCATTTTCACAAGTCCTGAGAATGTAAAAAGTAAATAAACAAAAAAATCAATAAAAAAAAGAGATCCCGGTTTGGTTTAAACCGACCAAACAGAGCATCCAATAGCTATTATCAAAGATCAGTTTTTGGGTCGGTTTTGGTTGGCATAATAGTCAACCCAAGATATTCAGTTTGGTTGACAAAATCTGGTACAATCAAGCCAAACCAACTCGTGTACAGCCCTAGGAGGAAGAGAAGAAGAGAAGAAGAGAAGAAGAGAAGAAGAAGAATTATGGGAGAAGAGGGTGTCACTGTTTACACCCAAAATTTTTCTTTTTATATTAAAGAGAGGAATTACATTTATGCCCCTATATGGGGGCCCAAATACAAATAAGAGGAAATGACAACAGTGCCCCCATGGGTAGTGGCTTATCTAGATTGTTATGTTGCAGGAATTAGTGAAGTTCTGGTTTTTCTTGGGATGAATGAAATTAACTACATTCTAAGAGAATTTTGGATGAAAGTGTATTTCTTTTACCAATAACAAGGATTTATTGAAAAAGAAAGGGGGATAGAGATAAAAGCTCTGCATCCAAACAATAGGCTTGGAAAATAAAGAGAGAAATAAGGCTACATAGCCACATAGGTTGTGAGAAACTAAATTGTAGAAAATGAGACAGCTTGAGCCCCTTAAGGAGGAAAAGGAGCTCAGTTCTGTTTAAATTGTTTTCTACTTATGGACCAGGGAAAACAAAAAGATGATAATTCTCCCACCATCTTACAATGCACATCCAATGCCTTATCTGGCTAGGTTTCCAAGTTAATAGCTGTCAGGGTTCAGTCTAATAACCACTAGCCTAACATGACTCCAAGTTGTATGACTTCACATTAATGAAGGCATGGTTTTACAACTTGGGTTCAGTTTGGTTGCATTCATTTGCATTAGTATAAATGCATGGGAGTGCAATTAGGCTGAATGTAAATTCTGTTTACTTTTGCTTCAGATTTGACCGTGTTGTTTGTTTGTGAGAAGTAAAATAGGAAATTAAATGATGTGTTTCCCACCTTATATGCAAAAGAGTGGAGGTAGGAGGAGGGTTATTTGTTCAAGAGTGAGGTAGGAATCTGGATGATGTGGTCCCCACTTTATATGAGAGAGAATTGAGGTAGGAGCTAGGAGGAAGGTAGTGCAAAATTTGCATCAGCTTTTAAGATGCACAATTTTCACTGCCAAATAAGACAAAAGCCCAGTTTGGGAAGAGTACAAATACAAATATGTACAGTGAAAATACAAGGTTTTGCATTGTACATAATTGTTTTTGTACTCTTCTCAAACTGAGCCAAAAGTACAAATTTTTTATCAGATAAGAGTGAAAACCATAATTACAAACAAATGGATGCACAATTGAATCGAGTGCAAAATTTGTATTTGGTGATTTGTATTGCAAACAAACAGAGCCTTGGGATCAGATACTATTATCCGAAGGGAAGGGAGATCCATCATATGGATGGCCGAACCATGTAGGATTCCCGGGAATCCTACTCCCTGATTTAGAAAAACTACATTTTTCAAGGTCCGTTCTTGAAACAAATCAGACTAGTTCTTGAACCAAGATTAGGGAGACGTATACTTGATATGGAATCCACACAAAAAGCTCCTCCCAACGTAGGTGTTCACACCCAAAGAGGTTACCAAATCCTTCCTCTACTGAAGATGACACAACTTAGGGTGAGAAAGAATCAGCAGGGAGTTCTTTAGCAAGAATCGGACAAGGAGTGAGCACAACTTCAAGATTGATTCTTCTACCAAGAAACAATATCAAGATCAAATCTTGATCACTCCAATATGTGGAGATTGAATAAGGTAGGGCGGTAAGAGCAGAGAAAGAGAGAACTAGAAGCAGAGAGTAGTAGAACTGTGTAACCATTCTCCAGTTCACTCTCCTCTTTATAAATAACCCTTAAAGAGTCAACCTCCTAATCTAATTAGGAGTTTCTTGATCCAAATATTTATTTGGATCTGAACTCTTTAAGTGATAAGGGTAATCCCTTATCTTATCTACAAATCAAGATTACCTACTCCTAATCAAATTAGAAGTTTCTTGATCCAAATCTCTATTTGGATTTGGACTCTTTAAGTGGATAAGGGTTATCCTCCTATCCTGTTATGTTGATCCATACCCAGATTCGTCCCCTATTTGATTAATCACATTAAGTCCAGTTCGAATTGGGCTTTAGGCCCATTAAGCTTTCTGGTTCACATCCCTTTAAGTGTTGGCTAGTTTGGTTATCTTTGTATGGCGTGGGACCCTATCATTGATCTTCACATCAGCCACATGGGTTCAGCCCAGCCTGTGTTACAAGGCCTGGTCGAATTCACTATTGAATACAGTGAATCCTTGAGTCCATCAGTATGGGCTCTTAATGGGCCCAACATTTACACTAAATGGTCCTTTGGTCCAGCCATCTTATGAAGGCCCAAGGACTGTGGGCAGATGTGAGATTAGCCCATCAGGTTAATCATCCTTAAATGGTCTTACACTTAACCTCTCAACCCATAATGATCAAACACTGCTTGACAAGAGATGACCTCTCCCTCGGCTGCAAGGTACCGTGTTGCACTCTCTACTCACATGGATTCCGGGAATTAAAACATTTTGCAAACAATTTGTGAAACCATAATATATAAGTATATCTATATATAAATATATTTTGCAAAACAAATTTCAACAAGTTTGAAATCAACTGCCGATAGTTTAGGTTTCCATCGGAGAGAGTGCATTCCCCGATCATTCACTTTGTCCGACAAAGGGGCTGATCCTGTCATTATGATCACTCACTCAGGTGAATTCTCGGACTGTCCCAACATACCTAGGTTTTGACCCCCTCTAAGGATCTCACTGATTGGCATATCAAAGATAGCCCAATCCAACACCTAGTGCAGTATCATAATCGAGTCTAGGGGTCAAGTGTAACATTCCAGTTTTGCCCATCTATCTCCAAGGTCCAAGGCAATACTGGAATTTTGTCCGGTTTAGGGTTTCAAGAAAACCCACATTGCATGTACCTCAGGTCTCACCCTGGCAGCTGAGACAAGCCACCCCAACCCACTTGGCGGCACATCAGTGTCAACCTTAGCAGGATAAACCTCCCTAGATCTACCCAACAGCTGTGAAGATTCTAAACTGACACGAGTCTCATAAGTATCCAGTTTAAGGGTATTACACAGAAACAAACCAATATATAACACGAATCAATTATGTACTATTAGTCATTTACAATAAGTGCACCAGTACATCAATCTGATTGGAACTAAGGGCATACACTGTCTAACAATAGAGGCCTGACTTTGAAGATATTTATTGAAGTTGCCCTAGTGATGACAAGCATGAAACAACAATGAAGAAACATCTCTGTCAGATATTTTTCTTAAGAGTGAATTACCAACTTTTACTTGAACAGTTGAACTTGATCATATCTCTAGGGTCAATCAGAGAACCCTGAACTTCTCCAAGAAATGACATCAAATATTTACTTATCTTCTTGCTATGAACAATTGCTGGTAACCAATTTTGTCTTCACCAAATATCATAGCATGACTGAAGATATGTCGTCTTTTATTTTTTCATGTCTAGCATGTTTCTCCTTTTTTGGTCAGTTCTTAGTGAAGAGAATGAATTATGGAAGGGCCAAGGCTTCTTGAATAACCATGTCAGAGATCTGTTGTTGTCTGGGTGGGTATTTCATGAGACCTCTGTTCACATGTTCACTTCAACAAAGATAAAGTAACCTGAACTTCAGTGCCAGATCATATTTATAAGTTTGTGCTTAAACAAGTGAACTCAATTTCTTGGTTGATAGGCATGGATAACTAGTGCTATCTTACAATCCTTCTACTTTTTAATGGTTTGAGATTATATCACTATGCCATTGAGGAGGAGGAGAGTTTCCCAGAGCGGAGAGTTTGGAAAATAGTTTCTCCATTCAAGGTAGCCTTTTTGTTATGAACAGCCACCCTTGGAAAATGCCTAACAGCAGATATGCTTGCAAGAAGAGGTGTGGTGGTGGAATCAAGTGGATGTAGCATGTGTGGGGTGGCTTCAGAGGATGCACAACACCTCTTCATCCATTGCAAGCTCATAAGAATGGTTTAGGTGAAAGTTTTGGGGCTGTTTGAAGTCAGTTTCTGCTTTCCTAAAGATTTGAAATCCCTGTTGTGGTGCTGGCAATTGAATGGTTTGTCCAAGAGATGAAAAGTCTTGTTGGGACTCGGGAGTAATTCTGGCAGCAGTGATTTGGTCATGGACAGAGAAATAGGAGAGTTTTTGAAGATAAACACAATACAGTTGATACAATTTTGAAAAGCTTATGGGGTAAATTGTACTCCTGGGAATTAGTAAACAGACAGCTAAAGGATACATCTTACAGTTCTTTTGTTGATATTAGGAATCTTTATCTTAAGTGTAATCAGCTTCAAAATGTTTATCCCCCGTGCAGTATCTTATTGAACGGGCTTTGTATTTTTTGTTCAGTTTAATATAATACATCACCTTTTCTTAAAAATAAAAAATCACTGTGCCATTGGGGCAATCTCGAATAATCAGCAATCCTGGATTGCCTTCCCCGTCTTACTTACGCTTGTGTTCCCATTCAATTAACACGGATATAATGAATCACCTGTGTAAACATTTCATAGATTAAAATTTAATGTTTCAGATACCTCGTGAAAGATGGGAGTTGACATTCCTGAAGACAGAAAGTGAAAAATTATCAGTCAAAACATGTCTAAAGAGGGGAAGCTGTTATCTTGCATCCACGACTTTGCCTGAGGCGGCGAGGAGTTCAATGATCAAAGAGAAGATTGTATATACAATATTACCAACTTGGTTGTTCCTGATAATTGGCGGACCCAAGGAGTTTGGTATCAAGCATTGAGGTGTTCTTTTTGGGATTTCTTTTCTTTTATTTTCTAATGGAGTTGGTTCTTTCATTTGTCATGCTTTTCTTCTTTACCTTGGTTTATTTAGATTGCTTATAGAGTGCAAGTGTGGTTCTTGTAATTCCTTTTTGAAAAGTAAGTGATTAAAATGTAGAAGGGGTAGTATTTGTGTGCAAAGATAGTTGGTGATTTTGACTCTTCTTAAGGTTGGTTTCTGTCAACCAACATACAACCATTGTATATTCAAATAGTTCAAGATTTTACTTGGTTATAGTGATTTTAGACAATATTTTTTCCAGAATTTTCTACAGATCGAACTTCTTTGTTTCTTTTATTTCATGTTTTCTCTACAAAAGATGGATACCGAATTGCTCATATTACCACACCTCAATACTAGATGCATTTGGATGAAACTGATGGCTAGGTCTCTCAGTAGAACCAATGAGCTTAGTATTTTTATACGATCCTCCACTATAAAAATAACAGTTTTTGGTGACGTTTGTTTTGTGACATTTAAAAAAAACGTCGTTAAAATTCAACGTTTTCGTGACGTTTTAATAAAGGTCATGGAATATTTAGTTTTCATGACGTTTATCTTAAATGTCATTATAACCTTTTTTTTGTGACATTTATTAAATTTTATTGCGACATTCGACTTAAACGTCACTAAACATCTTTCCCGCCAAATATTTTTGTGACAATTGAGTTAAATGTCACAAAAAGTGAATAAATGTCACTAAAAAAGATTTTTTTCGTGATATTTATTTTACAAATGTCACAAAAAAGTAAAACTAAATGACGCTAAAAATGAATATCTGGTGACGTTTATTTTACAAATGTCACAAAAAATATATCTCTACCTAGAGGTATAAATTGGGCTAGCATGATTTTGAGCTGACCTGACTTGGCTCGACATGATGGACTTCGGCCATGGTAAGCATGACATGATTGTATAGGCTGTACTAAGCATGACCCGTATATATTATATATATAATATATAATAATTATAATATATATATAAAATTTCGATCATAATTAAAAAAAAAGAACTTGAGTAGAATTAGGGTTTCTCTACTTAGGGTATTAAGTATGCATTATATCTATTAAAACCCCTTATTTATATTCCTTACAGAAAACACTGTTTGATTTTGATTTTATGTGAAAGAACTACTTTGTAAGGGTTAAACTCAACAATAGGTATAAACAATCTCATCAACTTAGAGATTAGTGAGTTATACCCATGAGTGGGCTCCACAATTGGTAGATAGGTCATGGGATCCATACACCATTGGACACTTAAGTATTTTAAACGTACATATCTTAATAGTGAGTCTTGTTAATCAGTAAAAAATAAGACCCATTATACTGATTTGATAATGGGCATGGCCCACTTTAATATTTTAACATTGAGCCTTGCTAATAAGTGGAACCCACTATACTAATTTGATAGTGGGCATGACCTAATTTGATATTTAAATTAAATA
This sequence comes from Nelumbo lutea, assembly GCF_056320005.1. Lineage (NCBI taxonomy): Eukaryota > Viridiplantae > Streptophyta > Magnoliopsida > Proteales > Nelumbonaceae > Nelumbo > Nelumbo lutea. The sequence continues at coordinate 166,126,295 of NC_142684.1, read as the reverse complement.
TTTTAATAGTAGGCCCCACTGATGGGTGAAACCCACTATGATGACTTGCTAGTGGGTGTGGCTCTTCTTAATGTTTTAAACTTGAATATTTTAATAGTGGGCTCCATTGATGGGTGGGGCCACTATGATGACTTGATAGTGGGTGTGGCTTACTTTAACATTTTCTACTTGAATATTTTAACAATGGGCCTTGTTGATAGGTGGGACCTACTATGTTGGTTTGATAGTGGATGTGACTCACTTGAATATTTTAAATTAAAAAAAATTACAATGGGCCCCACTAATAGGTGGGACCCACTATACTGATTCGATAGTGAACGTGGCTTACTTTAATGTTTTAAATTTAAATATTTTAATAATAGCCCCGCTACCAAGTGGGAACCATTACGTTGATTGTGAACTCAAATATTTAAACAGTGGGCCCCACTGATATATGATATTTAAATAGTAAGCATGACCCACTTTAAACTTAAATGTAAGTGGGCCGACTATATTGATTTGATAGTGGGACCAATTATATTGCATGGGTTCCACCGAGCCAAGTTACCTAAAACTTGTTATAGATATAGCCTATTACTCATTATTAACCTTTGCTTTTGTTAATGGGGGTGGGACCCACCAAACAAAAAAGAAACTTGGAATTTTGTAACAGTGGACTATTCACTGCTTATTTTCCTTAGAGGTGGATAAAATCCATCGAATATTACATTCTAATTATTAAATTTTATTTTAGTTTATAGTGGTTGGGACCCACTAAACCAGCATAACTGTTATAACAGCGGATAAACTTGAATTTGGTGGACAGAATCCTCTCTCTATATATATAATATATATTAAGCATGACCCATTTTAAACTTAAATGTTCAAACAGTGGGCCCCATTATATTGATTTGATAGTGGGACCATTATGTTGCATGGGTTCCACCAAGCCTAGTTACTTAAAACTTGTTATAGATATAGCTTATTACTCATTATTAAGCTTTGCTTTTGTTTATAAGGGGTGGGACCCAGCAAGCAAAAACAGAAACTTAGAATTTTGTAACATTGGATTATTCACCGCTAATTTTTCTTAGAGGCGGATAAAATCCATCGAATATTATACTCTAATTATTAAATTTTATTTTAGTTTATAGCGGGTGGGACCCACTAAACCAGCGTAACTGTTATAACAGCGGATATACTTGAATTTGGTGGACAGGATCCACCGATTTCAACACTGTGAACTGTTGTTGCAAGGTAATTTGATGGGGATCCATTAACTAATAAAAATTCACAGCTGTCAATAGTGGGGGGCCATATTATATATATATAGCAGAGGTGGATAGGATCGAGATTGGATCTGCTCCTCACACTCCTCACAAGTTCCTCACACGCAGATCCTACCATGTATTGGGAATACCTCCTGTATTTATTAGTTATTATTCACATGAGATGTTCTTGATGCACGATGGATGTGCCTGTGCGGCACCCATTTGTGAGGAGCAGATCCTACTTTGGTAGGATCCACCGGTTGAGTTATCTTCTCAATGTGGATGATATCCACATCATGTGATAGTGGGTCCCTCTGTAACAGCTGGCAGAAAACTGAAAACAATGGATCTCAAAATTTTGTCAGTAACAAGTGGCAACATGTGCTATTATAGGTAGCAAATCAATACATCTGTCTCTCTTCTCAAGTAGATAACAGTGTTGCAATAGGGGGAATATGTACTGTTACAGGTGGTAAAATAGCACATTTATCCCATTTTTAGATGTATTGACAGTGGGTCCCAGAGGTTTTCTATTTACAAATGGCAAAATAGGCTGCAACAGTAATACATTTGTCCCTTTTTTAAATGGATAAGATCCATTGACAATGGAATTAATCCATTGAAAGTTCTTTTGAAGTGGATAAGATCCACTGAACATAACAATGGTTCCCAAGTATTAATCTCTTTTCTTTTTATCTATTTTATCACATTTTTTGTGGTTGATAGAATTTGCCATATATATATATATATTAATAAATTAAAATTAAAATTTATGTGAAGTGGGCCTACTATCATATCTGGCCCCTCAAGCGTTATATTATAATTTTTGATAAATCTCTTAAATTACCCCTATTGTTTATGAAATTAACAAATTATACCCTTATTGTTTAGATATTGTCTTGTGTCACTCTTAAGTTTTCTGACAATTGATACTCTCTTTCCATTCTCAGACCTCCCTCTCCCCCACTCGCCTCTCTCTCCTTTTTGCTCTATTCTCAGATCTCCCCTCCGCCTCCGGCTCTCAGCTTTGTGCAAAGTACCCTTATTCCCTAAAAATTCGTTGTCGGAGAAATACTCTTCTCAACTGTCGACCAAAAGTACCCTTATCAACTGTCGTTCAGAACAATGGTAAAAACATCATAAATGGTGGTTTTGGGGTTCCTTTGGCATCTTCCTGTAAGGACCACCATCCAAAAGTTGAGTTTGGATTCAATGTATTAATCCGAAACCCCTTTTGGTTGATAATACAAGGTTCTGTCCCGCTTTGGGTTGAGATGTGGAAAACTTTGTAAGAATCTTTACGTCACAGCCTATCACCTCGAATAAAAGAGAACTTGAAAAACATTTCTGAAACGGTTGTAGATGTTCATCTGATCTGTTTCATGGGGAGACTAGAGTTGGGGGATTCTTTTTTGGTGGAAGACACCGGACGGTGACTTGAAGTAGAAGACACGTTTAATTTTTGAAGGGTTACAGCCTTGTAGAGGATTCATTTGTAATCTTTTCCACTGCTAAAAGAACCAAGGGTTGCAGTCTTGCAGACATGCATGGGAGCTAGAACTTGGATTTAGTACCCACAACAAGGTTCTGTCAAATTATATGGATTTAAAATCCTCTGCAATAGTGGTTTAGGGTTAAGGGTATCATGGGCTGGCCTTTGCACTTATGATAAGGGCTATAGCTTAGGCCCGGGCCTGGGCTATAGCTTAGGCCTGAGCCTGGGCCGGGTTGGACCTAATTCTGGGCCAATGTCACTCATATATAAAATATTACATATCTATATATTAAAGGACATAACATGCATATAAACTTATTTTATACATTATATAATATAAAATATTACATATAATATAAATTATACATGTTATGTTATAATATTTATATATAAAATATATAATATAATGTAAAGTAACATGTATACATATGTATACATTATACACAAAATGTGCAAATTTAAATATATGCAGGCCGGGCTGGGCTTGAAGTATTAAGCCCAAGTCCAGCCCTAAATTTTACCGGCCTGATGTGGGCCTGGGCTTGGGCCGGGCCTGAACACAAAACCCAGGCTCAAGCCCAAAATTTTTGGGTTGGGTTGGGCTGAAATGATCATTGGGGCAAACCGAGGAGAACAACAGAAGGCAATTCAAAAGGTGTCTTCCGCAATTCAGAAGGTGAATGTATTGCCTGGGTCTTATGACTGGTCAAGCTACAATGAATAATCCCCACAATGACAAACAGAAATGACCAGCCGCTCATAGATCTTTTGATGGGACCTCCTCGTCAGTGAGAGATATAGTATCGAGGATGTCGTTCAAGCCAATGTTTAAAATGTCGATGTCAATGGAAAATGTCGCTTACAAAATATAGGACATATGTCGGAAATATCAAGGGAAAATATTGTAAAAATTAGAGACATTGTAGAAATATTATGAAATATGTGAAAATATGCAATGATTTTGTAAAACGATAAAAGAAGCATTAATACATATTTCTAGACTATTATCTTATTCCCAACCATTATATAAAGCTAAGAAACTAAGATCAATAACAAATTAGTAAATGACGACTAATTTATTCATTTTGATGTTTTTACTGATATTTTCTTTTCTTATTTTTAATTCTGATTTATTATAAATTCTAATATATTTATTTCACACTAGTAAATACAAATACATTTATTCTGATTTTTTAAATATTAAAGTTATAATACATTATGTTTTATTATAAATTAATAAACTGATTATCCTTTTTGTAGTATTAAGATTATGATAAATTTTGATTTCTTATAACTTAATGAATTTATTATGATTTTTAATACTAAATTTATAATAAATTATGATTTAGTATAAAATTTAATAAACATTTTTTGTTTTTAATAAATATTTAAAAAATACTAACTAGTTAATATTTTATTACTTGAAAAATATTTTATGTTTTATATTATAAAGTAATTAATTTATTCTTTTGTTTTTATTTTTTGTTAACTATTTTTTATAAACATTTTATTCGAAATATTAAATAGAAATTATTAATGGAATAATTTATATTAATTTATTATATTATATTAATATGATATACTAATATATTATATTATTAATGTACATTAGTCGACATCCTGTTGCCATAATAGGAAAAACTGTCTTTTTGGTTATTTGGACTGATTTGGTCGATATTTCCAAAATATAGGAAATGTCAACCAAAATAATGTAATTTTTATATTACCATCCATTTTCATGTGGGTGAGCCTCGACATTGACATATATCAGACGACATTAGCGAAATTTTGCAACATTTGAAACCATGGTTCAGGCAGTTGTTTTTTCTCTTTCTACAAGAAAACCCAACTTCCCCAAGACTTGTATTGTAACCCAATCTCTGATCTTTTGGTTCACAGAACCATCAATTAGTATCAATGGCGCAACTCCTACTCAATTCCCAATATTCGGTTAAGACCATCAAGGGCCTTCTCCCTAATAGAAGACCCTCAAACTCCAAAGTCCTAGCCATGGCCACGTTATTACCAATTGGTGGTTTCCTACTTATGACTTACCCTTGTAGAACTAACCCTAACTAGCACGATCATTGGCATCAGGGTGGCGACACCACTCTTCGTAATTTTCAGCCCTGTGTTGGTCCCTTCAGCTATCACCATTTGTTTAGCAGTGATGGGGTTACTTGCGGTGGGTGCCTTGGGGTTGGCAGCATTATTGTCTGTCTTGGTTACTGAAGTACTTGTGTGGGACGGGAGGGACAATGACTGGGAATTTGGATTATGTGAAGCAGCGCATGCGGGAGTTGCTTTCCAGCACTGATTTGGTGGGATCATGGGTGATGATGAAACAGGGGCGATAGCCATCGGCGAAGGGCTCCCTCCCTCTCTTTCTCTCTTCCTCCCCTTCGCTCTCTCTCTCTCTTGTCCCTGTTTCATCACCACCGTTGCTGCAAGTTGCAGCAGCGGTAGACCTCCACACATTCGGATACAAATGGCTAAGTTTTCTTCTCTCTCATTCTCCCTTTGATTCTCTTTCCTCCATCTTCATCTCTATTCATCGTCTTCTTAACGGTGAATAGAGAACTACCACTGGCATCATCATATTCAGAGAATGTCTGTTGTAGAGAGAGAGGCCAGTTCTGTGTTGGTGAGAAGGAAAGAGGGCCGACTCTAGCACTGGCAACCGTGTGGCTGCTGTTGCCTGCGATCACGATACCAAAATCACCGTCACGGTTGCAACTTCCAACAACAGTGATAAACAATAAGGGTATTTTAGAAATTTTAAATTAATTACCACTCACGTGATATCACATGTGAATAGAATGTGACGGAAAATTAACGGTAAGGGAGGTTTTAGACAATTGTCATAAAAGTTAAGGGTACCGCAATACAATATCTAAATAGTGAGGGTACAGTTTGTTCATTTCGTGAACAGTAGGGGTAGTTTAAGAGATTTACCTTATATATATATTTTTTACATCATATATATTATATATTTTTAATCCTGAACATATAATTTTATTTTGAATTTTATTATATTATTTCGTTTTATTATTGCATATATACACACTTGTATATTGCATATATTATTTGAGTTCTTTGATTTTTTAGTTTTTTTATATTTATAATATATTATAAATAAATAAATATATAATATAAATACTAGGAATGTGTGTATATATATATATATATATATATTATAAAAATAGTAACTTACACAATATATATTTAATATTTTATTAGTAATTATCAATTAATTAACTAGATAGTTGATTACTATTCAAAAATAGTTAACCAATTAATTAACCTTGAAGGATGGCTTGCAGCTAGAGATCTCAATAATAGGTCCGGTTTAGCATGGGTTTGCCTCAAACTAACCTAAGGTTGTCAACAAGTTTGATCTAGGTAGAAGCAACCCCATACACATTGTTAATTGAGAAAAATTGTAGACCCATAACCGCTCCAATTGATACTTGGGTCTATTGGGTTTGAATTTGATAGATTTGAATATACTAAAAACTATATTTGTTTATTTAAATAATAATTTAAAATTTAAAATTTGATAATATAACCTTAATAAAAATTATAAAATTTACTAGGAGGCCGTTTGAAAAGTCTTTTTGGGAAGATCTTTTTGTAGCTTTGACAGTCAAAAGACATATTGTGCTCTTGCACTAAGATCTGAGCAGCTTGAAGCTCGTTTGGTTAAGGCATGTCTTTCCGCACGTCCTTTCACGCGAGGACGAATAGAAAAAACACAACAACTCCAAATCGCCCAATTTGGACTTCTCACATCTTTTTTGGCATATCAGCTTTTGGCGGCTAGATCTACCGCAAACCAAATGAGAAAAGATTGAATCACAATTTGTTGGGCTTGTAAATAGCCAATAGGCCACACAAAAAAAAATGCCAAATGAGGCCTGAATTATTTATATATTAATAAGCTAAACTTTTTAACTAATATTATCTTATTTATTATCTATCAAATCTACCATTTATAACATAAAATATGAATCGATTCGGGACAAGAAAAAACCGAAATCATCCCAATTATTAATCATGACAAAATCATGAAATCGGAACCACTATAATCTGCTTGGTTGGTTTAAGTTTGTTGAGTACGTCTGACCCATTGACAACCCTACCCTAACCTAATTCTCTCTAATGTCCCTACATAAACCAAACTTGAGCCAGCTCAATAACATGCATTTTTTTAACTTGGCCCAACTCAAAAGGGTTTAACCTAATTTCAACCTAACCCAATCCACAACCTTTTAATTTTATTTTTATAACATATTTTGAAAACATAAAATCTATTATTTTTTTTACAAAATAAAAATTTATTATTAAGGCAAAAAAGTTTTTTTTTTGAAAAAATATTGTGTCAAGGAGCCTATGACCTATTGGGATGCATAAATCTCATAAAATTACCCAAAATAAAAAATTCATATCCAAGCGCAAAGCTATGGCCTTTGGAATTATGCATACACTTAATGTGCAACCAATGAATCAAATCCTTGGGTTGAAAGTGTCAATGGTTCAACCATTCGGGTCAGACAATTTTTTATCAATTACCGAATTTTAGGAGAATCAGACCCAAAATCATGGTTGTGTGACAGTTTAGATAGTTCAAGCAATCAGGGCAATTAGGGTGTCAACGGGTTGGATCCAAGTAGAACTGGAATCGATCTGACAAGAATTATTAAGGACCCAGAACCAAACCAGACATGATAAGGTATGTAATTCTAGACACAAACCCAGATCGATTGGTTCTCGGGACAATCGGTCTGACCTGATGGACTTAATTATAATAAACCTATTGAAAATATTGTATATATAATATTAATTTATTTAATATATTATACATTTAATACATCTGTGTATATATGTTATACACAGATTAATATATACTTAATTAATATATATGTATAATTATATATTAATTATATATACTTAATTAATTTATATATATATATATATATATATATATATATATATATATATATATATAATTTCATATATCGCTTGGGTCAGGTTTGAATAGATCTGGGACGAGGTGGAATTGGTTCCGATCCAATAAGCGGTGTTTTCAACCCACCGTTGGCCTGATCGGTTGAACCATTCGAGTTATCTCCCAGCCAGGGTTCTGGGGTCTAGTTCTATTAAAACCGGTCAATCAGTCAAAAACCATCTAACTCTGCCAGTTCAACTGTCAACCCGTTCAGCCTAGTGTTTTCAACTCAACCGGTTGAACCATTTGTACCATTACTTGGCCAAGATTCTAGGTCCGATTCAGTCAAGACCCATTAGGCGGTAAAAAACTATTGACTTGGTCAAGAAGCGTTCGACCCAGCCGGTTTGATCCGGTCACCGGGTTGCGGGTTGCATACTCAATGTATGCAAAGTTTTAGAGGCCATAACTATGCACTCTGATGTCCGATGGTCAAAAACTTTTGCGGGTTGCATACTCAATGTTTGCAAACTTTCTTAGAAACCCCCTTTTTTGGCCTCAAATTGCAATTTTTAATATTTGTTATAAATAAAAAAATTAAAAACTGAATTAAAATACATAACTTAAATATAAAAATACATATAACATATGTAAAACATATTTATACATTATTTATAGATTAAATATATATTTATACACATATATATGTATATAAATATATATACTTAATACATATATATGATGACATAACACAGTCTAAACTGTTCGACTCGGCCAGTTGAACCGGTGACCCGTGACCTGGAGGCAAAAACGGTTGGCCTCTGGGTTGGTTTTTAAAACATTGGTTCGACCTAGTTTATGGGTTACGAGTTGCACACTCAATGCATGCAAACTTTCGGAGGCCATAACTTTGCACTCTGATGTTCGATTGGGGTGCTTTTTTTTTTGATTTTGGGTAACTTTTCGAGATCTATGCATCCCAATGCGCCATTGCCCCTCTATTTTCGCAAAAAAAAATCCCTTTTTGGCCTTAAATTGTAATTTTTAATATTTTTTATAGATAAAAAACTGAATTAAGATCCAAGCCCAACTCTGGTACAAATTCAATTTGTGCTAGTTCGAGCTTGGGTTGGTCCCGCCCAAATTACACCCCTAGTTCTTGATATCAGAATCGACCCAACCGGTTTGGGTCCTTTTGGTCCAACCCCACCCGTTGATAGCTCTAGGCTAGATCTGTTCATGGGCCGGGTAGCCCGATGGCTCAGCCCGGCCTGCACCCTGGTCGGGCTTGGTCATGTAATTAGGCCTGCGGGCCTGACTTCGGGCCTAACATAGTAAGCCCGACTATTTTCGGGCTGGGTTCGGGATTTGTCAAAAAAGCCCAGTCTGACCCGACTCAACATTATAAATTTTATAAAATATATAATATGTATTTTATATATTATATAAAATATATAAATAATATAATATTTATTAAAATATATATTTATAATTTAATATATACATTTTTTATTCTTTTCTTTATAATCTCTCTCTGTTCAGCCGCTAACAGTATGGGCTAAATTTCGAGCTCGGGCCCAAGTTGTAGGCCCGATCGTCGGGCCGGGCTCGGGCTCGGGCCTTAAAAAATTCTGTTAATACTGACTGAAAGCCCGGCCCTGCCCGGTCGATGAACAGGTCTACTCTAGGCCAATGGTGGGTTGAGACTAAGAGGCGGGGACACGATCATATTGTGGTCTTTGTTTACATTTGGAAGGGAGGGAAAAAGCCCTCCATTTGATCTTTCTAACCCCTGTGACAAAAGGAAATAGGGAAAAGAAAGAGACGCTTATCTTGGAAGAGAAAATGAAGATGGAGAAATTCCTTCAGCATTGCAGAGCTTAATCTCAGACGAACTGGATTATAGGTATGGTTTGTTTTCTTCTTCTTTATCGGTCATCTGTATCTCTGTTATTTGTTAGCAGCTCAAACGAATTGTGTTCTTCTTCTTTATTATTTTATTTACTTTTCTATTCAAACTTGTTATTGAACAACGACATAGCAGCAACTTGAACAGTTCAGCTAACCTCCTTGTATATCTCATCTTTCTTTTTCTATCTTTTTTTTTTTTTTTTATATATATATATATTTTGGAGGACCGAAGACTTTCTCATTGTCATCTACAATTGTGCTGTCTTTGAAATCCCAAGTTTCAAACAGAAAACTTTGGCTACAGGTATGTGGCTACTAGCCTTTTCATTGAAAACTCTGTTTTTTTTTTTTTAAATATATGTTTGTTAGTTTTACTATAGTAATTTAAAAGTCCAATCCATTAATGTTGGTTAAGAAACATTCTATGCATTTTTCAAAATTAGAACCTCTTACCGAAAAACATCCTTTATTCACTCAAGCTTTTATTTTGTCATTGTCTCATCATATTTGCACCATACGCTACCTAGATTCAGGAGGGTGTTGCTGCACATAAGTTGTAGCTCATAACTAGTAGCCACAAATTAAGAACAGTCAGAGATCTTGTTGTATGACACTGAGCTTCAAGAAATTTCAGAAAATCAATGTTACCAGATGCTTGAATGTATATTCCTTACTGTGAAGAACAGTCACATCCTGGATACTGAACTCTCTAGTCCTTGGCATATCTGGGCAACAACAGATTTTTTCTTTTTTTCCTTTTTTTTGATGTTAGGACCATTATAAAGATCAATAGATCCTATTCAGAATTTGAACCTGCATAAGACATCTAACAGTGGTTGATAACCTGCTCAAGGGCTGCAGAGTAAGGATCTTGAGACTTTTATTTTGTACAAAAGCCTACTTTATGGCTCAAGTAGCCCCCGTCACTAGTTTTGGAAGCAGACTTTGGGCTCTTTACGCCTTTTCCTACAAACCAGCACTATTGGTAAATCCACCCCATTATAGAATTCAACAACCGAAATTAGAAATTCTTCCCCAGTCACATCCTGGATTCTTGGGATAAGAAGTAGCACTCAATTCTACCCTAATACACCGCCAAAATAAACTTCAACCCAATCAGCCATAAAAATTAGCAAATAATGTTGCCCTCCAAAATCAAAATCAACCCTATACCCTCAGGCGTCAACCTCAGCTTTTCTCATATGTTCAAATAGCAACCGGCCTACCTTGAGGTCCAAACTGCCACATCTATTTATAGCTCCACCTTGAACTCAAATACACCTAGGGGTCTCAATTGAACAGTTTTGTGTTGGAGCCTGTCCAAATCAAAATCAATTTGTAAGTTTGTAATTAGGTCACCTTTTTTTTTTAGTTTTGAAGGCCCTAGGCCATGAACTGTGAGCACCCCTATTGAAAAGACAATCTCGTGCTGTAAATGCCAAAAATAAAAGTTCGGCTTTTAGATCAAATACTTTGTGAATGACTATGCAGATGATGAAACACTCCTTTGAACTGAAAATCGTTCTATAAAGTCATGAATGTGTAAATGAAAAAGTCACTAATTGACAATGAATGCATATAAGTGTTTTTGGGTGTTTAATTAACTTCAACTGGTTCTACCTCTATGTTTTGTGTCTTTGAAAGCTCATTATTATAGTACATATATGAACTAGCAAAATGAATGAGTGAACTTCCACTCATCCTAGTGACTGAAATGATGAAACACTTATTTTCTATGATCATTCTTTGTGTGCATTCCATGTGCCAATCCTGCTTTTGATTTACCAAGTTCTTTTCTTTAAATTTAGGTTGTTATCCATGCTCCAGACTTATTCCGCTTTTAGTTTTATATTCTTTGTAAATGGTTGGAAAGTCTCAAATGAGGGGTAGTTTGTCCTCCATATGCAGTGTTTTGTTAAGAGCTAGATATAACATTGGTCAGTAGACAACATTACATCCAAGACTTCTTTAATTGATTTCCTTACAAAAATTGTTTGTTAATAATGACTAGATGACTAAGTTGTTTGAAGAAAACCTTTTTTTGGATAAAACCTAAATACATCTAAAGTCTTTCTTTCTCTCTCTCACTCACTCACACACACACACACACACACAAACACCTACCTTACAATATTAGTCTAGAGTTGATTTTATGGAAAGTCATTTGCAATCTCATGTCATAAAACAAGTGATGTTATTTAACTCTTAGCATGGAAGAAAACTACCATCATCTGATAATATGTAAATTTGGGTCCACCATAACATGTAAAATCCTCCTAGTTTGAATAATTATGTTAAATGGATCCTTCAAAGTGGCCCAAATACCAGCACCCAACAACATTAAGCATAAATGCTTAACCAACGATCAGTCATGGCAAGGAACAACAATGAGGAGGTATAATTGGGCAAGCTACCCTAAATCAAGTTCCTATTTTTCTATAAGTCTAATATGTCAAACCAATGCTGACTTTTTAAAAGGTAAAATAAATTAATTCAATTCTAATAATTGCATAAACAACACAATTCAAAGAATTTGGCTTAGAAGACTGTACTAGTTAACATTTTTTTTTCAGAGTTAACCTTAAAACTTCATATTACCCTGATTCAATTTTGCAAAAGATGCCAGCAGTCAAATGTAAAGAAATTTGAAGGTTCTGGTGCAAGGTAACTATATTAATGTTTGTGAATCTACTTAAATCGCTGATTAATAAAACTCTTGCACAACCACTATAGCCTAACAAATTGTAACCTTATTGAAAGAGGCCCATGATCTGACACCATGGAATTCAGTAAAAACAACAAAATTCTATCTATTTATCATTTTGGTTAAATCCACAATGAAATTTGGTTAATCTGGTTTATTTAGTTAACCATTTTTCAAATATGAAAACCAATAACCAATAACTGAAATAACTGAAATTGAAATTTTCGGTCTATTATTTTGGTTTTAACCGAATAATGCTCACACCTATTTGTGAGGGGGGGGGGAGAGAAAATGATGCCTTTGTATCAATTTGTATGTGATATGTGTGCTTGATGAATTTGATATTGTGTATTTATGCATATATTTATATATTTGGTAGCTAAGGTTCCAACCTAATCTGATAGAAAGGTTGATCAAATGAGAGTCAAATGTGTTGGACCATTTGGATTCCAAACCATGTTTCAATGTGGAAAATTCTATAGTGGTTTAGAGTTATCCAAGGGGGTCTTCACCAATAGGGATGGAAACAAGGCAGGTTTAGGGAGAGTTCTGTGAATTTCAGACCCTATCCTCCTCCCTAGACGGCTAGACCTCCCAACCTGTACCCTCACCAAAAGACACAATGGGTTGGATTTTAAGAATCCAAACCCTCTCTGCACATGAAAGATGCAAAACCTGCCCAAACTCTACTTTGTCCACATTTAAGGGTGGGGTAGGTTGGGTTCAAAACCCGCATCTAATTTCTTATTATATATATAAGAAATAAACAAGTAAAACAACATGAATAAACAACAGATTTTTCAATTATTTGATTAAAACATGTAAAAAATGCACAATCTAATCAATTATCTTTCACATAAAATTCAAAATACTATTAATTTCAACAGTCACTACATAAGTTCATATACTTTTAAAGAATATATGGGTTGGGGAAGGTTGGGTTTAGCCTAATACTGCATCTTTCCTGTACCTGTATGGGTTATATATAAAATCCCAAAAGCTGTCTCTGTCCCAAAATCCATTTCTCAAGAAAAAAACACACCCCATTGAGATGGATAGGATAGAAATTGCCATCCCTATTCACCAACGGGATAATTTTTGTTTTTTTATTTCTAGAAGATAACAGACTAGAAAAAAGGGAAAAATGTATTCTCTAAACAAAGTGAGAATTTTCAGTTTGATTCAGAAAACAACCTTATTTCTGAAATCAACAAAATGACGCTTTTCAAACAAAAAACATGTTAATTTTCATTTTCAATAGGCTGACGTGAGCTTTATTTGGTGTTTGAACCACCAAAACCTCCTATATAATATACCTTGTTGCAAGTTCTGCTAAAGCTCCTACGGATCATATACTAGTCTACAGCCTTCCTTAGTTCTGCTATGATTCTATACTGTAAGATATGTTTTGGACAGTATGATAAGAGGTGGGACCCCAATATTGAATTTAAAGAATTTCACTGTTTCCTTTCAATGCATTTAAGTTTGGATTAATATACATTGATACTTTTTGATACTATTGTATAACTTGCGTGGACACACACCTTCCTTTTGGTTTGAAAATCTGTGGGAACTGGGAAGCTCCTTACTAGCAAACTCAATCCATCCACATGATTTGATGTTTAATCTGATCAGTTGAAGTAAGCATGGACCAAGCTCTAACCTAAAAGTGTCAACAAGCCTAGATTGGGCTAAGTTGCTAATTGCAGCTGTAGGGGCCATACCACTACAGGTCTGCTTCTAGCTTTTTATATGCACTACTTGGTACTTGTAAGGGCAGTTGGCTTTATCAGAGCTGCCGACAGATTATATGGAATTCAAAAGATGTATATTTTAATCTGCTTCTAGCTTTTTAATCTGATAGAAAAAGAAATGTATCTTAGAGTAATACTTGTTTGCAGATTTGGTAGGTATTGGATTTACTCAAATGTGAATCATTATTAGACAGTTATCTTTGTAAAGATGTATGAATGCATGTGTAAATTGAATTACTTACAAAAAGCTTCTTTTCTATGATGGCAGGCAACTTTTTTACTTTAGTAGGACCACCTTGCATTTACTTCAAACATATGTAGGTATAGAACTACATAATACCTTTGTGGCAATGCCATTTCTTGAAAGAAATCAGCAGGAACTATCAGATTTATTTTGAAACAGTACATATACTTGCTTTCTCCATTTTACAAGGTTCAATGTCCAAACTACTCTTGTATGTGTGTGATGATCCAACCTGCTTGGGAAATGATACATGATCCTCTGAATTACAATCATTCCCTTGAACTCCCAAACCATTATAATCATCATCCCTATCTTTAGTTGTTTGTTTTTCATGGATTCTACTAGTTGGTTAGCTAATAAATATGAACACAACATTTGGATTTCAATGTTTCGAGATGTGTGTTAATGGACTTGATTATATTAGTTGGTTAACCACTATAATCATCATCAATATTTCATTGAATCGTGATAAATAAAGCTTCACTGGATTCTCTTACCAAATTTTCTAAGGTAGCAATCTTCCAGATGTGATCCTCAATCACATTGATTCACCTTTTAATCATTCAAATGTTCACATGTAGGTTGCAACAAAATAAAATCTTGATTCATTTACCATTGTCTTCATCATCATTCAAAGCAGTTCTCTCGAGCAAACAAGCACCCATTTCCAGCAGTGACTCTGAGAATTCTGAAATAGATAAAATTAAGTTAAATGAAATCTTAAATGTAATGCTGTTGCTGGGAATTAAGGTAGTCTACAATCAAAATAGAAACAGGAAATGGGTACATAAATCACCATGATCTAGTTCAAAACTTAAAGCAGGACTTTTAATTTGGAACCTGAATAAGTTCATCATTCCTTCCCACTCATCGTTGGAAAAAAACACGTTCATCACTCCTTCCCGTCCCATAGATCGTGCCATCCATGGTTATTCTTAAAAATTTCAGAAGTCAAGTAAAGTTTGGATAAGTAATTCCACTTGCAAGTGCATCAAACCATCAATGTCACTTGAGATGGCCATTTCTTGGCCAGAATGGTATGATTATGTGGAGATCCCTGAGGGAAACTGTTATTTGAGCAGCCCAAGAAGAGATGTGTATTAGAATCTTTGGGTACAAGAATAAACCTATTGGGATCTGCCCAACTCAGGAGATGCTTCTAGGGAGCTCTGCCTCCTAAGAAGGAAAATGGAGAATGGTTATTCTTGTTCAGTGTGAAAGAAGTGAGGTAAGATCTATTTATCTTGACTCACTCACATACAAAGCACTACTACAAGAGCTGATTCTTCCAGTGGTCTTGATTCACATCTGATAACTAACTCAGATCTGCCCTTGCTGGCATGGGCTACGTGAATACACATGCTTCAAAGAGTTCCTGTGCCTGGTATGAGTACCCAAGGTTCCCTTGGTATCTGATGGGCCCTAACAAGGGAACAACCTTCAGATATACTAATCAAGCTGATCACTATCAGAGTGGCTTACTGGATCCATGCCAGGGAATAATTCAAGGACACTAAATGTACCCATCAGTTCAGTAATGGTGCCCACCTCCTAAGTGCACCCATCTAAGTCCATTTGATGATTGCTCTTCAGGAAACCCGGGCCATTAGGCATATTAGGTGCATTCAGAGAATGTCAAGGGGCTACAATTTCTATATATATATTCAGACCTACTGGAAATAGGGACTCAATTTGAACCTTGGGAATTCAGTAATGTGATAGATTTGGAGATTTCCTTTGGAAGGAGTGGATTGATGTATATGTTGTACATGAAGCTGAATGCCTATAATAGTATACTTTACCTATTTCAAAAAAAAAAAAAAAAGCTTATAATAGTACCTTTTTGCTAGGTTTTTAAAACCGGTCAGGGGACCATTTTCTGGTTTGGCAGTTCAACTGTCTGGGTCGAACGGTTCGACCCGTGATGTCATAAATCAATTAAAAATAAAAAATATTTATAAATAATAAAAATAGCATAAAATTAAATAAAATACAGAAAAAATACAGAACATAAAACTGTGTAAATACAAAAAATAATAAAGTACAGAACACAGAAAATATCAAAACACAAATAAAATACAGAAAAAACACAAAAAATATATAAAATATACAGAAAAATAAAACTATCTAAATAAAAAAAATAAAGTACATAATACATAGAAAATACAAAAAGTACAGAAACATTCTAAAAAATACAGAAAAAAACACAAAAAATAAAAAAAATACAGAAAAAAACACAAAAAAATAAAAAAAAATACAGAAAAATTAAACATAAATTAGGATGTGTTTAGTCATACTCATACATGTGCAGAAAATACAAAAAAATCCAAAAAACTACAGAAAAAACTCAGAATTGTAAAAAATACAGAAAAAAACATAAAAAAAAGAAAGTAGGATGTTTTAGTGATATGTGGTCAACCATATGTTTTCAGAAAATACAAAAAATTGTAAAACTACAAAAAAAACACAAAAAATTGAGTTCATATAAACAAAGAGTTCACTAAACTTACTAGTTCATATAAACATATAGTTGACAATTTGCTTATCTAGTTCATATAAACTTACATATGTTTTCCTAAAGTTTAAACAATTTGCTTATCTAGTTCATATAAATATATAGTTGACTAAAGACTCCAAACATTGCTTTCCTAAACATTCATGCTGTAAATTTAATCACCAATCATATTATAAACTGTAAATTTAAATGATTGATTAATAATATTACAAACTGTCCTTTTGAACTACCTAATCGGTTACAATCAAGGAAAAGCTTCTTTCAGAGGTTTCTGCTGATCTTTACGTTAGATCAGCAGTTCTAAATACATATGACAGAATTAAACAATGACTGCAGGCAATCCAAAATCTTCCATCCAATCCAAAATCTATTGCGTTCATCTGCGTTTTTTTTCAAAGGTTGGGGATGATTAAAGTTGCAAGAGCATAAATCAAAAGACACTAGCTCTTTTCTCTTTTCATTTTTTATTCTGTTTTGAAAAAAATAACACCTTCAAGCTGTAGGATCTATAATCAAAAGTTACTTAACCCAATGAACCAAACCATATATGAGCAGCATGGAGCTATCTCCTACTGATCTCTCGGTGTTATGATTGCTTGAATTGGATGGAGTTTGGTGGTGGTCAATCCAAGTGTGTCAACATTCTCCTCTCCTGGTTGAAGTCCCCACTCAAAATCTTTTATCAACCTGCCTATAGCCGTGCAAGAAATCAATGTTGCCTGCAAAGAACCTGCACAGACTCTCTTTCCAGCTCCAAAGGCCAGTCTCATACAGGTCCGTAGGATCATACTTGCTCGAAAGAAACCTCTTAGGCTTCCATAGTTCGGGATCCTCCCATTGATTCTTGTCCATGTTGCACCCATAAATGTTTATTGCAATTTGTGAATGTTTCACCAACAAAACCAAGAGTGATGAAAGCCTGAGAGGTATCAACAAACTATATAACAACAACAGTATCAACAGCACTCACCTCACTTTCAGCAGGGACATGGTACCCTCCTAGTTGAGTGTCTTCATTCACATTACGCAGCGGAACTATTGGAACCGGAGAATGCCTCCTCAAAGTTTCATGAAAAACAACATTCAAATAACGTAACTGTGACAAATGCTCCTCGGCAATCTTGTCAGACCCACAAATATTTTTTATTTCATGATACAAGCAATCCTGTAGGTTAGATGGAATGAGAATTATGTGGCATTCAAGCAGTGATTAAAGAAATAATGGAGCATTCTTTTGAGAAGATGATGACCTGGCGCATTGGGTCTTTGGCAAGTTCATACATCGCCCACTCTGTAGTGACCAGGGTGGTATCAGAGCTCTCAATAATTGTCTCCAAATTAGCATAAGTAGTTGTTCATCTGTGAGCGTTTTTGCTTCGGATGACAAGAAGTCAAGGTAACAGTTTATTTCCTATTCCAAACCCATCAAAATTACAAAAACTTCCAAAATGGAAAGAAACTGGATTGAGAAATACTGAAATAGTTACCTCTCCCATGGAAATCCGTTTCCTTTGTTCTTCAATGAGGGCCTTTATCACTGCTTGTCTGCGCACATACATTTGTTGGATTTTCATTTCTACGCTCTTATTAGGAACCCATCTTAGTTTGATTAAATGCAGTCCAATTGGCAGCCCTAGGTCCTGGTCAATCACATCAATATTCAATATGGTTATTAAAGTAGCTGGGATTGGGTAGAAGGTAGAAACAGACAAACAGATAATATATCCACTAATTAGGATCCTGATCCTTGTAATGCTGATGTATTTATTGACTAAGTTGGTGTTAATTGTGTTCAGTTGTTCAAATGAATTTCAACTTATCAAAAAAAAAAAAAAGAAAATTGTGGAATGATGGAAGGAAACAAAACCACAGCACGAGCGTAAGAAGAGAAGAAATGCACTGTAAAAAAATATATAGCAAAGATTATATATGGTTGCAGTCTACACAACCCCTCACTAGAAAACCCGTCTCTGGATACACCCTCTCTCATTCACAATATGTTTTATACATTACTTATAGGCTCTGGGTAACGAAGTCGAATCATCCATTTACGTGGAGGATCTTGGAACCAGACTGTCAATAGAGGAAATCTTTAAAGTGTTAGTGGTGGATCCAATGATGGGTGCAATTGAGGTGTACTGGAGAGACTTCTTCCCATATAATAATAATAATAATAATAATAATAATAATAATAATAATAATAATAATAATAATAATAATAATAATAATAAAAAGTGCAAGTGGATCTAAGTGTAAGTGCAAGTGGGAGCTGTTAGACAATTTTTTGTATGCTCTTAGCTTCAATCAGAATGATGTACATTATGAGTTTATTGTAAATGAATAAAGTATATATTTGATTCATGTTCCTGTGGTGTGTTTCTGTGTAATACCCTTAAATTGGACACTTAATGAGACTCGTGTTAGTTTAGAATGTTTACAGCCGGTGGGTCAGTCTCGAGAGACCTATCTTGATATGGCTGACATTGATGTACCACTAAATTGGTTGGGGTGGCCTATCTCAGTCGCTAGGGTGAGCCCCAAGGCACATGTAGTGTAAGATTAATTGAATCATTGAACCGGACCAGATTTTCAATATTGCCCTGGACCTTGGAGATTAATGGGCAAAACTAGAAAGTTACACCCGACCCTTAGACTCGATTATGACACTGCACTAGGTGTCGGATTGGGCTGTCTTTGATATGTCATTTAGTGAGATCCTTAGCGGGGGTCAAAACCTGGGTATGTTGGGACAGTTTGAGAATTCATCCTAGTGGGTGATCATAGTGACAGGATCAGCCCCTTTGTCGGACAAAGGTAATGATCGGGGATGCACTCTCATTGATGGAAATCAAGACTGTCGACAGCCAATTTCAACCATTGAGATTTGTTTTGCAAAATATATTTTATATGAGATATAAAAGTATATATATTATGGTTTCGAAATGTTTGCAAGAAGGTTTTAATTCCTAGGATCCATATGAACAGAGAGTGCAATATTGTTCCTTGCAGCCAGGGGTGAGGTCCTCTCTTGTCGGGTAGTGTATGATCATTATAGGCTAAGAGGTTAAGTGTAAGACCATTGAGAATAATACCTGATGGGCTAGTCTTGCATATGCCCACAATCCCTGGGTGTTACAAGGTGGCTTGGCCCAGGGACCACTTAGGGTAAGTGTTGGGCCCATAGAGACCATGAGATGGTTTTTAGGGGGTGCACTGTCCATAACAGTGTATTCGGCCAGGCCTTGTAACAAAGGCTGGGCCGAACCCATGTGGCTGATGTGTAGATCAATGTTTGGGTCCCACGCCATACAAGGAAGCCCAACTGGGCAACAATTAAGAAGGCTAAGTGAGCACATATCCTTAATGGGCCTAAAACCCATTTCGAACTGGGCTAATTTAATCAGCCACATGGGTTAGTAGATAGGATAGGGTCTTAACCCTATCCACTCAAAGAATCCTGATCTAAATGTGATTCAGATCTAAAAACCTCCGAATGAGATTAGGAGAAGGCTGATCCAATTTGTAGATAATGATAAGGGTAAAGGGATGTCTGATCCAAATATGATTTGGATCAGCAACTCCTAATGAGATTAGGAGCTGATCCCTTTAAGGTTACAAAAGAAGGAGGGGGCGATAGCTTTTAGAAGACACATATTCACATCCTCTTCAGAGCTAAAATCACAGAAGGAAGAGTTAAGCAACCCTGCGAAATTCTTTCTTGCCGCCCCCTTCCTGTTGCCGCCTCACTTGCCATTTCGATCTCCAATTTAGTGGGAGAAATCAAGATTCGATCTTGACATTAGTTCCTTGTGAAGGGACCGATAGGAAGTTGTGCTCACGTGCCATCCTGCTACTTCTTGCGAAGGATTAGGTTCCTGGAGAGAACACTGCTGATTCTACTCCATCCTACACTGTGCCATCTTCAGTGGGAGCAGTCTTTGGATCATTCCTTGGGCGTGAACACATTTGTTGGGAGATATTATTTCTCCGTATTAGGTATAATCCTCTCCTACTGTCTTTGTTCAGATCTGGTTCGGTTCATGGTTCAAGATTAATCATTGAAAAATATGATTTTTCTAAAATAGGGAATGCGATTCCTAGTTGAAGGGAGTGATTTTTTTTGAAATTCGCCCACTTATTCCGCAAGTTTTGGGCGTCCATACACTGGATCTCTCATCCTTTCAGTGGTATCAGAGCCAGGTTCAAGTCTTGAACCGCATTTGATCAAATCTGAACCTGCGCAAATAGGCAGAAGGTGTTCTACCCGATTTGCGCAGATATGATGTTTTTCTGGAAAATTTGTTTCCAATTAATGGGTGATTAATCTGAAATTAATTTTTTATAAATATGATTATTATTTAGAACTATTCTTTATAATTTTCTTGATTTATGGGCTGTTCGTACACATGGAAATCAAAATCTTGATTGGCGTAGGGAACCTGTGATTTTGTAGTTTCTTATTTTTTTTCTACATTTGGTCTGTAAAATAATATATATTTTTATTTATTTTTAGATTGAATGTATAGGCATTCGATCTGATGTAATTTTTAATAGAAATTAGGTTTTCTATTTATTTTATTTTGGATCGAAGATGGCGGCGCGACGAAGGAGATTTCGTAGATGGGAGAATCGCTATCTGCGATTTGTAGTTTATGAAACTGTAACCTATGATCTAACCTCTATTTTGTAGGATGGATTGTGCGAACAACCCTATTTGACTGTTTCTTGCTTGTTCTTTTTCAGTAATTAATTTCAGATTAATTCTTGAATTAAAATCTTTAATTAAAGATCAAACCCTAGACCCATTTCAACCAGATTGGTCCAAACTGGTTGGACCGAATCTAGGGTTCGATCAAGGCTGAATGTCAGCCCTATTTTTCCCACTAATGGGCCCGAGGATTGATAATTAATTAAATGTTTAATTCGTCCCAACCTGTAAAAGCCCAGTTTTAAGTTATTAAAATTACTAAAAGCCCACTTCGCGGATAAAACTATATGGGCCAAACCAATCAACCGTAATTCAGCCCATATACCTAGATAATATTAATGGTTAATATTATGGATTAAAAATGGGCTTCAAATGGGCTTTACAGATATTTAATTGATTGGATCAATTTATCCTTGCATGTGATGTATGGATGTGTGATGTGCTTCGAGTATGAACCATAAGAACATGGTCCATGCAATTTCGACAGTGGCTCTTGCGCACCCATGGCTGAATGCACATCATTGCCATGGTGTCCCTTTTGGTCATTGGATGACCTCTCTCAGTGGTGGGCCCCACACCTCATGGAGAGGATACGTGCGGAACCCTAGCCAATTTGGGCCCACCGAAATCTGGCTTTATGAATGTCAGTGGGAGCCACTTTTGGTTTGATCTAGATCAATCTAGGGCGTAATAACTATTCCCTCCAGCTAATATGAGTGCATGTGATAGGGAGATTCATATGATGAACTCTCTAAAGGCCTTCCATCATCAGCATGAGGATGGGTCCTTCAGTAATGAGGAAACACACCAGAAAATGGGCTATCCATTTGCTGTTGGGCTTGTCTGAGTGTTTCATAAGATGATAGGGGTGTCATAGACCGATGTGGGAGGGGCTTCACCAGAAAATGGGAACTCTCTCATGGTACCTTGGCGTTCACGAATATGATGGGTAAGCACTCACTGGACAGAAAGGTTTATCTGAAAACGGCTCTGAACCTTGTCTGATAGAGGTCAAAGGGAAAGCTCATGTGATGAGTGGATATGATTCTTCACAGAAAGGTGGTGGAGTTATGCAGCTGAAACAATTGGCTCATGCACCCTATGTGATTTCCCACATTTCCAGAGACAACTCGTAGTCTCTGTCACTGAGATGGGAGGGAAATCTCAGAGATGAATAAATGGGAATAGAACGTAGATTAAAAGCCATATCTATGTAATGAACATGAATCAAATTAGGTTGTGGACTAATGTTTGCTCTTTTATCAGAAAATGGCAAACAGACAATTTGCAAAGTTTCTTGATGACAACAAGATGAAGGGCTCAAACTATGCCGACTGGTATAGGAACCTTATGCTGGTCCTAACTTCTGAAAAGTTAGTCAAAGTGGCTAAAAATCCTGCATCGGAGCGTCCGAGTGATAGGGCTTCTGAGGTCCGAAGGAGAGACTGTCGGGATTGGGAGAAAGAAAACTCTCTTGCCCGGTGCTACATCATTGCCTCCTTGGACAATCCAATACAGAGGTAGTTCGATCAGATCGAACTTGCCAAGGACATATTAGATAGTCTCAAGATGATGTATGAAGAACAGAATCATTCTACTCTACAAAAGGTCTTGAAACAGTTCATGACCGCTCAAATGTCCAAAGGGCAACAAGTTTATGACCATTGTCTTCGGATGATGGGCTACATCAATGAGCTTGAAGCTCTTGGATCCGGGTTGGACCTTGCGACCTCGGTAGACGCCATCCTTAATTCTTTGCCTCCTTCCTTTAATCCGTTCATCATGAATTATAACATGAACAAGCTGAATGTCAGCTTACAAGACTCAGCAATATGTTGCAACGAGCAGAACTAATTAAAAAGGATGAGCCTATAACTATACTTGTTGAAGCTAGCAAGACAGGTAAGAGAAAGAGGAAGGTAAAGAAGACTCAGAAGAAAGCCACTAAGGGTAAGAAGCATAAGAAAGACAAAGCATCAGATGCCTGTCACTTCTGCAAGAAGACCGGCCACTGGAAAAGGAACTGTTCTACTTACTTGGAATCCAAGAAAGGTAATTTCGAATCTTGTGTTATAGAAACCAATTTATCGGTAGCTTTTGCGTCTTGGTGTATTGACTCTGGGGCTTTAACTCATGCATGTAACTCACTGCAGGGGTTCAAGGTAAGCAGAAGGCTGAGTGAAGGAGAAGTTATGCTCTACTTGGGGACTTCTGCAAGTGTTGCAGCTGCGGCCATAGGAACTGTGGAGTTAATTTTTATCGAAGGAACAATTGTATTGAAAGGTTGCCTTTATGTACAAAATTTAAGAAGAAATTTGATTTTTGTCTCAAAATTGTGTGCGGATGGTTATTCTATCTTCTTTAGTAATAAAATTACTATTAAAAGAAATAACAGATTCACCGCATATGGGGAACTAGAGAATAGTCTCTATGTTCTACATCATTCTCTAGAAACTAACATAATTGGAACTACGTCGACTGAAATCCCCAAGAAAAGAGTTCGTGATATAGTTAATCCCACGTGCTTGTGGCATTATCGACTTGGCCATATCGGTGTTGACCGAATCACAAGATTGGTAAATGATGGTTTTTTAGATTTTCTAACTATAAAAGATCTTTGAAGGGATAGGATATCCATTACATGGACGTCCAAAGATTGCGGAATAAGGGGGCGAATTTCAAAAATTTTTCTCTTCCTTCAACTAGGAATCGAATTCCCTATTTAGAAAATCATATTTTCAAGGATCATTCTTGAACCAGAAACTGAACAAGATCTGAACCAAAAGGAGTAGGGAGGGATTATACCTGATACGGAGAAGTAGTATCTCCCAATGGAGGTGTTCACGCCCAAGGAAGGATCCAAAATCTGGTCCAACTGAAAATGGCACAGTGCAGGGTGGAGCAGAATCAACAATGTTCTTCCAAAATAAATTGACCATTCGCAAGAATCAACTGGACGACTTGTGAATACAACTCCAACCAATCTTTTCTCCAAAAGATTGGTATCAAGATCAAATCTTGATTTCTCCCAAGAACTGGAGATCAAACTGCTGGAGGCGGCGACTGCAAGAAGGAGGCGGCAAGAGAGTATTTGTAGGGTGCAGAGTTCTCTCTTCTTGTGATTTCAGCTCTGAAGACAAGAGTGTGTTGGTTGCATGTATAAAGGCTGCCGTCCCCTCCTCCTTTTATAATCTCAAAGGGATCAGCTCCTAATCCCATTAGGAGTTGCTAACCCAAATCATATTTGGATTAGAAGTCCCTTTAAGTGATAAGGGATAACCCTTATCTTATCTGCATATTAGATCAGCCATCTCCTAATCTAATTAGGAGGTTTCTAGATCTAAATCTCATTTAGATCTTGGACTCTCTAAGTGGATAGGGTCAGGCCCAATCCTATCAGTTGATCCATCTAAGAATTCGCCCCTTTAAGTGATTAATCAAATTAGCCCAGTTCGAAATGGGCTTAAGGCCCATTTAAGGTTATGCATTCACTTAGCCTTCCAAATTGCTGCCCAGTTGGGCTTCCTTGTATGGCGTGGGACCCAAACATTGATATACACATTAGCCACATGGGTTCGGCCCAGCCTTTGTTACAAGGCCTAGCCGAATACACTGTTATGGACAGTGCACCTCCTAAAAATCATCTCATGGTCTCTATGTGCCCAACACTTACCCTAAGTGGTCCTTGGGCCAAACCACCTTGTAACACCCAGGGATTGTGGGCAGATGCAAGACTAGCCCATCGGGTATTATTCTCAATGGTCTTACACTTAACCTCTCAGCCTATAATGGTCATACACTACCCGACAAGAGAGGACCTCTCCCCTGGCTGCAAGGAACAATATTGCACTCTCTGCTCATATGGATCCCGGGAATTAAAACATTCTTGCAAACATTTCGAAACCATAATATATACTTTTATATCTCATATAAAATATATTTTGCAAAACAAATCTCAACGGTTGAAATCGGTTGCCGACAGTCTTGATTTCCATCAATGAGAGTGCATCCCCGATCATTACCTTTGTCCGACAAAGGGGCTGATCCCGTCACTATGATCACCCACTCAGATGAATTCTCAGACTGTCCCAACATACCCAGGTTTTGACCTCCGCTAAGGATCTCACTGAATGACATATCAAAGACAACCCAATCCGACACCTAGTGTAGTGTCATAATCGAGTCTAGGGGTTGGGTGTAATTTTCCAGTTTTGCCCATCAGTCTCCAAGGTCCAGGGCAATACTGGAAATCTGGTCCAGTTCAAAGATTCAATTAATCCTACACTGTATGTGCCTAGGGTCTCACTTTGGCAGTTGAGACAGACCACCCCAACCGACTTGGTGGCACCACAGTGTCAGCCTTGTCAGGATAGGTCTCCCCAGACCGACCCACTGGCTGTGAACATTCTAAACTAACATGAGTCTCATTAAGTGTTCAGTTTAAGGGTATTACACAGAAACATACCAAGCGAACATGAATCAAATATGCACTTTTATTCCTTTACAATAAACTCATAAAGTACATCATCTTGATTGAAGCTATGGGCATACAAAACTATCTAATAATCTTCCCATTTGTGAGCTTTGCCTATAAGGTAAGATGACAAAATGTGAGACACTTGAACTTTGGACACTCCATATGAGCCTTTCTTTCCCATTTGTGAGCTTTGCCAACCAAATCGGTTCCGAACACTCCATATGAACTTTGGACCAGAAAAAAACCAAGCGTCAGACACTTGAAGATTGGGGATTATACAACACACGTTAAAAGAACGAGTGCAGACAAGTTGAAATCGAAGACCAGCCGTTGCCTATTCATAGGCTACCCAAAAGGATCTGTGGGTTACCTATTCTATGACCCAAGTGAGCAGAAAGTGTTCTGCAACTGAAATGCACAATTCTTGGAAACCGATTACATCCTGGACACCCATCGTCAGGAAGTGGTTCTTGATGAAGAGAGCTCAGGAGCAGTGGGAGATGTCCCACAAGTCCAGGTAGTGATCAACCTAGAAGATCTACTCAGGTATCCAAGCCACCAGTCCGTTATGGTTATGACCAGGATATGTACCTGGTGGGAACCTTGACTAGTGAGGAGGATCTCGTGACTTATGCGGAAGCTATGTTGGACATGGATTCCTAGAAGTGGGTGGAGGCCATGAGAGTTGAGATGGATTCAATGAAGACCAATGGAGTCTAGACTCTAGTAGATCCACCCTCCGGGGTAAAAGCAATTGGATGCAAGTGGATTTACAAGAGAAAGAAGGGCCCCGATGGTAGGGTTGAGACTTTCAAAGCTCGTCTGGTGGCGAAAGGGTACACTCAGAAAGAGGGCATCGATTATGAGGAAACCTTTTCGCCTGTGGCCATGCTTAAGTTCATTAGGATCCTGCTAGCTGTAGCAGCATACCATGATTATGAGATTTGGCAAATGGATGTCAAAACTGCATTCCTGAATGGAAATTTTACTGAAGGCTTCATTGCTGCAGGTCAGGAACGCATGGTATGTAAGCTTAATAGATTCATTTATGGACTTAAGCAAGCTTCTAGGAGTTGGAACATTCGTTTTGACTCTGCTGTCAAATCGTTTGACTTCAAGCAGAATTCGGATGATAGGAAGTCCAGTGAGGATAAGGTTACTTTCTTGGTTCTGTATGTAGATGACATTTTACTCATTGGGAATGATGTAGGAATGTTAACTACGGTGAAAGTATGGCTTTCATAGCAATTCTCCATGAAAGATCTTGGAGAAGCCTCCTATATACTGGGTCTTCGACTCTATAAAAATAGATCGAAGCGGATATCCCAATCTGCTTACATTGACAAAATAGTCAAAAGATACAGCATGGAGAACTCCAAGAATGGAAATGTTCCTTTCAGGCACGGAGTCACTCTCTCCAAGAAGATGTCTCCCAAGACCTCTGAGGAGATTGAGGCCATGAAAGACGTTCCCTCTACCTCAGTTGTAGGGAGCATCATGTATGCCATGCTGTGCACTCGTCCTGACATTGCTCAGGCAGTGAGTGTGCTAAGCAGATTCCAAGCCAACCCAGTGCAGGAGCATTGGACTGCTGTGAAAAACATACTTAAGTACATTCAAAGGACAAAAGAGTTTTTTCTGGTATTCGATGGTAGCTCACTACAGATCCAGGGGTATACTGATGTTGATTTGTAGTCGGATCCAGATGATAGAAAGTCTACATCTGGATATGTTTTCATGATAGGATCGTGTGCTGTTTGCTGGAAAAGCAGCAAACAGGGGTCCACTGCAGACTCCACGACCGAAGCCGAATACATTGCCACAAGCGAGGCTGCTAAAGAAGCCGTGTGGATGAAGAAGTTCGTTCACGAGTTGGGAGTAGTTCCATCTAGCACATCACCCATCCCGTTGTTTTGTGACAACGATGGAGCAATTGCTCAGGCTAAAGAGCCACGAGCCCACTCGAAGTCAAAGCACTTCGAGAGGAAGTACCACGTACTGCGGGAGATTGTTGGTAGAGGGGACGTCCTGATTCAGAAGGTAGCATCAGCAGAAAATGTAGCAAACCCATTAACGAAGCCACTATCACAGAAAGTGTTTGAGAAACACGTGGAAAGCATGGGACTTCAGCTTGTACCAGATTGGACCTAAGTACAAGTGGGAGCTGTTAGATAGTTTTTTGTATGCCCTTAGCTTCAATCAGAATGATATATGATGGAGCGTGATCTGGCCGGTCTTAGCTGTCCGCGGCCTTGCTTCCGAACGGGGTAGTAGGGAACCTAAAACGGAGGAGATGGGGAAGCTCCGGGGGGAACCCGGTGTAGAGGCTCCAAAGCTCAAGTTAGAATCCTTCAAAAACAAGGTAATACCAGATAGCGCAAAGTTTTTGCATACCTCTGTTGTCGGAGGGCAGGGGGCTCTTATAATCACTCGTCCCGGGGCCCTTGTCAGGTCAGGTATGATTACCCTTGTGCTTGTCAATTCGGCCATTGTCCTTTCTGCTGAGACAGAACCGTCACTACCTAACCATCATCTAACTGGAGATGGCGGTGTCAGTGGCGGTGGCAGGTGGCCGTTCAGGGTGCTGCCGCCAAACGTCAGATCCCAAGTCAGTCAGGCGCGGCGCCCTTGGGCACGAACTTCCTTAGTGTCAGGCGTGGTACGACTTGTTTGGTTTTGGTGCCAGGTGATGCGAAGTGCTGAGCGAGGCGGTCTTGAACTCGGAGGTATCTATAGGGCAGGTTAGTTCATCGAAGTCTATCCCGAGCTGTTACAAGGTGGGTCAGTTCGGCGAAGCGTATCCCGAGCTGTTACAAGGTGGGTCAGTTCGGCGAAGTGTATTCTGAGCTGTTACAAGTTCAGTTCGGCGAAGTGTATCCCGAGCTGTTACAAGGTGCCCCCCACTCCTTGCGACGGGGGTCTTGCCATGGTGCGGGGAGTTTCGCGAGGTAGCAGGTGGATTTGTCCCGTCCTTCGAACCTTCACTGCGCAAGATGCTTTTTCTAGGGTTCTTTCGGTTTCCGAGAAGGTTGGAAACGTGCTTACTCAAGAACGATGGTGGTTGTGACAGCGCACGTTTTAAATTTCAAACCAATTCGCGCCGCTGGGACGTGACAGCGGGTCATTTCAAAAAGGCGTGCTACTATTGTACGTGCGCGGGCGACTGTAAGGGAGACGTGTGGCGCGTCAATTTCGGAAAAGCCGCGTGTCGAAGCGACGTCGGTTTCAAAAAGACGTGCGCTGACATTTCATCTTTTCAGAAAGACGTGCGCCAATCACGTCTCGACCTTAAGGGTTGTGCGGTCGGTAAGAACGTGGGCCGTTGGATCGTCTTCGGTCTGCACGGTCGATTCTTGGTTACTGTAGCTATAAATAGTGGGGGACCCCGGTTGGTTTGTCACTTCTGCAGTTTGTCTATTGAGTTCGCGTCCAACCTTTCAGCTCGCGTCCAAGTCTTTTCCAGCTCGCGTCAAGGCTGGTTATACAGTCTTCACGGTTCTTTGGCTTGTTCTTCAAACTTTCCGGTGAGTACTTTCTTGAATCCATCTTTTCCCCAATGTCTAGCTTTGATAGCTCAGACGATTCTTCGAGTAGGGCCGACGTAGGTTCCACCAACCGAGCCGTGTCCCCAGACTGCCTCAGTGATCCTGAGGTGGAGCTTGAGGACTATGAACCAGTAGGCCGAGTCGCTTCGGGCAGTTTGGCGTCTACCTCCCGCCGAGGTCGGATGCTAGACAGGTTTGGTCCTTCGACCATGATGCCTGAGGGGCTTCAATCCATACTTCTGTCTTACAATCTTCCTGGCGGGTACACATATTTTATTCCTTCGGGCAACTTTCCTTGGGAACACGGTCCTGACGAGATCGTGATTTTTCGAGAGCAGCTCGCTGCGGGGTTGCGACTTCCTTTCCATCCCCTTCTCGTTGAAGTCATAAACCACTCTGGTGTCACCATTGGTCAGCTTCATCCGAACTCTATTCAGAACCTGGTGGGGACAGTTTCCCTTTTTTGCGAGCAGAACTTCCCCTTGGACTTAGAGATATTCTCCTCTATCTTGATGCTCAAGAGACAGGTGGGTTCTCTTCCTGGGGGGAGACGGGCGTATTACCTTTCTCCTCACCAAGGTTTTAAGCTTCTGCACGATCTTCCTAATAAGGTCCCGGCTTGGAAGCGAGACTACTTCGGCGTGCGAAGTGCACAAGGATGGCCCTTTCAGACCGGGTGGGGTGAGGCCACTCCCGATTTAGGCATAACTCTCGATAAAGAGACGGTGAAGGGCCTCCGGCAATGGGCACGACAAGGCTTAAAGTGCCACCACTACTTAACGGAGGCCAAGCTTATTGCAGCCGGCCTGAGTTCGGGTAGGTTTCTAGCTATGCGGTTCTTGCTTGCTCTGTTCTTTTCATTTTTTTTCTGATGTCGAACTCGTTTCTACAGGTGTCATGGACGCGGAGAGAACTCGTGGGGGGCGCTTGTTTCAAGGTATGAAGAGGAGGAAGCGGGTCGCCAAGCGAACTCATACCGAGCTGCCCCTGGATGAGGAGCCCCAAGTTCCAGGCCATACGCTGGAGGATCTGCCTAGGGAGCCCAAAGTGACTCCACCGGTGCACGAAACACACGGGGTGCCTTACGCTGAGACCACTCATACGGGCGCTCCTGCGTACTCAAGTGCTCCTGCTCACTCCGGGTTTGCTCATACGTGAGTTGGGCCCTCAGGCTCAAGAGCTAAAGGGGAGTTTAGGAGCGTGTTGATGCCGAACTACACTCTTTAGAAGAGTAGGGACGCTACTTTCCTTGAGGAGGTCGCGGCATGGACCGATCTTCCCTTGAATCAGGTCGCTTGCCGTGCCGTAACACATGCCATGGTGGTAAGTTAGATTTCGTCTTCTTTTTTTATTCTGTTGCTTCTATTGTCATTTGCTCACTTGTTTCTTTTGGTAGGTGAATTCTTCAATTCATGCCTTGGCGGCCCAAGGGGAGAGGAGCTCGCGACAGGCGCGAGCTGCTGAGGCTGCCGCTCATGTTGCTGAAGAAGCCTTCCGTGCTGCAGAGGCAAATACCCGAGCTGCTGAGGCGGCTGCTTATGCTGCTGAAGAGGCTGCTCGCGTCGCGATGGCCAGGCAGGCGAGGTCTCAGTGTGACGCCGAGGCCATGGGGGTAGTTGTCAAGCATATGGCGGACTTGAAGTTGGATTTGCAGCATCAAGTCGAATATCTTCAAGAGGACATCAGGGAGAGAACACAGATTTTTTCCCAAGGCATTGAAGACGCCAAGAAGAAGGCAGTTGAAGACTACATTGCCTCTCCGCGTTTTGACAATCTGATGGTGTACTCTTACAGGAGGGGGTTCAAGTTGAGCCGGTGGATGATCCGGAATACGTAC
The DNA here is from genome assembly GCF_056320005.1 of Nelumbo lutea. Classification (NCBI taxonomy): domain Eukaryota; kingdom Viridiplantae; phylum Streptophyta; class Magnoliopsida; order Proteales; family Nelumbonaceae; genus Nelumbo; species Nelumbo lutea. Next base: position 166,094,907 of record NC_142684.1, on the reverse strand, counting down.
CCCGACCTCGATGTAAGTGCCATAACCACTTCACGTATAACTCAGGAGATGGCCAATGCTGCCGATAGCGAGCCGGACTCTGAAGGAGAGGCAGGGCCTTCGGGTGTTGTTGAAGTGCCTTCCGATGGCGAAGAAGTGGCTCCGGGCATGTAATTTTTTTTTTGTCAATGTACTGTTTCTTGCAATGGAATGTCTTTTTCCCCTTGCTCATCTTCCCCGAACTGTTTCTTTGTCTACCACTATCCGGGTTATTAAATTTCCACGGTCTTTTATGCCGTGAACTGGTTTTTTGCCGAGCTGATAATATGCTCTTATTTGTTTGTCTACGCTGAAGTTCCTCTTGGCTTGCCTCGTGGCACCTAGGACCTGATTTCGTCTACTTCGCTTGGTGGTTTATAGGTAGTATCGCCTTAAGTTCACAACATTCCATGCTCGAGGTACTCGTTTGCCTTCCAAGGTTTCGAGTTCGTATGCGCCCCCGAGCGCTCTTTTTACTTTATAGGGCCCTTCCCAATTAGGTCCAAGCTTGCCCATGCCGGGTTCGGGCACCATAATCTTACGAAGGACCAGGTCGCCGACTCGGAAGTTTTGTTGCTTTACTCTGCTATTGTAGTAGCGAGCTACCTACTGCTGGTATGCCACTATTCGGATGTGCGCGAGGTCCCTTACCTCGTCCAGTAGGTCAAGGTTGGTACGTAACTCGTCTCCGTTCGTCCGATCATTGTATGTTTCTAATCGCAATGTTGGTATTTCGATTTCCGCCGGGGATCACTGCTTCAGTGCCGTAGGTGAGGTTGAAGGGGGTTTCTCCCGTGGCTGCTTTTTCGGTAGTTCGGTGAACCCATAAGACACTTGGTAGCTCTTCGGCCCACAATCCCTTAGCTCGATCCAGACGTGCTTTCAGTCCGCGCAAAATGGCTCTGTTCATTACTTCCGTCTGACCGTTTGCTTGCGGGTGCGCGACTGACGTGAAATTTTGCCGAATCCCCATGTTCTGGCACCATTCTTGGAACTTGATATCCTCGAACTGTTTTCCGTTGTCGGAGATTAGTACCCGAGGTAACCCGAATCGACATACTATGTTCTTCCAAAAGAAGTTCTGTATGTTTCGAGCCATAACAGTTGCCAGAGGTTCGACTTCTATCCACTTCGTAAAGTAATCTACTGCAACAACTAAGAATTTTCTTCCGCATGTTGCTGGTGGGAATGGCCCTAGGAGGTCGATGCCCCATTGTGCAAAGGGCCACGGGCTGGCGAGGTATTTGAGGTCGGAGGCAGGTTGATGGTGGATATTAGCGTGCTTCTGACACTTGTCGCATTTTCTAACGAGCTCGATAGCTTCTGCTTTCATCGTTGGCCAGTAGTATCTTTGTCGAAGTGCCTTTTGGGCGAGTGCTCTGCCCCCCAAGTGTCCGCCGCACAGGCCTTCATGAGTGTCGCAGAGTACGAACTCGGCTTCGGCAAGTCGCAGGCAACGCAAATAGGGGAGCGTGTACGACCGTCGGTACAACCGTTCGTCTATTATGACGTATTTGGCTGCCTGACGCTGCACCCTCTTGGCCGCATTGCGTTCTGCAGGGAGGGTTCTGTCTATCAAGAAGCTCGCGAGTGGATCGATCCAGCTCGACTCTGCCTCCAAGACGGGAGCGACCTCTTCTGTCCCCCCGAGAATACTAGGCCAAGGTAAGTCCTCTATGTACACAGTTCTCATATTGTTGTGACTTGTACTGGCTAACCGGGACAGGGCGTCGGCCTCAGTGTTTTCTGACCTCGGGATTTGCCTGATGATGTGTGACTGGAAGTTGAGCAGGGCTTCTTTTACTTTGGCCAAATATGCGATCATGGAGAGATCGCGTGCTTCGTACTCGCCGGTAACTTGGTTCACCACGAGCTGAGAATCGCTGCAGATGACCAAGTGTTTTGCCTTTACCTTTCGCGCTAGGTCCAGCCCGGCGATCAGTGCTTCATACTCTGCCTCGTTGTTGGATGCCGCGAACTCAAAGCGTAGTGTGTATTCTAATTTTGTGCCGCTCGGGCTGCACAAGACTATTCCAGCTCCGCTGCCTTGCTGATTCAAGGAACCATCCACGTGAAGGATCCATGGCTCCTCATTCCAGTTCGCGCTTCGCCTGACCAGGAGAGATGCCACACTGGTTGCTACTTTACGGGGTTCGGACTCTATGGGCTTAGGAGCTCCGGGTTCGCCCGAACTGGGGACCTCGGGCTCGACCTGTGGGGCTTTGTGGCTGAAAGTGCACTCAGCGATAAAATCTGCCAAAGCTTGGGCCTTGATAGCGGTTCTCGATTTGTACTGAAGGTCGTACTCGCTGAGTTCGATGGCCCATTTCGTCAGTCGACCGGAAACCTCGGGTTTGAGTAAAACTTGTCTAAGAGGTTTGTCAGTCAGGACGATGACGGTGTGAGCCTGGAAGTATGGGCGGAGTTTCCGAGCTGCTATTACTAGGGCATATGCTAGTTTTTCTATCTCCGGGTACTTTGCCTCTGCTCCCTGCAAAATTTTACTAACATAATAGATGGGTCGCTGGACCCGGTCTGTTTCTTTTATTAGTACCGAACTGACCGCCTCGTCGCTTGCCGAGAGGTACAGTTCTAAGACCTCGCCCATTCGGGCCGGGCTAAGGTTGGCACACTAGCGAGGTAACCTTTTAGTTCATCGAATGCGAGCTGGCAGTCCTGGGTCCACTCGAACCCTTTGCCTTTGATCGCCTTGAAGAAAGGTAGGCAGCGGTCTGCTGATTTGGACAAGAAGCGGCTTAGAGCGGCTATGCAGCCGTTTAGCCTCTGAACCTCTTTTACTTTCCGAGGTGGTCTCATATCTAGAATGGCTTTTATTTTGTCCGGGTTGGCCTCAACACCGCGCCGATTGACAATGTAGCCTAGGAACTTGCCCGAGGTGATGCCGAAGATACATTTGTTGGGGTTCAACTTCACGCTAAACTGACGCAGGATTTGGAAAACAAAATCTAAGTCTTGTATTAATTCTTGTGAAAACTGAGTCTTGACGACCATGTCGTCTACATAGCACTCTATCTTCGTACCAATCAAGGGCCGAAATAGCCTATTTACAAGTCTTTGGAAAGTCGCTCTGGCATTTTTTAGTCCGAAGGGCATGACTTTGTAGCAATACAGGCCGAACCCGGTTATGAAGCTGGTTTTTTCCTCATCGGATGGGTCCATCCTAACTTGGTTGTAGCCCGAGTAGGCGTCCAGGAAGCTTAGCAACTCGTTTCCCGAGGTCGCGTCCACTAGGCGGTCAATTCTGGGGAGGGGGAAGCAATCTTTCAGGCAAGCTCGGTTCAGGTCGGTATAGTCGACGCACATGCGCCACTTGCCGCTTGCCTTTTTTACCTATACTGGGTTGGCCACCCAGCTCGGGTAATGGACTTCCCTTATGAAGTTTGCTGCGAGGAGTTTCTCGACCTCCTCGTCGATCGCTCTCCAGCGTTCTGGGGCTAAGTTGCGTTTCTTCTGTCTAACGGGTCTGACTACAGGGTCAGTATTAAGTTTGTGAGTTATCAGTCCGGGGCTAATGCCAGGCATGTCAGCCGCGAACCAGGCAAAAATATCTAAATTTTGAAGTAAAAAACTCACCAGTTCGGTTCGTAGGGGATCCTCGATGGAAGCTCCGATGCTTAGTGTGCGAGCTGGGTCCGTAGCCAAAGTTGGGATTGCGACAGTTTCCTCCGTGGGCGAAGCTCGTTCCTCACCTTGCTCCGCAGGCCGCTCCAGTTCGAGGTCGTCGGCCGCCTTGGTTTTTCCCTTCAGGGCGACAACATAACACTTGCGGGACTCGAGCTGGTCGCCCCGAGCTACCCCTACACCGAAGTCCGTAGGGAACTTCATGGCCAAATAGTAGGTGGAGACCGCCGCCCGTAGGATATGCGTGATTGGCCGCCCTATTATGGCATTGTATGGGGAGGGGGTCGCGACTACCAGGAAATCATGGTTGAGTCTGACCGCACAAGGCCATGTGCCGACTTCCACAGGGACAGTTACTTTTCCGAGGGGCCTGACTTCCTCTCCGCTGAAACCCACCAGGGGAGTGTTCGCGGGCTTCAGCTCGCTCCTCTGTAACTGCAATTGGTCAAATGCTGATTTGAAGAGGATGTCCGTTGAGCTGCCCGAATCTACGAGTACGCGCCTGACCTCGAAGTCGCTGATCCTTAGTTTAATGACAAGCGCGTCATCATGGGGGTAGTGGACTCCTCGCGTGTTGTCCTCCGTGAAGAAGATTGGTTCTTCGGTCTTTGGTCTCTTTGGGGGGTTCCGTTCTTCGAGGGCCGTTTCGCGAACTGAAGTCCGGGCTGCTGCCAAGGTACACCCCGCTACCACCGAACCTCCCACTATTACATGGATGGTTCCCCGAACTGGCCTCTCTTCCGGAGGCTGCTTCTGCAACGGTTCGGCAGGTCTGTTGCTAGATTCGGGGGCATCCTTTTCGTGCTCCCCTTGCCGTCATTAAGAACTCCGTCTGCCTCGTGTTTAATGGCGTGTAGTCCGTCCGAACTGCTAGGGGGGCCCGGAACGACTGGTTTGGCTTCAGCTCCCGGGTCGGGTTTTTTCTATTCACCGGGTTGGAGAGCTCGCCTTCTTTCTTTCTTTTCTCGTTCCCGCCTTCGGTTCGTTGGTTGATTTCTTCCTCTGTCCTCATGAACTTATCCGCGGGTTTGAGGAATTCGGCCACGGTTGCAGGCTGGTTGGCCACCATGTGCCATTTGAATTCTTTGTGCGTCACCCCTCTTTTGGCCGCCGCGAGCTGCACTGCGGGGTCCAACCGCGGTATCTGCAGGCATGCTTCGTTGAATCGCTTGATGTAGCCCTGAATGGATTCTCCTTCTCTTTGGACTACTCCGAAGATGATTTCCTCTGTTCTGGGGCACCGTTGGCTGGTGACGAAGTGTGCGGTGAAGACCTGCACGAACTGGGCCCAACACTTTATCGACTCGGGGGCCAGGTTCCTGTACCAAGTGCGGGCTACCCCCTGAGGGTGGTGGTAAAGGCCACGCACATGCATGATTCGCTGGCCCTGGCGAGGTGCATTTGGGACTGAAAGGCATCAACGTGGTCGTTGGGGTCGAAGGACCCGTCGTACTTGTCTAGAGGTGGGAGTTTGAAGTCTCTGGGTAAGGGGACCGCCAGGAGTTCCGATGTGAGGGGGGAAGGAACCGAGAGAACCGGGGCAGCCCCTACCTCGTTTGAGCTCGTGTCTTTGCCTCTGGATTCCGACAAGGCAGGGGTGGCGGTTCGACGACTTCGCCGGCGCCTTCGCCGTTGAGCGGGCCTTGTACTGGCGTTGCTGGCCTCCATGTTACTGAGCTCAATGGGCCTGGAATGCTGGTAGTCCGCTGCCATGGCGCTGAATCGGTTTTCGGTGAGCGGGAGCTCGGGCTTGGAGCGCCGGGGTGCCGACCTCGCGGGTGAGGTTCCCGACCCGCCTACGGGTTGCGAGGCGGGGATGACACTTTTCTCTCTTCGGCCTGGGGATGAGGCCTGGCTGTTAGGGTGGTTCTGGGGCCGGGAAGCCTTCGCCTGGTGGGGGCGTCCATCCTGCGGGGAGGCCTTGACCGGCCTCGGAGCGGGGTGGCGAGGTGGAAGTAGTGGTTGGTTCAGTGGCAGTTGGGGGAACTGCTGTTGATAGTGATACTGGGAGATGTTGTGAAGCACTTGGTGCTGGTGAAGCTTGTGCTGCTGGAACTGTTGCATTTGGGCTTGCATTGCCCGCATGCACTGCATCAAGTCCTCCAACCGGTTTTGGCTAGCTGCCAGGGGGACGGTAGTCGGTTCAGTGAAGGTTGTCTCAATGGGGGGAGGAAAGGGGATGCTTGTGGTAGGAGGGTTTACGGGTGCCACTGCTTGTGGCGCGTTCAAGCTAGGGATCCCATCTGCCGAAAGGGGGATGGTGAACTGTCCAACGCACACCACGGGGACTTGAAGTTGTTCCCCGGTGGCGTTTGTATCCGTGCCACGTCCGGTGTTGCTGGAGGAGGCCATGAGTGTTGGGTTTTTTTTTTTTTGAAGAAAAGGGGTTATCGAAGTTTGGAGGGAGCCTTTTTGAAGCGTGTTCCCACAGACGGCGCCAATTGATGGAGCGTGATCCGGCCGGTCTTAGTTGTCCGCGGCCTTGCTTCCGAACGGGGTAGCAGGGAACCTGAAACGGAGGAGATGGGGAAGCTCCAGGGGGAACCCGGTGTAGAGGCTCCGAAGCTCAAGTTAGAATCCTTCAAAAGCAAGGTAATACCAGATAGCGCAAAGTTTTTGCATACATCTGTTGTCGGGGGGTAGGGGGCTCTTATAATCACTTCGTGCACTTGTCCCGGGGCCCTTGTCAGGTTAGGTATGATTACCCTTGTGCTTGTCAATTCGGCCGTTGTACTTTCTGCTGAGACAGAACCGTCACTGCCTAACCATCATCTAACTAGAGATGGCGGTGTCAGTGGCGGTGGCAGGTGGCCGTTCAGGGTGCTGCCGCCAAACGTCAAATCCCAAGTCAGTCAGGCGTGGCGCCCTTGGGTACGAACTTCCTTAGTGTTAGGCGTGGTATGACTTGTTTGGTTTTGGTGCCAAGTGATGCGAAGTGCTGAGCGAGGCGGTCTTGAGCTCGGAGGTATCTATAGGGTAGGTTAGTTCGGCGAAGTGTATCCCGAGCTGTTACAAGGTGGGTCAGTTCGGCGAAGTGTATCCCGAGCTGTTACAAGGTGGGTCAGTTCGGCGAAGTGTATCCCGAGCTGTTACAAGGTCAGTTCGGCGAAGTGTATCCCGAGCTGTTACAAGGGGTGAGTTCGGGCCCCCGGTAGGGAGTTCAGTCTGCTCATGTCCCCTTGTCCCCGCCTAGGCTTGGCCCCTTTTGCCGAGCTGTTGTTTCTGCCACGTGTCACGTAATAGAGAGGTCAGGCCAAATCTTCCTTCATCAATGTACATTATGAGTTTATTGTAAATGAATAAAGTACATATTTGATTCATGTTCCTGTGGTGTGTTTCTGTGTAATACTCTTAAACTGGACACTTAATGAGACTCGTGTTAGTTTAGAATGTTTACAGCTGGTGGGTTGGTCTGAGGAGATCTATCCTGATAAGGCTGACACTAATGTGCAACCGCTAGGGTGAGACCCTAGGCAAATGCAGTGTAGGATTAATTAAATCTTTAAATTGGACCAGATTTTCAGTATTGCCTTGGACCTTGGAGATTAATGGAAAAAACTGGAAAGTTACACTTGACCCTTAGACTCGATTATGATACTGTGCTAGGTGTCGGATTGGACTGTCTTTGATGTACCAATCTTAACCCTATCCACTCAGAGAGTCTAGATCTAAATGTGATTCAGATCTGGAAACCTCCTAGTGAGATTAGGAGAATGCTGATCCAATCTGTAGATAAGATAGGGGTTTACCCTTATCACTTTAAGGGATGTTTGATCCAAATATGATTTGGATCAGCAACTCATAATGAAATTAGGAGCTGATCCTTTTAAGGTTACAAAAGAAGGAGGAGGCGACAACTTTTAAAGACACATATTCATATCATTTTCAGAGCTGAAATCACAGAATGAAGAATTAAGCAACCATGCGAAATTCTTTCTTGCCGCCTCCTTCCTGTTGCTGCCTCACCTGCCAGTTCGATCTCCAGTTCAGTGAGAGAAATCAAGATTCGATCTTGACATCAGTTCCTTGTGAAGGGACTGATAGGAAGTTGTGCTCACGTGCCATCCTGCTACTTTTTGCGAAGGATTAGGTTTTTGGAGTGAACGCTGCTGATTCTGCTTCATCCTACGTTGCGTCATTTTCAGTGGAAGTAGCTTTGGATCATTCCTTGGGCGTGAACACCCCCGTTGGGAGATATTATTTTTCCGTATCAGGTATAATCCTCTCCTATTGTCTTTGTTCAAATCTGGTTCGATTCATGGTTCAAGATTAATCATTGAAAAATATGATTTTTCTAAAATAGAGAATGTGATTCCTAGTTGAAGGGAGAAATTTTTTTTTGAAATTTGCCTACCTTATTCCACAAGTTTTGGACGTCCGTACGATGAATCTCTCATCTCTTCACTATCCACACCCCTTACGCCCATGGACTCAACCTTGGGGGGCTGCATCGCCCTCAGTTCTTCCACTAGGCGCCTGAAAAAGGGCGTGTTTGGTACGCCATCGGCACACTCGACAAATAAAACCTGTGATGAAGCGAGCACAACCAATCAGTTTCGCAACTACGTAGCAAAACCCAATAATGAGAAAAATAGAGGAGTAACGAAGGGCAGTCATGACGTACGTAGACATCACTCTCACCGACCTCGACAACATCTTCGTCGGGTTCAGCTTCATTGCCATCAACTTACCAAACCATACAACAAATTCAGAGTACTGACACAAGCTTATATACTTACCAAACTTCGCCTAACCGAGGTCGCTGCCGGAGCCCCAATTGACCAAGTGATGGTTCCACACAAATTGCTTGGTTGCCTACAACGGCTCGCCCACCTTTGCTGACAACAGGCTGCGATAAGGACCGTACAATTGATAAAAGCAACGTAACTTTGCCTAATCATAGTCTAGTGATAATACAAACGTTCAAAAAAACTTACCGACTCATCGTTATTCGGGCTCTGCCTCGGTCGATGGGGAGCCCTTTTCTTTAATCGCTCGCTTGAGAAGCGAATTATAGCGCCACATGAGGAAGGCGACGCATCCGCCAGCCCTGCAAGCCCCAACATCGAAACAATGGTCATCCTGGAGGCTGTTGCCGCGATATCACGGATGACCATAGACCCATCCAAGTTGGCTGGGGCTGGGGAAACCTGAGTACTCTTACGAACCTGCACCGAAACCGCATTAAAGGGTGGTGGTGACAAAAAGAGCGAGCCATCCTTGCAGACCTAGCCCTCTTCACCAGAGGAGCATAACTACAACCTGCACCATCATTGGCTGGTTGTTTCCCAACACATTTGGACGGCGATTCCTTAGGTGAATTAAGGCGCAGAGGAGCTACCCCTACCCCTCGGGAAGCAGTGTGACTTGGGGGAGGGGCCGACACATGGCGCGGTCGCGAATTGGTCCACCAATTCTTGGAACCCGACGAGCTGCAAGTAGAGGTACGACAAATGAAGAGACTTACACACCTGCATTCTACTATACTCGGCAATCGGATACCGAATACACCCTAGGAACGCTCGATTATGATGCCGAACCCAAAATACGTCATCCCCGGGGTTCCTCATGAACTGAGCGCCTAAATCATCGTATCCAAACCACTAGAGCACCCGATCCGGCCGATATACAGAGAACTGCAATTCACTAGAACGGTCTAAATACCCAATAACCCCAGGCGACAAAATTACTCGTGCCATTCTCACAACAGCATTACCCATCTCGAGAGCGCACCGGCTATCCCCACCTTCCGGGACAGGCACGTTGATGCAGAATGGCACGACATGATGGACCGTGCAAGCATACGGCCTCCATACATATCCGTCCAAAGAGGCCAACTTCATGCTAATCTCACTAATTTTAAAATTTTTGTGCCTCTTCGCGTGAAGCCACTATTTCCCCCTACATACCTCCAGAACCTTTTCCTCCGATTCATCACCATTGAGAGTAGCAATGTGGTACCGGAGAGGATGGAGATTTCGCGGCCTCACATTGAGCTCAAAACGCTCACAGATAAACATCCAAATAAATGGAGCGAAGACGTAATTCATGCGCCTCCTACAACTAGGGTCGTTAAGTTGCTGAACCATGCCATCCAACTGTTCATACAAATAACCATGAAACATTTACGGCAAGGGGAGTTTATACCCACTAGTAGCAAAAAACGGCTAGGGGGATTAGAGCGGTGCGGAGGCCGGAGTCCGGTATCCATGGGAATAGGAAATGGGAGGCCACATAGAGAATGTAGGCAGCAAGGTGACACTGAGAGCCCACACCTCGTACCATGACATCCCCACCACCGCGACACTCGAACCAGTAGGCCATCCATTGATCCAATGGCATTTTGCCCCATGGGGAGGATCGGTCCACTAACGCCTTGTAGGGGGCAACTTCGCCAATGAGCTCCTCACTTAATTTGACCACTGGGAACTACTCCTCAGTTTCCAAAACTGGATCTCTACTTAACCACCTTATCCCCATACCCATCAGTCGCCCGGTAGAAATGTTGGAGAGAACTACACTCTCCATAAAGAAAGTGACGATAGCCATCTTTTCTCAATTTCTATTGTGTGGAATCGGCTGGTTCCTTCCTGGTCCACCTCCCTAACAAACAAGAGAGATTTACTTTTACACAAATCCAGAGGCCTATCCAGTCCAACTATTTAATACAGAGAGATATTCATTTGGATTTCCTTGACTAAATAGAAACAGATGGCCAATTAGTTTGTTTTTAAGACGTGTTTTAACAATATTTTTTTCTGAGTTAACGTGTGTAGGGAAAGTTGAAGAAGAATTTGAATCCTTAGCTTGTATTATATGACGGTGATATAGAGGAAGAGTTAGCCAGGATATCAGTCAGCTGGAAACTCAGATTGTTGTATAAATCGAAGGAGTTGCAACCAATTATCCAATAAACAAACCAGTGTTATATATGGGTTTGGAGTTTGGACCGAATGGTCTCAAGTCGTGCATTCAAATTTGTCAACATGCAAGGATTGACCTCATCATATTTAATTTCAATCCAAATCTATGTAGTATGTACACGGAGGAGCCGACAGCATCCATCCCTTTGGGATAAGGATCGACCATAAAACTTTGGAAAGCCTACAAACATTTATACATTGTGTGTGGAATAAGTCAAAAGTTAAAATCTAATCTCCATCCAGAACTAAACGTTTCAAAATTAGAACACAGATAGATAGGCGTGCTTAATTTTCAAGAGATGGCAGAGGATATACGACCATATGATTTTTTCATCTCTCTCGATATATATCCATCTTCTGCCAGAAATTCCTCCTAAATCACAAGAAAAAAGGACTAGAGAGAGGTGAATCAAAGTTTATTGAAAGAAGATCAAAATGTCTTCAGAGTGTTCCGGTAAGGAGAATTGGGTTTCTGAATAAGTTGTTTATTGTTTAATTTCTCATTCTTTGATGGCAAGACTCTATATAGAAAAACTTAAATTTTTTTTTTTGTTTGGAAAACAAAGTTGAACCGAAAAGTGTTTTTGAGTGTGCATTATAATATATATGAAGCCAAAACAAATTATAAGCCCATTACACAAAGCCCGAAATTAGGGCTTCATGCTCTTGGGCTTTGAAAGCACAAACCCTTGAAACTTATCCAAATGAAACCTCGACTGTTATGTCATGTCTATAATACTTACTAATGGGCTGCATGTTAATATGTAGGTAAGAGTTCTTGGCCGGAGCTGGTGGGAGCTGAAGGGGAGGTTGCAAAAGCGACGATCGAGCAGGAGAACCCTGCGGTGACTGCTATCATTGTGTTAGAAGGAACACCTGTCATCTTAAATTTCGATTGCACAAGGGTTTGGGTTTGGGTTGATACCAATGCGACTGTCACAAAGGTTCCTAAAATTGGCTAGATCTTGATTGTTTTTTCTGCTGTAATGTAATAATATTAATAAATATCCCGCTTGCATGAATCATGGTACAAGTATTGTTATCCTCAGAATAGCTATCTGTATGCATTAATTAAAACTAAATAAAAATTAGTTTACAATCTCTCTCTTGCATTGCATCAACTTATTACATGTACGTGGTGTTTGAAAAATGAGACAATGGAAACCTTAAACAACTATATGGGGTTAGTTATGCGCCTGTTTGGCATCGGTGCCGTTTCTCCAGAAAACAGCGCCACATCAGTGCCGTATCGGAAAAAAAAAATGGTATTCAAAGAAATGACTGTTTGTTTGAAATCGTTTTTCCATAAAAAATAGTATTTCAAACTATACCTTAGAAATTAAGAAGGTATGGCTTGGTGTAACGCCAAATTTGGCGTTTCCTGGAATTGCAGCTAACAGTGATGTGGCACTGGATAATGGGTACCAGTGCTGAAAACGTTTCTTAGAGCATTGGTACCAAACAGAAAATATTACTATTGCTCTAGTAAACGTCCTACCTAATAGCAATGCTTCCAAACAAAAAAGACAAGGTTTTCTCAGAAAATGGTGCTTCCAACCCACACATCAACAGCACTATTTTCTGCATCATCGATACCAAACATATACAATATATGGATAATGTTTCACTATATATTTTGTTCTATTTAATGCTAAAATAGGATCACTTAAATTATTTCTTTCTACATCAATCCATGTCCATTGTGCTCTACCCTAATCCTTTTAACTTCAAACTAGTAGAGGGCCCTTCGCAGGGGCTGGAATGGAACCATCGACCCGTTGACCCGGTCCTTGGCCAAAAACCGTTGAATTGGCCAATGACCCATTGACCTGAGTAGCCGAACCATTGACTCGTTGACCCGTTCAATGGTTTTTGGCATTTTTTTTTTATTTTTTTAATCAAGAACCATTCAAGCAAATGGTTTCATTTTATCTTAATCTCGGTCCCTAGCCAAAAATCATTGAATAGGTCAACGACCCATTGACTCGGGCGGTTGAAGCGTTGACCTGTTCAATTGTTTTTGGTCATTTTTTTATTTTCTTTAATTTTTATTGTTAGAACGGGCAATCTGTTCGAATTGAACAGTCGAACCGTTGACCCAAAAACCAGTGGCCAGAATGGTTTCGTTTTCAGGTTGTATGGGTCACACGCTTGAATAACATGACACGTATGGTACGACTTAATGGACCTCACACACTCAATTTTTTGCCTATAATTTTTGTTGTAAGAATGGGTTGTCCATTTTTTTTTAATTGGGAACCTTCCAGGCAACCGGTTCCGTTTTAGCTCAATCCCGATTTTTGGCCAAAAACCATTGAATCGGTCAACGGCCCATTGACTTAAGTGATCAAACCGTCAACCTGTTGACCCGTTCAATTGTTTTTGGCTGTTTTATATCTATCTATCTATCTATCTATCTATCTATCTATCTATCTATCTATCTATATATATATATAATTTTTGTTGTCAGAATGGGTCGTTCGTTGACGAACTTACAATTTATTTATAATTTTTGAGGACTTTAGCATGGATTTTTATGCCGGTTTTATTAATTTTTGCCTTAATTTAGCTTAATGCTAAGAATAAGTTCAGGGATAATTAATCCAAGAAAAGGATGGAAAAAGGCAAGAAAAGAAGGTTCAAAAAGACCAATTTCAGTCCAGCCCGGTCGTGGAAGCAAGAGAGAGCACTTCGGCCCAAGAAGAGCAAGTGAATTCCTTGAGAAAACCCAAGAAAATAAAGCCTAGCTATGAGTAGAATTCGGCCCAGCAAGGAAGGCCCATTCTCAGCCCAAAAGAGCAGCTCAATGTATACCTATCATGTGCTAAGAGAGAGCCTAAGTGCAGCCCAAATAGCAGCCCTTAAGAGGCTTTCAAGAGAGCTCTAGAAAGTTCAAGAAAGGGGTGTAATACACCCCATTCTAGAGGCTTCAAGAAGGGGCAAGAACCCCCTTGAAAAACTATATAAGGAGGCCTCTAGGAGGGGGGAGAGGTGTTCAATTGCTTGAGAGTAAGGCTCTCCCACTCTTAGAGGTTCGGCCACCTTGAGAGAAGAGAGGAGAAGAAGGCTAGGCGCAAGGAAGAAGAAGAAGAAGGGCTGAAGGAAGTTCAAGACAAGCAAGCTAGAAGAGAAGGTGAGTTCGAATTGAGGGTTTGTGATTCAAAGATCTTTTGTAATAAATCAATTGTAGTTCATTCTCTTTTGATTTGAATTCAGTTTCTTTGTTATATTTTGTTTCTTCTTTCTCCTTGTTTCCATTCTTCCTTGATGTATTTCAGCTTGTAAATTTTCAGTTCAGCAATCTAATTCTTTTTGATTCATTCAAATGGTCATGAATTGTACTTGAAGTTTCTTGAATAAGGGTGTTATTGTAGATTAATTCGGCCAACTAACCTTCAAAACTCAGATCTGAATTCTCAGATCTGAGATTGCAAGATCTGAATTGCTTGAAAGAGAATTCAGATCTGCAATTTTTAGATTGGCCGAATTAATCTACAGCTTGGAATTCCTAGAGTGCTTGAGAGAGACTCTAGGAATTCAGATCTACTATTCAAGAACTGAATTGAGTGCAATGTTAGAGATAACTTGCACAATTCACTTGGTGATCAATTCAGATTTGAATTGATGCCTTAGAAGTGTTTGAAGAAATGCATGCATGGGGATTAGATTCTTGCTAGAGATAGAAGAACCGTCACTCATGCATAGGATGAACATGCGCTTGAGAGAGGCTGTTCATGACCTTGGGGTTTCACCAAACCAAGGCTCAATCATGATTTATTCGAATGATCCAAATTGATAGATTGCTGAATTCTGAGATTGACATTTACTGCTTATTCTTCTAACCTGATTTGAAGGCAATTGGGCCAATGATTTAGATAGATTTTAATTTAGGATTTTTTTTAGCTTTCATTAAAGTTTTGATTTATTTGTTGATCAGATAAGAAGTGCTCAATTTAGTATTGGTAATTGTTTCCTAAATCCTCGTGGGAACGATACTTCACTCACTAATTTATTACTTGAACGGCTAGTGCACTTGCTAGTGTCACAATGAGCCACACATCAAGTTTTTGGCGCCGTTGTCGGGGATTTAGGGAAGCAATATTAGGAAACATTGGGCATTCTTATTCTGCTCTCAGTCATCATTGCATTCATAGATGGTTTTAATTGCTTCATTTTATATTTTAGCTTTGAATGCAACAGCTGTACTGATTTAATTTGTTTCTTCTTTCTTCAGTAGATTACTTCCTTTCCTTGTTTCAGTTTCATTTTAATAAAGGTAGATTTGATTTCCTTTCAATCTTGGTGTTGTTACCTTCAAAAAAAAAAAAAAAGAAGAAAAATTCATAACAACATAAGTGTTGCAGATCTGAATTGCATTCGGCACTCAGATCAGCAGAACTCAGACAAAAAGACTTAGTTAGTTTGTGTTTCTGCCTTTTATTTTTATTTTTTTTCTTTACAAAAAGAAAAAAAATTTATTGAGTGAAAAGGAGAAAAAAAAGAGATCATATGAACAAAAAGAGGGGCAATTGAGAATTTAGATCAGCACTCAGATCTGAGTTCAGATCTGAATTCTGCTACAACAGATTTGCAACAGTTCAGATCTGAGTTCCTCTTAACACATATCTGAACTGATGCAAATTTGAGGTGAATTGGGTGTCATAACCACCCCAATTTACCCTAGGACACTTCTGCTACTCCTCAAAGGCAATTTGGTAGCAATGACTGAAGGTAAGGCAATTGAGAATTCAGATGCAAACTCAGACTTGAGTTCAGATCTGAATTCTGCTGTTACAGGTCTGCTCATTTCAGATCTGAATTCCTCTGAACTCAGATCTGAACCGATGCAAGTTTGAGGTGAATTGGGTGCCATCACTACCCCAATCCACCCTATGATACATCCAACCTGCCTCAAGGGTGAATGGATAGCAAGGAATTAGAGAAATTCAAATCTGAAATGCAGTTGATATGATGTGAGGACTGAACTGATACAGAGCATACTATGAATTCTGGGTGGACTGAATTCTTGGCTTTACCCACTTGTACCCAATCTAAATTTGCTGAGGATGTGTGTTTGGATTGAATAATTGTGATGCCTCAAATATTCAATGAAAGCAGCAGTGCATTCCACTAGCATTCAGAGCTGTAGCATGGCTGCTACAGTACAACAATTAGCATGAAACTCCACTGCTGATCTAGTTAGCTCTCTTTCCCATTGATGATCTACTTCATATTTGATTGTTGATTTAGTGTAGCTGGTAGATGTAGTTCTTCAGCATTGCATTCATAGTTGGTTTAATTTGCTTAATTTTTCATTTTTTCTTTGAATGCAACTGCTGTATTACTGTAGTTATGCTTCTTTTCTCTTTAGTAGATTACTTTATTTTCCTTGTTTCAGTTTAATTTTAATAAAAGGAGACCTGTTTTGTTTTCTATCTTGAAGTTATTACCCTCTAAAAGAAAAAAAAATCACAAAATCATGAGTGTTGCAGATCTGAGTTGCATTCGGCACTCAGATCTGCTATAGCAGAACTGCAGCACTCAACCGAAAAAAAAAATTTAAAATGAGTTCAGATCTGAATTGCATTCATCAATCAGACCTGCACTCATCCAAAAGGATTTTAGTTGCATTGCTGTATTTTGTTTTAGATTTATTTAAAAAAAAGAAAAAAAATAGATAAAGAAAAGAAAAAGAAAACAATGAAAAAATAGCATGTGAGTTTTCAAATCTGAAACTCAGATTTGAAGTTCAGATCTGTGTTTAGCCGGTTGCAGGACTGCATTCTGCTAGGTTCAGATCTGAGTTCATCTAAACTCAGACCTGAACCCACTCTATTTTGATGTGAATTCGGGTAGTGACAGCACCCAATTCACAATTTGATGCATCAGACTTGCCTCATTGATGAAAATTTAAGCCATGAATGGTAAAATCAGTTCTGAAGTGCATGAGAATCAGAGGCAGTATAAGTACATAATCTGAAATTTTTGTGAACTTGATGTTTTGTTATCTTTTAAATCACTTGCACCCAATCTGAATTGGTTGTATTGGATTAGGACTGATGTTTGTGAGGTCCAAAAAGAGCTTCATATTTTTGATGTAATGGTATTCAGATATGAATCAAGGCTGCTTTCATTATAAAATTGCAGATCTGATTTCAGGTCTCTGCAATCAATTGAGGCATACAAGACATTTAAGTTGGGACTTGAAAGAGAAGTCTTAAGCTCTTGGGATCAAACTTATTTCAGACCTAACTGCAACAGATTTTAGACCTACTTATTGATATTAGGTTTGGAGTTTTTGTAAGTGACTGTTCTCAAAAGTTAAGTTTTCAAATCTGATTTTTTTTTTTTGGTTAGAACTTGAAGAGCAGCTTAAAGATCATAAATTCAGCAATGATTGTAGATCTGTTTATAGTAAGTAATTATACTATTTATTAAATAATCATTAACGATAATTTTAATAATATTATTTAGTTATTTTTAATATAACAATAATTATTAAATTTATGAATATGATTTGTTAACAATATTCATTAAATTAATAATTACCAAAATTAAACTAAATTAACAGTATGTATCAGTAATAGTCAGTAATTTTAATATTTTATTAAATAATCAATAACAATACTTTTAATAAGATTTTTAATTATTTTTAATATAAAAATAATTAATAAAGTTATTAACAGTATTTATAATTTTAATTTAACATAAAAGTAAAGTAAATATCTTTTTATTAATTTTATTTATAATAACAGTAATTATTAATTATAATCACTAATTATGTATTTATTAAATTACTATAATAATCACTAATTATTAAAACTAAGTTACTAAATTTATTAACAATATTATTTAATAACATTATTTATAATTTTAATTTAAAGTAAAAAATAATTCAATATCTAGTTATTAACAATATATCACAGTAATTATTAATTATAATCACTAATTATATATTTATTAAATTATTGCAATAATCAGTAATTATATTATTACTGTAATAATCGGTAATTATTATTACTATGATTAAGATTTGTATTATCTATAGGAAATAGGTGCTCGCACGTGGGATCTACTCACATGAGTAGATTCCATTTCCTGATGCAGAGAGCACCCATTTCCTTTTAATATATATGCTAGCGAAGGGAGCCTTGCGTTGCAGGGGTTCGCTCATAAACTATCAGGCTCGAGCTCGATTTGAATTAGAGGCTTGAGCTCGAGCTTGAATTTGGCTTGAGTCGAAAGCTCGGAAGTTTAATCTCAGCTACCTTTTATTGCAGGTCTCTTAAGTAGCCGTGGTCTCCCTTAATTGCCGAGGTGCCAAATCGAGGTCTCCCTCAGCTGCTGACGTGTCGAGTTGAGGTTTCCCTAATAGGCGGGGTGTTGAGCTATGGTCTCCCTTAGTCGACAAGGTGCCGAGTTAAGGTCTCCCTCAGTTGTTGAGGTGCTGAGCCGTGATCTCCCTCAGTGACCGAAGTGCCATGTTGAGGTCTCATTCAGTGGTTGAGGTGTCGTCTAGCTTGAACTCGATTCGAATTAGAGACTTAAGTGACCAAGGTCTCCCTTAGTGGTGCATTACTGCACCACCAACCGGCAGTGCTAGCAATGTCACCACATCCTTCGCTGTGATAGTAAATTCGCCTAACGCACCCACGAAAG
Source organism: Nelumbo lutea (assembly GCF_056320005.1). NCBI lineage: Eukaryota > Viridiplantae > Streptophyta > Magnoliopsida > Proteales > Nelumbonaceae > Nelumbo > Nelumbo lutea. The sequence goes on along the minus strand of NC_142684.1, from coordinate 166,076,665 downwards.
TATGGCTACGCAAACACAAATGATTCAATAGGTGCCCTACATGTTTAACACCCTCCCGACCTAGAAGATCAGAATAGCAGTCTACAAACCTCAAAAGCTTGGCATTTTGAAGCGTCTGACAGTACATAGGATTTTCCAAAATGAATCACATCCAAGCAGTATAGTTGGTTGGAGATTTTGAAGCGTCGGTCGGTGGCTGCTAGCATTTCTAAGATATGGAAACCTCTGTGGTTTTGTAGAGACACATCAACTCGGTACCAGCAACAACATCAAATGAGCCGTCTTCACCTCGAGATATAGGCACAAGAGGCCAAAAACCCTTGCCACCATCAACTGCCGAGGCCGCCTCTTTCTCTATTTACAATGGCGCGGTGTCAACTTGTCTGACGAAATCGGTAAAAAAGGAGTATAGATTTCCTTGTCGAGTGGCCATGGAGATAGACTGAACAAACTGAAAGCGATATGAAGGAGAAAAACCTTCTTCTCCCAGTCAAATAAACTTCAAATGATAGAACGGAGAACCAATAACAACAGCTGCGTATAAAATGAGAGCAGCCCAGCTGTTCTGTTTTATAGCACCCCTGCGACCACGAACATAGAATATTAATTGGCGTTGGAGAAGACGATACGATAGCCGCACGACACACCACGTAACGATAGCTGGAAACTCAGATTGCTGTATAAATCGAAGGAGTTGCAACCAATTATCCAATAAACAAACCAGTGTTATATATGGGTTTGGAGTTTGGACCGAATGGTCTCAAGTCGTGCATTCAAATTTGTCAACATGCAAGGATTGACCTCATCATATTTAATTTCAACTCAAATCTATGTAGTATGTACACGGAGGAGCCGACAGCATCCATCCCTTTGGGATAAGGATCGACCATAAAACTTTGGAAAGCCTACCAACATTTATACATTGTGTGTGGAATAAGTCAAAAGTTAAAATCTAATCTCCATCCAGAACTAAACGTTTCAAAATTAGAACACAGATAGATAGGCGTGCTTAATTTTCAAGAGATGGCAGAGGATATACGACCATATGATTTTTTCATCTCTCTCGATATATATCCATCTTCTGCCAGAAATTCCTCCTAAATCACAAGAAAAAAGGACTAGAGAGAGGTGAATCAAAGTTTATTGAAAGAAGATCAAAATGTCTTCAGAGTGTTCCGGAAAGGAGGATTGGGTTTTTGAATAAGTTGTTTATTGTTTAATTTCTCATTCTTTGATGGCAAGCCTCTATATTGAAAAACTTTGATTTTTTTTTGTTTGGAAAACAAAGTTGAACCGAAAAGTGTTTTTGAGTGTGCATCATAATATATATGAAGCCAAAACAAATTATAAGCCCATAACACAAAGCCTGAAATTAGGGCTTCATGCTCTTGGGCTTTGAAAGCACAAACCCTTGAAGCTTATCCAAATGAAACCTCGACTGTTATGTCATGTCTATAATACTTACTAATGGGCTGCATGTTAATATGTAGGTAAGAGTTCTTGGCCGGAGCTGGTGGGAGCTGAAGGGGAGGTTGCAAAAGCGACGATCGAGCAGGAGAACCCTGCGGTGACTGCTATCATTGTGTTAGAAGGAACACCTGTCATCTTAAATTTCGATTGCACAAGGGTTTGGATTTGGGTTGATACCAATGCGACTGTCACAAAGGTTCCTAAAATTGGCTAGATCTTGATTGTCTTTTCTGCTGTAATGTAATAATATTAATAAATATCCCGCTTGCATGAATCATGGTGCAAGTATTGTTATCCTCAGAATAGTTATCTGTATGCATTAATTAAAACTAAATAAAAATTAGTTTACAATCTCTCTCTCTACCATTGCATCAACTTATTACATGTACGTGGTGTTTGAAAAATGAGACAATGGAAGCCTTAAACAACTATATGGGGTTAGTTATGCGTCTGTTTGGCATCGATGCCGTTTCTCCAGAAAACAGCACCACATCAGTGCCATGTCGAAAAAAAAATGGTATTCAAAGAAACATCCGTTTGTTTGGAATCGTTTTTCCATAAAAAATAGTGTTTCAAACCACGCCTTAGAAATCAAGAAGGTATGGCTTGGTGTAACGCCGAATTTGGCGTTTCCTGGAATTGCATCTAACAGTGACATGGCACTGGATAATGGGTACCAGTGCTGAAAACGTTTCTTAGAGCATTGGTACCAAACAGAAAATGTTGCTATTGCTCTAGTAAACGTCCTACCTGATAGCAATGCTTCCAAACAAAAAAGACAAGGTTTTCTCAGAAAATGGTGCTTCCAACCCACACATCAACAGCACTATTTTCTGCATCATCGATACCAAACATATACAATATATGGATAATGTTTCACTATATATTTTGTTCTATTTAATGCTAAAATAGGATCACTTAAATTATTTCTTTCTACATCAATCCATGTCCATTGTGCTCTACCCTAATCCTTTTAACTTCAAACTAGTAGAGGGCCCTTTGCAGGGGCTGGAATGGAACCATCGACTCGTTGACCCGGTCCTTGGCCAAAAACCGTTGAATCGGTCAATGACCCATTGACCTGAGCAGTCGAACCATTGACTCGTTGACCCGTTCAATGGTTTTTGGCATTTTTTTTTATTTTTTTAATCGAGAACCATTCAAGCAACTGGTTTCATTTTATCTTAATCTCAGTCCCTAGCCAAAAATCATTGAATAGGTCAACGACCCATTGACTCGGGCAGTTGAACCGTTGACTTATTCAATGGTTTTTGGTCATTTTTTTATTTTCTTTAATTTTTATTGTTAGAACAAGCCATCCGTTCAAATTAAACAGTCGAACCGTTGACCCGAAAACCAGTGGCCAGAACGGTTCCGTTTTCAGGTTGTATGGGTCACATGCTTGAATAACATGACACGTATGGTACGACTTAATGGACCTCACACACTCAAAATTTTGCCTATAATTTTTGTTGTAAGAATGAGTTGTCCATTTTTTTTTTAATTGGGAACCTTCCAGGCAACCGGTTCCGTTTTAGCTCAATCCCGATCCCTGGCCAAAAACCGTTGAATCGGCCAACGACCCATTGACTTAAGTGATCAAACCGTTAACCTGTTGACCCGTTGAATGGTTTTTGGTTGTTTATTTTATATATATATAATTTTTGTTGTCAGAATGGGTCGTCCGTTCGAACCAGATGGTCGAATCGTCGACCAAAAAACCAGTGGCCAGAACGGTTCAATTTTCGGGTCGTATGAGTCACACGCTCGAATGACATAACATGTATGATATTGCTCAATAGACCTCAGACACTCAATATTTTGCTTGTAATTTTTATTGTCAGAGTGGGTCGTCTGAACCACTGACCTGAAAACCAATGTTCAGAGGTTCCATAAATTTTTGCTTATAATTTTTTGTTGTGAGAACGGGGCCCCTCATTCGAACCGAAGGGTCAAACTGTCAACCCAAAAATTGGTGGCTAGAACAGTTCTGTTTTCGTGTCATATGAGTCACATGGTCGAATGACATAACATGTATGATACTACTTAGTGGACCTCACAAACCCATTTTTTTGCCTATAATATTTGTTTGTCAGAATGGACTGTTTGTTCGAATTGGATGATTGAACTGTCGACCCGAAAATCGGTGGCCAGAATGGTTTCATAATTTTTTGTTTATAATTTTTGTTGTCATAATGGGCCATCTGTTCGAATCGGACGGTTGAACCGTCGGTTGGTAGAACATTATTAACAACATTTATCAATAATAGTAAGTAATTATACTATTTAATTAAATAATCATTAACGATAGTTTTAATAATATTATTTAGTTATTTTTAATATAACAATAATTATTAAATTTATGAATATATTTATTAACAATATTCATTAAATTAATAATTACCAAAATTAAATTAAATTAGCAGTATTTATCAATAATAGTTAGTAATTATAATATTTATTAAATAATCAATAACAATACTTTTAATAACATTTTTAATTATTTTTAATATAACAATAATTACTAAAGTTATTAACAGTAGTTATAATTTTAATTTAAAGTAAAAGTAAAGTAAATATCTTTTTATTAACAATATTTATAATAATAGTAATTATTAATTATAATCACTAATTATATATTTATGAAATTACTGTAATAATCCGTAATTATTAAAATGGAGTTACTAAAATTATTAACAGTATTTTTTAATAACAATATTTATAATTTTAATTTAAAGTAAAATTGAATTCAATATCTAGTTATTAACAATATATAACATTAATTATTAATTATAATCACTAATTATATATTTTTTAAATTAATGTAATAATCAATAATTATTATTACAGTGATTAAGATTATTATTATCTATAGGAAATGGGTGCTGGCACGTGGGATCTACTCACACGAGTAGATTCCATTTCATGATGGAGAGAACACCCATTTTCTTTTAATATATATACTAGCGGAGGGAGCCCTGTGTTGCAAGGGCTCACTCCTAAACTTTTAGGCTCGAGCTCGATTTGAATTAAAGACTTGAGCTCGAGCTTGAATTTGGCTTGAGTCAAAACCTCGGAAGTTTAAGCTCAGCTACCTTTTATTGCAGGTCTCTTAAGTAGCCGAGGTCTCCCTTAATTGCCGAGGTGCCAAATCGAGGTCTCCCTCAGTTGTTGATGTGTTGAATTGAGGTTTCCCTAGTAGGCGGGGTGTCGAGCTAAGGTCTCCCTTAGTTGACAAGGTGCCGAGCTCAGTGACCGAGGTGCCGAGCCGAGGTCTTCCTCAGTGACCGAGGTGCCGAGCTGAGGTCTTCCTCAGTGGTTGAGGTGTCGTCTAGCTTGAGATTGATTCGAATTAGAGACTTGAGCTTGAGCTCAGAAGTTCGAGTTCAGTTCAATTCAAACTCGACTACCTTTGATTGTAGGTCCCTAGCAACCGAGATGCCGAGCTGATGTCTCCCTTAGTTGGAGAGAGTGGCATTCTTATAATTTGAAAGAAAAAAAAAGCAAGAGAGAGAAAGAATTGGTAGGAGAGTGGCATTCTTGTAATTTGATAGAAAAAAAAAACAAAAGAAAGAGTTGGTAGAGAATGACATTCTATTAATTTTTATGAAAAAAAGACAAAAAATAATGTTAGATTCCATTTCCCTCACCCTAAACCTTCTTACGTATAAATTTCACTTTAATATATTTATATTGATATAAGATAAGATGGGGTACCTTTCAACTTTTGGCCCAATTGGAGGTTAGTACATGTGTCTTACCAAAATCTTGACATTTAAAAGTTGTTGTTGAGTATGTAGGTATGGATGAATCTTGGCAATTTCAGCATGGAATTTTAAACTTTAGTTTAATTTGAAAACCGGACTGGAAATGGATTCATTTTGATAACCGGTTCCTGGGTTAAACAGTCCGATCGTCTGATCCTAAGTCTGGTCAAACAGTTTTTGGGGTCTAAAATCAGACTTGATTCATGATCGATTCTCGGGTCAATCAGTCTGACCCATGTTTTAAACTCTGTCACATGGCGAGCTCATTTGTCATGGATGATTAGTACAAAAACAAATATATACACAAAAGAATACGAAATACAAGGCTTTGCACTCTACAAGTCACCTGTTCTGACGTGGCCAAATCCCCTTGGCTGCAAGTTGGCAGGATAAGTGGTCAAGGTGGTGGAAGAGGTGGGAATGGAAAACCAACAATACGTGTACTAAAAAAAAAAAAGTATTCTAAGGGTAATGGTGATAAATACATCCATACTTTTGTTTATTTACGAAAGCACCCTCCGAGATGTTGAGTCGTGATTGGTATTTGGTGGCCAACTGGCCATGACTTCAATTGTCATTTAGAGGGAATTACTATCTTCGGTTGATGGGCTGGTCTTAGCACCTATAAGGGATTATATATTTAAAATATTTGGACAACAATTATTTGCAAAAATTTGAAAATACATCTAAATTTTGAAAAATTTTAAGACAAATGCTAGTAAGTGAAAATTTATGATATGAGAATCAACTGTGAATCTCTCACTACACAATGACACAATCCCTCTTATGTTCTGAGAGACTGACACCAGTCCCATGCTCCATTAGGTTGGTCCCACTAAATTGAGGTTTCTCACTTGTTCCATGAACTGATGAAAGACAGTGATTTTTTGTACAAGACTAGAAATAGAATGACCCCATTAGATCACTATTTGCAAATCTTGACATTATAGCACATATGTGTTGCAGGCCCGAAAAAAAATTGCAGGCCAGGCCCAGAAATTTTTAGATCTGATATGGGCCTGGACGTGATATTTTAGCATTGCATCAAAATTTACTATAGAGAGAGAGGTAATTTTAGATGATGAAGATAGTAATATACATCTAAATTATTTTAAATATTGTATATATTTTTATGTATATAAAATAATTTTATATTAGAGATGTCTCAAATGTTTTTTATAAATATCATATATTTTTTGTTTTTGTTTTTCTTAATTTTTATTATTTAATTATGACATCGTAACTTGACCCATTTGACCTATATGGTTGAATTGTTCAGGCAGAAGGATAATTTCATTTTTTGGTTCAATTTTGAAAAAAAAAGAGATTTATTGTTAAAAGTATTGGATATAGATCCAATAACAGAATTTATTGATGAAAAAATATTTTAAATATATCATTTAATGAGATATGATAAGCGTTGGCACCTCAAATATATGACTTAATGAGAGGGATTTGAATGGGGTAAAGAATAAATTGTACTTTTTGCCCTCACAATTAAAAAGGGACTAAATTCAAATTACATTTTTTACATTTGTTAAATTTCCTTGTGCATTAAAATAATTCTTATTTATGACACTTATTTTTGTTTAATATGAGGAATATACAATATTAGAGATGCACCCAAATGTTTTCGTTTTGCAAAATTTATGTATATTATTATTATTATTATTATTATTATTGTTATTATTTAATTTTTATTGTTTAATTATGACATCAAATATTGGCACATTTCAACTAAAAGTTGAACTATAGGTCTGGACCAAATAGGAAATCAATTTCACTTTTTGGTTGGCTTTAAAATTTATGTTTCATTTCCATTATCAATATAAACGATTCTTGCTAATGACACTTATTTTTGTTTTTTATGATTAATATAAAATATCAAAGACATGGCCCACATGGATTTCCCCAATTGACTCCAAATGGTCGAATTGACTTATCCACCACTTGGATGGAAGAATGGTTTCATTTTCTTTTTTTTTTTTGGTTAATTTTAGAAAAGGATAAATTGTTGACTCCTACTTTGAAATTTTTGACCATTGCTGAAATCTCCCCTTGAAGTTTGGTATAATTTTAGAAAAGGATAAATTGCTGAAACCTACCTTGAAGTTTCTGACCATTGCTGAGATCTCCCCCTGAAGTTTGGCAATTGCAATCACTTCCCTTGAACTTTCTAATAGTGCAGCAAGTAGACCCCCTCTCTTAGAATCCTCTAACAAGTGGCACAGAAATATCCAAAATACCCATGTAGTTACCATTGAGGCAGATTTTTACATATCATAATGCAAGCTTTATGAACAACAAAAAAAGAAAGTTAAAAATTGCAACTTTTGAGGGATTCATATGAAGGGAAAATTTATAAAATAAATAAAATGTTTATTTTGGACATTTTTGTGCCTCTTGTTAGAGGATTGTAATAGAAGGGGTTTACTTGCAGCTGTGTTAAAAAGTTTAGGGGAGGTGATTACAATTACCAAAATTCAGGGGAAGTTTCAATAATGGTCAGAAATTTCAGGGGAGATTTTAGCATTTTACCCTTTGGGTTTCATATTGTTAAAATGCATTTGATAAAGATCTAATTATTAGAATTTATTAAATAAAAAATACCTTAAATACAAAAATTCAATGTGAGAGAATGTAAATTAGTTCCTTAAATATAAGGCTTAATAAGAAGGGAATTAAATAAGGTGAAAATTTGTAAGGGATATTACATTGTTAGCCCTTGGAATTAAAGAGGAACTAAATTCAAAAATATGGGTAGCTTAGTAAAAAAAGAAAGTTCCACACCCTCATTGATCTTTTTAATAGTATAAATAAATATACTATACACAGAAGTATCTCTCTCTCTCTCTCTCTCTCTCTCTCTCTCTCTTTATATATATATATATATCTGTGTGTGTGTGTGTGCGTGTGTGTGTGTATGTAATATAAAATAGGGTCATTTACTAAAACACCACCTATAGTTTGCAATCAATTTGCTTAACTGACCTTCCATTAGATGAAAGTGGAAAATGATAGTTTGAATCCTAACATCCATTTAAACAAAAAAAAAAAAAGTGCATTTTCCCCTAGTAAAACATGGATAACCACTCTGTTCTTCTCTATTTAACAAATTTTGTTTTCTATGCAAAAGTGTTAAGGGTACTTTTGGAATAAATAACATGGATTTGTATCCTTGAACATTTTCCACTCAATTTAGGAGTATTTTTTGGATTAAACAGCCATGGTGAACATTTTATACTTAGTTTAAGTGATCATGTTACTATATTCAAATGGAAAAACAAATATTTCTTAATGAAAGGTTAGTTAAGTGAATATGTTGCAAACTATAAGGGGTGTTTTAGTAAAATGCAAACTATAGGGTAGGTTTAAATAAATTTATGAAACTATAGGGGGTGTTATAGTAAATGACCCTATAAAATAAAAAATATACACTTCCAACTTCATGTTGATTGCACATGGAAATTTTAAATTACAATTATTATTATTATTATTATTATTACTATTACTATTATTGTTATTATTATTATTAAATTTTAACCATGTGTTTATTTGAAAAGTTTGATCATTGATCCACCATCTAGATACGAAAATAACTTTGCTTTTAAATCAGTTTTAAATTATATATTTAATCTACATTATATAAATAATTTTTACTTATTACATAATTTTTGTTTGATATAATTAATATATAACATTAGAGATGTATACTTTTTTTTATAATTTTTTTATTTTTTGATTATTTGTACTTTTTTTACATTTTAATGATTTATTATTTAATTATGACGTCATCAGTTAATCCATTTCACCCAAACCAATAACCCACCACCTAAAAAGGAAAATAGTTTTTTTTTTTAGAAAAGAAAGGAAAATAGTTTGATTTTTAGGTTGACTTTAAATTTTGAATTACATTTATATCATTGATAAAATCTATATATATATATTAAAACAAAGTGGTAAAAAATTTTCTCCTTTTTTTGAATTTTTTGTTTTTTGTTTTAATTCCATGTCAGTTTTGAAACAACCAATGAGATGCACTTTCCCAATAACCAAAATAATCTCTTCTCCTTAAATTGATCATAAACTACTTCCCCCACTTTCTCCACAATTATCTCTAATTCCTATTTATCTCCACAACTCTAATTTACTAGATAGTTTCTCTCCTAAATTATCTATAATTCCAATTTATCCTCTCCCCTACTTTTTATCTATATCTATCTAATGAAAGTTTGGATTAAAAAAATTTAGAATTATTTAAATATTCTAACAAAATTATCTAATAACTTTAAAATATTTATTAAAACCCCAAAAAATAATTTTATATTTTTACAAAATATATCACGAAATTATGTACTAACAATTTAAATTATATTTTTTATGGATTATCAATTTAAATGCTTTTCAAAAATTTAATAATATGTAATATCTTTAAATAAATAAAATTCAAATAACAAAAAAATTAAATATTTTATAGATTATTTAAATATTTAAATAACTAAATATTTATCATAACTATACTTTAAATAGTTAAAATAACGAAATTAACTAATAAATAATTTTATATTTTTACAAAGTATATTACGAAATTATGTTCTAATAATTTAAATTATGTTTTCTCCAGATCATCAATTTAAATGCTTTTCAAATATTTAATAATATGTAATAAATTTAAATAAATAAAATTCAAGTAAATTTTTTTTTTAAATATTTTATAGATTATTTAAATATTTAGATAACTAGATATTTATCATAATTAGATTTTAATTAGTCAAAATAACGAAATTATGTAATAAATTAAAAAAATCATTAAATCAGAAAAATAATTAAAACATAATATTGAAATTAATAATAATTTAATATATTATAAAATTAATAATGAAATTATGTCATAATAGTATAAATTATGATTTTATGGATAACTAAATTCCATAAATAACTAATATTATTAAATTTAAATATTTTACATATTATTTAAGTATTTAAATAACTGGGTATTTTAAATTACAAAATATTTAACATAACTATATTTTAAATATTTGAAATAAAGAAATTATGTAATAAATTTAAAAAAATTCTAAAAAGTAGAAAAATAGCTATAACATAATTTTGAATTTAATATTTTTACATAATATTGTAAATAACTAATTTCACTTATATCAAGTAATTATTAGAGAAAATAACTTCCAAAAAAGTTAATATTTATTTTAATCTCTTAATATGTTTTTATTATGTAATGATATATACTAAAATTAATATTTGTTGTATTTCAGTAGTTATTTATTGTTTTTATGATAAATGTATTTTCAATGGTTGTGTATAAATTTATTTTGTTTTGTTATTGAATAGAAAACTTTCAATAGTTATTGGAGATTAAACTACTATTAGTGAAAATTTTAAATTTAATTGATTGTAATTATTGTATTTATTGAATTTTTGTTATAATTTATTGATTAATATTTAGTAGAGATTAATCTATTATTTGATATTATACTATTTATTGACCAAGTTAATACATTTTTAGTACTTATTATATTTTATCAATATATTTTCAATAATTGTGTATTTTTGCTATAAATTTTCAAAAATTATTGGATATTAAACTATTGTTATTTATCAGAGATGTGACTATTAATTTAGCTGAAATTATGAGTGTTCATGAGTTGGTTCGGTTCGGTCGTAGGCTATTTGGCCAACCAAATTGACTTGGTCAGGTTGAGAAGTTGGTTAGCTCAAACCGACTAACCTTTTGTGAAAACCGACCCACTCAAGTTGTATTAGTTTGGGTCAATTTTTTGGTTTGTTCAATCGGATAAAAAAGATTTAAACTTAAAAATTAAATTAAAATTTAAAAATTATAGTGAAATTATTAAAAAATAATTTTAGAAATTAGGTTTATGATATAAAACATTTTAGACTAAGAAATATGGAAAACTTTCCACTTTTCCATATTAAGAATTATATTTAAAATATAAAATATTAATATATATTCATGGTTAGGTCATTCAATTTTGGTTGGTTTTACAATGGCCAGAGTGAAATTGATCAAACTTGGTCAAATTGGGAAATTTTTGAACCAAAGCCGGCCTAAAATACTAGAAAACCGACCAACTCGGGTCGAGTTGGTCAGGTTGGTCGGTTTCATTAGTTTGATGAATAAACCTAATTGAAATTAATTATTGCTATTTTTGTATTATAAAAAATTTATTAAAAGTAGTATATAAAATATGAATAATTATTAATTATGTATAACATTTATTTTGTTCAATATAATGAATGTATAATACTATAGATGTACCCAATATTATATTTTTTATAAAATATAACATTAGATCTAGTTTTAAAAACAGACTTAGAAACAAAACCACTTTGGCTTTTGGTTTCCAAGTTAGTGGTTCAACCGTCCAGTTTGAGCGGGTTGAACTAGCAAGATGTAAAATATAATGTATTTTTTTTTATTTTGATGTTAGATTAGGATTAAGTTAAAGTCCACTGCATATATACATTATTATGGGAAGGGAGTGTGAGACTTTGAGAAGGAAGCGACTGGTTAAAGCTGAGAAGTGAGAAAGAAGAAGAAGAAGAAGAAGAAGAAGAAGGAACAACTAGTGGCAACTATCTCCATGTTCATTATCATAACCACTACAACACCATTTGCCCTCTTCTTACATCTCTCATCTCTCTAAATTTCTCTCAAATCCCAGATTGCTTGCTTCATTGATGTACCTCAGCTTTTAATATAAGATCAATGTTTAATTTCTCATCTCTTACATCAATTTTTTGATTTCTTCATTGGAGTTGCAATTTTTTTTGCTGTTACAACTTAAAAAAAAGTAATAGAAATAAGAAAACTCAAACTCAAAATGGAAAAACTAAAAACCTAACTTATTTCTCCATTGAGAATAGTCGAACAAGATTATGACATATGAAAGTTTCTTTTTTTTTTATTTTTTATTTTCTAATTTCTATTTTAAAATAAATAAAAAATTTGAAATTAGTTTGAAAGCAACTCGAGAACCGTTTTCCAGGTTGAACATTTTAATGGTTAAACCATCCAAGCCAACAATTCTCTAACCATTTCAATATTTTTTTTGGTAAAATAGCGGTTCAGGGCCAAAATGGAACCAACGACTTGACCGGTTCCTGGGCTAAACAATTCGACAGTTCAATCTAGTCTAGTTTTTACAACATTGACTAAAATACTCATTTTTGAATTTAGTCCATATTTAATTGTAAGGTTTAAATTGTAAAATTGAACTACTACTTTTCACCTCATTCAATTACTTCTATTTAAATATTACATTTTTTGATAAATGAACAAAAGAAAAAAGATACACCAAAAAGATAAACACTACAAAAAGAAAACTCTAGTCAAGTAGAATGACTTGTCAATGATACTTGAAACTTCACAATTTGCTTTGATTATCACATATTTGAATGAGGTGTTTATGTAATCAGAATTGGATTTTGCAATCTGCACACGCCTAATTAATAATAAAAAACAAAAAAATAAAAAGTAAATGAAGTTTATAGAAAATTTTGGATATATTATTACTGTAATTATCATCATCTAGAATTGCCACTACGTGCAAAGCACGTGTGCACTTACTAGTGGCTATAAAAGGATGTATAATTCCGATAAAACCAAATGTGTGGTTTTGATTCTGAGATTTTATCCCACTTAATAATTGATTTTTCTTTGGTTCTAGCTTGTTTTGAATCGATTATTTTGTTTGACAGGTAGGGGTGAGCATGAAAAACTGAAAAACTGAATCGAATTGAAAAACTGACTGAAACCAAACAAAAAATTTGGATAATTGAACCAGTCAGTTCAGTTTCGGTTAACCAAAATAGAAAACCGGTGGTTAACCGAACCGACTGGTATACATATAATTATATATATTTTACATATAGTTATGTATATTATATATATTTTATATTTTTTATACATTATAAATTAATATAATATTATATATTCATTGTTTTTTTATTATATATTTATATATTTTTCTATAATATATTGTAAATAAAAAAAATAAAAAAACAGACGAGCCGAACCAACGGTTAACCGATCAGCTTTGGTTTAGTTTTAACTACTGGTTTTCTAAAAACCGATAACTCCAATTTGATTTAAAAAATAAATGCACAATTCGATTAACCAAATTGTGGGCATCCCTATTGACAACCCTAATGTTGCATATAATAAGAAGTTGAGGAAGACATTATAGGTGTTGCTGAGAGGCCATGACTGGCCCATGACCCAGTTGATATGGTTATTCTCTAAATATGGAATTGCAGGCTCTTAATGGTAATATCAGCGAACCTCAGCTACAGTCCCCATCTTGCGTAAGGCAATGTTCACTACAAATTCAATGAAAAAGGTAATCAGGAGTATCCAATAGACCAATATTATATATGGGGTTGGACTGGTTGGTCTGAAGTTAGTTCACTCAAATTTGTTAATATGGGTTGACCTGACATATCTTATTTTAGGGGAAATCTATTATGCAGGAAAGAGATGATACTGGAAGAGGTTTGATCGATCAAAACCCTCCCGTGAATTTTGATACATATCACCTGATTAGTTGTCATTTTTATGATACCTATTGATTGGTTAAGAGCAATGTTTTAAAAATTGATCCAGAACTAGAACTGTTTTGGCCATTGGTTTTTGGGCCAGTGGTTCGATTGTCCAATTCGAATGAATGATACATTCCAATTAAAAAAAGAAATAAAAACGTCCAAAAACTATTGTTTGGGTTGACAATTCAACCACTTGGATCAGCGAATCACTGACCAAGTCAACAGTTTTTGGCCAAGAAATGAGTTAAGGGTGAAATGAAACCAGTTGTCTGGACCACTTCTAGGCTGAACGATCCAACCACCTAGATTAATGATGGTTCGAAAACCATGATTAAGAGTTTTTCTAGTATCATGTCTTTTTGGTATCATAATCGAATACTCAATTTCAGTTCAAATGGAAACATTCAGTCTAGCTTTGGTTTGCTGATTTAATGATCATCTCAGATAACCAATCCACCCATGTCTTTTAGGGGTGTTCGACAACATTGTTGGTTTTGTTTTTACTTGTTTATGATACATGGAAGATTGCTTGAGGCCTAAACCATCCCTTTGGGATAACTGGATAAGAATGGGTCATAACCAGTGGAAAAAGCCTACAAAAATTTTCAAAAAAAAAAAGAAACAGCCTACAATTATAGCTGATAAGGGCAACCTTTGGGCCCTAATATCAATAAAAATAATACTTTTAACATAATTTCTAAAATAGGTTAACTTTTTAAAAAATATATCAAATAAGGGCAAAAAACACTATTCATCTTCTTCCTCTTCCAAACCACTTCCACCCCAGCCCAACCCTACAAACCTCAATGACCACCATCCTCCAGTGCTGCCTCCGGCAGCGCCTCCACCCACCTCTGGAAACAACGCTGGCCACCTCATGTTGTCTGATTAGCATTGCTGGAGGTGGGTAGAGGTGGTGGCGGTGGCAACTTTGGTGGATGATAGTCATAGATTTGTAGGGCTGGGGTGGATGTGGGCGGAGGCAGCGTTGCCGAAAGTGGGCGGAGGCAGAGGCGGTGGCATCATTGGTGGATGGTAGTCATTGAGATTCGTAAGGATGGGGTGGAGGTGGGCGGAGGCGACGCTGGTGGATGGTAGTCATTGAGATTCGCAAGGCAGGGTCGGAGGTGGATGAAGAGGTGGGCAGAGGCATTGCCAGAGCTAGTGGTGGGTGGCGGCGCTGATGGATGGTTTGTAGGAGGAAGAAGATGAACAATGTTTTTGCCCTTATTTGTATATTTTTTTAAAATTGTCCTATTTTGGAAATTATATTAAAAGTATTATTTTTATTGATATTAGGTCCCAAAAGTTTCTCTTATCAGATATAAGCCCAAATTTATATAGGGTTCAATAATAAAAAAAAAATAGAGAGAGATCTATAGAGAGAGAGAGAGAGAGTGAGTGAGCGCGAGCTTTTCAAATGACGCACGCACCATATAATTTTTTTTCATGATGCTGTTCTCGATCTCTATAATTTCCCATCAGGAATTCATCCTAAATCACAAGAAGAGATTAGAGTGAAAAGATATCAAAAGCTTGAAATTAGGTTTTGGAATAAGTTGTTTAGTTTCCTGTTCTTGATGGTAAGGCTATGTTTAGATATGCTTTTTTTTGGAGCTCGAAACATAAAGCCTGAAATTGGGCTTTGTGCTTTAATTTTAGGCTTTGAAAGCAATAAATTCCAAGGTTTTAAAAACCAGATTAGACATGGGACCATTTTGAGAACTGGTTCCTTGGTCAAATGGTCTGACCATTTGGTTCAAACAGACTGCATGTTGTGACTTAAAAAATTAAAAATTAGAAAAATAATTAAAATAAAAAATGGCTAAAAATCATTGTCTGAGTCAATAGTTCGACCACCCAGGTTAGTAGATCGCTGACTAAATTAACGATTTTTGACCTAGGAACAGTTTTAGGTGAAATGGAATCAATTGCTTAACCGGTTCTTGAGTCAACCAGTCTAACTATCTAGTCTGATCTGATTTTCAAAATCATAATAAATACTTAGGCTCAGTTTGGAAGGAATACAATGTTAGACAGTTTTGTATGCCCTTAGCTTCAATCAGAATGATGTACTTTATGAGTTTATTGTAAATGAATAAAAGTGCAAATTTGATTCATGTTCCTTGGTATGTTTCAGTGTAATGCCCTTAAACTGGACACTTAATGAGACTTGTGTTAGTTTAGAATGTTCACAGCCAGTGGGTCGGTCTGGGGAGACCTATCCTGACAAGGCTGACACTGTGGTGCCACCAAGTCGGTTGGGGTGGCTTGTCTCAGCTACCGGGGTGAGACCCTAGGCACATACAGTGTGGGATTAATTGAATCTTTGAACTGGACCAGATTTCCAGTATTGCCCTAGGCCTTGGAGATTGATGGGCAAAACTGGAAAGTTACACCCGACCCCTAGACTCGATTATGATACTGCACTAGGTGTCGGATCGGGCTGTCTTTGATGTACCAATCAGTGAGATCCTTAGCGGTGGTCAAAACCTGGGTATGTTGGGACAATCCGAGAATTCATCTGAGTGGGTGATCATAGTGACAGGATCAGCCCCTTTGTCGGACAAAGGTAATGATCGAGGATGCACTCTCACTGTTGGAAACCAAGACTGCCGGCAGCCGATTTCAACCGTTGAGATTTGTTTTGCAAAGTATATTTTATATGAGATATAAAAGTATATATATTATGGTTTCTAAAATGTTTGCAAAAGGTTTTAATTCCCGGGATCCATATAAGTGGAGAGTGCAACACTGTTCCTTGTAGTCGAGGGAGAGGTCATCTCTTGTCGGGCAGTGTATGATCATTAAGGGCTGAGAGGTTAAGTGTAAGACCATTGAGGATAATACCTGATGGGCTAATCTTGCATCTGCCCACAGTCCCTGGGTGTTACAAGGTGGCTTGGCCCAGGGACCACTTAGGGTAAGTGTTGGGCCCATAGAGACCATTCGATGGGTTTCAAGGGGTGCATTGTCTTTAACAGTGTATTCGACCAGGCCTTGTAACAAAGGCTGGGCCGAACCCATGTGGCTAATGTGTAGATCAATGCTTGGGTCCCACGCCATACAAGGAAGCCCAATTGGGCAGTAGTTAGGAAGGTTAAGTGAGCACATAAGCTTAATGGGCCTAAAGCCCATTTCGAACAGGGCTATTTATTTAGTTAATTAAAGGGGCGAATTCTGAGATGGATTAGCAGATAGGATAGGGTCTTAATCCTATCCACTCAGAGAGTCCAGATCTGAATGTGATTCAGATCTAGAAACCTCCTAATGGGATTAGGAGAAAGCTAATATAATCTGCAGATAAGATAAGGGTTTATCCTTATCACTAGAAGAGAAGGCTGATCCAAATATGATTTGGATAAGCAGCTCCTAATGGGATTAGGAGTTGATCCTTTAAGTTAACAAAAAGAAGGAGGGGGCGGCAGCCTTTAGGAGACATACATCAGATCCTCTTTAGTGCTGAAATCAAGAAGAGAGAATTCTGCACCCTGCGAATACTCTCTTGCCGCCTCCCTGTTCTTGCCGCCCTGTTTGCCAGTTCGATCTCCAGTTGTGGGAGAAGTCAAGATTGGATTTTGACATCAGTTCTTTGAGAAAGGATTAAAAGGAAGCTGTGCTCACGTACCATTCTACTAATTCTTGCGAAGGACAAAGTTCTTGGGGAAGAACACTGCTGATTCTGCTCCATCCTGTACTGCGCCATCTTCAGTGGGAACAGTCTTTGGATCCTTCCTTGGGCGTGAACACATTCGTTGGGAGATATTACTTCTCCGTATCAGGTATAAATCTCTCCTATTCATTTTGGTTCAGATCTGGTTCAGTTTAAAGTTCAAGAATGATCATTGAAAATATGATTTTCTGAATAGGGAATGTGATTCCGAGTTGAAGGGAGAGAAAAATTTTTGAAATTCGCCCCTTATTCCGCAATATTTGGACGTCCATGTGATGGATCTCTCATCCCCTTCATACAAATACAAATATGTATAATAAAAATACATACAAAATAATATAAAATGTAATGTTTTATAGTCTACAAATTTACATTTATACTCCTTCCAAACTGAGCCTTAAATATTTAAAAAGAATATCCAAATGCAATCTTAACTAACATGTGATATGTATGTTTACGGTACACTTACTAAAGGGCTGCTTGTACTCACTAGGAGCCGAAGGGGAGGTTGCAAAAGCAATGATCGAGCAGGAGAACTCTGCGGTGACTGCTACCATGGTTTTAGAAGGATCAGCTGTCATCTTAAATTCCGATTGCACAAGGGTTTGGGTTTGGATTGATACCAATGGGACTGTCACAAGGTTTCCTAAAATTGGCTACATCTTGATTATTAGGCTTAGCTTATTTAATTTAACAGACACGACTCTTATCAGTTGAAGGTAATAATAAATGTTGTTGAAGGTTGGGTTGAGGTCAATCCTAACACCCAATAAAAGTTGTTGAATTCTCAACCCATGGGTGACATTTAGCTGGATGCATTGATTGGAGTGGGGCATTACCATTGGTTCCACAACTATCACAACTATCTATACAGCTATTGGATTCAGGTAATTAGAGTGGTGTTTTTTAGTTCATTAGACTCAAGGGTTGAGGTCAATTAAGTTTTAACATTATTGTACGTACAATGACAGTTAATTATCATGTTTTAAAAAAATATTGCACATATATACATACATATAAAATACGAAGGACTCGTTTGGTTTATGGAAATAGGGGGTTGGAATCAGAACCAGAATAACCATCTGTTTGGTCGGGTGGAATTGGAATTCTATTCCCATATTTATAAAATGATATCCTCTCATTTGAGGGAATGATCATTCCTTTCCCTTTTTAGAGAATAAAAATCCATTCCAACTGATTCTATTTCTAATTCCAATAGGTTTTAATTTCGATTCTGATTTCAACTATGAATCAAGTGGACCTTAATTAGGTTTGGACTAATTATAATAGTAAAACAAGTGAATGGTGATTTTTGTCTTGCCATGTAAGCAAACGGTGGAGGTTATTATCGTTTTAGAAAGGTTTGGAAAGCATTCATTGATAAGTTCCATTTTTCCATATTTACGTTATTATTCTAACAATTGTCCCATAAGCCGATAAACGAGTCTCTACTTGTTGTAGCGCCAACATTGATACTAGGATTCGAGCGGACAACTGGGCTAAAGATATCCAACATCATGGCCCTACAATTTATTAGTTTTGTGGATGTGGTGAAGAAGAGATCTTCCCTTAAGGTAGGTCTCTGTACACGTCCTTCCTAAGAGAGAACGTTAAGTCCTCTAGTGGAGGCTCCCATAGGTGCCATGAGAGCTCAAACAAACTCGAGAGTGTTGTGGGTGGAGTTCTCAAGTAGCCCACTTGGGTCTTGATATTCCCATAGTTACATATAATCTAGGATCAAAGTATTAGTATCGGGTATTGTATCGAATAAGTCAGATACGGATACAAATACACTTTGGAAACGCATGGATACGAACGAAAGATATAGAAATGCTTGGATATGCTAGTGAAATGCATACAAAACACATAAATACATTAATAGCACTATACTAAAAGCTGAATTATCTATGAATAAGATATAAATACATGAGAAATGCATACTTCAATAAGTTATATAAAGAGAAATATTACAATAAACAATACCAGGACTCTAGAACATTCAAACATTGTACAATAATTATCATTCTTTCAATTTTATAATTATAATTTTCAATTTTTTCAATTTTTGGTTTTTAGGAATACTTATTAATTTAGTATTTTATTTAAATAACAACTATTTTTAAATAGTAAATATGTTTTCATTTTTAATATATAATGTTTTTATTTTACACATAATTGTAAAATAAAACAAATAAATCATTTTAGGTAGATAAATTTAATTTTTAGTTTTTATTAAATAATTTGGGAAAAATAAATCTTAAATTATTCGTTTCAGTTTTTATAATTATAATTTTCTGTTTTCCATTAATTTTGTTGGGAAAATTTATTTATTTAGTATTTTTATATAATAAATATTTTTTTTCAAATAATAACTATGTTTTCATTTTTAACATATAATTATGTGTAAAATAAAATATATAAATCATCTAAGGTGGATGAAATATATTATTTTTATAATTTCAAGTTTTTATTAAATTTTTTGAAAAAATTAAATCTTAAAATTTTAATTTCAGTTTTCATAATACTATTTTCTAACTTGTATTAGAGATGAAAAACAATCCAAAAGTACTTAATGTACAATTTTGTCAAACTATACATGGATACGCCTCTGTATTGGTGTGTATCAGACCGTATCCACCGATACTATGTGATACGGCTCAATATGAAGGGATATTGTACCGACACGCACAACTCATGGGATATGTATCCAGTCGTAGCGTATCCTATATCGGGAGTATTGTATCGATACCTTAATCTTTGCATATAATGTATTACTTTATGGGATAGCTAGCTCGAATGCCAAGCCCTAGGCATATATTATTAAGCCATTATGTATGGGCCAATCAAGCCTCAACATAATGGTTAGGGCTGCAAGTTGGGCCGGGTTAGGTTGGGTTGAGGCCAACCCTAGCCCAAGCCTAAGTTCTAGACCCCCAACCCTAACTCTAACCCAACCCGACCTACCCAACCCTAACCCTAACCCTAATTAAATTCATTCAACCCTAACCCAACCCAACCCAACCCAATCTTCTTCCCATCCCTTATAATCTTGTAGAACTTCTTAACCTCATATCTTAACTTAACTTTCACTACATATATTAATCATATGTTCTACTAGTATTTGTTTGTTGATGCTTTTATTAGTTCTTTAAGTACAAAATTCAGGAAAAAAATGTGTTTGAAATGACTATAGTTTATTATGAGTTATGATTTATAATAGATCTTTTATGGGCAACAATCTATGGGTGGTAAAACAACAGAGAGGAGAAAAATAATAAAGTATTCAAAAATATAAAATATGTATTAATGTTTTAGTATTTTTAATTAGGATTAAGTGAAGTGATTATCTTAAAAGAAATAAATGATAGTATGTGGTGGGGGCTATACAATTATCATGCATATATAAAAATCAATATATCATATATCATATATATAACATATTTATATATGATATGTACTATAGTGTCGGGTTGTCCAAGGGGTTAACCCTGACCCAACCCAAAGTAAAGTTGGCTTCATAAATTTCAACCCTAAGCCTGAGCATCAACCCGACCCGACTTTTTTGGGTTGGGTACGGGCCAACCCGACCCAAGTTGCAGCTTTAATAATGGTCTATAAAAAACTTAACCTAAGAGTATCCCTAGGTTGGACTTAATATCTAAATTCATAACCTATTGTCAATTGTTCCGATATATCAATTATACAATTCAAATGTCTAGTTCATTAGATTATTTTAAACGAAATAAACTTTATATAATGATTATGAGAAAATGTCACTACAAAAAATGTTCCAAAATAAATATATATATATATATATATATATATATATATATATATATATATTGTGATTTTCATTTATAAAAAGCATTCAATTCTTTGTTATTAAAGATCAAGGTTTTGTAACAAATACCTAATCACCCATCACTATAAACAAAGATTTTGAGATTGAGATTTAACTATTTGTCACTATAAGTCAATCAATTGTGATGGATCACAATTGTCCGTCAATGTTTTTCAAGATTTTGTGCTTTTGTAACGAACATTCAATTGTCCGCCACTATAATATTCACCATTTAGTGATGATGATTCAATTATCCATCACTATAAGTCAATCAGTTGTAAGGGATGACAATTGTTTGTCATATTTTTCAAGATTTTGCACTTTTGTTATGGACATTCAATTGTGTATCACTATAAATGACGATTTATTGACGGAGCTTCAACCATCCATTGCTATATTCTTTTTATAGTGATGGGAAATTTCTTTGTCACTTTTCTGTCACTATATATATTGTATTTTTAGTGACGGAGCTCTAAATTCGTTACTATAAATTATTTATAGAGATGGACATCACTGTACATCCGTCACTAAAATTCATTTTTCTTTAGTGGTTGTGTTTGGTTGTTGCACAATTTTAATTTTCATTTGCACTGGTGTAAATGAATGTATGGGAGTGCAAAATGTATTAGTGTAAATTCTGGTTTTTCATTTGCACTTCAGATTTGACTATTTTAATTGTTTGTGAGAAGTAAAATAAAGTAACCATACTTTAAATGAAAGAGAATAGAGGTAGGAGGAGGGTGGTGCAATATAATGTGATCCCCTACTTTATACAAGAAAGAATTGAGGTAGGAGGAAGGTGATGCAAACTTTGCACCAGTTTTTCAGATGAGAATTGTAAGGTGCCAGTCAGCTGGTTGGTAAGGTTTCTGTTAGCCGTAGCAGAAACTTGGGATTAAATCCTGCCTGCACCTGGGTTGAGGGATGGGCTAGCCCTTCAAAAGAAAAAAAAAACATATTATATTGGCATTTCACTATATGATGCCAATACAATATGCCTGGTGCAATATCATTTGGAACCAATGCCATTTCTTTGAAAAATAGTGCCACATCAGCATTGCATCTGAAATCCATTTTTTTAATACGCCTGATGTTTGGTTATGCATTTTTCAAAAAATGTTTTCTCAAAATAAGCCTTGAAAATCAGGAAAGTCATGGTCTGAAGAATACCTTTTTTTTGGTATTTTTCTTGTTATTTTACTATTACTATCCGCTGACATGGCATTGGAGAATGCCTATGTGGCAGCAACAACAATAGTGGCAAATAGGAAGAAAAAAAGAAAAAAAAAAACGTGTTCTGAAAAAACAGTATGCCAATGCAACACTATTTTCTCGGAAAACATCTCTTAGGAAACAACATTGATTCTAATCACTAACTCAAGTGCCTATTTTGGAGGGACTTTCATGCAGCAACTTCAAGCTTTGTAAGGTGGGCCCAAATAGAATACCCAGAAGCTATACTTGTGAAAATCCCATGATGTTTTTATTGAATGAAGAAATTGACTTTCTAAAGAAGTTATTTTTATCAGTTTCTACTAAGCGGGGATGCTTTTATTGAGCCACGAAATTGACCTTTTAGTGAAGCTAATTTTAGTAGCTTCTTCTACAAAGAAAGTGACTCGGTGAAAGTAGCTCAACCATAGCTGAAGCCCTCCCGAACAAGTTTAACCCTCTTATGGCTAACCCTCTTATGCATTCTACTCGATCCACAAAAATATGATAGCTAGGTTGCTATAATTAAGTTATCAATAGAAGCTGCTAATATGTGCTGATACATTTCCTTTGTATAGCTTAGGGGGATGATACACATGGCTGACACTATCTAAATATATTTTTATATTAAATTTATGAATTCTACTATGAAACTGGAAAAACATATAACCAATCAACTAGAGGTCGCAATTGGGCGGATTGGATTGGGTTTGGTTTATCTAATCCGTCAACCCATTAATAATCTATTAAGATTAAATTAAATGGATTGGGTTCAATCCAAACCCGTTTTGACCTAACCCAACCTGCCTGACCCGTTAATATATATATAATTCGTTAAATGGTACATATAAATTATAAAAAAAAGTGTAACATAAATTCAAGAAAAATACAGAAATTATATGAAAATTAATATTAAAAATTATAGAAAAATAAAAGATTTTGCAAAAATTATATATAAAATTAAAACACAGAAATTAAAAAAAAAAGAAACCACAAATTACACAAAAATAAAAAAAATTGTAAAATAATATAACAAAATTTATAGAAAATTATAAAAATGAAGAAAGCAGAAATTATAGAAAAAATAGAAAAAGACTACACAAAAATAAAGGAAATGAATCTACAGAAACCAGATTTATAGAGGAGGTGAAGGGGGGTAATTGAATATTTCATCGCAACAATGAATGACGTTGGAGTTGGAGCTCCTGTGATCATCATTTCCAATGCAAATAATGACAACACCCAAATCAAACCCTTCAGTTCATCTCTGCCCTCTGATTTTTTCGGTTTGTTGATCATCGAATGAGAAGTGAATGATGAACAAATGAATAAGAAAAAAAAAAGAAGGCATTACCGCTTCGAGAGAGCCAGTGACGTTATTTTCGTTGATCCATTTGATCACCACTTACAAATCATGGGAGAAAAGAAATGATCAATGCATTTGTTCTCTTGGTATCTCAGGAATATAGAAGTTTGAATCACCGGAGGGGAATAGCTGGAAGCAAACGACAGATTAATTGATTAAACTAGAGATAACTCAGAACTCCTCTGCTGTGTCTTCTCCTCTGTTGCGGATCCCATTATAGCTAGAAGCCCCTTCTCTTTGCGATGTCCTTTGTTCTCCTCTGCTACCAATACCATTATCTTCATTTTCATTACCATGGCACCATGGATTTGGTCATTTTCATGAACATCAATGACGATACAGGTTTTAGACCGGTTTTTATTCGTTGTTTTTTGAGCTTACAAACGGTAGTGTTTGCAAAGAAAACCCTAAAAGATTCTTTGTCTATTGGAGAAGACGAACGAGAATATGAAGAGGCTAAACCCAAACCATTAAGTCTCTCCCTTGTTACTTGATCATTCTTTGTGTGGACAAGGCCTATCAATTCGTGCATCAATTTACTGGTGAGCATTGGATTGCAGCCAAGAGAATTTCAAATCACTCAAATATATGTTCTATGCATCATCCCATCCTCCACAAAGTTCTGTGGCTTCTCAGTTCTTGACTTGGGTGCCGTCTTCCGTAGACTGGGACCTTAGAACAAACCTTCATCAGTACACCCATGTATGATATCAATTTTAGCCAATGTCTCCCCACAAGTCAGCCTAGAGTGTCCATCTTAATAGTCCATTGTACACGTGCCAACATAATGCACCACACCTCTCTGGTTCCTGTCGCCTATGGGAGGACGAAACTCTAACGTCATCCCTAGAACATTAAGTGCTGTAGAGAAATTGGGCGGAATGGACCCTATTCCTTTAGTGTCATTCTTATTAGTTATTGGGCTTTTTTTTTTATGGGCTTTTAGCTTTTGTTTTGTTTTTAAGTGTATTGCTGATGCGGACGCCTACTTAAGGGCCTTCATGTAAATTATGTAATTTAAGTAAATTTAATAAAAGATTAGAATAGGGGAAAGAGAAGATTATCGAACTCCTTCTCCATTTTTTCTTCTTCTTGCTGTCTTCCTCTTCTTCCTTCATTCTTTTTGCTCTGATCTAAATATTTCTACTAATTTTATTGGTTTGAATGACATCTTGGTATCAAAGCAGGTCTTCCTTCATTTTCTCTTTTTTTTTTCCCTTTTTTTTCCATACACTTTTTTTTTTTTTTCTAATCGAAAGGTATATTGAGAGATAAATTGCTGATCAATCAGAGATCTTGTTTGCCTACTTGGTAGAGGGTTTGGAGAGTAAGAAGCTAGCCAAAGATTGCCAAGAAAGTGGATGTAGGATAACTACACAATTATTGTGTGGTTGATAAATTCTATACAGCTCCACATAAGTCAACACTATCTGTGGATGACTTCAGCCGAGGAGATTTGAGATAGTATTACAGAAACATACTCTCAGAAATTAAGTGTTGCAAGGGCCTACAAACTGAAAAATGATGTAAAAAATTTAAAATAGGGGGAGAAGACTATGGTTGTCTACTATTCAATGTTGAAGTCACTATGGTAGGAGATAGATGTTATGGAAATAGTCGTATGGAAAAACACCAAAGATGCAGAAACTTTTAGGAAATTTGTGGAAAGAAACAGTGTTTGAATTCCTTATAAGACTCAATCCCGAATTTGATATTAAAAGGCAAAATATTATGGTCAAAGATGAAGTGTCCCTTGCTCAGGCATACTTTATGGTGAGTAACGAAGAAAGTAAGCGATAGGTACAACTACAGACCTCACCTCCCATAGAACATTTTGCACATACTGGATTAAAACCAAAGGGGGTAAATGAAAAAAAAAGGAGGTGATATGTGAATATTGCAAGAAATTGAAATACGAAGGATTCTTGTTGGAAACTTCATCCAGATCTTCTTCTAGAGAGGTTTTGAAACAACAACAATTTTAAGAAGGGTGGTCAGTCTAGATAGCCCAAGAATGTAAGTGTTGTTACAGTATCTAAAAGTGAAGAAAAATCTGCCATGGAACAACTAGCAATAGTGAAGGCAAAATTTGAGAGATATGGAAAGTTGATACATCACTTGGAGTCTACTACTGCATCTTCCTCCTCAAGCACCCCCTCTACATCCGCCTTTGCCCGTTTAAGAATTTGTGCTTCTGCAAATCATGCTATAGCCTCAGGTAATCATAGAATTCATTGGATCATAGATTTTGGTGCATCAGACCATATGACTAAAATAGCCAACCTTTTTTGTTCATACCAACTCCTCTTGGGTAGAGAGAAGATTTCTCTTTTCGATGTGTTTCTTGCTCCCATCTCTAGCAAGGGGGATGTTAGAGCCTCTGACTCATTTGTATTATCCTTTATCCTTCATGTTCCCAAACTTAGCACTAACCTTTTATCTGTTAGTAGTTTAACAAAATCAATGAACTGCAACATAACCTTCTTTCCTACTTATTGTGTTTTTTGAGACGTGAAGTCTCAATGGACGATTGGGAGTGGCCATGAGGCGAATGGATATACTTGCTGGACGTCTTTGATCAAAGTTCTGGATTACCTAGTGGAGTAGCTTTGGAGTCTATTTTATTAGAATTAGATTTGGTCATTTGTCCTTTTCAACTTTGAGTCATTTGTTTACAGAAATGTTTAAGGGAATATCCCTATCGAGCCTTCATTATGAGTCATGTAAACTTGCAAAACATTGTAGACAATTTTTTTTTTCAGTGAGTAATAAAAGATTTGTTTCTCCTTTCCATATTGTGCATTCTGATCTATGGGGGCCATATCATTTACTTATTGTGGGGGGTTACAAATATTTCATTCTTTTTTCTCTCGTTATACCTAAATTTACCTCTTGAAATCCCGGGGTGAAGTACAAAATATTGTACAAA
This sequence comes from Nelumbo lutea, assembly GCF_056320005.1. Classification (NCBI taxonomy): domain Eukaryota; kingdom Viridiplantae; phylum Streptophyta; class Magnoliopsida; order Proteales; family Nelumbonaceae; genus Nelumbo; species Nelumbo lutea. The sequence continues at coordinate 166,049,824 of NC_142684.1, read as the reverse complement.
AATTTCATAAGCTTATTCTTACCCAATTTAACACTCAGATCCAAATATTCCAATTTGATAATGCAAAAGAGTATTTTGAGAAGAGCCTTTCCTCCTACTTTGATTCCTTTGGAGTTATTCATTAGAGTTCTTGCTCCTACACTCCTCAAAAAAATGGAGTGGCAAAAAGGAATAACAGACATGTGGTTGAGGTTGCGAGAAGCCTCCTTTTTGCTTCCCATGTTCTTGTTATGTTTCGGGGGGATGCTGTCCTTACAGTTACATACTTAATAAACTGAATGCCTTCCCGGGTTCTAGGGTTTAAAACTCCCTTTAGCTTGCTTTTCCCAAATGAGGACCTCTTCTCTCTTCCTCTTAGAGTGTTTGGGTGCACTTGCTATATTCATGTTCACAGTCATCAAAGACATAAGTTTGAGCCTAAAGCACACAAGTGTGTCTTTTTGGGATGTGCCTCCACACAAAAGGTATACTGCTATTTTGATCCAGTTCGTGGCACTCGCTTTTTTTCCAGAGATGTCACATTTGTAGAGTCTGTTCTTTTCTTTGGTACTTCTCTTGAGGGAGAGCATTCAAAGGAGTTGTTTGCATTGTCACCATCGGTTCCTCTTATAATTCCCATTGAATCTTCTATGAAGTCTCCTCCAGTCGAGTCCTTTATTGGCTCTTCTTCTCATATTCCTACTCCCCCTCCTCTTGCTCATCCTCCCTCATTTCCTTCCCATCCTATTATCTAAAGGTGGTACTAGAGACAAAGACTTAGAGACATGCAAGTTGTTTCCACACCTTCAGATGTGCCTCTTGCTCCTCCTATCACTACTGAGGTAACAAGTCATCCCTCTTCTACCACTGTGAATACCTTCTCTGACCTTGATCTCCCTATTGCACTTTGAAAAGGCAAACAAAAATATACAGCTCATTACATTTCCAAACACATGTCCTATAGCCTTTTTCCCCCTTCCTACTACTCCTTCCTTGCTTTTGTTTGCACACATGTAACTCATAGATCTGTCCCAGAAGCCTTGTCCAAACCAGAAATGAGGGATGCTATGATGACTGAATTAGATGCTTTGCATAAGAACAATACTTAGGAAATTGTGGATTTGCCTAAGGGAAATGAACCAGTTGGCTGTAAGTGGGCGTTCACTATTAAGTATCATTTTGATGGTACTGTTGAGAGATATAAGGCCCGTTTGATTGCTAAAGGGCATACTTAGATTCATCACAAAATTCACTTTGGAATCTAAAGTTGATAAGAGGGATTGGCAAGCTGTACTATATTATTTTTGGGAAATTAGGATAGGAGAAATGAAACATTGGATAGGAAACTACTTATTAAACATCATATTCAAAGTTAATTCATAAAAACATAGCAACAGGCCATATTAGATAAACTACACAAAATGAGCCTTGCATGTGAGTTGAGGTGCTTTTTGAAACCTTCTATGGCCCTTGGAAGATTCATAGACATGCTATGCCAATAGAGAGGACACATAGATTATCTAACCTGGCCAATGAGATGAGGTCTCTTTTAACAAGTACCAGGCCACATTGCAAAACTACTTCACAGCTCATATTTGGCCACTTGATTCATGCCTAAGGGGATATTCAGTATGGCTGAAGTTGATGAGTTGCATGGCTTATTTGCTTTGTCTTTGAGTGGATAAAGCCCATCTTTAGCTTCCACCATTAAAGAGATCACAACCTCCTTAAAAACTTATTCACTAAAAGACAAAGCAATAAGTGTTTCAGAGTTTCAGTTAAACTGTTATCAAACAACCCCTAAATTTAACTAGTTTCCTATTTCTACCCTTTTGTCATGTCTTCAATCACTCACATTATCATATCTGAGGACAAGGAAGTGGAGCGAGCATTGGATGACTGTAACACCAGGTACACCATTTTGATCCCCTAACAACATATTCAAGGTGTAAATGATTCATTTCCATGATCTAGAGACAAGAATTTTAACTTCTTTGTTGGGTGGAGGCTGCATATATTGCCATCCTGTCTTCCAGAAAATTTTGGCCAGTTGCAACAGGTATGATTCCCCCTCTCTACAACCTTTGTATCTTCTTACTGTTTTATCCTAGTTTCCATTTTCCACTCTTAAATGGGAAAATAGGTCATAAACTTGGGTTGCACTGGACTTGGTGTTGCAGTTTCACTCAAATTTATAATGGAACTAGATTGATATGCCAAATTAATCGGTTGAATCAAATGAACCATCTGGAGTGTGCTGTTAAAATGCTGAACATGAAGGGAAACCTCTCATTGCTCTACTAATGTCTATATTGTAGCAGGTTGCCCCTTGTATGGTATATACTAGTAGGCCAAATGTAAACCATAGGCAACTTCATAGTTTTTTTTTACAATAAAATTGACCCATTGTTTCTTTATTACCAAGTTTTTTAATCAAAAGAAGGTGAATGCAGCCCACCAGGAACCACTCTCTTACCTCTTGGCCTAATAAGAAAAACAAAGAATTAAAAAGAAACTTTTCCATGTGGCAATTTTTGGCCCATAATAGCTGAGCTACATGGAAAAAACTGTGTCATAATCTTACACTACTTTTTCCAAAAATAAATCTGAAAGAAATTAGAAAGAAAAAAATGAAAGGAAGCATGAACCGGACATGCCATACAAGTCTCCAAAAGGACTAGAAAAAGTAGAAGTACATCATCTTCATAGAAATAAAGCAACGGGTTCCAGAAGAGAAGAAAAAAAGAGGACAAAATAATGGAGAATGATAGCTATGATTATAACCCTAGCAAGTGCAGTAGTTATCAAGTAGTGTAAAAATATCATTCCCACGAGGATTTAACAAAATAAATATTAGAACTAGAGCCTTCCCTAATTATTTAGACAATCGAATTTCAGATTTAAGAGTGAGAACTACTAAAAATAAAAAGTAGGAAAAGGAAATAAAAGCAAGGGCAATCAATAACCAAATATGCAGTGATTGAGTGAAATCGCTAAGACCATTGGTCCACCTAACCATTCTAATGCATATTAATGGATGCGATTAACCAATATCATTTGTCATTCCAATAAACTGAAGTTTTTCTCAATTTTATTTAATATTCTTTCCCAAGATCTATTAAACCTATTTCTATCAAGTAACCCCTCGATCCCTCGACTAGAGTTCTCAATGATAGAAATGCGTTAAGTGCAAGAAAATCTCATATATTCAAATGAATCATGTGTATATATCCCTATATACCACTCAATTCACACAATGAATTATGTGGTTGAATATATAAATTCCTCTCCCGATTCATTCATATAAACCTAATCAATTAAGAGATGGCCACTCCTAATAGCATTAAGCAATTAACTCATAGACTATATGGAAATCACGATATTGGATAAATCATAATGATAAAAATATATTCATTATCATGATTAGGTTTTCCACAACCCTAGCTAAAAACAAATCAGTTCATGATAAAGGAAATAAAGCAAACAAGAGGAAAGAAAGAACTCACGAATTCGCCCATGGAGCTGAGATCTCCTCTTCTTCTTGCCGCCACCTCCTTCTTGATGCTTTCTTGCTTGATAGATCGGTTGATCCTCTGCTCCTTGATGCCTATCTAGTCCGCCCCCTACCCCTTTATATAGCTTAAAGGGAGGGGGTGGTCTCCTACTCTTTCTTGAAGTTAATCTCTCGAAAATAGAAAGTCCTACTCTAATCCTACTCTTATCTCTTTATCTAATCAACTCAATTTCTTTATCTTTATGGGGTGACATCATAAATTTAGATCTGATAAGACTCTTCTAGTTTCTTATTCTTGGATTCGTATTATACCTCCTTTGCGAATTGGGCTGCTGCCAAACTTTTATTCAAGTTGGGCTTAAGCTGCGGATTGGGCATTCCTACAAATTTACCCTGTCTTTAGGCCCGTATTTGACTTTGGTGCAGGCCGAATCTGCGAAAGCCCAAAACATGAACATTGTGGATTTTTTTCTTATTTATCAAGTGAGTCTTGAATCAGCCCAATCGGAGTTCGGATACGCGAGTTAGGCCCAGATTACTGAGCGGTGCCGAAACTATGAAAAATCATCCGATTTGCCTTTCTTTGCTCGTGATGGCTTCTTTCATGCCCTGAACCGAAATACAAGAAATATGAGTTCAATTAAGTACTAATTAAGTATGTAATACAGAATATTTGGGGATAAAAATGTGATAAATTAATATTAATGAACTACTAAACACTATCATTGGGCTGATAAACCGGACATTTTCAAGTGGATACAGAAAATTAATAATTGCACCTTTACCTGGTCCAACCCATTTTTATTTTGCTACAAATGGTATAGTTGGAATTTGTGGGTCTCTTAGATGGGATTCAGGACTTAATGGCCACAATAACATGTTCATAAAGGTATAATTAATATTGAGGATAAAAATGACACATCACCAGAGGTTGCCAGATCACTAGAGACTACCAAGTCAAGAGATATGCAATAAACCTCATTGCAAATCCATTGCATATCCCTACTTGCGATATATCTCTTCTAACAGGTTTCTTATCTTGATAAGATCTATCAGATAGAGTTCAGTGTAACTTATCTTGATAAATTCTATCAGATAGAGTTCAGTGTAACCTAATCTCTTAGCTTGAGTTTTGTACATGAACTTTGACAATTGTATTTATAAATTCACTAAGGTTCGACTAATCCTTCATTCGAACCATTTTATACAATTCAAGCTTATTTCTTCAACTTGGTATGAGAGCCAATTCACCATGGCATCAATCAACAACTCAACCGAAGGAGGGATCAACAACTAGGATCGATGACCAACATCACTCATTACCTACCCATTAAGCTGAACATTGACAACTACCTCCTATGGTGCGCACAACTTATTCCCATTCTTAGAACCCATAAACTCATGGGAATAGTTGAAGGTAAAACTCCTACTCCTCCTTAAGAGATTGATGATCTAGAGGACCAGACAAAGAAAATTTCCAATCCAGCATTTGATCATTGGTACCAGTTGGATCAATTGGTATTCAGTTGGATAGTTTCTTCCCTCATCGAAGGTATACTCGCTCAAGTTGTAGGTATGTCTTCATCAGCCGAAGTATGGGGTGTGTTAGAAGAATCATTTGCTTCGCACTCCGGATCCAAAATTCTTCAGTTAAGAAGACAACTTCAAAGTCTCAAGAAAGGTACCCTTTCCATTTCCAAATATGTCCAGAAAGCCAAAGGTATTGCTGACAATCTTTCAACTGTTTCTGAACCTGTTTCAAAACAGGATCTTGTTATGTTTGTTTTGAGTGGACTCGGACTCGAATATGAATCGATTATTACTACTATTATTAATCGACCTGATTTTGATAAGTTACGAACCTATAATATTGTTGGTTAATTGCTTAACCATGAGTCTTGGCTCTGAGGAAATCAATATACTAAGGCAGATGATGGTGCCTCTACCAATCTTGCTTCAACCAACAACAAAAATCAGTCCTTGCAACCGCACAATAACTCCTAGCGTGGACTAGGTAGTGGCGGATGTGGCAATCACACTAATGGCTCAGGATGTGGCAGAGGGTGCAGTAACAACATTATTTGTTAATTGTGTAATATTCCTGGCCATGGGGTTTGGAAGTGTCACCGTTAATTTGATATCACTTTTCTCGGTGGTGACTGACAACCTGCTTCAAATCCTACTCCTGATCCATCCACTTTCCACACTGGTACCTCGTTACAATTTGATCTAGCTTGGTATCTAGATTCAGGGGTGACACATTGCATCACCTTCGAGCTGGACAATCTTCAAACTCAATCAGACTATGGTGGGTCTGATCAAGTAAAAATTGGTAATGGTGCAGGTTTGGAGATAAAATAATATTGGTTCTTTTATTATTTCTCATAATGAACATAAGTTTTATTTGGAAGATATTTATCATGTTCCTTCCATTACAAAAAATCTTCTTTCCATCAGCAAGCTTACCAAAGATAACAATGTTATCTTTGAATTTCATTGTTCTCTTTTTCTCTTGAAGGACCATATGGGGAGAGTTCTACTCCGAGGACCCAATTAATGTGGACTCTATCAATTTTCTACTTCAGCAACTCTCAATTCTTCTACATCATCAAGCAGTACTGCATTTGTTGGTGAGAAGGCATCAGTTCGGATCTGGCACCACCGACTTGGACATGCTTCTGTCAAAATTGTTCAAAGTGTTCTTTCTCAGCTCAGTCTTCCATACAACGGTTCATTTAGCTTACAAATTTGCAATGCATGCCAACTAGGAAAGAGTCATCATCTTCCCCTCTTTGCTTCATCTACTTCTTATTGCCGTCTGTTAGAATTACTTTATTCAGATGTATGGGGACCAACCCTAGTTGTGTCCAATAATGGTTTTAGATATTATGTATAATTTGTAGATGCTTTTTCCAATTTTTCTTGGATTTCTCCAATGCGTAAAAAATCTTATGTATTTGACATTTTTCTTAAATTTAAAAGGCGTGTTGAGAATTTACTTGATGTAAAAATTAAATTTGTTCAATCTAATTGGGGAGGGGAATATTGGTGGCTCTCACAGTATCTCGACTCACAAGGCATTGGACACTGGGTCGCCTGCCAACACACTCATGAGCAGAAGGGAACTATTGGATGGAAGCATCGCCATGTGATAGTGTCCACCCTCACCTTACTGGCATCCTCCTCACTTCCTTAGAATTTCTGGCCCAATTTTTTTGAAACTGCAGTTTTTCTGATCAATCGCCTTCCCTCTCCGACTCTCAAAGGCAAGTCTCCCTATGCAATTTTATTTAATCACACACTAGATTACTCTCTTCTTTACACCTTCGGCTGTGCATGTTACCCATTTCTGCAACCGTACAATCGTCACAAGATGGTTTACATGTCTTCTCTTTGCATCCTTCTGGGTTACAACTCCTATCACAAAGGTTATCGCTACTATGATGTCAATATTGGACGTCTATATATTAGTTGTCGTGTTGTCTTTGACGAACAAATTTTTTCAAGTTTGCCACCACTGACATCATCTCATGATTCCAATACTGATGGTGTCACACTACTTCTAGTATGTACAAATCCACAAAAGGCTTCTGATTCCGCATTCGTTGATGATTCAGTTGACAGTTCAACAGTCTTCTCCTCTGACGTCATCACCCAGATCTGCCACTATGGCCTCCACACCCATCTCAAACAACTGTAACTCTGACTCTAAAGGTACTAGATCTGCTACTATGGCTTCAAATCCCATACCGGATAACTGCAACTTACCTCGAACTCGCACTGGACACAGCTGGTTCAAGATCTCTTAGACACCACTTAACTAGTTCCTGCTCCTATCAGGCAAACTCATTCTATGCTCACCGATCCATGAGTTCCAAAACCTCTCTGGCTACTTAGTACCCTCTTCCTCTTTGCTTTAATGTCTCTGCTGCTGCTGTTGAGTCTGAAACCACTACTTACTCCCATGCCTCCAAACATTGTCATTAGTATGATGCGATGTCCAAAGAATTTCAGGCTCTCCTTCACAATGGAACTAGGGGTCTTGTACCATATAATTCATCCATGAATGTGGTTATCTCTATGTGTGTATATAAGATTAAAAGGAAACCAGATGGATTTGTGGATCGCTGTAAAGAACGATTAGTCACTCAAGGCTTCACTCAAATACCCGGTGTCGATTTTTCTAACACTTTTAGTCCTATCGTTAAGCCCACCACCATTCACACAATTTTGTCTCTTGCAGTCTCCCATCGGTGGGTCATTCGCCAACTAGATTTTGACAATGCATTCCTTAATGGGCTTGTCATAGAGAATATTTATATAAGGCAACCTAAGGGCTTTGAAGATGTTGATCACCCTTCTCATGTGTGCAAACTATCGAAGGCTCTTTATGGACTTTGACAGGCTCCTCGGGCTTGGTTCTCACGAATTAGCACTAAACTTGTCAAACTGGGTTTCCGTACTTCACGTTGCGATCCTTCTCTCTTCATTTATTCTCATGGTGATCATCGTATTTATTTGTTGTTATATGTGGATGATGTGATACTCATTGGCACTTCTCCAACTCTCATACAATCCTTGATGAACAGTTTGGGGCGTATCTTCCAACTTAAGGATCTTAGAGCCCTATATTATTTCTTGGGTATTGAAGCCCACAGAGATGAAACTAGACTTTATCTTTGCCAACGCTGATATATCATTGATCTACTTCATCGTGCTAGACTTGATGGTGTGAAGCATCTCTCCACTCCAATGGAAGCGTCTACTAAGCTCTCAAGACTCCATGGCTCTCCTCTCTCCTACCCTTAGATTATGCATTGTTTTTCTCTTCTCAGTCCTCTACCCATCTCACTGCCTTCTCCAATGCTGATTGGCCCGAGTGCCTTGATGACCGCCGATCTACTAGTGGCTATTGTATCTACCTTGGCTCTCATCTTGTTAGCTGGAGTGCCAAGAAGCAACAAACCATTGCAAGATCTAGTACAGAGGCTGAGTTCCAATCTCTTGCCAATACCACTACTGAATTACTTTGGTTGCAGTCCCTCTTGATAGATCTCAAAATTTGTCTCCCCTAGGATCCATCTCTTTACTATGATAATGTGGATACTTTCTACCTTGCTGCTCATCCAATCTTTCATGCACATACTCACCATATAGAGGTATATTTTCACTTTCTTTCGGATCACCTACTTAAGAGATCTCTTCAGCTTCATCACATTCAATCTCTTGGGCAGCTCGCTAACATCTTCACCAAGCCATTATCCTCTCCTCGTTTCACATCAATAGTACACAAGCTGCATGTACTTCCTATGCCCATTCGCTTGAGGGGGCGTATTGAGGATAGCAATGCCACATCACTAGAGACTACTAAATCAATAGATATGCGATAAACCTCATCGCAAGTCCATCGCATATCCCTACCTGCGATAGATCTCTACTAATAGGTTTCTTATCTTGATAAACTATATAAGATTGAGTTCAATGTAACTTATCTTGATAAACTCTATTAGATAGAGTTCAGAGTAACCTAATCTCTTAGCTTGAGTGTTGTACACGAACTCTGACAATTGTATCAATAAATTCACAAGGTTTGACTAATCCTTCTTTTGAACCATTTTATACAATTCAAGGCTATTTTCCATCAGTCCCCAACCAAGGCTATTTCCATCTAAACGGATAGACCCACTAGTTGAACACCCCGGACCACTCTATTAATGGGCCATATTTCCAGTATTTTGTGGCTAGGACCCACCAGGGATGGATGTGAAATTTTCCAAAGAATCTATCTTTACAAGTTAAAACAAAGGTGATCAGATGTGCCAAATACAGTCTGATTTGATTAGAAACCATTCTGTCATGCTTCAACCATAAGGTGATTATGTGATTAGTGATCTTAACATTTCAACTGCCATTATATATATATAGGCATAAACTTGTAAGCTGAATAAGCTTATTTATCTCTCATGCTCAATAATTAAAAAATGGGTATGACCTTAAACAGAACAGATTGGAAAAACATAATTCATGTAACTGACCTCATATACTTGGGATAAGGCTCAAAAAAGAACAAGAAGAAGAAGAAGATGGTGGTGATAATGATGATGATGACCAAAGGTAAGAGGAAAACTAATCCTAGCTTATACATGATTTCTTTCCACACTAAGTGGCCTATTGGTAACAGAGGAAGTGGCTGAACTAGATGGTTCATTGCTTTGTCTTTTCTTCGTTTTATTTTATTTTTCTCATAAACTTAAGTAGTCATATATTGAAGAACAGCCCTTTACAATTACTACATGGAAAGTAAAGAGCTTCTTCAGTTTCTAAAGATCATGTTGTGTAAATATGGAACTCTCCCCATGTTTCTTTATGTTTGGCAAAATATAGAAACACCTTCTCCCTTTTCTAGATTTGTATTCTCATCCCTTAGTTTCTTAAACATTGTAAAAAGACCCTCTTGGAACAAACCTTTCTTTTTTGTAATAATCTTTTATTAATATCATATTTTGAATAAAAAACTCAATTTAGATCATAAACATCTTCATCTAAGCCCTGTTCCATCTATCGGATTTGATGGAGGGTGATTTGGCCCGACCTCATTATGAGGGGACACATGGACATGACTCAACATAAGCGATAACTCAGCATGACCAGTCCGCCAAGCTCTAGCGTGGCAGCTTGCTACGAGATGACGCTCCGATTACCCCAAGCTAAGGTTCTTCCAAGTCGGGAATATGCCGAGCTGAAGGCACTTTGGGTTGAGCTCAGGAGCCTCCTAAGTTAGAATGAATCTACTCCTGCCCAAACCTAAGTAGGCCACCTCGGGTAGAAGCACCTCGATACGACACCTGTAGCTTGGCACAGGGTAGCTCGGTACAAGGCATCTCACAGAAGAGCAGCTCGGCGTATCACAGGAAGATCTATTTGACAACCGTACCTGCCAAACCTAGAGACTTGCACTCACATCTTTCGCCAGGCGGAGTCATGCCTGCCAGCCCTAAGAGGTGTCCCTTGTCTGGCAGGGCCGTACTCTGCAACGGTTACCTGCGCCCACCAGCTCAGCCCTGACAAGTAACGGCTGCAACAGAGAATCAAAGGCGGTTATGCCAGATCTGTTAGGACACCGCTATATAAGAGCTCTGACCCCCAAAGAGCAAGGGTATTGCAACTTGCGTGATCTGCACTCAAGCCCTTTTATTTTTTCTCTACAACTCTCTTTCAGCTCTCAGCTTTCTCTCCCAGTTACTAACATAAGCATCGGAGTGTTCCCGCCGGGTGAGCTCCCCGGAATCCCTTCATCTTCTTCTTCACAAGTGCTTAGTCTGCCGCTAGCTAGGAGCACAACCACTTCCAGCTAGGAGTGACCAGGTCACGCATCATCAATTGGCGTCGTCTGTAGGAATTGCTTCAAAAAGTCTTCTTCCACCAAACTCTGCAACTTCAGTTTCCATGGCTTCCTCTAGCAACGCCGGATGCAGCGCAGAAATGAGTGCCGCCGGGGAGCAACTTCAGGCCCCAATAGTTTGTACTGGACAGTTCACCATCCCCCTCTCTGTGGATGGGATTCCAACTCTGAATGTGCCACAAATAATGACACTTGTGAACGCTCCACTCTCCTCCACAATAGGAGCAACTTTTGTTGAAGCCTTCATTGTTCATCTAGTGACCGGCCAAAATCAGCTTGAAGACCTGGTGCACTACATGTGAGCTATGCAGGCCCAAATGCAACCATTTCAATAGTTCCAGCTGTATCAGCAGTAAGTTCTGCACCAAGTCTATCAACACCAGTACCAACAGTAGTTTCCACCACTGCCCCAGAACCAGCAATAAGTTCCTCCTCGACACCCCACTGCGCAGCAGGCCAAGCCCCATCGTCGCAGCGAGCAACCCCCCCGCCAGGGAGAGACCTCCCAAACTCAGAACCCTCTTGGGAGTCAGGTCTCATCCCATGGGAGGGAAAGACAAGTCACTCCCCCCCACCTCGTAGCATGTAGTCAGGTCGGGGCACTCTCATCCAACCAGGCCCGCATCACCTCGGCCTTCGCAGTTCAAGATCCCGCTTGTTAAGAACCAATTCGTAGTCCTGGCTGCGGATTATAGATAGGGCCCTTCGGTCCACAGCCAACGGCAATAGTCCGAGCCCCTTCCCGGGCTTACTGTGCTCGATAACACAGAGGCCAGTAGCACTAATGTAGAGCCAACGAAGAAATAGCGGAGACATCGCCGAGCTCCCCGAACTACAGCCCAATGCCTGCCCGAACTCCCCAAAGAAGAGGTGAGCTCGGGAGCAGTGAAGACCACCCCGCTCCTCTTTGTACCATCTCCTCTATCTCTTGAGCTCCTGGCCATCCCAATGCCCAAAGACTTCAAGGTACCTCCCCTAGAAAAGTACGATGGATCATTCGACCCGAATGATCATGTAGATGCTTTTCAGTCATAGATGCACTTAGCCGGAGCAAGTGAGCCCTGCATGTGTGTAGCCTTCTCCACCACCTTCAAGGGAGTAGCTTGCATGTGGTATAGGAACCTCGCGCCTGGATCAATCAAAAGCTGGGCGCAGTTCGTGCAGGTTTTCACCTCCCACTTTGTCTCCAGCAAGAGATGCCCAAAAACCCAAGAAAGCCTCCTCGGCATAGTCCAGAGGGAAGGAGAATCCATCCGCAGCTACCTCAAAAGATTCAACAATGCATGTCTGCAAATAACTAACTTGGACCCCGCGGTGAGGATCACAACAGCCAAGAGGGGCATAATGCACAAGGAGTTCAAGTGGCACATGGTTGTCAATAGACCTAAGGATGTGACTGAATTCCTCAAGCTCACAGACCAGTTCATCGGAACGGAGTTGGAGATGAACCAGAAGGGTGAGAACCCGCCCGAGAAGAGGAGAAGAGAAGGTGAGTCCTCAACCCATGGGGACAGCAAGAAGAAGAAAGAGCTAGCTTGGGGAGGAAGGCCAGACCAGTCTTTCTGAGCTTTTCCAGCCGACAGGCCGAACTACATGCCATTGAACGTGAAGTGAGCTGAGATCCTCATGTCGATCAAGGATGTGCCGTACATGAAGTGGCCACCTCAGCTGAGAGGAGATCCGAATGTTAGAAATAAAAACTTGTATTGTCATTTTCATAAAGATCATGTTCATAGTACCGAAAGTTGTAAAAACATTCGCGATAAGATAGAAGAACTCTTCCGTCACGGATATTTAAGAAATTTTGTACAAAATGATAATAAAATAGGTCGGCAGGGCGAGCAAGACAGAGACGCTCTGGAGTCTAGCCACAAACAAAGTGAGCAGCCGCAAAGGCTGCCCCCTGAAGAGAGGCCAGTTTGGGGAACAATCCAAATGATCACTAGCGGGTCAATCGTCGGGGCTGCACCTCGGCCGCGGCAAGGACCTCGGCTCGTGAGATCAAAAGAGAAGAGCGAAACCCCCCAAAGCAGCCAAAGACAGAGTAACCAATCTTCTTCATTGAGGATGACGCTCTCGTTCATAAGATAAGAATCAATGATTTTGAGGTGAAGTGTGTCCTAGTCAACTCCGAGAGTTCAGCAAACATACTCTTCAAGCCCGCATTCGACAAGCTTCAGCTTCAGGAGAGCGATCTCAAGCCCACAAACACTCCCTTGGTGGGCTTCAGCGGAGAGGAAGTCAGGCCCCTAGGGAGAGTCCTTGTACCTATGGAGGTCGGCACCTGGCCGAGCATAGTGAGGCTCGAGCACTGCTTTCTGGTGGTCGTGAGTCCCTCCCCGTACAATGCCATAATAGGTCGGTCCATCACCCATGCTTTGCGCACAGTGGTTTCCACCTATTATCTGGCCATGAAATTCCCCACGGACTTCGGAGTTGGGGTAGTGCGAGGTGATCAGCTCGAGTCGTGCAAATGCTACTTCGCCGCCCTCAAAGGGAAAGCCAAAGCAGCAGATGACCTCGAGCTGGAGCGACCTACTGAGTATCATGAAGAGTGAGCTAAACCTGTAGAAGAAACGATCTCCGTGCCCACTTCGATAGAGGATTCAGCTCGGACTCTCCGGATCAGTGCTTCGGCTGAGGAGCCTCTGCGATCTCAGCCGGTAAGTATTTTACTTCAAAATTTAGATATTTTTGCATGGTCTGCGGCTGAGATGCCCAGCATAGACCCTAAAATCATCACTCACAAACTGAACACCAATCTTGTAGTTAGGCCCGTTAAACAGAAGAAAAGCAACCTAACCCCAGAGCATTGGAGAGCAGTTGACAAGGAGGCCGGGAAGCTCCTCGTACCCAATTTGATCAGGGAAGTCTATTACCAGAGTTGGGTAGCCAACCCCGTTCTGGTAAAAAAGGCTAACGATAAATGGCACATTTGCATCGATTATACCGACCAGAACCAAGCTTGCCCGAAGGACTGCTTCCCACTCCCCAAGATCGACCGTTTGGTGGACGCGATCTCAGGGCATGAGTTGTTGAGCTTCTTGGATGCCTATTCGGGCTACAACCAGATCAGAATGAACCATGCTGATGAAGAAAAAATGGCCTTCATAACCGAGCTCAGCCTATACTGCTACAAGGTCATGCCCTTCGGACTAAAAAAATGTCGGCGCAACATTTCAAAGACTTGTAAACCGATTGTTTGATCCGTTGATCAGAAAAAAAGTAGAGTGTTATGTAGATGATATGATCATCAAAACCCAATTTTCAAGTGAATTAATAAAAGATTTGCACTTTGTTTTTGAAATTTTGTGCAAGTTTAATATGAAGTTAAACCCGAACAAGTGCATTTTTGGTGTCACCTCGGGTAAATTCCTAGGTTACATCGTTAACCGACGTGGTATTAAGGCCAACCCTGATAAAATTAAGGCAATCTTAGATATTAGACCACCCTAGAAATTGAAGAAGGTTCAGAGGTTGAATGGCCGAATAGCCGCTCTGAGCCGCTTCATGTCTAAATCAACAGATCGTTGCTTGCCTTTCTTTAAGGCAATTAAGAGAAGCAAAGACTTCGAATTGACCAAAGAGTGCCAGCTTGATTTGACGAGCTCAAGCGGTACCTCGCTAGTATCCCGGTGTTAACCCGACCTAAGAAGGGAGACATTCTGGAGCTGTACCTCTCCACGAGTGACGAGGTATTCAGCTCGGTACTGACAAAAGTAGTAGATCGGGTCCAACGACCCATCTACTATGTTAGCAAAGTGTTGCAGGAAGCAGAGACGAGGTATCCAGAGATAAAAAAGTTGGCGTACGTGCTAGTTGTTGCAGCTTGGAAACTTTGACCGTATTTCCAAGCTCATACGATCTTCGTCCTCACTAATAAGCCTTTGAGGCAAGTCTTACTCAAGCCTGAGGTCTCTGGTAGATTGACAAAGTGGGCCATCGAACTCAGCGAGTATGACATCCCGTACAAACTGCAAACTGCCATTAAGGCCTAAGCCTTAGCTGACTTCATCGCGGAATGCACTTTCAGCACCGAGGTCCCTGGGTTGGTCGAGCCCAAGCAAAGTGAGGCTCCAACTAGTGTGGCCTCTCTCGTGGTTAGACAGAACCCGACCTAGGATGAGGAGCCCTGGATCCTCCATTTTGATGGCTCGTCAAATTAGTAGGGCAGTGGAGCTGGAATCGTTCTGTACGGACCAAGCGACATGAAATTGGAGTACGCATTACGCTTCGAGTTTGTTGCGTCCAACAATGAAGTGGAGTACGAGGAATTGATAGCTAGGCTGGCCCTAGCAAATGAAGTAAAAGTCAAACACATCATTATCTCTAGTGACTCCTAGCTCGTGGTCAACCAGGTCACCGACGAGTAAGAAGCTCGCGAGCCAACTATGGTCGCCTACTTAGCCAAAGTCAGAGAGACTCTACTCAACTTCCAGTCATACTTCATCAAATAGATCCCGAGATCCAAGAGTGCTGAGGCTGACGCCCTGTCCCAACTAGCCAGCACAAGCGATAACACCATGAGGACCATGTACATGGAGAACCTACCTCGACCTAGCATTCTCAGGAGGGCAAAGGAGGTCGCTTATATCGTACAAGCAGAGCCGAGCTGGATTGATCCACTCACGAGCTACCTGTTACATGGAACCCTCCCTATAGATCGAAATGCTGCCAGAAGGGTAGAGCGTCAGGCAGTCAAATATGTCATAATAGACGGAAAGCTATACCAAAGATCCTACACGCTCCCTTATCTGCACTGCTTGCGATCTTCCGAAGCCAAGCTCGTACTCCGCGACACTCATGAGGGCTTGTGCGGCGGACACTTGGGGGGCAGGGCCCTCGCCTAGAAAGCACTATGATAGGGATATTATTGGCAAACATTGAAGGCAGATGCAATTGAGTCCGTCAAAAGGTGTGATAAATGTCAGAAGCACGCCAATATCCAGCACCAGCCCGCTGCCAACCTAAAGTACCTCACCAGCCCATGGCCCATCACACAATGGGGGATCAATATACTCGGACTGTTTCCACTAGCGGCAGGACAGAGGAGGTTCTTAGTGGTAGCATTTAATTATTTCACTAAGTGAGTGGAGGTCGAACCTCTCGCAATGATCACAGCGTAGAATGTGCAGAACTTCTTCTGGAAGAATATAATTTGCCATTTCGGACTATCTCGAGTACTCATCTCTAGCAACGACAAGCAGTTTGAGGACATTAAATCATAGAACTGGTGCAAAGATATGGGAATACAACAAAATTTTACCTCGGTGGCGCACCCTCAAGCGAATGGCCAAGCGGAGGTCACAAACAGAGCCATTCTCCGTGGATTGAAGGCACGCCTAGACCGAGCTAAGGGAATGTGGGTAGATGAACTACCCAGTGTACTATGGGCTTATTGAACCATGATGAAGACTGCAATAGGCGAGACCCCCTTGAACTGAAGGGATAGAATATCCATCACATGGACGCTCAAAGATTGAGGAATAAGGGGCGAATTTCAAAATTTTTTTCTCTCCCTTCAACTGGGAATCACATTCCCTATTTAGAAAATCATATTTTCAAGGATCATTCTTGAACCATAAACTGAACTAGATCTGAACCAAAAGGAGTAGGAGATGATGTACCTGATACAGAGAAACAGTATCTCCCAATGGAGGTGTTTACACCCAAGGAAGGATCCAAAATCTGCTCCCACTGAAGATGGCGTAGTGCAGAATGGAGCATAATCAACAGTGTTCTTCCAAAAGAACTTGACCCTTTGCAAGAATCAACAGGATGGCTTGTGAATACAGCTCCGATCAATCTTTTCCCAAAAGATTGGTATCAAGATCAAATCTTGATTACTCCTATAGAGTAGGAGATCGGACTGCTGGAGGCGGCGGCTATAGGAAGGAGGCAGCAAGAGAGTATTTGTAGGGAGCATAATTCTCTCTTCTTGTGATTTCAGCTCTAAAGACAAGAGTTGTGTATTGCATGTCAAAAGGCTGTCGCCCCCTCCTTTTATAATCTTAAAGGGATCAGCTCCTAATCCCATTAGGAGCTACTGATCCAAATCATATTTGGATTAGAAGTCCCTTTAAGTGATAAGGAATAACCCTTATCTTATCTGCAGATCAGATCAGCCATCTCCTAATCTAATTAGGAGGCTTCCAGATCTAAATCTTGGACTCTCTAAGTGGATAGGGTCTGGGCCCAATCCTATCAGCTGATCCATCTCAGAATTCGCCCTTTTAATTGACTGATCAAATCAGCCCAGTTTGAAATGGGCTTAAGGCCCATTTAAGGTTCTGTACTCACTTAGCCTTCCAAAATGCTACCTAGTTGGGCTTCCTTGTGTGGTGTGGGCCCCAAACATTGATCTACACATCGGCCACATGGGTTCGGCCTAGCCTTTGTTACAAGGCCTGGCCAAATACACTGTTATGGACAGTGCACCCCCTGAAACCCATCTCATGGGCTCTATGAGCCCGACACTTACCCTAAGTGGTCCCTGGGCCAAACCACCTTGTAACACCCAGGGATTGTGGGCAGATGCAAGATTAGCCCATCAGGTATTATTCTCAATGGTCTTACACTTAACCTCTCAGCCCATAATGATCATACACTGCTCGACAAGAGAGAACCTCTCCCTCGGCTGCAAGGAACAATGTTGCACTCTCTGCTCATATGGATCCCGGGAAATTAAAACCTTTTGCAAATCATTTCGAAACCATAATATATATATACTTTTATAAAAATATATTTTGCAAAACAAATCTCAACAATTGAAATCAGCTGCTGGTAGTCTTGGTTTCCATCAGTGAGAGTGCATCCCCGATCATTACCTTTGTCCGGCAAAGGGGCTGATCCTATCACTATGATCACCCACTCAGATGAATTCTCAGATTGTCCCAACATACCTAGGTTTTGACCCCTGCTAAGGATCTCACTGATTGGTACATCATAGGCAGCCCAATCCGACACCTAGTGCATTATCACAATCGAGTCTAGGGGTCGGATGTAATTTTCCAGTTTTGCCCATCAATTTCCAAGGTCCAGGGCAATACTGGAAATTTGGTCCAGTTCATAGATTCAATTAATCCTACACTGTATGTGCCTAGGGTCTCACCCTGGCAGCTGAGACAAGCCACCCCAACCGACTTGGTGGCACCACAGTGTTAGCCTTGTCAGGATAGGTCTCCCCAGACCGACCCACTGGCTGTGAACATTCTAAACTAACACAAATCTTATTAAGTGTCCGATTTAAGGGTATTACATAGAAACATACCAAGGGAACATGAATCAAATATGCACTTTTATTCATTTACAGTAAACTCATAAAGTACATCATCTTGATTGAAGCTAAGGGCATACAAAACAGTCTAACACCAACCTCACTTACGGCACCAAGGCAGTCATCCTAGCCGAGATCGAGGTTCCCACGCTATGTCTAGAAGTGTATGATGACGAAGCAAATGGAGACGAGCTACGCACCAACCTCGACCTACTTGACGAGGTATGGGACCTCACATACATTAGGACCGCGGCCTACTAGTAGAGAGTAGCTCGTTACTATAATGCCAGGGTCAAGAAGCGGAACCTCTGTGTCAGAGACCTGGTTCTTCGTAAAGTCATGGTACCTGAGCCCGGTGTTGGCAAGCTCAGGCCAAATTGGGAAGGACCCTACTGAGTAAAGCAGGTGCTCGGGGAAGGAACATATGAGCTCAAAACCCTAGAGGAGAAGCAGATACATCGGGCATGGAATATTGTCAACCTAAGGCAATATTACTTGTAATTACCGAACTCCAGAGTGGACCATAAGTCGCTCCTTCAGCCTAAGGGCTAAAGCGCCGAGCTAAGGACCTCAGCTCCCAATCACTTCTTCGGCATGGGCGAACTCCAGAGAGTGGACCATAAGTCACTCCCTCAACCTAAGGGCTAAAATACTGAGCTAACGTAAGACCTCGGTATCGTGTAAGGCCTAATCGCCTCACTGGCATAGGCTAAGTACTTGTAATGCCTAAGGTGCAGGCAGCTCGGGTGTGAACCCTATGATGCATAGCCCGCCCTGGCATACGGCGGGTTGAACCCATTAGGGACAACCGATGTCAACTTAAGTAACCCATGTGCAGACAGGTTGGGCATATACCCTGCTATGTCGCTCACCTTGGTGTACATCATAGAATCACCCCAAGTACTAGGAGACAGTTTGGGGTGACGACAATCAAGAATCCCCTACTTCGGGTATTTAGCTCGATAGCTTAATAGCTCGGGGTAAAATAATCACTTCGACAGATAAGGTAAATTACACGAACACTGTGAAAAGTGGACTTCCATTACAAAGATATTTCATTACAAGGAGTTTGTTACAAAGAAGGAAAGAAAGAAAAAACTGAGCTCACAGTCTCAAAGTACAAGGACCGTTCGAACTACTTGGGGGACTTCTCGCTCGGAGCCTCCACAGAAGTGTCAGCTTGATCGGTGGCAGTGGCCTCTTCAATGTCATCACCCTCCTCCTCAAAGTCCGAGTCTTCGACAGCTTCACGGGCTATCTCTCCTATGACTTGTGAGGTGGTGATGGCGCTTACGTCAAGCTGTGGTAACTCGCGCTTTATCAGCCACCAATTGAGCTTGAAGCCTTTGCGGTAGGCCTCCACCACCACCCCATCGAACTCTTCCAACTTGACGTAGTCTTGGACGGCCTTGACCTTGGCCTCCTCCATAGCGTCAAGAAGGATATCATTTTGCTCCTTGACATCGGCTTCGAGGTTCTCTACTTGGCGCTTCAAAGTTACCTTATTTGACTCAATGTTCTTCACCTTGCGCAACAATTCCTCCTTCTCACGCAACAACTCCTCCTTCTCGTGCTGCCACTCCTTCTCTGACATCAACGACGTGACTAGCTCCTTCTGAGCTAGCACATTGCCCTCCAACCGGTGGATTGGCCACGAGGTAGCTTCAGATCAAAATGAGCTATGCGGGTTGAGTCTTTGACAGCTAGAGCTCGCTTCAAGTGCCTCCCAGATTGGAGAGTCAGGGCGTGCACGACAGATTTCACCTACCAAGAGAATGCCAGTTAGCACCAGTAAGGAAACAATTGCAGAAGTTTGAAGTATAACGGGACTTACCACCATAGAGTGGGTAGCTGCCCGAGCTCCGAGCTGAGAAGGCGATAGCTCGGCCCATTCAAAGACTTCCTAGGCATACCTAGCCCCTTTGCTCTTCCAAAGGTTGTGCTGCGGGTTCAAGATGCTCCGAGCCGTTCCTTCACTCCCTACAGAAGTGACGGGCATGGGAGCGAGCTCTACAGTGGTCTCGGAAGTGGGCTCCGTAGTTGTCTCAAGAACAGGCTCCGCAATCGTCTCGGGCTCCCGAGGTGGGAGGTTCTCTGACCCCTCCAAGTCAATCACCGGAGGAGCTACAGCAGGCTGTTCGGGCTCCGGAGTGGGAGCCCATGGAGATTCAATGCGAGCTCTCTTTGCAGCTCGCTTCTTTCTCCCCTTCATTTTTCCAAAGCGTTTCTCTGCCCTAAGCTGCTCCATAGGACCTGCAACAGAGTTCGACGTCAGTAATGATACCAAGAAGTAGAAACTGGCTATCGAAGAAAAATACTAACTCTAAACAAGGCGACCTACCGGGACTCAGACCGGCCTCAATGAGCTTGTTCTCGGCGATGAAGTCCTTGTAGTCGAAGCCGAGCTCCGCCTAAGAATAGAGCATATCCCTTGTACCCCAGTCCAGCATAATGCCAGAGTCTTGAATGGCCATCCTCAAGTGAGTAGGGAAGGGCCATCCCATAAGGTTTTGAACTACAAAATAATCTCGTTTCTAAGCCGGGATTTTATTGGGAAGGCCATGTAGCTGCATGAAGCCCGGGTGAGGGGATAGGTAGTAAGTCCGCCTGTGCTCGGGGAGAATGCTAGAAGCATTCTTCTTTATGGAAAGTATGGAAGCAAAAATGTTGAGGTTGAGAGGCAAGGCGCAGTCAAAGCAAAGGGAGATGGTACCGACCACATTCCGAGTGGAGTTCGGGTGGAGCTGGTCTATAGTGACGTTGAAATGATTTAACACTTCAACAATTAGGGGGTGTAGTGGAAGGTGGAGTCCGGCCACGAGCTGTTCCCCAAAAATCACGATCTCGTCGCGACCGTGTTCCCAAGGGAAGTCGCTCGCAGGAAGGTGGTAGGTGTACTCCCTAGGAAGGTTATACCGAGCTATTAGGCTCCTAAGCCTGTCTACCATCATGGTAGAAGGACTGAACTTGTCTAGTATCCAACCTCGATTAGGGGTGGATGCCGGGTTACCCGAGGTCTCCTGCACCTTGTAGGTGGAATGTGCCTCGAAGGCACCTACTTGAGCCGAGGTACCCACCTCGGGCTCATCTAAAAGACTGTCGAAGCTATAGCCTGACATAGCTACGAACTAAAAAATGAACTAAGGGAAGCTAGCTATGAAATAGAAAAGACTGGAACCAAACTGAAGAGGAGAGGCTAAGGAGACTCACCAAGGGAAGATGACCGAACTAGGAAGAATGGCGGACTAGAAAACCCGAGCTAAAGAGCTTAGCTGCGACCTCAAGATAAGCGTTAGTGAACTTATGGCGGAGAAAATGACTAGGGTCCCCTCTATTTATAGCCGCTATGTCGAGATTCAACGGTTGAGATCAAGACGATCTAACGGCTCTCAAGAAAACCGACTGCGTGAGCCCTGAGGTGAAATCAGTTTAGCGCATTTTTTGACATCCGCGGAGTCTATAGATCGCGTGAAGTCCGCGTGTGAACTGTACACGACCCGAGTTATCTTTGATTGAGCCGAGCAGCGAACTGGTCCGACCGACAAACTATTTGACTGGATGGTCTAGACTTCGAGCCAAGTCCACCCATCACGTCGTGAACTCCCCACACTAGGTCAGGACCCATGGCTCGGGGAGTGAGGGCAATTGATGGGGGGTGATTTGACCCGACCTCATCATGAGGGGACACGTGGACATGACTCAACATAAAAGACAACTCAGCACGACCATCCGCCAAGATCCAGCGTGGCAGCTCGCTACGAGATGATGCCCCAATTACCTCGAGCTAAGGTTCTTCCAAGTCGGGAATATCCCGAGCTGAAGGCACTTTGGGTTGAGCTCGGGAGCCTCCTAAGTTAGAATGAATTTACTCCTGCCCAAACCTAAGTAGGCCACCTTGGGTAGAAGCACCTTGATACGGCACAGGGTAGCTCTGTACAAGGTAGCTCGTGGAAGAGCAGCTTGGCGCATCACAGGAAGATCTGTCTGACAACGGTACCTGCCAAACCTGGAGACTTACACTCACGTCTCTCGCCAGGCGGCCTCGTGCCTGCCAGCCCTGAGAGGTGTCCCTTTTTTGGCAGGGTTGTACTCTGCAATAGTTACCTGCGCCCACCAGCTCAGCCCTGGCAAGTAATGGCTGCAGCAGAGAATTAAAGGTGGTTATGCCAGATCTGTCAGGAGACTGCTATATAAGAGCTCCGACCCCCAAAGAGCAAGGGAATTGCAACTTGTTGATCTACACTCTAGCCCTTTTATTTTTCTCTACAACTCTCTTTCAGCTCTTAGCTTTCTCTCCCAGTTACTAACTTAAGCATCAAAGTGTTCCCGCCGGGTGAGCTCCTCCAAATCCCTTCATCTTCTTCTTCACATGTGCTTCGTCTGCCGCTAGATAGGAGCGCAGCCACTTCTAGCTAGGAGTGACCAAGTCGCGCATCTTCAGGATTTGTTACATGAATCCTATTTCTCCATTCTAATATGTTCAATGCATGCCATAAAATGCATCAAGAACAAGGATAATATCAAGAATGAGGTGTGCATATCATATTGGTTTTGGCTAGGGGAATATAGGAAACACTACGACTAGGCCTGTATTCTCTAAATTGTGTGTGCCGAGGTGATACACATCCATATTGGCTCATATCATGTTGTAGTGGTTGATATAGGATGAGATTGATACAAACATGATTTGTGTTTCTGCATGTTTACATCTAAAAAATGCAGTTAGTGCAATTTAAGCCCAAATCACCCAACACTTATATCTTAAATGCGCCATTGAACCATTAACCGACCTTCATCTTATGAAAATAAATGAAATAAAATATTTTTTTGTCAATTCTAATGTTCAAATGTAATCTAGACAAATAACATATATTTATATTTAATAATTTCAATTAAATAAAAATAATATTCAAAATTAATATTTTGTAAACTAATGGATTTGAAAGCCACATACTAATAGCTATTGGCTTTTTGTTTGAAACTTTGGATTTGAAAGAGAACATAATAGGAGATAGAAGCAACTACATGAGGAGGTAAGCCAAATTGTTTAGTTTGGCTGCTAACAAAGAAGAAGAAGAAGAAATGGAATAATAGAGAAGGAGAGGAAGAAGGAGAAAGAGCACAAAAATAGAGGTGGCGGCGACGATGACAATGAAAAAGAAGAATACTCTTTGGAGTTTTTTTTTCTTCTTTCGTTTTCTCTTTTCAAGACCTTTTTTGCTCTTTCATTTTCTCTTCCAGGCACGTGTAGATTGAATGGAGGGCATTTTTCCCTCCTTGTATGGTTGTCCCTTTCAAGCTTAAAGCAAGGATTTTAAAACCAAACCAGACAAGGAACCGTTTTGGGGACCGGTTTCCAGGTCCAACGATCTGACCGTCCTCTTCAGACGCACAACCCATTTTGACTTAAAAATAAAGAATAAAAAGGCCAAAAACCACTCTTTGGGTTGACAGTTTGACAATTTAACTGTCCGGGTCAGCAAGTCGCAACCAAATTAATAGTTTTTGGCCAAAAAGTGGTTTTAGGGTGAAATGGAACTGGTTACTTGACCAATTCCTGGATTTTCTAGTCCAACCATCTGGTCTGATCCGGTTTTGAAAATTGATCGTGCGTGATCTGGTTGTTCATAGATGGAGGGTAGCTTGGACTTTGGTTGCTTAGTTAGCTGGTCGAATTGCAAGAAGAGGAAAGCTTAGAAAACCCAGGGTGGCTTACTCGGTGTGGGCACTTTGATGCTTAAGTTAGTTTGAGCAAGCTGAATGCTTGAATGCTAGAATGCTAGTAAGTAGTAAATCATGCATAGTTTGTGTCTTGGGGTTGATGCCCTTAAATAGGTGAACTGTCGTAGGTCTCACAAAACACCTCCAAGATCATCGGCCTACACTGTTAGGAGTCTATTATGCACCAAGAGGAGGACTTCGTGCTAGCCGATAAGGCTTATCGAGTCCGTAAGATCCGGGCGGGATAAGGATAAGACCTACAATCGTGCGGTGTGATCCCGAAGAGCTCGGAGACAATTAAACTGCTTCTAGGAGATGGCTACATGTCACATTAGTAGGTTGGGCTGTCACGAGCTGGTCAGACTAGGTCCTAGCCAAGGTGACCTAGCCTGCTAAGGTGGTAGGAATTGTCGAGTCGATGTTCAATCAGCAAGTCACTTTCACGTGTTTGCACATGAGTAGGTCAGGCCAAATCACCCCTCATCAATTGCCCCCCACTCCCCATGCTAGGGGTCCTAACACGGTGCAGGGAGTTCATGACGAGCTTAGGTAGATTTGGCCCGATCTTCGTCCTAGTCGAGGTTCGGTCCAGAGGTTAGACTATGATGACCCAACCGGCTCAACTGTAAATCCAGATCATGCATCGGGGATGTGCGGATTGGATTAAAAACTCCACAGACGTCAAAACGTGTGCTCAACCGATTTTGACCTCAAAAGTTGTGTGACTAATTTTTATGGGTGCCGTCGGATCAAACTGATCTAAGCCATCTATGATTGACTAAATTGGCTATAAATAGGGGCCTTGGGGTCTCATTCACCTTGCCTTATTTTGGATTTTTGTGTTCTAGAGGTTGCATGCTAGCTTCTAGGTCGGTGGTCTTTGTCTTGTCTCTGAGGTTGTTTCGTTCTTTAGGTAGCCTTGTTTTCTTGCCTTTCTTTGTTTCAGTCTTTCATTTCAATATGTCTAGTAGCACGAGTAGCCTTTTTGATATGAGTGATGAGTCTGATCGGGCCAAGGAGGGCACCTCGGTCCAAGAATTAGAATCTAGCCCGACCGAGATGGTCACACCGGCTTATAGCTTAGAGTCCAGTTCAGTTAAGGTGGACACCTCGGTTTAGGAGCGGAAAGCTTTTGGTAAAAAGGCATCATCTTCTTGTCATGTTCGTCCTCCTTGGGGGCTGGATTGCTTCGGTCCTTCTATCCTAAAACTTGAGAAGATTAGTGTGCTGGCTATCCGATATAAGTTCCCTGATCATTACAGTTATAACCTACCTTTGGAGAGTTTTCCCTGGGAACACGATGATGATGAAATTACCATCTTCAAGGAGCAGTTGATTGTCAGGCTCCGATTCCCTCTTCACCCTTTTGTCATTGAAATCTTAAACTTCTTTGGCATCACTATCAACTAGGTTAATCTGAACTCGGTTCATACCATGGTCAACACCATTTCTTTGTTTCATGATTATGACCTCCCCCTAGACATCGATACCTTCACTTCACTCTAATATATTAAAAAGAACCCTATAAGTCCCAAGGGGGTGGATAAGTTCAATTACTACATAGCTTACCACCATGGGTATAAGTTTCTCCACGAGAATCCTTCTAAGGTGTCGGCCTGGAAGAATAGGTACTTTATTATGATTGTTGAAGGGGGGTGGCCTTTCACAACTCAATGGAGAACCACAATTAGTGACCCCGGAGATCGTTTAAGTAGGAAGATGAGAAAGAAGATGTGATCCTTTGTTGAGCTTGGCCTAAAATTGGGACACTATTTGGCCGGGGATAAGCTTGTCAAGGCCGAGCTAAGTCCTCTGGGTAGGTCATCACTTCGGTACAGACACATTTTGTTGTTTTGCGCTATCTTTCCTTGTATCACTTCGATTAATTTGGTGCTTGATTTCCACAAGCATTATGGCAAGTGTGTCGATGACCAACCTCTTTGTTGGCATGAAGAAGAGGAAGAAGAGAAAGACATCCTGAGGTGACTCTTCCCAAGCACCTATGGTCAAGCCTGCTACTCCTGTTCAAATCGAGGACCCTCCAGTCATCAACTTGGTCAAGGAGTACCAAGAGAAGGAGTTGTCGCCTCACCAACCTGAGGCAGTTTCGTTGTCTAAGCCTCAGACCATCCATCCCAGGGCCAGTTCTTCTAGTGAGGGCCCCGAGATGGTCCAAAGTATCATGAACGCCCAGACCAGCCTCATAAAGACTAAGGAGGTGGTTTTTCCCGAGGAGGTCGATAAGTTCGTCGGGCTGCCTCATGCTCAACTAGGTGCTAAGGCTATGAGTCACATCATGATGGCATGTTTTTGATCTCAATGCCTTGCTTCTCTTTTCCATGTCTGTCGTACTTGGTAAATTTTTCTCTTTTTAGAAAGCGAACTCCATTATCCATTCCCTTATGCAGAAGATCGATCAATACGTTGCAAGGGTGAAGGCTGCCGAGGCAAAGTCTAAACGAGCTGAGGCAATGGTCATGGAGTGCCAGAGCAAGATGTTGAAGGCTGTCGATACCATCTGAAAACTGGAAGCTGAAGTGCTAGCAAAGAAGGAGCAGAACGAAAAGTTGGACAAGGAGGCCGAGGAGCAAAAAGTTTCTTCTACCAAGCATAAGGCTGCTCTTATCAAAGGTATTAAGGATGTCGAGGTAGCTGCGGTGAATGCTTACAAAGCATCATCGGAGTACAATCAGATGAGGGAAGAGCTCGGTATAGATGCCTTCCGAAAGGGCTTTAAACTCTATTGCTGGTTGACCAAGCGTAAGTTCCCTGAGCTCGACCTTGAGTCGTCACCATGGTCGAAGTCACCACCGAGATGGTCGTGGAAGCTGACCAATAGCCAGACTCTGATAAGGAGAGTGATGAAGGCCTCAATGGGGGAGCAACGGAGAAAAGCTAGGATGCTGCAGCTGACAAGGTCATGGAGGCTGATGAGGTTGTTGCTGCTGAGGATGCTATGGAAATTGATCTAGCCAAAGACTCTTCTGAAAATGTTGAAGGTGGGGGCTAGGTGCCCCATGATGATTGAACTTTGCCTCTTTTCTTTGGATCCCCTATATATACAACATCTATCAAGCCTCTGAGCTTGGTTTAGTGGACTTTAACTTCTTTTTTTTTTTGGATGTATGAACCACTCCTTTTTGAAGAAATGAAATGCAATGCTCTTTTTTCCTCCTCGTGTACAATATTTTGAACTTGAACAAAATTTTCTAAGTGTAAATTGCCTCGAGGTGCCGAGCTCCTAACACAACTAGGCACAATAAGGGGTAACCTAGAGTGACTATGAGCCATGGTGAACAGACATTTTAAGGTGTATGACCCGAACTGCCTGTACACCAGTAAGGCATAAGTGAAGTTTACCTGTACTGCCCATATGCTTAGAAAGCGACTGGATCTTATTTATCTTTAGCACCGAGGTCATTATTGGCTTGGCACCATGGCCCTTAGGCTTTTAAGTGACTTGTGGTCCACTCTCCATTGTATAATTTAGCCAACATGCGGCCTGACCGATTTTCCTGAGTGGGTGGCACCATGGTCATTTGAACTTAGAAAAATTTGGCAGATGTTTGGTTCCCGAGCTCATAAGTAGTTCCTTAGGTTGTCAACTTTCTAGGCACGGGGCACCTTATTCCCTTCCAACATCTCGAGATCATTCATCCCTTCACCGAATACTCGTCTTACTCTATATGGGCCCTCCCAGTTCGGTCCGAGCTTACCTACACCGGGCTCAGGTACCATCACTTTCCGGAGCACGAGGTTGCCAACTTGGAGTTGGCATCGTTTGACTCAAGCATTGTAGTACTGACTTACTTGTTGTTGGTAGGATGTAGTCTAGATGTAGGCCAAGTCGCGTACTTCTTCGATCAGGTAGAGTTTCATCTGTAGCTCATCATCATTGTTCTCCTTGTCATACGCCTCTAGCTGCAAGGTTGGTACTTTGATCTCAGCTCGGATGATGGCCTTCATACCTTAAGTGAGGTTGAATGGTGTCTCGCCCGTTGCGGTCTTGATAGTGGTCCTGTAGGCCTATAGGACACTGGGTAGCTCGTCAACCCACAAACCCTTAGCTCACATCAGGAGAGCTTTCAGTCTATGGAGAATCACCTTGTTTGTCATCTCCACCTGTCTGTTTGCTTGAGGATATGCCACCGACGTGAAATTTCTGCTGGATCCCCATCTCGACGCACTAATTATGGATTTTGATATCTTTGAACTGCTTCCCATTGTCGGATATTAATACCTTAGGAAGTTTGAATCGGCATACTATTTTGTTCCAAAAGAAGTTCTATATGTTCCGGGTTGTGATCGTTAACAAGGACTCGACCTCCACCCACTTCGTAAAGTAGTCTACCACCACAACTAGGAATCTTCTCTGCCTGGTTGCTGGTGGAAACTGACCAAGGATGTTTATCCCCCACTAGGTTGGTGAAGAATGTTGGTGTGCCTTTGGCAGTTGTCACACTTTTGTACGAGCATGAGTGCATCCGCTTTCATAGTAGGCCAGTAATATCCTTGCCTTAGCACTTTTTGGGCAAGCGCCCTACCCTCCAAGTGTCCTCCATAAAGACCTTCGTGGATCTTGTCTAGCATCTAGATTGCTTTTGAAGGTCGTAAGCAGGTAGGGGAGCATAAAGGATCTCCTATACAGTTGCCCATAGATGAGAATGTACCAGGCTGACTGACACTCTACCCTTTGAGTTGCGTTACGCTCTGCTGGTAGGGTCCTTTTGAGCAGATAATTGACAAGCGGGTTGATCTAGCTTGGTTTTGCTTGCAACATGGGAGTGACCTCTTCTGCCACCCTAACGATACTAGGTCAAGGCAGGTCTTTGATTTACAATGACCTTATAGTGTTGTAGCTAATGCTGGCCAACTTTAAGAGTGCATCGGCCTCAACATTCTCCAACCTTGGTACTTGCCAGATGAACCAAGAGTGGAAGTCAGGTAGGAGTTCCCTCACTTTGGAAAAGTAGGCCATCATGGTTGGTTCCCGACCTTTATACTTGCCATTCATCTAGTTCACGACTAGCTGAGAGTCGTTGCATACCACGATGTGCTTTGCTCTAACTTGCATTTACAACGTCAGCCTGGCTATCAATGCCTCGTACTCTACTTCGTTGTTCAATGCTTTGAATCCGAACCGGAGACCCATATAGTATGGGTCCAGCTCCACTTCGCTGCTAATTAGACAAGCCATCGACGTGGAGGATCTAGAGCTTCTCATCCCAGGTCAAGGCTTCCCTAACCAGAACTAGTGTTGCGCTGGTTGATGCCACTGATGTGCTGGTCGGCTCAGCCACCTTAGGGGTCGGTGTTCTAAATGTGCATTCCGCAATGAAGTCCGCCAGGACTTGAGCTTTAATGGTTGGGCATGGCTCAAACTGGATATCATACTTGCTCAACTCGATGGCCCATTTCGTCCGTCTGCTTGAGACCTCAGGCTTCTGAAGAATATGCCTCAGTGGTTTGTTGGCGAGTACGATGATGGTATGAGCTTGGAAGTAAGGGCATAGCTTCTGGGCTACAATGACTAGGGCATAAGCCAACTTCTCGATGTTGGGGTATCTCATCTCAACTGCTTGCAGAACTTTACTTATATAGTAGACGGGCCTTTGGACCTGGTCTACTTCTCTGATTAGTACCGAGCTATCCACCTTGTCACTCACAGAGAGGTATAGTCTAAGCTCGTCACGAGGTTCAAGTCAGGTTAAAATCAGTGGGGTACATAGATATTTTTTGAGCTCGTCAAATGTGATCTGACATTCCTAAGACCATTCAAAGTTCTCGTTCTTTTTAATAACCTTAAAGAAAGGTAGACACCGGTCAACAGATTTAGACATAAATCGGTTTAGGGCGACTACTTGGCCAGTTAGCCTTTGTACTTCTTTTATGTTATGGTGTGGTCTCATATATAAAATGGCCTTTATTTTCTCCCGGTGGGCCTTGATGCCACATCGATTCACTATATACACAAGGAATTTTCCTGACGTAACCCCGAAGACATATTTGTTTGGGTTGATTTTCATGTTAAATATTTATAAAATTTGAAAAACATAGTCTAAATCATTAAGTAAAGAAGAAAACTAGGTCTTCACGACCATGTCATCAACATAGCACTCAACTTTATTTCCAATAATAGGTTCAAAAATTTTGTTTACAAGT
This sequence comes from Nelumbo lutea, assembly GCF_056320005.1. NCBI lineage: Eukaryota > Viridiplantae > Streptophyta > Magnoliopsida > Proteales > Nelumbonaceae > Nelumbo > Nelumbo lutea. The sequence goes on along the minus strand of NC_142684.1, from coordinate 166,019,770 downwards.
TGTTGGAAGGTCGCTCTAGCATTTTTCAATCCAAAGGGCATTACTTTACAATAGTATGGCTCTAGTTTAATTACAAATGTTGTTTTATTCTGGTCGGCTAAGTCTGTCCTGATTTGGTTGTAGCCGAAGTAGGCATTCATGAAGCTCAACAATTCGTGCCCCAAGGTCACTTCTACCACGCGATCTATCCTTGGTGTAATTGACACACATGCGCCATTTTCCATTGGCCATCTTTACGAGGACTGGATTTGCTAACTAGCTCAGATACTAGACCTCTTTAACAAAGTCTACTACGAGGAGCTTCCCGACCTCCTCATCTACTACCCTCTATGTTCTGGGGTGAGGTTCCTTTTCCTTTGTTTAATTGGTCTGACTAAAGGGTTCACATTAAGCTTATGAGTTATTATACAAGGGTCTATGCTAGGCATCTCTACTGTCGACCAAGCAAAAACATCTACATTACTTAATAAAAAGCTTACTAGTTGTGACCGAAGTGGTTCATTTAAGTGAACACCGATTTGGAAAGTCTTTGTGGGCTCAATATCAGATACCAGGACCTAGACTGCATCCTCCATCAGTGCAGCTCGCTCCATGGTGTACTCGGGGGAGGTTCCAGCTTGATGTCATCCGCTAGCTTTTCCTTGCCCTATAGTGCCATGACGTAGCACTTCTATGACTCCAACCGATCGCCCCATATTACCCTCACTCCGTAGCTCATCGAGAACTTCATTGCGAGGTAGCAGGTCGACATCACTATACAAAGTGCATGTTGGATAGGTTGACCTAAAATAACATTGTAAGAGGACAGGGTGGCGACTATGAGGAAGGTGTGCTCAAACTGAACTATGTTGGGCCTGGTCCCTACTGCTATTGGTACTGTGATCTTGCCAAGGGCTTTACCACGTCTACACTGAAACTGACCAGGGGGTGTCTGTTGGCTGGAGATCCTTCCGTTCCAGCTTCAACTTGTCAAATGCCTCCAGGAATATGATCTCCATGGAGCTACCTGAGTCTACCAGGATCTGCTTCACCTTGAAGTCATTAATGATCATCTTGACTACGAGGGCAACATCGTGCAGATACTGGATCAAGTGAGCATCATCCTTGGTGAAGTTCATCTCCTCCTCTAGCCAAGGGCACTTTGGCAGGTTCTTGTCTTCATGCTCGAGCTCCTGGACTACTGCTTTACCCACTACTGTGCTGCAACCCACTTTAATAGATTCGCTGGTAATCATATTGATCACCCCGTGGATTGGTTTGTCTTTTGTTGGAGGATCCCGAGGTGGCTGCTCGCGGTTGTTTTGCCTGCTCGACTCTGCTGTGTCTTTTCACTACTCGACAAGTCGATGATCTATCTCCCTGTCTTCGTACTTGATGAACATCCGCAAGTAACCACAGCAGATCAGCTCCTCGATCTCGTCCTTTAGATTGCGGCAACTTGACTTAGACGGTATCTTTGATGGACATCAAGATTTCACCCCGCTTGGCATTCAGGGCGGCGTAACTAGACCTCTGAATCGGAGGGGTTCTAGATCGCTGACCTAACCTAGAACCCCGAGGTGGTGATCGGGTCATTCTTGGCTACTTGCTTCACTGGTTGCACGGTGACCTACTTCTCTTCGGCAACTTTCTCTTTTGCCGTTGCTGCTTTCTACTACTCGGTTTCTTCTTCTGTTCTCTTCCTTTTCCTGGGCTGGTGCAGCTTTAATCGGGACCCCAAAGCCGCTTCTGCCTTAATAAAATTATTGGCCTCCTCGAGGAATGCCTCCATAGTGCTCGGGGGGTTCAACTCAAGGTGCCAACGAAGAATAGGATGGTGTACTCTCTTGACCGCAATGAGCTGCAAGGCTAGGTCAAGGTTGGGTGCCTATAGTCTTTCTGAGTAGAACGTCTGGTGTAGTCTCTTAGCGTCTCATTTTCTTTTTGGGCCACATTTAGAAGGCTTGTCATTGATTTTGGGCACTTCTTGTTGGTAGCGAAGTGTGTTGTGAAGAGGTCGACAAACTGAAAGGGATGGTAAAATCCATCGTATGGACACCAAAACAGTTGCGAAATGGGAGGGCGAATTTCAAAAATTTTCTACCTACTTTCAACTAAGAATCATATTCCCTAATTTTAGAATCAAAATTCAAGGATCCTACTTGAACCGGAACCAAACCAGATCTGAACCAAAAGAGAAGGGAGTGATATACCTGATCCAGAGAAATAATATCTCCCAAAGTTGGTATTCATGACCAAAGAAGACACCAAGATCCGTTCCTACTGAAGATGACATAGCAACTGTGGAATAGAACCAGTAGAGTGCGCCCTACACACTGAATCCTTCACAAGAATACTTTGAAAGCAATGAGCACTGAACTGAATTAGCCTTTCAGCAAAGACTGATATCAAGAACTTTTCTTGATCTTTTTTTGACAGAGAAAATGAACTGCACTAGATGGTGGCAGCTGCAACAGGAGGAAGCTAGAGAAGAAGATGGCAAACTGCTTTTCTTCTCTTGGGTTTCTAAGATCCTATCTCAAAACTCCAGGGTCTGTTGTGTGTTCTCTAGGGTTCGAATTCTTGTAATTCGAATAGGGTTTCCTCCAATTGCTTAATGATTAAGAAAAACTCATAATCATATTAGGTGTTGCCCTTATCCAAATCTGTATTTGGATTAGAACTCTTCTTAATCTTATCTGCAGATTAGATAAGCTTTTGGGCTCATCCTAATCTCAGATCCACCCCCTAATAATGACTGATCAAATCAGCCCAGTTCAAAATGGGCTTAAGGCCCAATAAGAATCAAGTGCTCAAAAGTCTTCTAAATTGCTACCCAGTTGGTCTTCTTTGTATGGCGTGGGACCCAAGCATTGATCTACACACCAGCCACATGGGTTCGGCCCAGCCTCTATTACAAGGCTTGGCCGAATTCACTAGAGAGCCCAGTGAACCCCCTGAGCCCATCATATGGACCCTATGGGCCCAACACTTACACTAAGTGGTCCTTCGGCCAAACCATCTTATAAAAACCCAGGGACTATGGGCAGGTGCAAGATTAGCCCATCAAGTGTTATCCCAAATGGCCTTACACTTAACCTCTCAGCCCATAATGATCAAGCACTGCCCGACAAGAGAGGACCTCTCCCTCGGCTGCAAGGAACAATGCTGCACTCTCTACTTACATGGATCCCAGGAATTAAAACCATTTGCAAATATTTTGCAACCATACTTAAATATATATCATATATATAAATTTTGCAAAACAAAATTCCAACGATTGAAATCAACTGTCGGTAGTTTGATTTCCATTAGAGAGAGTGTATCCTCGATCATTACCTTTGTCTGACAAAGGGGCTGATCCCGTCACTATGATCACCCACTCAGATGAATTCTCAGACAATCCCAACATACCCAGGTTTTGATCCCCGCTAAGGATCTCACTGATAGGCATATCAAAGACAGCCCAATCTGACACCTAGTGCAGTACCATAATCGGGTCTAGGGGTCAGGTGTAACTTTCCAGTTTTTCCCATCAATCTCCAAGGTCCAGGGCAATACTGAAAATCTGGTCCGGTTCAAGGGTTCATGTAATCCTACACTACATGTGCCTTGGGGCTCACCCTGGCAGCTGAGACAAGCCACCCCAACAGTTGGCAGCACACTAGTGTCAGCCTTGGCAAGATAAATCTCCCCAGACTTATCCAATGGCTGTGAACATTTAAAACCAACACAAGTCTCATTAAGTCTCCAGTTTTAGGGTCTTACACACAGAAGTATACCACACAACATGAATCAAACATGTACTTCATTTATTTACATTAAATATCAAAATTACATCAAAACTGATTGAAGCTAAGGGCATACAAAAACTGTCCAACACAAAGTACTTCCAACTTCTGATCGAACGTGGAGGTAGACTTCGATACCATAACCTCGTGTCTTCTTTGGGAGTCGTTGAGAAGGCCATGCACAGATTGTCTTCAACAGCTCCCGCGAGTAGCATCAGGGACTGGAAGCTATCTACATGGTCATTGAGATCTTAACTCCCATTTTAGGTCTCCAGGGTTGGTGTCTTAAAGATTTTCGGCCTTGGGGATGAGAGAATTTCTTGTTCTAGGGGGAAGGCCAGCTCACGGGAATAGGAGCCAACTATGATGCTATTGATCTCACCTCTTCCCTTATTTTCTCTCCTATTGTTGTTGGGGCAACACTACCCTTACCTGAGGTACGACATGTGCATTGGAGTCTTGACCCTAGTGTTTTCCCGATCTTGGATAGTGCCACGAGCAGGGAGCTCGTCCTAGTGCTGGACGGTGCTCATTGTTGTTGATCACTTTGGTGGGTGCACTGCGACTGGTTTCTCTGATCGACTACTTTTTGTGGTGGTGATGGACGCCAACCTAGTGCTGGGTCCTTAGGTGGAGTTTGGCCCCAAGGAGGAGTTGGGACCCGAGATGGCACTGACCCTCAGGGAGGTGATCGGCGTCCATGTTGCTGGTTCAGATTTTGTTGGTTCTGGTGGAGAAGAGGAAACTGTTGCTAATATTGGTATTGCTGGTACTGTTGAAACTGGTGCATCTGTAGTTGCATGATCCAAACACTTTGTACGAGCTCATGGAACTGTCCTACTTCTATCCCAATAGGATCAACAGAGGGCTTTACGGTTGGGAGAGTGGCGCTCACATGAGGTATGGGTACGCTGACTTGCTGAGTGGTGAACACTGGGTTCTGGATTGCCTTCTAAGGCATCAATTCAAATCTGAATTGATCACCAACTGAATTGTGCAAGTTATCAATAACCTTGCACTCAATTCAGTTCTTGAATAGTAGATCTGAATTCCTAGAGTCTCTCTCAAGCACTCTAGGAATTCCAAGCTGTAGATTAATTCGGCCAATCTGAAAATTGCAGATCTGAATTCTCTTTCAAGCAATTCAGATCTTGCAATCTCAGATCTGAGAATTCAGATCTGAGTTTTGAAGGTTAGTTGGCCAAATTACTCTACAATAACACCCTTATTCAAGAAACTTCAAGTATAATTCATGACCATTTGAATGAATAAAAAAGAATTAGATTGCTGAACTGAAATTTTACAAGCTGAAATACATCAAGGAAGAATGGAAACAAGGAGAAAGAAGAAAGAAAATATAACAAAGAAACTGAATTCAAATCAAAAGAGAATGAAACTACAAATGATTTATTACAAAAGATCTTTGAATCACAAACCCTCAATTTGAACTCACCTTCTCTTCTAGCTTGCTTGTCTTGAACTTCCTTCAGCCCTTCTTCTTCTTCTTCCTTGCGCCCAGCCTTCTTCTCTTCTCTTCTCTCAAGGTGGCCGAACCTCTAAGAGTGGGAGAGCCTTCCTCTCAAGCAATTGAACACCTCTCACCCCTCTTAGATGCCTCCTTATATAGTTTTTCAAGGGGGCTCTTGCCCCTTCTTGAAGTCTCTAGAATTGAGTGTATTACACCCCTCATGAACCTTCTAGAGTGCTCCCTCCTTTTCTTCAAGAAACTTCTAGGAGTTGGCGCCCCTAGCTCCCTTTGGGCTGCTATTTGGGCTACAACTTAGCTTGCTTTTGAGCTCATGTGGGCTACACTCTAGGCTGTTATTTGGGCTAAAAATGGGCTGGGCCGAAATTTCCTTCTTGCTAGGCTTCTTCCCTTGGGTTTTTCAAAGAGTTAGCTTGCACTACTTGGGCCGACTGAAACTCCCTTGCTCTCATGGCTGGGCCGGGCTGAACTTGATAAATTTTGGGCTTTCTTTTCTTGTTTTTGCCTTTTTTTGTTGATTTGGCTCCCCCTGAAATCTTTCTTGCAATCAAGCTAAAATAGGGCAAAATCTAATTAAACCAGCATAAAATTTCATGCAAAAACCTCATAAAATATAGATAAATTGTAGGTTCATCAAATACCCCCACACTTAAGCTTTTGCTTGTCCTCAAGCAAAGACATCAGCCATAAGCTTAACATTCCCCCCTTCTGTTCTCACCATTTACCTGGTGAACTTTTTTAAGATAGAAATGCATTGAGTAGTCGGGGAACTTTTGTAAGTGCTCAACTCTTATTCTTGTAAATTACCATTTAAGATATGTATCAGATCCAAGGAAAGGAGAATATGAATTTCATCATAGTCTAGCCTTCACTCCTAATTCATATATAAATCAGCTCCTTAATTGTCAAGGTTAATAATCAAATTTCACTAAGTTTCACATCTGTAACTAAATCTCAATGAGAGTTCAACTTTAGAGTGCCCCTTTGAACCTCGGTTGTCACCACAATTACTTATTTCTAAGGGTGAGTGCATCTTATGCTCCATCTCACCCTTTTCTTTTCTTTTTTTTTTTTTTTCGGTGTGAGTGCATTTTATGCTCAATCTCACACACTTTTCTCTCTCTCTCTCTTTTTTTTTGTTTTTTTTTTTTTTTTTTTTTTTGGTGTGAGTGCATCTTATGCTCCATCTCACACTGGTCACTTGCTTGAGGTAGGTAAATAGGACTCATGTTCTAAGCTGCTAGTTTTACTATTCAACTCAGAATAGCGGAGTCAATTTGGGCTTTTGTCCTTCTTTGCAATTATTGAACCTCAAGAATCAACACTTCAGATGTGCACTAGCTCTCTTGACCATTAACCATGAAATCAAGGGCTTCCATACACATGAAGATAGTTAGGGCTAGTCATGCTGAAAAGCATATTCAGCTCCCCTTTTCTTATGCATATATCAAATTGGGTCATTCACAAGAATAAAAACTTAACAAGTACATCAGTCTCCCTCAACTCATTGAATTCCTTCTTAAAAAAAATCATCAAATAAATAGTAATGAACTTGAGGGGTTCCAGTCTTTTTTTGGTTATGTCATTGCCTGCATATGTGTGTTGGAGTGCATGGTTTCAGCCCCCATACCCTAGCCTCGGGCTCACTCCCCCACACTTAAGATGAACATTGTCCTCAATGTTCCTACTGTTAGGGGATCACAATAAAACCAACAAGAGAAATACCAAGTAAAGAGAAGGGTAAAGAGGATTTCCTGAAGATTAATTTCCAGATATGCAAGAGTTCTTTTGGTGGGAGCCTCTTCTGCTAGAATTTACTTGCAACAGAGATCAGAAGCTTTGTTCTAACTAAAAATAATTTAAACCAAATAATAAAAAAAAGACTACTATTCACAATTCAAAAGAATGTAAGTAATCCTAATCTACTAGCTATACAAGAAAAAATTACAAAGCCAAGTAATTAATAAGACAAACCAAAGTCATTTGCTTCACTCTTTTTCTCTCTCTCTTTCTCTCTTTTTTTTTTTTTTTTTTTTTTTTGTAAACAAGAAAAACAGAGCTCCATTACTGAAAACCAGCATTCAAGTGTGAAGTAGATCATTAATGAAAAAGAAAGCTAGCTAAATTAGCAATAGATATTATTACACACTATTCTAGACTAAATAGAAGTAAACATATCTAACATCTACTATAATCAGATCTAAAATCAATTGCTGAATTTAGTATCTTTAGGCAGCTCTTCAGGCTCTTAATAGAATCAAACCTGAAGCCTTAGCTTTTGAGAACAGTCTTACAAAAAAAACCTAACATCAATAAGTCTGAATTATGATGCAATTAGGTTTGAAATAAGTCCGAACTCAAGAGTTTAAGACTTCTTATTTCAAGTCCCAACTTATATGTCTTGTATGTGTCAATAAATTGCAGAGACTTGAAATTAGATCTGCAAACTTACCTACTGAGAACAATCACCTTTGGATCTGAGTTCAGATCTGAAATTACAGTAGTCATTTATACTGAAATCAGTGGTTACTAGCATTCAAATAACCACTGATTTTAGATCATAAATGATTTTGATTATTAAAAAGGGAATCCAAACCAACAATCTTATTTACATTCCTTAATTATAGCATCTAAATTCAGATACAATTTATCTGAGTTCAAATATACAATTAACAAACCATAAAAATTGGAGTCTGAATTGAATATACTTATTGAAACTATTGCACATCACCATTTACATTTGCTATACTGTGGGCTGCTATTCAGAGCTAAATTGTCAATGTGCCTTCAGAGGGCTTAAATTGGGCTACAACCAGACCTGAGCCAAGTTTGGATTCAGGTTTGTAAGCTATGCAAGTGTATGGTTTCATAATCTTGAAGACTTTTGTGACCTGAAATCAGGTCTGCAATGCATACAACCTGTAAATTCAGCCCACAGTTAGTTCAGCCCATGTTTTGTTTCAGATCTCATATCAGCCCCTATATATCAGCCCAAATCTATCTAGCTCAAATATATTAAGTTGTTCAGTCCACAAATTTATAGAAACCTGAAATCAGGTCTGCACTGTTTGGCATTGTTACTGCTGCAATTTAGTAGTGTTGCAGAATAGAACTGAGTCCAATTTCAGATCATTCTCAAAAGAGATCAAAGCTGGTCATCATAAAATTTTTTTTTTCTCTTTTTTTTTTTTATTTTGCAAAGAGCATCCAAGAATGTGTGGGTGTTCAAAAGCACAAACCTGACCTGAAATCAGGTCTGCTAACTGTTGTACTGTAGCAGCCCTACTACAGATCTGAATGCTAATAGAAATACTTGGAAAGTGCTAATTTTTATTAAATATCTGAGGCATAACAATTATTCAATCCAAACATACACTTCCTTAGCTAATGTAGCTCGGTTACAAGTGGATAAAGCAAATGTTCAGTTCACCCAAAATCCAAAAATGTGCTCTGTATCAGTTCAGTCCTCAACTATAGTTCAGATCTGTATCAGTTCATATCTGAATTTTCTTTTTCATTCTTTGCTATCCAATTACCTTTGGGGTATGTTGGATTTATCATAGGGTGAATTGGGGTGATGATGGCACCCAATTCACCTTAAACTTGTATTAGTTCAGGTCTGAGTTCATCTGAACTCAGATCTGAACTGAGCAGTTCTGCAATAGCAGAATTCAGGTCTGAACTCAAGTCTGAGTTCGGATCTGAATTCTCAATTGCCTTACCTTCAGTTATTGCTACCAAATTATTTTTGGGGAATAGCAGAAGTGCCCTAGGGTGAATTGGGGTGGTGATGACACCCAATTCCCCTCAAAATTGCATCAGTTCAGGTCTGAGTTCAGAGGAACTCAGATCTGAACTGTTGCAGATCTGCAATAGCAGAACTCAGATTTGAACTCAAATCTGAATTCTGATCCGAATTCTCAATTGCTCCTCTTGTTGTTCAAAAGATCTCCCTTTTTTTTATTTTATATATATATTTTTTTTCTTTTTGTAATGGAAAAAGAAATAAAAGTCTGAAACACAAGCAATTCTTTTCGGCTGAGTGCTGCAGATCTGAAATCTGCTGATCTGAGTGCCGAATGCAACTCAGATCTGCAACACTCATGTTTTTGTGAATTTTTTCTTTTTTTTTTTCTTTTTGAATGGAACAACACCAAGATTGAATAGAAATCAAATATGCCTTTATTAAAATGAAACTGAAACCAGAAAAAGAAAGTAATCTACTTAAGAAAGAAGAAACATAACTACAGTAGTACAGCAGTTGCATTCAAAGCTAAAATGTAAAGTTAAGCAAATTAAACCAACTATGAATGCAATGCTGAATGATACCAGATTAAGAATGCTCAATGTTTCCTAATATTGCTTCTATAAATCCCCGGCAACGGCGCCAAAAACTTGGTGTGTGGCTCATTGTGACACTAGCAAGTGCACTAGCCGTTCAAGTAATAAAGTAGTGAGTGAAGTATCGTTCCCACGAGGATTTAGGAAACAATTACCAATACTAAATTGAGCACTTCTTATCTGATCAACAAATAAATCAAAACTCTAATGAAAGCTAAGAAATCCTAAATTAAAATCTATCTAAATCATTGGCCCAATTGCCTTCAATTCAGGTTAGAAGAGTAAGCAGTAAATGTCAATCTCAGAATTCAGCAATCTATCAATTTGGATCATTCGAATAAATCATGATTGAGCCTTGGTTTGGTGAAACCCCAAGGTCATGAACAGCCTCTCTCAAGCGCATGTTCATCCTATGCATGAGTGACGGTTCTTCTATCTCTAGCAAGAATCTAATCCCCATGCATGCATTTCTTCAAACACTTCTAAGGCATCAATTCAAATCTGAATTGATCACCAACTGAATTGTGCAAGTTATCAATAACCTTGCACTCAATTCAGTTCTTGAATAGTAGATCTGAATTCCTAGAGTCTCTCTCAAGCACTCTAGGAATTCCAAGCTGTAGATTAATTCGGCCAATCTGAAAATTGCAGATCTGAATTCTCTTTCAAGCAATTCAGATCTTGCAATCTCAGATCTGAGAATTCAGATCTGAGTTTTGAAGGTTAGTTGGCCGAATTACTCTACAATAACACCCTTATTCAAGAAACTTCAAGTATAATTCATGACCATTTGAATGAATAAAAAAGAATTAGATTGCTGAACTGAAATTTTACAAGCTGAAATACATCAAGGAAGAATGGAAACAAGGAGAAAGAAGAAAGAAAATATAACAAAGAAACTGAATTCAAATCAAAAGAGAATGAAACTACAAATGATTTATTACAAAAGATCTTTGAATCACAAACCCTCAATTTGAACTCACCTTCTCTTCTAGCTTGCTTGTCTTGAACTTCCTTCAGCCCTTCTTCTTCTTCTTCTTTGCGCCTAGCCTTCTTCTCTTCTCTTCTCTCAAGGTGGCCGAACCTCTAAGAGTGGGAGAGCCTTCCTCTCAAGCAATTGAACACCTCTCACCCCTCCTAGATGCCTCCTTATATAGTTTTTCAAGGGGGCTCTTGCCCCTTCTTGAAGTATCTAGAATTGGGTGTATTACACCCCTCATGAACCTTCTAGAGTGCTCCCTCCTTTTCTTCAAGAAACTTCTAGGAGTTGGCGCCCCTAGCTCCCTTTGGGCTGCTATTTGGGCTACAATTTAGCTTGCTTTTGAGCTCATGTGGGCTACACTCTAGGCTGTTATTTGGGCTAAAAATGGGCTGGGCCGAAATTTCCTTCTTGCTAGGCTTCTTCCCTTGGGTTTTCCAAAGAGTTAGCTTGCACTACTTGGGCTGACTGAAACTCCCTTGCTCTCATGGCTGGGCCGGGCTGAACTTGATAAATTTTGGGCTTTCTTTTCTTGTTTTTGCCTTCTTTTTGTTGATTTGGCTCCCCCTGAAATCTTTCTTGCAATCAAGCTAAAATAGGGCAAAATCTAATTAAACCAACATAAAATTTCATGAAAAAACCTCATAAAATATAGATAAATTGTAGGTTCATCAGCACTCCGATTCTTAAGTTAGTACTCTTGTTTGAGCGAGTTGAATGCTTGAATGCTAGAGTGCTAATAAGCAGTAAATCGTGTGTACCTTTTATTGCTAGGGTTGATGCCCTTAAATAGGTGAATTTCCATAGGTCTCAAGAAACACCTCCGAGATCTTTGGCCTTTGTTATTGGGAGTCTATTCTGCACCAGAAGGAGGACTTTGTGCTAGCTGATAAGGCTTATCGAGTCTATCCGATTCGGGCAGGATAAGGATAAGACCTACAGTTGTGCGGCATGATCCTGAAGAGCTCGAAGACAACTGGCTTGCTTCTAGAAGATGGCTACATGTCACATCAGCAGGTTGGGCTATCATGAGCTACTCGGACCTTGGTCCTAGCCAAGGTGCTTGAGGTACCCAAGGTGACCTAGCCTATTGAGGTGGCAGGAAGTGCCAAGTCGATGTCCAATCATCAGGTCACTTCCACAGGTCCATACATGAGTAGATTGGACCAAATCACCACTCATAAAAAACCATGGCTTAAAGTGTTCTTAATAGACCTAGTTGGTAAGATGAAGGAGATGAGTTTGGGCTATGTTTCATGTATATATAGTGGCCATGCCATAAAGGCAAATGAATATCTATCAACTTGTGGGTTTGCATGAATCCAATGTTTTAGGTCATTCATCTCCACATTGAAGGTTGTATTTGTTACCGTTTCAGTTTTTAGTTGGAACATTTTGAGTCAATTAATACAAATTGCTATTTCTACTTGACATGCCAACCAGACCTCTTAACTAAAAACATTAATAACCAATTCCACACACATGGTTCAATACTCTCAATCAAGGTTTAAAATTTCAATATTATATGCCCGATACGGGAGGTATCGTATCGTATCTTTAAAAACAGATACGGGATATGCATGGAAATCGGACGTCTCATCTTTTTTTCATGCGTATCGGACCTGTATCGGACTGTATCGAGGGCGTATTAGGGGTGTATTGGGGCGTACCAATAGCATATCAACGAAAAAGATATGGCCAAAAATTTGAAAAAAAATAAAGGGACTAAGTATGTTTAAGATCTATGGATTTATCAATCATATCCATAGAGAAATTGAAATTTCTTCTTTAGTACTTTTTTTATTTTTTATATTTTTAGAATTAAAAAATAAATAATAATTAATTATATTTTATCATTTGATCACAACAATTGAATATATTATAATTCTATGGATGATCTATCATATCCACGGACCAATTGAAATTTCTTCTTTAATAATTATGTTTTGTTTTTATATTTTTAGAATTAAAAATTAATTAATTAATTAATTATATTTTATTTTTTGATCACAATGATTGAAATATTATAATTCTATGGATGATCTATCATATCCACAAAGCAATTGAAATTTCTTCTTTAATAACTATTTTTTGAATATATTATATATTGTTTATTTATTTTTTATAATTTTTGGAAATAAATAATAAATAATTATTAATTATATTTTCACTTAAAAGTTGTGCCAATGCATGTTTTATGGTTGGATAGGAGAGTTGGGTTTTCCCCATCCCATAAATCATTAAAATTTAAGAATTATAATTTATAAATTATAGTTAAGCATATGATTTTTAATGAAATTATAATTAACTACAATATATTTCTTCATAAAACCATTAAAATATATTAATTTAATGTATATACACCTCATTGAGGTCTTATATTTAATTTTATTGATTCATTTTTATGATTTATTAAAGTATTTATAGTATTTCCAAGCATATCTTAATATTTTTGCGATACACATGTGGATCCAAGACGTATCCCGATATATCTCTTAAAATTGCCTTTCAAATACACTTGGCGTTTTCAATACTTTGAACCTTGCTCTCAATATGCAAAATTTACATATCAAGAGTTTTGAATTGATCAAAACTCTTTTTTTTTTGTTAATTTAATCTTTTGATAGGGACCATATATCTTCAGCTTTTAACATATAAAACCACTGAAAATTGCTAGCTATTTTCCCTAAAATAATGCACCGATGATCTTTTTTAGTAATCATGGATTATATTGAGATACAATATGATACATCTAAGATGAAACATATCGTATCATACTTTTTTTCAAGTATTTGATGATATGTCTGAATCCCTCACATGGATGCTCTCAACCTTTCACATGCATGCATTTTTGTCGATGCTTTGAACCTTTCACATACATGCATTTTTGTTGAATAAATTTTGTTTTTCTTGGCTAAACGTTGTGGATGGATGTATGGAGCACATATTTCTTATCAATTTTGTATTGGAAAAGTAGTAATTAATGGTATCAATAAACACAACCTCTCAATTATCTTGGACGTACGGGTGGTTGATCATGATAGTTAAAGTGTTGTCACAGGATTAATTGTTTGGTTTTAACAAGAGAACTAGAGAACAACACAAGAAATGATAAAAGAAAGGGCCATGCCTCCCCTCAGGTTTCTTATAAATATTAAAACCTCCCCTTTATTTTCTACAAGGACATAAACCTCAAAGACCTAACGTTATATTTAAGATAATCAATAAAAGGACTTATTTGCCCTTAAATATTCTTTTAATTTTCAAAACAGGTTAAAATAACATATACAGAAACATATGAGATGAATTTGTGTTCTCAACAGGTTAGTTTTCAAGCCTCCATATAAACATTTCATTATTAGCTCAATTATATAGTTGAATTAATTTTGCTAGCCAACTATCATCAATGATTTTGTATCTCTATTCATCATTAATTTCTCCGTTTGTTTTGTTTTGAAGATTATTCTTAGAAAAAATTCCCAATTAGTACTTGTACTTTGGGTCTAGTGCCACTTTAGTCTCTGAACTTTAAAGCATGACAATTTAGTATCCGAACTTTCAAAACGTGCCAACCCAATACCTACCGTTAATTAGTTCACCAACCAACCATTAAGTGCTATTTGAAAAAACACAAATGCCCTTCGGGTGTCATCTAATTTTCTTTATCAACCATCCAGATGTTTATAAAAAGTGAACAGTCTTAAATTCTTGCCTCTAATGACCCCAACTTTCTTGAATAGAAGAGGTAAGAATTTGGGACTATTCATTTTTTATCAACGTCTGGATGGTTGATAAAGAGAATTAGATGGCACCCTAAGGGCATTTGTGTCATTTCAAATATCACTTAATGGCTGGTTGATGGGCTGATTAACGGTGGGTACTAGATTGACATGTTTTGAAAGTTAAGGTGCTGAATTGTTGCATTTTAATGTTCTGGAACCAAAGTGGCACTTGTTAGATAGTGTATGCCTTTAGCTCCAATCAGATTGATGTACTTGATGACATTTATTGTAAATGAATAAAAGTACATAATTGATTCATGTGTTTTGGTATGTTTCTGTATAATACCCTTAAACTGGACACCTATGAGACTCGTGTTAGTTTCGAATCTTCACAGCTGTTGGATAGATTTGAAGAGATTTATCCTATCAAGACTGACACTAATGTGCCACCAAGTTGGATGGGGTGGCTTGTCTCAGCTACTAGGGTGAGACATGAGGTGCACTAGGTGTGGGTTTTCTAAACCCTGAGCCATACCAAAATTCTAGTATTGCCTTGGACCTTGGAGATAGATGGGCAAAACTGGAATGTTACACCTGACCCCTATACTTGATTATGATACTGCACTAGGTGTCGGATTGGACTATCTTCGATGTGCCAATCAGTGAGATCCTTAGTGGGGGTCAAAACCTGGGTATGTTGGGACAGTCCAATAATTCATCTGAGTGGGTGATCATAGTGACAAGATCAGCCCCTTTGTCGAAAAAAGTGAATGATCGGGGATGCACTCTCTTTGATAGAAACCTAAACTACTGGCGGTTGATTTCAATTGTTGAAATTTGTTTTGCAAAATATATTTATATAGAGATATACATATATATTATGGTTTCAAAATGTTTGCAAAATGTTTTAATTTCCGGGATCCATGTGAGTAGAGAGTGCAACACTGTTCCTTGTAGCCGAGGGAGAGGTCCTCTCTTGTCGGATAGTGTTTGATCATTATGGGCTGAGAGGTTAAGTGTAAGACCATTAAGGGTAGTAATACCTGATGGGCTAATTTTGCATCTGCCCATAGTTATTGGGTTTTTCATAACATGGTTGGACCCAAGGACCATTTAGTGTAAATGTTGGGCCCATTAAGAGCCCATAGTGATGGACTCAGGGGTTCACTGTCTTTTACAGTGAATCCGGCCAGGCCTTGTAAAAAGATTGGCCTGAGCCCACGTGGGTGATGTGTAGATCAATGTTTGGGTCCCACACCATACAAAGAAAGCCAATTGGGTAGTAGGTAAAGAGGTTAAGTGAGCACATAAACTTAATGGGCCTAAAACCCAATTCAAACTGGGTTTAAGTTAGTTAATTAAAAGGAGGCAAGATAGGATTTATAATCTGATTAGGATTAGCTGAAGGATAAGGTAAGTCTTATCCATTCAAGAGTCCATCCAAATACCGGATTTGGATTAAGGAACTCTCTCCTAATTAGATTAGGAGGCTGATCCTGAGAAGGCTATAAATAAAGGGGGTGAATTCCTCAGTTATATACAACACATCAATCTATAGAGTTCTTCCCTATTCTTGCCACCCCTACCCAGTTCGATCTCCACTTGTGGGAGTGATCAAGAATTGTTCTTGATATTGCTTCTTAGTAGAAGAAGAAATCTGAAGTCGTGCTCACCAGCCCTCTACTCCATTCTTGCTAAAGAGCTATCCTACTAATCCTTCTTCACTACACACTGTGTCATCTTCAATGGAAGCGGGTTTTGGTTTTCTCCTTGGGCGTGAACACATTCATTGGGAGTTACTACTACTTCATATTAGGTATATCACTCTCCTCCCTTTTGTTTCAAATCCGGTCCAATTTTGGTTCAAGATTGATCATTGAAAATGTAGTTTTCTAAAATAGGGAATGTGATTCCTAGATGGGAGAGAGAGAAGTTTTTGAAAATTCACCCAACATTCCTGCAGGGTTCGGCCACCCATATGATGGATCTCTCATCCCTTTCAGCACTAGGCCCAAAGTATAAGGTACTAATCGGGAATTTTCCCTTATCTTATCAACGACAAATTTCTTGGTCACAACAAGCTAGATGGATGTTTTTGTTGACACAGTGAGTCTTTTCTTTTTCCCATCTCTTCTTGTATATTAATTTTCTTTTTCAGTTGTATATAGCTTAGGATGTACATTGTTTTTTTCTTTTTCTATTGGTCCATACCTTTCCTACCTTATTTGTGGTTTTGAGAAATCATTGAGCAAAATGTCTCTTTTTTCAACACATGCTTCTGTAAAAATTAGGGGTGAGCAAAAAAAGCCAAAAAACTAAATCGACCGAAACCGGACCAAAAAATTGGTTAATCGAACCAGCCAATTCGATTTCGGTTAACCAATATAGAAAAACGACAATTAACTAAACTAACCAATATACATATATTTCTATATATTTTTATATATTTATGTATATTATATATTATATATTTTATATATTATAAATTAATAAATATGCATTATATATAAATATATATTTATAATATATGATATATTATTTATTATTTAAAATATAGTATTTTATATATATTTATAATTTTTTATTATATATTGTAAAAATTACAAAACCAATGAACTGAACTGGTCAATCAGTTAACCGATTGGTTTCAGTTCATTTTTAGTTACCAATTTTCCAAAAACTAATAGTACCAGTGTGATTACAAAAAAAGGCCCACGGTTCGGTTCGAACTGATCAATAGATTAATCGATTGACTTAAGTTCGGTTTCAGTTACCAGTTTTCCAAAAACCGATAGTACCGGTTTGATTACAAAAAAAAGCCCACGGTTGCTACCCCTAATAAAAACTTGATGCCTTGTTCATACTCACAAACAGGCATGTACTTCTCTGGGTTTTCACTTTAATCTGGTGTGGGGTTCATTCAAAACTTCAAACATTCTAATGAAAATTCATCAACCTAAGTGTTCCTCCCCCAATGTCATCGATTTTGTGATGCTTATGTTCATTCCTTCACCATCTTGGCAAGATAGTGTTAGGAACCAATTGCCTAATCCCACCAAACTCAAACTACATCTGGAAAGATCAGGTTGGAAGTAACCTACATTATCCACTCTGCTGTACAAAACTGCTGGACTCTAGACTCTAGTGACTGATACCTTCTCAAGGTTGCCTTTTCTCAGTGAGGGAAGATTTTTGTCCTGGCATAAAGAATTAAGCTAAAAGTTAATAAAGGGCAAAACTGGGATTTTTAGAAAGCTTAAACCACACAAGCTGTTACATGATAATAGATATGGATGGAGAGTTAACAAAGGGAAATCTATGATGCAAGAAAGAAATGGTATTCAAAGAATTTTCACCAATCAAAAATCACCCATAAATTTTGATAAATAATACCTGATTGGCTTATGATTCTGGTTGACTAATATGAAGCTTAGTTTTTCAGATATCATATCTTTTATCCTTCCCTTTTTTGTGCATGTGTTGTGTGTGCGCAAAAACCATACTTGAAAAATAAAAAGCTTCAGTCTAAAGTCTTAACCATATATATTTGAAAAAAAAAATTATCAACCTAGTTGGGAGCTATTTTAGATTTTCGATTCTAATAGCAACACATACCAACCAGGTGTATTATGAGTTTAACCTTCCATTGATAATTAGGGATGCCAATGAACTCCTTAACCCTGAAATATTGATTATTTTATAATAGATATATTGATTTAATATATACAGTTTATATACTTATATATAAAAATATAATATAATATATATAAATTTAATATTTTATATCTATAGTTCTATACTAATTTAATTATGTATAAAAGTTAAAATGTAATTCATTTTTTTATTTTTTATTTTTCAATTTTAAGAAATATGGAGTAAAGTTAAATTAAATGCAAATCCCATCCAAAAATTCCGAAATCCGATTAGATTCAGATTTCAGTTTTCATTAGTTGCATTGAATTGGATGCAGTTGAATCCAATCCAAATTCGACTTGATTAGAAATTTCTTAAAATGGTAATAGGTTTTTTGTATTCATCGGTGTTTTCAGTAGATGGTAAATTGATGATTTTTAAACAAAGTACAAAAAGATTTTTTTTTAGGGTAGTTATTGTAAATCATATATAGTCAAACAAGGGAATGTAAAATAAACACGGTTTTATTTTTTTCATTGAAAGACTAAAAGGACAACGTGGGACATTGGGAGCAAAAGCTAGAGATTGAACCATGGCCATACATTTCTCAGCGCCAGCGGCTATAAGAATACATACCATCCAATCTTCCTCCACACAAAGTCGGACATTAATAGTACTGTAATTAAGTTGGAGTGACAAAAAAAAAAAAAAGCACAAATATTCAAGACAAAGCCATGGAGGTGGTTGAAGTTCTGCACATGAATGGAGGGATTGGAGAAATCAGTTACGCCTGTAATTCATCTCTCCAGGTATATATCCCCAACCAACTAATACCATCTACAGAGGTTCTTTGATTTAATTTGCTCAAAGCAAGTGATATATAGTTGCTAGCTACCTTCTTAATTAATTTCCATCATATCGGTTCACTGAAACTTTTGTGTTGTGCAGGGAAAGGTCATTTCCATGACCAAGCCCATAACTGCAGAGGCCATACTCAATCTCTGTTCAACGACCACTTTGCCCAAAAACCTTGGGATTGCAGACTTGGGTTGTGCCTCCGGACCCAATACCTTGTCGGTGGTCTCTGACCTTATCAATCTCATCCGCACCAAATACGGCGAGACAGGTTGTCCCTGCCCAGAGTTTAAGGTGTTCTTGAATGACCTTCCAGGGAATGACTTCAATACTATTTTCAGATCCTTGCCAGACTTGTACAAGAAATTGAGGCAAGACGACCAAGGAAAAGATTCTGGGCCATGTTTTATATTTGGAGTTCCTGGTTCTTTCTATGGTAGGCTGTTCCCAAGCCTGAGCCTTCACTTCGTTCATTCTTTATACAGTCTACATTTTTTGTCTCAGGTAAGCAACTTAACTTTGATTTGTTTAGACGTTCAGTTCAGTTGGCACAATATACTAAGCAAATATGATGACAGGTTCCTGAAGGGGTAGAAGGTAATGAGGGGAACATTTACATGGCGAAAACAAGCCCTCCAAGCGTTTTCAAAGCATACTTGGAGCAATTTGAAAGAGTCTTTTCAGTGTTTCTTAAGTCACGCTCAGAAGAGATGGTTCCAGGAGGATGTATGATGTTAACACTTCTGGGTAGGAGGAGCGAAGATCCCTCCAGTAAAGAGTATGGGAGCTGCTGGCGCAGGCGCTCAATAGCATGGTTTATGAGATAAGAATATAAAAACAGAGTTCTTTAAAGCTACTGATGAACATTGATGAGGAAAGGACTTTAGCTCGTATTATAAAAGATAAAAGTTCATTTTTTAATGCAAGACTAAAATCTAGGCCTTTTTACAGTCCATTTCACCTCATAATTGGGAAATTAATTATCCAAAAATCTAGACTCATTATTATGATCCCATAGACGTCACTTTATCTAATTCTAATTAAGTAGTCACATTAATACATAAACGCTTTGAATTTTAAGCTTCTAAAGGGCAATCTTTCTCCTCGAATAACAATAAAAGTTATGGGAAAAGCTTCGTTTTAGCCCTTTTCCTAACGGATATGTTGTGCTGATGTAACACCTAATGATCGCTTAAAGTATAAAACATTTAATTAATAAATGTCTACGGTTCCAGACACATATATGACATTGTCAAGGTGGGAATTTGGCGTGTGAGGTGATTGAGGCGAAATAAATAATTGCTGTGGCCTATTGGAATGCTTTCTCTTGGCTGTCGGCATATGGGCCGATTTCATCTGTATGTTCCGTCCCATAGCAATTGCTGCCAATTAGCTTTGGCTCGGGAAGCATATGCCGAGATGGGTTGAGCTCTCCCCCTGTTTTTTCTTTCCATACTTTCATTTCCTGCAGCTATTTTTTTCCTCGACAGAGAAGCCGGTAGTAGAATTTTAGAAGTTGGTTTCAATGAAATTGTGACTGTTGAATTAATTAATAAATTTGTAACACGAAGTGGACAAGATATCAAGACTTCAGAATTGAATAACAAAATAGATAGATAAATAGAGAGAGAGGTGAAGAGAGCCCGATTTATTTGAACAAAGAGAGAGAGAACTTTGACCGTGATAACTGTACATTTGAACTAACCCAAGATGTCATTTAGTGAAAATTGGTGTCGTTTGATAATTCTTTTTTGAAAGTTTTTTTTAAGGTACGTGATAACTTTGACCGTTTTTCTTATAGTGTAAAAAGATGTATAAAATGCTGAGAGCTAAGCACCTAGCTACACATATATGGGAAATATCTCCCATGCTTGTACGTTAAATTTATAGGGGTGCAACTTGGGTAGGTTAGGGTTGGGTTTTTGTCAAAAATTGAGTGGGCCTAGCCCAAAAGTTCTGAGCCTGAGAATAAAAGGGTAACTCAGGCCAACCCAAGTCGCACCTTGTCAAAGCCTCTTTATGAGAATTTAACTGGTCTTGCACTGAAGATCCCTCCTCGGCACAGACGACCTGCTGCCTCTCTCCCTCAGACTCGTTACCTAACATTGTTAAAGAAGGAAAGTAAAAAGAAGGGAAGAATGAACACCCGCTTGAAGATGCTAAGGAACGGACCAACCAACCTTGCCAAACCCATTAATTGCGTCGATCTCTCCCCAAGGACAAGTGAAATGTACCCCCCAGGCACCACTATTTATAGGTGGAAGACTTGGTTCATCAACGACCATGATCAATCTAACCCGATGGTTCCTAAGGGTGCGACAGATCGACTCCCAAGGCATTTTAGCGCATTTTTTATGTCCCAATAACTAAATTTTGCATCACGTCAACGTGAGCCTACCACACGACTTGTCAGAAGACATCAACCATCGGAACCGAACCGATACCAATTTGCGACCTGATCAAACTGCCCTTAAATCGCTTAAATAGCCGAATGAGAATGATCTACTTCATTCGCTTGAATCGTTCACCTGGGACTCAGAAGTGGGAGCAATTGATGATAAATAAAAGTGACCTGCCAGTTATTCATTGCCATGTGGACACCTGAAACCACCTCAACATCTTACGTGGCAGGGCCTCGGAAGAATACTCCTCAGTAGATCGGTGACATTGCCTAAATAACACCGGTCTTGCTTGAAAGAAGATTGGCAGACCTGACCGAGAAGGACAACAACAACCTCGGACCGCTTATGCAACTTGGCGAGCTATCCGACCTCTTAGAAATACCAAACCTAAAGGTCTACTCGCCCTCTAATGGTACGCTTTCAATAGTTCTCTCATTCTAGCTCTCACTTTGCTCTGATCTCTTTCTCTCTCTCAACTCGGTTTTAACTTGACTACTAGAGCTCATTAGCCCGGGTCCACACCCCGGGCTCTTTGATGTATGTTTGCCTTGCAGACCCGACCTGCCAACCTTCTCACCCATGTCTGAGTTGTCAGTCTAGTAGAAACCGGTGCATTTCGAGCATCATCACCTTTGTTAGTTTGATGACAATAAGAATATAATTAACAAAAAGATGATGTAAGTTCAAAATTTTCAATTTGTTCTTGAATTACAATATTAAATTGAAGTGTCTATAAACCAAAATAATTATAAAAAGATCCTTTTTTTTTGGGAAACTATAATGTCGTTATTCATAGGCAATAAGTCAAATTAGGAATTTTGAAATATTTAAAAGCATTATATCTACTTTTTTCGATAAATTGCATGCCATTTACAGATTAAGCACATTTAATAAAAGAACAACGGGAGCCATTAGGAGAAAGGCTAGGGAATATAATGAAACCATGGGCATACATGCTCAACGCCAGCGGTTATAAAAATACTTATCACCCAATCTTCTATCGCGTGCAAACATAAATATAAGATTTTGCATTTTACATATTTATATTATATTCTTTCCAAACAAAGCCACAAAGTCTAATATTAATATGACAAAATCATAGAGGTGGTTGAAGTTTTAATTTGCACATGAATGGAGGGACCCATTTGTTCTTTTCTTTTTATACAATGTTGATATTCGGACTATATTCATATGATACAAGTCTCCTAAAACCAAAAGACGTCCAAATATGTCGAGAGCTCAGCACCCAGTTATACATCAGAAATATCTCACATACTTGAACTGTAATTTGCCAAAACTTGACTGGGCCTGGCCCAAAGGCTTGAGCTTGCGTTAGAGTAAACTGCTAACCTCGGGCTAACCTGAGTTGCACCCCTATAAATTTATGGAGAGATGTTCAGAATGTAGAAAATATATAAATTATCAATTATCTTTTATATAAGATTCAAAATATTATTAGATTTAGGTAAATTGTAGATTAGTATCCTATATTTTGGGCCTAGTCTCACTTTGATATTCAAATTTCAAAAGGTGCCAATTACCTGAATTCCCCAAACGTCCCAATTTAGTCCAAAATTGTTAATTGCCATTAAGTGGCATGTGAAAAGATACATATGCCCTTTAGGTGTCATCTAATTTTCTTTATCAACAATCCAAATGCCCAAACCCAAATGTCCTTCAAGTTGTTCATAATTGCTTTGATTCAACCTTGATTCTTAAGGAAGATGATGATGAACAATGTCTTATTTCGAAGGGTAATTTGACATTTTTAAAAATTTTAAGCCACACATGTCATCACATTATATAAATAACTGACGGACTGCTAACGACAAAGACTAAATTGGGACGTTTGATACTTCAAGTACTGGATTGGAGTGTTTTGAAATTTGGGTACCAATGTAAGACTAGGCCTAAAGTACATGTACTAATTTGCAATTTACCCTTTAATTTAATAAATAATACATATGCTTACATGCCTTACAAGAATAATTCAATTCTAAGCAATAAGAGTATTTTTAGTAAATTTAATATATGAGTTGGGTAGGGGTAGGTCACTTTTACCAAACTTGCCTGGGCCAAGGGTGAGGGTAGGGGCAGGTCACTTTTACCCAACTTGCCTAGGCAAAGGGTGGGGGTAGGGGCAGGTCACTTTTACCCAACTTGCCTAGGCAAAGGGTGGGGGTAGGGGCAGGTCACTTTTACCCAACTTTCCTTGGGCATTCATAGTCACTACCATACCAAACTTTTTTCAAAAAGTGACATTTTCTTTTGGAACCACCAAATAAAAAAGGTGGTTGTTCTGTTCATAGTTTTATTTATTTATTCATTTTTTTCACAATATGTGAGCATTGGTTTGTTAGGCTACACAATGGGGTAGTTGTCCCATCTCTCATAACTACTTTAGTTTTAATATTAATAATTTTTATATAGAAATAGCTAAAATCTAAAAATAATACATACAAGGGTTGTATTCTGTTTGGTTTAGTCTAATCAGGAATGTCACATTGTTCTTAGGGGTGCAAATTAATTGAGGATTGGGTTAGGTTGAGGATTCACCAAAGCCTAATATGAAGTCTTAAACCTCAAGTTTGGAATTAGATTAATTTAATTATGACTTCAATCTAATTTTATATATTTATTAATATTTAAGTAATATTTACATAAAACTAAAACACTTAATCATTAATGAAATAAAATAAATAAAATAGAACACTAACAAATAATATGAAAAAATAATTGTTTTATTAAGTAATTAACAGTAATTTATTATTTTTTTTAATCATTACTAATATAATTAATCCAAATTACTAAATTATTTTTGTAACAAATTATTAAAATAAATATTAGTTATTTCTAATAAGTGTTTGCAACTTGTCATTGACTTGATCGGTTGAACCATTCGAACCATCACCCGATCAAGATTATGAGTGCGATTTGAGTAAAACCAGAGAAGGTAAAAAACCATTGACTTGGTAAAAAATCGTCTGATTTAGACAGATGGATGGTTGGACCGTTCAACCCGATGACCCCCCTTTTGGCCTCAAATTGCAATTTTTATATTTTTTATAAACAAAAAATTAAAAACATAAATTAAATAAAGCGATTCAACCTCCGAATAAGTTTTTAAAACACTTTTAGACAGCATTACATTCATTCCTTATAATGGTCATTGGTTTTTGTTTCACTAACAAATTCCGTGCATTGCACGGTTCCCCGCTATTAAAAGGTAATAAAATGTTAAGTAATTTTGCAGGGAAAATTTGTATAAATAAATAAATATGATATATTAAATAATATATGTTGGTAGTTCAATATCAATTGCAATGTTTGAATTATTTCACTTTGGATTTACTATGTACGAATTGTTTCTAGAATTCTATTCATATTATAGTTTTAAAAAACGACCCAAAAATAAAACTATTTTGACCACTAATTTTTGGATTAACGATTCAATCGCCTAAATTAACAAATCATACTAATTCAACGATTTTTTATCAGAGAGCAGCGGTTAAAAAACCATGATGCGCAGACTACCACCACCGTTTATTGAAAAGATACATCTCCCCCTAAATAAGAAAAAAAGGGGTATTTGAATGATTGATGTCACTTTCTGAAACCATATAACAATGACGGATGATGTAGGGACGTCGGAATAGTCACTAGTGTCAGTAGTAGCAATACACTTTATCCAACCACCCGTACAAATTAATTAGAGAACCGCCAAAATGGCTCTGCCATGTAAGAAAACTAGAAAAGTTAAGTGAAAACCATGCTCGTTTGTTTATTTTCTTTTGAAAAAAAAAAGAATTTAATAAAAACATTTATTAAAGAAATATAATGTAAAATTTTGGCTTAGATTCATTGTTTAGATAGAGCGGAGTTTTTAAAATATTATTCTGTCTTCTCCCCTTTTTTCCACTTCTCTAACCCTAATGGATCATTATAATCTCAAAACAACGGCGTCAAACAATGAGTCTTGGAATAGTAACGTGAGAAGTATGGAACAAATGAGGGAAGAGGTTAATGTTTTGGAAAGTTAATTTCATAGAGATATAATGCTGATTTCCTTTGGAGTATGTATTGTGAAACAATATAGAATCAAACGGTTGAGATTGTTTTCTTTAGATTGAAAGAAAGAAAGGACTCCAATTCTATGTAATATTGAAACAGTACAGATTATAATATTGGAATTTCGCTATTTTTTTGTTGGTTTCGTTCCATGTAATTTTGCAATTCCCCTACTTTTTCCTTCACACCAAACACAATCTCAAATATCCCAAATTGCCTAAAGTTGGTGTATAATAGTCCCGGTTCATTATTTATGGCACCATATAACCGTATATGGCTATTAAGAGATTCTTTCACCTTATTGAATTCTTCATTGACATTTCTGATTGGTAAATTGTTAAAACCTCCCTTAAAGTTTATGACTTTTTATAAAACTTTCCAAAGTTTGATAAGTGCAATTATCTCCTCTCAACTTTTTAATATAGTCTTAATTATAGACCATTTTTCTTAGAATCCTATAACAGAAGGCATGAAAATGTCCAAAATATCCATATAATTACTTTTGATTCAAAATGTTTATATTTATTTTCCAAATTTTTTATGGGTAATTGAATTATTTTCCACATTTTCCCTTCATGTCAATCATTAAAGCTACAACTTTAAACTCTCTTATTTTTTATTTAGTTGTTCATAAAGTTTGTATTGTTCTTTTTTTTTTTTTTTGTAAAAATCAGCTTAATTGTAAATGCATGGATATTTTGAACATTTTTGTGGCTCTTGTTGAGAGATTCTTATGAAAGGGGTCTACTTGTAATGATAATGATGACATGCTTTTAAACACTTAAAAATTTTCAATTTATTCTTCAATTCAATATTAAATTGAAGTATCTATTAGCGAAAATAAATAAATAATAGAAAAATCCTTTTATTTGGGAAGTTATAATGTTCTGATTAGTAGGCAATAAGTTAAATTAGGAGTTTTAAAAAATGGATTATTAACTTTTACACATGATAAAAGTGTTTTTTTTTTTTTTTTTGCAAAAATTACATGGGTAGAAGTTGGAAACGTAGAATAAAAATACTTTCCACCCAATCTTCCATCGCACAAAGTCTAACATTAATTGGACAAAGCCATGGAGGTGGTTGAAGTTCTGCACATGAATGGAGGGATTGGAGAAACCAGTTACGCCTGTAATTCATCTCTCCAGGTATATATCCCCATCCAACTAATGCCATCTACAGAGGTTCTTTGATTTAATTTGCTCAAAGCAAGTGATATATAGTTGCTAGCTACCTTCTTAATTAATTTCCATCATATCAAAGAATAAGAGTTTATTAGTTTGGTTCACTGAAACTTTTGTGTTGTACAGGGAAAGGTCATTTCCATGGCTCTGTTCCCAAGCCAGAGCCTTCACTTCGTTCATTCTTTATACAGTCTACATTTTTTGTCTCAGATAAGCAACGTAACTTTGATTTGTTTGGACGTTCAGTTGGCGCAATTGACAAAATCATATACTCATTACTTCTTCTAAGCTGCAGACCAATTAAGGATGATGATATATATATGATGACAGGTTCCTGAAGGAGTAGAAAGTAATAAAGGGAACATTTACATGGCTAAAACAAGCCCTCCCAGCGTTTTAAAAGCATACTTAGAGCAATTTGAAAGAGACTTTTCAGTGTTCCTTAGGTCTCACTCAAAAGAGTTGGTTCCAGGAGGGCGTATGATCTCAACACTTCTGGGTAGGAGGAGCCAAGTTCCCACTGGTAAAGAGTGTTGCTATATTTGGGAGCTGCTGGCACAAGCACTCAATAGCATGGTTTCTGAGGTAAGAATATAAAAGGAGAGTTCTTTAAAGCTACTGATGAGAAAACGGCTTTGAATTGTTAAATTAATTACCCCAAAAAATCTAGAGATGTCACTTCATTTAATTCTAATTTAAATAGTCACCCCAAAAAGATACCGATTATTATATCAAAAGTGTTATTAGGGGGCTAAAAATCC
Organism: Nelumbo lutea; assembly: GCF_056320005.1. Lineage (NCBI taxonomy): Eukaryota > Viridiplantae > Streptophyta > Magnoliopsida > Proteales > Nelumbonaceae > Nelumbo > Nelumbo lutea. The sequence goes on along the minus strand of NC_142684.1, from coordinate 165,992,569 downwards.
CTGGATCTTTTTGTTTGTTTCAGTGAAGTGCTACGACAGTGTTGTAGCATATGGATATGGTTTAATAACAGATGGGATGGGCTACAACCCACAGAACGCACTCCACGTGTGCCCCATAACCCATCCCCTAGGTGAACAATAGATGGATTGTGGGGCAGGCTGAGTGCGGAGCCCATCAGAATTCGTTTGACAAAAGAAATCTTTGATTCAGCCTTGTTTCCGTCAAGTTCTCTATTTTAAGTTTTAAATCCACTGAACAATTTTCACTATTGTAATAGGAATGAAACTCATCAGCTCCTGTCTACTAGATTAATATAATAATGAAAATGATGATGATGAGTGGCTTTTCTATCCAGTTAATTATACATTTGAACTATCTAAGATGTCATTTAGGCTATGTTTGGTTTGAAGGAAAAGTAGGAAAAGGTAAGAAAACCTTTATAAATCTTGTATGGGTTTCCTTATCTCCCCTTCCTTTTTTTTACCTTTTCCTTCAAACCAAACATAGGTTTAGTGAAAATTGGTGTCGTTTGATAAATCTTTACAAATCTTTTTTGATAAATCCTTACCTCCACATGCACATCTCATGTGGACTGTCAGCTTTTTAGAATCTCGGAAAGGGAAGAAGGAGTTACTGACGAATTAAAAACATTGATGATGAGGAGGAGTAATAAAAGGTGAAAGGGAAAAAGGAAGGGTTGGGCACATTCTAGCCTTTTATCACTTATTTTTAATTAAAAAATACATGATTTTCAAAGAAATCACAAACATAAAGCGCCCACAAGCGCTCCACATGCACATCTCACCGTGCATTGGAAATATTTCCCATAGCAAATGTGGGAGGCGCTGTGGGGCGCCAATCTGATCCTGTTTCCAAAGATAAAACAATTATCAGTTTTAGTATAATGGTTGATTGGTTATATGTTTTTCCCCTATCAATATTATAGTCGAACCCTAGCTTTAATAAATTGTCCCAAAAGACCTTAATATTTTCACTGCTTTGAAACGATTTGTTGGTTAACAAGCTGCTTTTTTTATTTATACATTATGTAGGGATTAATTGAAGAGGAGAAAGTGGACACATTTAATTTGCCCACATATACACCATCTCCGAGCGAAATAAAGACTGTGATAGGAAGAGAGGGATCCTTTAACATTGATAAGCTAGAAACATTCGAGATAAATTGGAATCCTGAAGACAAACCAGGTAATAACAACGCTGACAAGCTCAGAGGTGCAAACATCGTAGCCAAATACATGAGAACTGTGGCAGAACCATTGCTTGTTGTTCACTTTGGAGAGGCTTTAATGGAAGAAGTATTTTGGAGGTATAGAGAGATCCTGACTAACTACATGTCCAAGGAGGAGACTAAATATACTAATGTCATCGTCTCCATGACCAGGAGGAAATAAAGATTATGCTGTCTTTAATTTATTATTACAGATTATTATAATATAATATTAATTTTATTAGAAGTGAACTCCGATGTAAAGCCTTATCATTATTATAATAAATATAGTAAGAAGCATTGGTGTTATATCTCGTGCTATAGTTTTTTATCTTTCTTTCTTAATTATTCATTTTAAAATTTTAGTCATTTGTTCCTGGATGATATCCAGACTATATTCATTTGATACGTCTCTAAAAGTAAAACTAAAATGACGTATAAACATGCTGAGAGGCAAGCACCTAGCTGCACATGCATGGGGAATATCTCCCATGTTTGTACATTAAATTTATAGGGGTGCAACTTGGGCAGGTTAGGGTTGGGCTTTCGTGAAAAATTGAGTGGGCGTAGACCAAAAGGCCTGAGGCTGAGTCAAAGTAAAATGGTAACTCGGGCCAACACAAGTCGCACCCTTATAAATTCATGGAGGGATGTTGCCAATGTAGAAAATAAATAATTTATCAATTATCGTTCACATAATATTCAAAATATTATTAAATTCAATGTGTAATATGTAAGGAGAAAGGGAGTGGGGATGGGTATCTGCCAGGTAGGGTGGAATTTGGAAATTACCAATTTACCATCAAAGGTCACTGCCATACCAATCTTTTTTCTAAAAATGACATTTTTTGAACCTCAAAAAAAAAAAAATAGAAAATTGGTTGTTATATTCATGGTTTAGTTTTTTGACATGATATGTTAGCATTGATTGTGTAATTCATATGATGCATGTACTTTCACTATGTAGTGTGGGGAAGGCTCAACCCACTATTGATGAGATGGTCACTAGGCATCCCTCCAAATAGGAGGCACAAGATTAAACCTATGGATCTACAGGCTATCCATTATATGACTAGAGGCTGCAACATGATTTTTTGGTAGTTGATTCACCACGCCCTATAATCCCATTATAGGTTGTCCATTCTTGGATGCCCTCCAAGTTGTGATATCCACTTACTATATCATAATGAAATTCCCAACAAAGTAGGGGGTTCATATGAGACCAGTTTGACTCCCGAAAGTGTTATGTGGAGGCCTTAAAAGGCAAGGGCAAATAATCGTTGGCAATCAACCTAAATCTCGACCCGCTCGGAGATCCCAATGACATGTGAGGGTAGCATGCAGATGAAGTTGTCTTGGTTCCTCTCTTCAAAACTGAACTTGTAAAGAAAGTCCAGATGGGGTCGCTCTTCAAGGAACCTCTATTCATTGAGCCGGTAAGATTCATAACTATAAACTCTGATGTTTTTGCTTGGTTGGCCATCGATATGCCTAGCCTAGATCCTTCAGTGATAACCTATAAATTACATGTGAACCCTTTGGTCAAACTTGGAAAGTATAGGAAAATGAACTTCACCGCAGATTGGTGGAGGACCATTGATGGGGAGTCAGAAAGCTACACTGATTTCATTAGAGAAGTCGAGTACTAGGACTGGATTGCCAATGTGATGCTCATAAAAGAGGTGAATGACAAGTGGCGCATGTGCATGGTCTATATAGACTTTAATAGAGCCTGTCCCAAGGATAGCTTCTCGTGCAACATAGACCAGCTCGTGGATGCACCTTGGGGTTTGAGTTGTTGAGTTTCATGGACTCCTACTCTTTACAACCAAATACAGATGGACCCCGTAGATCAAGAAAATACAACATTTGTAACCGAGACCAGCCTATATTATTATAGGGTCATGCCCTTCAGCCTAAAAAATTATGGGGCAACCTATCAAAGACTTGTAAATAAATTTTTTTTAGAGTTAATAAGAAATAAATTTGAAGTTTATGTTGACAATATGGTTACAAAGAGTCATTTTTCCAACTCTCACATTACTAATGTCACCGAGGTCTTCAATATTTTAAGCAAATATAAGTTAAAACTTAATCCTAATAAATGTGTGTTTGATGTCATGTCAGGCAAATTCCTAAGTTACCCAGATCAGTAGGGTAGTGCCTCACTTTTTTCCAAACAATTAAAAAGGCCAAAGACTTCCAATGAACTGAGGATTCCCATTCTTGCATGCCCTCCGAGCTATGGTATCCACTTACCACATTGCAATGAAATTCCAACAAATCTAGGGATTGGTGTAGTTCAGGGTACCATGTTGAGTCTCAAAAGTGTTATGTGGTGGCCTTAAAAGGCAAGGGAAAATAATCGTTGGTAGTTGACCTATATATTGACCCGCTTGAAGAGACCAAAGACAAGCAAGGACAGCTCGCGAAAGAATCTATCTCGATTCTTCTCTTCAAGACTGAGCTTGAAAAGAAAGTCCATATCGGGTCATTCCTCAAGGAACCTCTACGCATCGAGCGGGTAAGATTCCTAACTCTAAACTCTAATGTTTTTGCTTGGATGGCCGCTGATATGCCTGATCTAGATCCCTCTATAATAACCCATAAATTAAATGTGAACTCTTTGGTCAAACCTGTGAAGCACAGGAAAATGAACTTCACCACACATTGGTGGAGGACCATTGATGAGGAGGTCAAAAAGCTCCTTGATGCTCACTTCATTAGAGAAGTCGAGTACCAAGACTAGATTGCCAACGTGGTACTCATGAAAAAAGCGAATGAGGAGTGGTGCATATTCATAGACTATATTGACTTGAATAGAGGTTGTCCCAAGGATAGCTTCCCACTCCCCATTATAGACTAGCTCGTGGATGCCACCTCAAGGTTCGAGTTGTTGAGCTTCATGGACTCCTACTCGAACTACAACCAAATACAAATGGATATTGTAGGCCAAGAAAAGACAAACTTTGCAATCGAGATTGGCCTATATTATTACATGGTCATGCCCTTCGACTTGTAAATTAAATTTTTTATGAATTAATAGGAAATAAAGTTAAAGTTTATGTTAACGATATGGTTGCAAAGAGTCATTTTTCCAGCTCTCACATTGCTAACATCACCAAGGTCTTCAATGTTTTAAGAAAATATAAGTTAAAACTTAATCCTAATAAATGTGTGTTCAGTGTCACATCAGGAAAATTTCTAAGTTAGTGATCCAACGTGGCATCAAAGCCAATCTTGAAAAGATCTAGGCAATCGTAGACATGCCACCCTTAAGGTCCATTAAGGAAATCCAAAGAATCACTAGTCGGGTCGCCGCCCTCAACCATTTTATGTCCAGATCAGCAGGGTGGTGCCTCCCTTTTTACTAAGCAATTAAAAACGCCAAAGACTTCTAATGGACCAAGAAGTGTTAGTCCGTGTTTGATGAACTCAAGAGTTATATGAGCTTGCCACCATTGTTTACAAGGTTTGAGCCAGGGGACAAACTCTTCCAATACTTGTTAGCTATTGACAAAGTCAACAGCTCAGTACTGGTCTAGATGGTAAAAAAAGTACAACAATCTATTTACTACGTAAGTAGGGTCTTACATGCAGTCGAGACCAAGTACCCCAACATAGAGAATCTCACTTTTCGCAGAAGGTCAAGGTGTTGAGAAGATTGACCAAGTGGGCCATTGAATTAAGCAAGTACGATATCTGATTTGAACCTCACCCATCAATCAAGGCTTGGGTCCTAGCAGACTTTATCTCAAAATGTATGTTCAACACTCCGATCTCTGTGTCAGACAAATTACCATCGAACTCAATGGTGTCTACCAATGCAGCACCTCCTCCCAAGGCAGAGACAAAGCACTAATCCTCCACATAGATGGCTCATCAAACCAAAGAGAGAGTGGAACCGGATTCATCCTACTAAGACCCAATGAAGTGAAGCTCAAGTATGTGCTCAAGTTTGGATTCCAAGCATTCAACAATGAAGCCGAGTACAAAGCCTTGATGCTGGCTTGTCCCTTGCATAGGAGATCAGCATAAAAGACTTAGAAGTTGAGTACGTGCTCTAAGAAATTCACGAAGGCCTATGCAGTGAACACTTGGGGGCAAGGCACTTGTTCAAAATGCTCTCCAGTAAGGCTACTACTGACCGACTGTCAGCATCTGATTTTTGCTTAGTCTGCCACCTGAACCCCAACTAATCCTTTAATACCCGATTAGACCATTCCAATCCTCCTATAACCCGAAGAACCTAAGTCTCAATGCCCAAATCCTCAAAATCCACTATTGATCTCACCTGATACTCCTTCATAGAAAATTACTAAAATACCCCTCCCTCCATATTATCCTTATACTAGATTACCCATTTTGCTCCTTCCTCTAAATTATCAAATATCCCTTAGACCAAACTCCCAACATATCCCCATTCCAAATTACCAAAATACCCATTCCTCCAAACTCCAAGAATATTCCCTATTCCAAATTACCAAAATACCCTTAACCAAATTACCAAAACACCCCTCCTTCCAAATTTTCTAAAATACCCATCATGTTAAATAACCAAAATACCCTTCATTCCCCAAAATACCTATTACCAAAATACTATTCATACCTAAAATTACCAAAATGCCCTTCATTTCTTAAGTTAATTGATTGCCCCTCTAAGCCTACCCATTTGGACCACAAATTACAAAACTACCCATTGGACCCCAAATTACTGAACAATCCTATCCGTTTAAGACCTAACATGATAAAACCCATCTTCCATCTTGGGAGTTGATAGAACCCCCTCCCTCCTATTATAAATAGAAGGCTCCATTCCCAAGACAAGAGCTCAAATGAGAGAATTTTTAAGAGGTGGAGGTCAAAGTTGAGGTTGGATAAGAGGAGAGGGTCCTAAGGGGGTCAAGTGGGATATGTGAGGAAACCCCTTTGTATTTGATTTGTGAGAGAAGGTTTCAAAGAGAGAAGACGATTAAGAAGAGAAGGGTTTAACGGAGAAGACCAGGAGAGAGAGAGAGAGAGAGAGAGAGAGAGAGAGATTCCTGGTTCGATTTGAAGAAGAAAGAGAGAGGGGTTCTCTCGGTCTTGGGTAGGGAAAGGTTTTTGAGGAGAGACCGAGGGAGGAAGAATACAAAAAGAGGTGAACACGAGAAATGGGGTTCCTTGGTAAGAGGGTGAGTTCTCATACTGGAGAAAATGGCCTCTCAAAGAGCTTTAAGAGGCACGAGAGGGCTTTGAGAGAGAAAAATAGAGAGGCAAGAGAGGGTTTGAGAGTGAGAGGTTTCATTCGAAGAGAAAGGGAGAACTGAAGCTGGTTCGAACAAAAAGAGGTCATTGTTCAAGAGTTTGGTTCTTCCATCTTCCTGTTAAACCCAGGGAGCATCTTGGCGTACGAATGTTTCAGTGGGAGGATTTCTCTTTCTCTGTCTTCCATGGGATACATCCTAACATCCACACCTTGGCCTTCACTAGTTTCCTGTTCGAAGTTGAGCCGAAATGCCTCTATCTAAAAGTCATTTTCCAAGGAGATTAAACCTTCAAGACCTCTTGTAGCACCGTTGATCCTCACAAAGGCCACAAGAGATGAAATTGGATTGCCTTACATTCCGTATTTTGGTTTACTGGCTTGATTATTGTTTTGTTCTTATTCTCTAATTTTATTTCTAAATTTTAGATTGATAATTCAACCTTTCTTTTCTATTGCGTGTTTAAATTCGAGTGTTAGTATCATAGTTTTCTTTGGCATTTGAGATGCTCAGGTTTCTTCCCTAATCTTCAGACCAGCCATTTGAGTCCGAAGGTTGGGGCTCTTAATAAAAAGGGGTGAGGGAGTCATCTCTTGTCCTTTTGCTTAGGCTCCTACATTTAAAAGTGGGATGGTCAAGAAGTGGAGGTAGAAGCATTTCTATTCCTTTCAAGTGGTTAGAGGACTTGGGTTTTCGATTCAAATTCAAATTATAGAGGGAAATCTAGTATTCACATTAACAAGAGAGAGGGGTGCCTAACCCCTTCCCTCTCTCTCTCTCTCTCAACATACCCAGATTTGTTTGCCTTTCCAAGTCGAATGGTGTGGAGTCACTATTAATTTCAAATTTATTTATGAAATATAATTTAGGGAGGCCCATCACTCCCGATTATCGATTTTCATGGGTGGCAACTCCATTTGATTGGCAATGAAGTGACTTGTCGGGTTATTTTCGACATTCACACCGACCATGAAAGCCAACGCGATCTAGCTCATGCAGCATTGTGACCAATGCTAGCATCACACTAGCATACCATGACAGCCCATCATCGACTTATAGTACCTTACTAGCCCGTGGCCTTTAGTTCAGTGGGGGATAGACATCCTTTGTCCCTTCCCACTAGCAACCGGGCAAAGGAGGTTAATGGTCATGGTTGTTGACCACTTCACTAAGTGGGGTGAAGCCAAGTTAATGGCAACCATTTAAACTCAAAATGTATAGAATTTCTTTTGGAAGTGCAAGGCAGAGGACGTCCTCTGCTGCCAACTTCATCAAACCAAACTCTAACTTGGTCTTAGGTTACTAATGGGAGGTAAAAGACTCTTTATGAGAACCTCCCCAATATTGCACTAAGGATCCATCCTCGGCACAGACGACCTATTGCCTCTCTTTCTCTCACTCAGTACCCAACATGTTAGACAGTTTTTGTATGCCCTTAGCTTCAATCAGAATGATGTACAATATGAGTTTATTGTAAATGAATAAAATACATATTTGATTCATGTTTCTTTGGTGTATTTCTATTCAATACCCTTAAACTGGACACATAATGAGACTCGTGTTAGTTTAGAATGTTCACAGCCAGTAGGTCGGTTTGGGGAGACACTGATGTACCACCAAGTCAGTTGGGGTGGCCTGTCTTAGCTGTCAGGGTGAGACCCAAGGCTCATACAGTGTAGGATTCATTGAATCTTTGAACCAGACCAGATTTCTAGTATTGCCCTAGACCTTGGAGATTAATGGGCAAAACTGGAAAGTTACACCCGACCCCTAGACTCGATTATGATACTACACTAGGTTCCGGATTGGGCTGTCTTTGATGTACCAATCAGTGAGATCCTTAGCGGGGGTTAAAACCTGGGTATGTTGGGATAGTCTGAGAATTCATCTGAGTGGGTGATCATAGTGACAGGATCAGCCCCTTTGTCGGACAAAGGTAATGATCGGGGATGCACTCTCACTGATGGAAACCAGGACTACTGGTAGCTGATTTCAATCGTTGAGATTTGTTTTGCAAAATATATTTTATGAGATATAAAAGTATATATATTATGGTTTCTAAAATGTTTGCAAATTTTTTAATTCCCGGGATCCATATAAGCAGAGAGTGCAACACTGTTCCTTGTAGCTGAGGGAGAGGTCCTTTCTTGTCAGGCAGTGTTTGATCATTATGGGCTGAGAGGTCACGTGTAAGACCATTGAGGATAATACCTGATGAGCTAATCTTGCATCTGCCCACAGTCCCTGGGTGTTACAAGGTGGGTTGGCTCAGGGACCACTTAGGGTAAGTGTTGGGCCCATAGAGCCCATATGATGGGTTTTAGGGGGTGCATTGTCCATAACAGTGTATTCGGCCAGGCCTTGTAACAAAGGCTGGGTTGAACCCATGCGACTGATGTGTAGATCAATGTTTGGGTTCCACGCCATACAAGGAAGCCCAACTGGGCAACAGTTAGGAAGGCTAAGTGAGCACATAACCTTAATGGGCCTAAAGCCCATTTCGAACTGGGCTAATTTAATGAGTTAAATATGGGGTGAATTCTGAGATGGATTAGCAGAAAGGATAGGGTCTTAACCCTATCCACTCAGAGAGTCCAGATCTGAATGTAGTTCAGATATGGAAATCTCCTAATGAGATTAGGAGAAGGCTGATCTAATCTGCAGATAAGATAAGGGTTTATCGTTATCACCTAAAGGGATGTCTGATCCAAATATTATTTGGATCAGCAACTCCTAATAGGATTAGGAGCTAATCCTTTAAGGTTACAAAATAAGGAGGGGGCAGCAGCCTTTAGAAGACAGATGATCACATCCTCTTGAGAGTTGAAATCACAGAAGGAAGAATTAAGCATCCCTACGAAATTCTTTCTTGCCGCTTCCTTCCTTTTGCCGCCCACCCTACCAGTTTGATCTCCACTTCAGTGGGAGAAATCAAGATTTGATCTTGACATTAGTTCCTTGTGAAGGGACTAATAGGAAGTTGTGCTCACTTTCCATCCTGTTATTTCTTGCGAAGGACTAGGTTCTTGGAGAAGAACACTGCTGATTTTACTCCATCCTACACCGCGCCATCTTCAGTGGGAGCAGTCTTTGGATCCTTCCTTGGGCGTGAACACCTTCGTTGGGAGATATTATTTTTCCGTATCAGGTATAATCCTCTTCTACTGCTTTTGTTCAGATCTAGTTCAGTTTGTGGTTCAAGATTGATCCTTAAAAATTTGATTTTCTAAATAGGGAATGCGATTCCCAGTTGAAGGGGAGAAATTTTTTTTTGAAATTCGCCCACCTTATTCCGCAAGATTTGGGCATCCATACGATGGATCTCTCATCCCTTCAGTGGTATCAGAGCCAGGTTCAAATCTTGAACCAATTTATTTCAGATCTGAACCTGCGCAAATGGACAGAAGGTGTTCTACCCGATTTGCACAGATAAAGGGTTTTGGGAAATCATTCCCAAAATTATGGGCGAATAATCTGAAATTAATTTTTATATAAATCTGATTATTTTTTAGAATTGTTCTTTATGATTTTCTTGATTTATGGGTGGTTCGTACAAAAGGAGATCGAAATCATGATTTGCGCAGGGAACCTGCGATTTTGCAGTTTCTGGATTATTTTATTGCATTTGGTCTATAAAATATATATTTTTTTATTTTAGACTGAATGTATAGGTATTCGATCTGATATAATATTAATAAAAATTAAGATTTCTATTTATTTTATTTTTGGATCGAAGATGGTGGCACAAGGAAGGAGATTTCGCAGATGGGAGAATCGCTATCTGCGATTTGCAGTTTGTGAAACTGCAACCTGTGATCTAACCTCTGTTTTGCAGGATGGATTGTGCGAACAACCCTATTTGACTTATTCTTGTTTTTCTTTTATCAGTATTTAATTTCAGATTATTTTCTTGAATTAAAGTTTTAATTAAAAATCAAACCCTAGACCCATTCGAACCAAGATTGGTTCAAATTGTTTGGACCGAATCTAGGGTTCGATCATGGATGAATCTCAGCCCTAACTTTTCCCACTAATGGGCCTGAGGATTGATAATTAATTAAATGTTTAATTTGGCCCAACCTGTAAAGGCCCAGTTTTAAGTAGTTAAAACTGCTAAAAGCCCACTTCACAGATAAAGCTGTATGGGCCGAACCAATCAACCCTAATTCAGCCCATATACCTAGATAATATTAATGGCTAATATTATGGATTTAAAATGGGCTTCAAATGTGCTTTATAGATATTTAATTGATTGGATCAATTTATCCTTGCATGTGATGTATGGATGTGTGATGTGCTACGTACATGGGCCATAAGTGTTTGGCCCATGCTCAATCAATAGTGGCTCTTGCGCACACCATGGCTGAATGAACATCATTGCAATGGTGTCCCTTTTGGTCATTGGATGACCTCCCTCAATGGTGGGCCCCACACCTCATGGAGAGGTTACGTGCGGAACCCTAGCCGATTTGGGCCCACTTTGGTTTGACCTGGATTAAACTAGGGCGTAATTTACTGTTCCCTCCAGCTAATATGAGTGCATGTGATAGGGAGATTCATATGATGAACTCTCTAAAGGCCTTCCATCATTAGGACGAGGATGGGTCCTTCAGTAATGAGGAAATGCACCAGAAAATGGGCTATCCATTTGCTATTGGGCTTGTCTGAGTGTTTCATAAGATGATAGGGGCGTCATAGACTGATGTGGGAGGGGCTTCACCAGAAAATGAGAACCCTCTCACAGTACCTTAGCGTTCATGAATATAATGGGTAAGCACTCACTGGACAGAAAGGTTTACCTGAAAACGACTCTAAACCTTGTCTAACAGAGGCCAAAGGGAAAAACTCATATGATGAGTGGATATGATCCTTCACAGAAAGGTGGTGGAGTTATGCAGCTAAAACAGTTGGCTCCGTGGACCCTATGTGATTTCCCACATTTCCAGAGACAACTCGTAGTTTCTATCACTGAGAGAGGAGGGAAATCTTAGAGATGAATAAATGGGAATGGAACGTAGATTAAAATCCATATCTATGTAATGAACATGAATCAAATTAGGTTTTGGACTGATGTTTGATTTTTTATTAGAAAATGGCAAACGGAAAATTTGCAAAGCTGCTTGATGACAACAAGCTGAAGGGCCCAAACTATGTCAACTGGTATGAGAAACTTATGCTGGTCTTAACTTTGAAAAGTTGGACAAAGTGGCTAAAAATCCTGCCCCAGAGCGTCCGAGTGATAGGGCTTCTGAGGCCCGAAGGAGAGACTATCAGGATTGGGAGGGGAAAAACTCCCTTGCCCGCTGTTATATCATTGCCTCATTGGACAACCCAATATAGAGGCAGTTCGATCAAATTGAACTTGCCAAAGACATATTGGACAGTTTGAGGACAATGTACGAAGAGCAGAATTGTTCTACTCGACAGAAGGTCTTGAAACAGTTCATGATCGCGTAGATGTCCAAGGGCCAACAAGTCGTGTCTTCGGATGATGGGTTACATCAATGAACTGGATGCTCTTGGATCCGGGCTGGACCTTGCGACCCAGATAGACGTTATCCTTAATTCTTTGCCTCCTTCCTTTAATCTATTCGTCATGAACTACAACATGAATAAGCTGAATGTCAGCGTACAAGAGCTCAGCAATAGGTTGCAATGAGCAGAAGAATTGATTAAAAATGATGAGTCGGTAGCTATGCTTGTTGAAGCTAGCAAGATAGGCAAGAGAAAGAGGAAGGCAAAGAAGCCTCAGAAGAAAGCCATTAAGGGTAAGAAGTAGAAGAAAGACAAAGCATCAGATGCCTGTCACTTCTGCAAGAAGACCAGCCACTAGAAAAGGAACTGTCCTACCTACCTGGAATCCAAGAAAGGTAATTTCGAATCTTGTGTTATAGAAACCAATTTATTGGTAGCTTCTGCGTCCTGGTGTATTGACTCCGAGGCTTCAACTCATGCGTGTAACTCACTGTAGGGGTTCAAGGTAAGCAGAAGGGTGAGAGATGGAGAAGTTACGCTCTACTTGGGGACTTTTTTAAGTGTTGCAGCCATGGCCATTGGAACCGTGGAGTTAATTTTTAGAGAATGAACTATTATACTGAAATATTGTCTTTACATACAAAATTTAAGGAGAAATTTGATTTCTGTCTCAAAACTGTGTGTAGATGGTTATTCTGTCTTCTTTAGTAATACGATTACTATTAAAAGAAACAACAGATTCATCACATACGGGGAACTGGAGAACGGTCTCTATGTTCTACATCCTTCTCTAGAAACTAGCATAACCGAAACTACGTTGGTTGAGACCCCAAGAAAAGAGTCTGTGATACCGTTAATCCCACATGCCTGTGGCATTATCGACTTGGCCACATCGGTGTTGACCGAATCACAAGGTTGGTAAAGGATGGTCCTTTGGATTTTCTAACTATAGATTATCTTCCTGCCTGTGAGCCTTGCCTATAAGGTAAGATGACAAAACAGCCATTTAATGGTAAGCCTGAAAGATGTACAGGCACACTTGACCTTATACATAGTGATGTATGTGGTCCCCTGAGTGTTAGGACACGGAATCAACACATGTATTTCATCACCTTCACCGATGGTTTCTCACGATATGGTTACATGTACCTAATGAGACATAAGTCTGAATCCTTTGAAAAGTTCAAAGAGTTCAGACAAGAGGTCGAGAAACAGTTAGGGAGAGAAATTAAAGCCCTTCGATCAGATCAAGGTGGCGAGTATCTCTCTGACGAATTCAAGGACTACTTAAAGGACAATGGGATAGTATCACAATTGGCTCATCTTGCTACACCACAACTTAACGGTGTTTCAGAGAGGAGGAATAGGACCTTATTGGATATGGTCCGGTCGCTTCTCATACACTCAGAGTTAACCACATCCTTTTGGGGTTACGCATTAGAGACTGCAATTTACGTGCTGAATCGGGTTCCAACCAAATCGGTTCCGAACACTCCATATGAACTTTGGACCGGAAAGAAACCAAGTGTCAGACATTTAAAGATTTGAGATTGTCCAACACACATTAAAAGAACAAGTGCAGACAAGTTGGAATCCAAGACCAGCCGTTGCCTATTTGTAGGCTACCCAAAAGGCTTTGTGGGTTACCTATTCTATGACCCAAGTGACTAGAAGGTGTTCTGTAGCCGAAATGCACAATTCTTGGAAACCGATTACATCCTGGACACCCATCGTCAAGAAGTAGTTCTTAATGAGGAGAGCTCAGGAGCAGTGAGAGATGTTCCACAAGTTCCAGGTAGTGACCAACCTAGAAGATCCACTCGGGTATCCAGGCCACCAGTCCATTATGGTTATGACCAGGATAGTTACCTGGTGGAAACCTTGACTAGTGAGGAGGATCCCGTGACTTATGCGGAAGCTATGTTGGACATAGATTCCCAGAAATGGGTGGAGGCCATGAGAGCTGAGATGGACTCAATGGAAACCAATGGAGTCTAGACTCTAGTAGATCCGCCCTCCGAGGTAAAAGCAATTAGTTGCAAATGGATTTACAAGAGGAAGAAAGGCCCCGAGGGTAGGGTTGAGACCTTCAAAGCTCGTCGAGTGGTGAAAGAGTACAATCAGAAAGAGGGCATCGATTATGAGGAAACCTTTTCGCCTTTGGCCATGCTTAAATCCATTAGGATCCTGCTAGCTGTAGCAACATACCATGATTATGAGATTTGGCAAATGGATGTCAAAACTACATTCCTAAATGGAGATATTACTGAAAATATCTATATGCAGCAGTTGCAAGGTTTCATTGCTACTGGTCAGGAACACATGGTGTGTAAACTCAATAAATCCATTTATGGACTTAAGCAAACTTCTAGGAGTTGGAACATCCATTTTGACTCTGTTGTCAAATCGTTTGACTTCAAGCAAAATCCGGATGAGCCCTGTGTTTACAGGAAATCCAGTGGGGATAAGGTTACCTTTCTGGTTCTATATGTAGATGACATTCTACTCAGTGGGAATGATGTAGGAATGTTAACTACAGTGAAAGTATGGCTTTCACAACAATTCTCCATGAAAGATCTTGGAGAAGCCTCCTATATACTGGGTCTTCGACTCTATAGAGATAGATCAAAGCGGATAATAGGATTATCCCAATCTGCTTACATTGACAAAAATAGTCAAAATATACAGCATGGAGAACTCCAAGAAAGGAAATGTTCCTTTCAGGCATGGAGTCACTCTCTCCAAGAAGATGTCTCCCAAGACCTCTGAGGAGATTGAGGGCATGAAGAACGTTCCCTATGCCTCTGCCGTAGGGAGCATCATGTATGTCATGCTATGCACTTGTCCTGACATTGCCCAGGCAGTGAGTGTGGTAAGCAGATTCCAAGCCAACCCAGGGTAGGAGCACTAGACTGCTGTGAAAAACATACTTAAGTACCTTTGTAGGACAAAAGAGTTTTGTCAGGTACTCGATGGTAGCTCACTACAGATCCAGGGGTATACTAATGTCGATTTCCAATCAGATCCAGATGATAGAAAGTCTACATCTGGATATGTTTTCACGATAGAATCGTGTGCTATTTGTTGGAAGCAAATAGGGGTCGACTACAGACTCCACAACCGAAGCCGAGTACATTGCCACAAGTGAGGCTACCAAAGAAGCCGTGTGGATGAAGAAGTCCGTTCATGAGCTGGGAGCAGTTCCATTCAGCGCATCACCCATCCCGTTGTTGTGTGACAACAATGGAGCCATTGCTCAGGCTAAGGAGCCATGAGCCCACTCGAAGTCAAAGCACATCGAGAGGAAGTACCACATACTGCATGAGATTGTTAGTAGAGGGGACGTCCTAATTCAAAAGGTAGCGTCAGCAGAAAATGTAGAAGACCCATTGACGAATCCACTATCACAGAAAATGTTTAAGAAACACGTGGAAAGCATGGGACTCTGGCTTGTACCAAATTGGACCTAAGTGCAAGTGGGAGTTGTTAGACAGTTTTTGTATGCCCTTAGCTTCAATCAGAATGATGTACATTATGAGTTTATTGTAAATGAATAAAGTACATATTTGATTCATGTTCCTTTGGTGTGTTTCTATGCATTACCCTTAAACTGGACACATAATGAGACTCGTGTTAGTTTAGAATGTTCACAGCCAATGGGTCGGTTTGGGGAGACCTATCCTGATAAGGCTGACACTAATGTATCACCAAGTCGATTGGGGTGGCCTATCTCAGCCACCAGGGTGAGACCCAAGGCACATACAGTATATGATTAATTGAATCTTTGAACCGGACCAGATTTCTAGTATTGCCCTGGACCTTGGAGATTAATGGGCAAAACTGAAAAATTACACCCAACCCCTAGACTCGATTATGATACTACACTAGGTGCCAGATTGGGCTGTCTTTGATGTACCAATCAGTGAGATCCTTCGCGAGGGTCAAAACCTGGGTATGTTGGGACAATCTGAGAATTCATCTGAGTGGGTGATCATAGTGACAGGATCAGCCCCTTTGTCGGACAAAGGTAATGATCGAGGATGCACTCTCACTGATGGAAACCAACATTGCCGGTAGCCGATTTCAATCGTTGAGATTTGTTTTGCAAAATATATTTTATGAGATATAAAAGTATATATATTATGGTTTCTAAAATTTTTGCAAAGGTTTTAATTCTCGGGATCCATATAAGCAGAGAGTGCAACACTGTTCCTTGCAGCCGAGGGAGAGGTCCTCTCTTGTCGGGCAGTGTTTGATTATTATGGGTTGAGAGGTTAAGTGTAAGACTATTGAGGACAATACCTGATGGGCTAATCTTGCATCTACCCACAGTCCCTGGGTGTTACAAGGTGGGTTGGCCCAATGACCACTTAGGGTAAGTGTTGGGCCCATAGAACCCATATGATGGGTTTCAAGGGGTGCACTGTCCATAACAATGTATTCGACTAGGCCTTGTAACAAAAGCTGGGCTGAACCCATGTGGCTGATGTGTAGATCAATGTTTGGGTTCCACACCATACAAGGAAGCCCAACTGGGCAGCAGTTAGGAAGGCTAAGTGAGCACATAACCTTAATGTGCCTAAAGCCCATTTCGAACTGGGCTAATTTAATGATTTAAATATGGGGCGAATTCTGAGATGGATTAGCAGATAGGATAGGGTCTTAACCCTATCCACTCAGAGAGTCCAGATCTGAATATGATTCAGATTTGGAAACCTCCTAATGAGATTAGGAGAAGGCTGATCTAATCTGCAGATAAGATAAGGGTTTATCCTTATCACCTAAAGGGATGTCTGATTTGGATCAGCAACACCTAATAGGATTAGGAGCTGATCCTTTAAGGTTACAAAATAAGGAGGGGGTGGTAGCCTTTAGAAGATAGATAATCACATCCTCTTGAGAGCTGAAATCACAGAATGAAGAATTAAGCATCCCTACGAAATCCTTTCTTGCCGCCTCCTTCCTGTTGCCACCCACCGATACCAACTTGTAACCTCATCAAACCGCCCTTAGCTCACTTAAATAGCCAAATGATAATGATATACTTCCTTCGCTTGAGTCATTCACCTCGGAATCGAAAGTGGGGAGCAATTGATGAGGGGTAAAAGTGACTTGCCAATTATTCATTGCCTTGTGGACACCTAGAACCACCTTGACATCTTACGTGGCAGGACCTTGGAAGAATGCTCCTCAATAGACCGGCTTACATTGCCCAAGTAATGCCTGTCTCGCTTGAAAGGAGATTGGTAGCTAGACCTGGCTGAGAAGGAAAACAACAACCTCGGACTGATTATGCAACTTGGCAAGCTATCCAGCCTCATAGAAATACCAAACCTAAAGTCCTATATAAGGGAAGCTCTTCGCCCTTTAATGGTACGCTTTCAATAGTTCTCACATTCTAGCCCTCACTTTGCTCTGATCTTTATGCTCAACTCTCTCTCTCTCCCTCCCTCTCTCTCTCAACTCGATTCTAACTTAACTTTCGGAGCTCCTTTACCCGAGTCCACACCTCAACCTCTTTGGTGTATGTTTGCCTTGCAGACCCGACTTGCCAACATACTCACCCATGTCTGAGTTGTTAGTCTAGTAGAAAAAGGTACAGTTAGAGCATCATCACCTTTGTTAATTTGATGACAATAAGAATCTAATTAACAAAAGGGTAAATCTCTTAAACTACCCCTACTTCTCACGAAATTGTCAAACGGTACCCTTACTGTTTAGATATTGTCTTGTGGTACCCTTATGTTTTTTGACAATTGTCCAAATCCTCCCCTGCCGTTAGTCGACCGTCGGGTCCCGTTTGCATGTGACACTACATGAATGATAATGTTGACCATAATTCCTAAAATACCCTTTTATGGTAAAAAATGCCCTTTTAGTTTATTAATTAATAGAAACTTATTATTAATAATTATATATTTTAATAAATATTTTTACATCTAAAATATTTATTTATCATTAGTTGACAATAATAAATAAATATTATTAATAATTATATATTTTAATAAATCATAATATTTATTAATTAATTGAAACTTATTTTATTGAATATTTTTAATATTCTTTTTATAATTTAAAATATTATTGAACATTCAAATTATAGAGCTAAAAATGTAAATTTCACAGTTTAAAATGAATTGCTCCAACTCAAATAACCTTGCCTTTTCATAACCTTTTAAAAGCAGAAAATCATTTAGGACTTGTTTGCTTGCTCTGACATCTGAAAGTGCAATAATTAGATTAAGAGATAAATTGATCTTGGTGAACCTTTTTTTCCTCTAAACTCTGAATGCAAAGAATGTTGTTAGCATTGTCAAATGTCCATTTTAACACATGATTGAGAACCTTTGTTTGATTTTTGAGGAAATCATTAGAAAACAAAAAGTTGCAAGGTTCCACTTTAAGAGATAAGAGGCAACGAACACCCATTTTCCTCTTAAAGTTACAAAATTCCTCTCAAACGATAAGAATTAAGAGGAAACGAGCAAACCCTCATACTGACCCATATAATAAAATAATAGATTTTTGACTTTTTAGACATCAACTTCAGGTTCATCAAACTCCTAAATAAAACTGTTCTGAAACATAGTACCCCAATTTATTTCGGAAGTAGGTATATGGAATATACATTACACAAATGCCACAATGAGGTGGCCAGTGGGGTTTCATCGAGTCCTTTGATTAGAACGGAGTTAAACTTGAATAGAGATTGAACCGAGGTCAAGTCATCCAAACATAAACATGATTTGCCTAAACGAGGGGTAAGCCATGAAAAAAAAAGGGTCGACACCTGGTCGAGGAAGCTGTTGGTTTCTTTTGGTCACCGAAAGCATGTTGACACACGGACTATTGTAAGGATTGTTAGGATTATTCTTGACCGGTCAAGACCATCCATCAGATGGTAAACCCGAAGCCTCAACAAAAAAATAAAGATTTAAGGTTGTATTTGGTTTGAAGGAAATAGTAGGGAAAGGAAGGGAAATGTTACAAACCTCGTATAGGTTTCCCTATGTTTTCCTTTTCCTACCTTTTCCTTCAAACCAATCATAGCATAAAAAGAGAGAATGAAAGAAAAATCGCAAAGTTGATAACCAAGCAAGCACCTCAAATAGTCATATAACTCCCAAGGACAACATTGAAAGGTACAGGAGGAATATTTTCACTAAAATTGCTCTTAAAAATGGCACTTTAAGTCAAGATCAAAGTTCACTAATTTCAGGTACGTCACAGATCATTCCAAAGCATGGGAAAACAAAATAAAATGCAAGCATGGCATAGCACCACCACCCAAGGGATCACCACTACACAAGAATCAGGGTCTCAATAACTGAAAGGGGAAGAGCAGCTACAAAGTAAATGAAGAAACAAAAATCTTGAAAGCCTAGATGGGCTCAACCCCCCTCCCCCCCCCCCCCCCCAAAAAAAAAAAGGTTTGCCTATTGTAAAACAGACAGCCAAAGAGCAACATTTCAGTACAGAAGTACAATTGCCTCCCTACCAGTAACAAAGGTTGGGCCGAACCCTTGTGGTTGATGTGTAGATCAATGCTTGGGTCCCATGCCATACAAGGAAGCCCAACTGGGCAGCAGTTTGGAAGGCTAAGTGAGCACTTTTACTTATTGGGCCTAAAGCCCATTTCAAACTGGGCTAATCTTGCATCTGCCCACAGTCCTTGGGTGTTGTTACAAGGTGGTTTGGCCCAAGGACCACTTAGTGTAAGTGTTGGGCCCATAGAGTCCATGTGATGGGCTCAGGGGTTCACTGGGCTATCCAATGAATTCGACTAGGCCTTGTAACAAAGGCTGGATTGAACCCTTGTGGCTGATGTGTAGATCGATGCTTGGGTCCCATGCCATACAAGGAAGCCCAACTAGGCAGCAGTTTGGAAGGCTAGGTGAGCGCTTATACTTATTGGGCCTAAAGCCCATTTTGAACTGGGCTGATTTGATCAGTTAAATAAAGGGGCGAATCTGAGATTAGAATAGTAGATAGGATAGAGTCTTACCCTATCCACTCAGAGAGCCTAAATCTAAATACAAATTCAAATCTGGAAACCTCCTGATAAGATTAGGAGAGGGCTGATCTAATCTGCAGATAAGATAAGGGTTTATCCTTATCACTTAAGGGGAATTCAGATCCAAATATGATTTGGATCAGCAACTCCTAATAGGATTAGGAGCTGATCCCTTTTAAGGTTATAAAAGAAGGAAGGGGTGGCAACCTATTAGAATATCACATTCTCATCTACAGAGAAGAGATTACAGAAGAGAGAAAACAACTTCCAGTAAGATTGCATTGATTTCTCCCTATCGCCTCCTTCCTACTGTTGCCGCCATTACCAGTGCATCTCCACAACAATAGGAGTGATCAAGATTGGATGTTGATATCAGTCCTTTGTGAAAGGGCTGATTGGAAGTCGTGCTCACGTGACGTCCACCTGATTCTTGTGAAGGATCTGGTTCTTTGGAAGAACACTATTGATTCTGCTCCATCCTTTATTGCGCCATCTTCAGTGGGACTAGTCTTTGGTTCCTACCTTAGGCGTGAACACCTCCATTGGGAGATATTGTTTCTCTGTATCAGGTATATCCCTCTTCTGCTTCTGTTTTCAGATCTGGTTAGATTTAGGGTTCAAGATTGATCATTGAAAATGCAGATTTTCTAAAACAGTGAATGTGATTCCCAGATGAGGAGAGAGGAAATTTTTGAAATTTCGCCCAACCTACCTGCAGGGTTCGGCCATCCATATGATGGATCTCTCATCACTTCAGTGGTATCAGAGCCCAAGTTCAAGTCTTGAACCGAATTAAAGCAGATCTGAACTTGCGCAAATGGGCAAAAGCATTCTACCCGATTTGCACAGATTATGGTGTTTTTGGAAAATTGTTTCCCAGAAAAAGGGCGAATGGTCTGAAATTAAATTTTATAAATCTGAATTTTATTTAGAATTGTTCTTTATAATTTTATTGATTTATGGGTTGTTTGTACAACTAGAGATCGAAATCTTGATTGGTGCAGAAAACTGCGATTTTGTAGTTTCTTGATTTATTTCTTACATTTGGTCTGTAAAATAATTTTTTTTAGACTGAATGTATAGGATTCAATCTGATGTAATATTAATAAAAACTTTAGGGCTTCTATTTTATTATTTTTGGATCGAAGATGGTGGTGCAGGAAGGAGATTTCGCATATGGGAATATCGCTATCTGCGATTTGCAATTTATAAAACCGCATTCTGTGATCTAACATTTGTTTTGTAGGATGTGATGTGCGAACAACCCTCCTTGACTGATTCTTGCTTTTCTTTGATCATTGTTTAATTTCATATCAGTTTCTTGGATTAAATCTTTAATTAAAGATCAAACCCTAGACCCAATCGAACCAGATTGGTCCAAACTGGTTGGACCGAATCTAGGGTTCAATCAAGACTGATTGTCAGCCCTAATTTCCCACTGATGGGCCTAAGGATTGATAATTAATTAAGAGTTTAATTCGGCCCAACCTGTAAGGCCCAATTTTATATTGTTAAAACTACTAAAAGCCCACTTTTGTAGGAAAGCTATATGGGCCGAATTGCTTAACCCTAATTCGGCCCATATACCTAGATAATGTTAATTGTTAATGTTATAGATTAAAATGGGCTTTAATTATAGGCTATACAGATATTTAAGTGATTGGATCAATTTATCCCTACATGTGATGTATGGATGTGTAATGTGCAACGTTCATGGGCCATAAGTACTTGGCCCATGCAGATACAATAGTGGCTCTTGCGCATACCATGGCTGAATGCACATCATTGCCATGGTGTCTCTAAATATCATTAGATGATCTCCCTTCATGGTGGGCCCCACACCTCCTAAAGAGGATACATGTGGAACCCTAGCCAATTAGGGCCCACTGAAATTTGGCTTTATGAAAGTCAGTGGGAGCCACTCTGGTTTGACCTAAACTGAACTAGGGCGTAATTCTTGTTCCCTCCAGCAATATGAGTGCATGTGATAGGGAGATTCATATGATAAACTCTCTAAAGGCCTTCCATCATTAGCATGAAAATGGGTCATTCAGTAATGAGGAAACGCACCAAAAAATGGGCTATCCATTTGCTGTTGGATTTGTCTGAGTGTTTCATAAGATGATAGGGCCGTCACAGACCGACGTGGGAGGGGCTTCACCAGAAAATGGGAACTCTCTCATGGTACCTTGGCGTTCACGAATATGATGGGTAAGCACTCACTAGAATGAAAGGTTTAACCTAAAATAGCTATGAACCTTGTCTGACAGAGGCCAACGGGAAAGCTCATATGATGAGTGGATATGATCCTTCACAAAAAGGTGGAGGGGTTTTTCAGCTGAAACAGTTGGCTCTATGCACCCTATGTGGTTTCCCACATTTCCAGAGACAAGTCGCTGTCTCCGTCACTGAGATAGGAGGGAAATCTTAGAGATGAACAAATGGGAATGGAACATAGATTAAAAGCCATATCTATGTAATGAACATGAATCAAATTAGTTTGTGGACTAATGTTTGCTCTTTTATCAGAAAATGGCAAATGAACAATTTGCAAAGCTTCTTGACGACAACAAGCTTAAGGGACCAAACTATGCTGACTGGTATCGTAACCTTATGCTGGTCTTGACCTCTGAAAAACTAGATAAGGTGGCTAAGAATCCTGCCCCGAATCATCTAAGAGATAGGGCTTCTGAGGCCTGGAGAAGAGAATACCAAGAATGGGAGGAGAAAAACTCCCTTGCCCGTTGCTATATCATTGCCTCGTTGGATAATCCAATACAGAGGCAATTCAATCAGATCAAACTTGCCAATTACATATTGGACAATCTTAAGACAATGTATGAAGAGCAAAACCGTTCTACTCGACAAAATGTCATGAAGCAGTTCATGACCGCGCAGATGTCCAAGGGCCAACAAGTTCACGACCATTGTCTTTGGATGATGGGCTAAATTAATGAACTGGAGGCTCTTGGATCCGGGCTGGATCTGGTAACCCAGATAGATGCTACTCTCAACTCTTTGCCTCCGTCCTTCAATCCATTCATCGTGAATTACAATATGAACAAGTTGAATGTCAGCTTGCAGGAACTCAACAATATGTTGCAGAGGGCCAAAAATTTGATTAAGAAGGATGAGCCCATTACTATGCTTGTTGAAGCAGGCAAATCGGAAAAGAAGAGGAGGGCAAAGAGAAAGCCCTAGAAGAAGGCCACCAAACCCAAGAAGCAGATGAAAGACAAGGCATCAGATGCCTGTCACTATAGCAAGCAGACTAGCCACTGGAAGAGGAATTGTCCTCAATACCTGGAATCCAAGAAAGGTAATCTCGAATCTTGTGTCATTGAAACCAATTTGTTGGTAGCTTCTACGTCCTGGTGTATTGACTCCGGGGCTTCAACTCATGCGTGTAACTCACTGCAGGGGTTCAAGGTAAGCAAAAGGCTGAGTGAAGGAGAAGTAACGCTTTACTTGGGGACTTCTGCAAGTGTTGCAGCTGTGGCCATGGGAACCGTAGAGTTGATTTTTAAAGAATGAATAATTGTACTTAAAGATTGTCTTTTTGTACAGAATTTAAGAACAAATTTGATTTCTATCTCAAAACTGTGTGCGGGTGGTTATTCTGTCTTCTTTAATAATACGGTTACTATTAAAAGAAACAATAGATTCATCTTATACGGGGAACTAGAAAATGGTCTCTATGTTCTACATCCTTCTCTAGAAACTAACATAGCTGAAACTACGTCAGCTGATATCCCCAAGAAAAGAATTCGTGATATAGTTAATCCCATGTGCCTGTGGCATTACCAACTTGGCCATATTGGTGTTCACCATATCACAAGGCTGGTAAAGGATGGTCATTTGGATTTTTTAACTGTAGAAGATCTTCCCACTTGTGAGCCTTGCCTTCATAGTAAGATGACAAAACGGACATTTAACGGTAAGCCTGAAAGATGTACATGCATGCTTGACCTTATACATAGTGATGTATGTGGTTCCCTAAGTGTTAGGACTCATAACTAGCATATGCATTTCATTACATTTACCGATGATTATTCTCGGTATGGTACGTGTACCTAATGAGACATAAGTTTGAATCCTTTGAAAAGTTCAAAGAGTTCAGACAAGAGGTCGGGAAATAGTTAGGGAGACAACGGGATAGTATCAAAGTTGACTTCTCCTGCTACACCACAGCTTAACGGTGTTTCAGAGAGGATGAATAAGACCTTATTGGATATGATCCGATCACTTCTTGTACACTCAGAGTTACATCCTTTTTGGGTTACGCATTAGAGACTACGATATACGTGCTGAATCGGGTTTCAACCAAATCGGTTCTGAATACTCCATGTGAACTTTGAACCGGAAAAAAACCAAGTGTCAGACACTTGAAGATTTGGGGTTGTCCTGCGCATGTTAAAAGTACGAGTGCGAATAAGTTGGAATCCAAGACCAGTCGTTGCCTATTCATAGGCTACCCAAAGGGCTCTGTGAGTTACCTATTCTATGACCCAAGTGATCAAAAGGTGTTCTGCAGCCGAAATGCACAGTTCTTGGAGAATGATTATATCCTAGACTCACGTCATCAAGAAATAGTTCTTGATGAGGAGAGCTCAGGGTCAATGGGAGGTGTCCCATAGGTTCCAGGTATTGACCAACCTAGAAGATCTACCCGGGTATCTAGGCCACCAGTCCGTTTTGGCTATGACCAGGATAGTTACCTAAAGGAAGCCTTGATTAGTGAGGAGGATCCCATGACTTATGCGGAAGCTATGTTGGACATAGATTCCCTGAAGTGGGTAGATGCCATGAGAACTGAGATAGACTAATGGAGACCAATGGAGTCTAGACTCTAGTGGATCCGCTCCCCGGGGTAAAAGCAATTGATTACAAATGGATGTACAAGAGGAAGAAGGGCCTCGATGGTAAGGTTGAGACCTACAAAGCTCGTCTTGTGGCGAAAGGGTATACTCAAAAAAAGGGCATCGATTATAAGGAAACCTTTTCGCCTGTGGCCATGGTTACATCTGCCCACAGTCCCTGGGTTTTACAAGGTGGCTTGGCCCAATGACCACTTAGTGTAAGTGTTGGGCCCATAGAGTCCATGTGATGGGCTCAGGGGTTCACTGGGCTATCCAATGAATTCGACTAGGCCTTGTAACAAAGGCTGGATTGAACCCTTGTGGCTGATGTGTAGATCGATGCTTGGGTTCCATGCCATTAAGGAAGCCCAACTAGGCAGCAGTTTGGAAGGCTAGGTGAGCGCTTATACTTATTGGGCCTAAAGCCCATTTTGAACTGGGCTGATTTGATCAGTTAAATAAAGGGGCGAATCTGAGATTAGATTAGTAGATAGGATAGGGTCTTACCCTATCAACTCAGAGAGCCTAAATCTAAATACAAATTCAAATCTGAAAACCTCCTGATAAGATTAGGAGAGGGCTGATCTAATCTGCAGATAAGATAAGGGTTTATCCTTATCACTTAAGGGGAATTCAGATCCAAATATGATTTGGATCAGCAACTCCTAATAGGATTAGGAGCTGATCCCTTTTAAGGTTATAAAAGAAGGAAGGGGTGGCAACCTATTAGAATATCACATTCTCATCTACAGAGAAGAGATTACAGAAGAGAGAAAACAACTTCCAGTAAGATTGCATTGTCTTCTCCCTGTCGCCTCCTTCCTACTGTTGCCGCCATTACCAGTGCATCTCCACGACAATAGGAGTGATCAAGATTGGATCTTGATATCAATCCTTTGTGAAAGGGCTGATTGGAAGTCGTGCTCACGTGTCGTCCACCTGATTCTTGTGAAGGATCTGGTTCTTTGGAAGAACACTACTGATTTTGCTCCATCCTACACTACACCATTTCAGTGGGAGCAGTCTTTGGTTCCTACCTTGGGCGTGAACACCTCCATTGGGAGATATTGTTTCTCCGTATCAAGTATATCCCTCTCCTGCTTCTGTTTTCAGATCTGGTTTGATTTAGGGTTCAAGATTGATCCTTGAAAATGCAGATTTTCTAAAACAGAGAATATGATTCCCAAATGAGGGGAGAGAAAATTTTTGAAATTTCTCCCAACCTACCTGTAGGGTTTGGCCATCCATATGATGGATATCTCATCACTTCAATATGCAATAGGAAATATGACATTATTGTCATCATTCCCTACAACTGTGATTATTATACCCCCTATTGCACCAATCTTGTTGTGGCAACCACCCAGTCTAATAATCTTTCTACAGCCATCCAAGAATTAATCCCTTGGACCTGCAAGGCATATGAAGACTCTCTTGAAAACCCCAAATGTGTCTTATTCTAAGGCAAGTGGGCTATGTAGCTTCACAACAAACCTAGGGTTGTTTGCAAGAAAGGTTGAATAGTACTGCATATGATTCTGCCAATGAGCCCTTAATCCTATCAACAGCCTTAAGCTTAGCCCTATATATTTTCCTCTCGGAAACATCTACCCTATACATTCTCTTGATTTCAGACATAAGCACATGGCTTGACATGTTAGGATCAACCCTTACTGGCCCTTCAATCTTTATTCATAGTCATGTATTTGTTGCCTCCCTATTTGTAGTTGCCCTCAAACAACTATATGTATCATTGAGGGTCTTCACTATGAAGCTACCTCCATCGTGGCTAAAGGATGCATGAATCCTCTAGCCACAGTCAACTACAAAACAAACCCCAGTAAATATACTCTTCTCATTTTTCTTTCTTTTGATCTCTATACCCTCCACCACACAATATTGCCTCAATGTTTGCCTAAACTTTTTCATATTGCCAAACTCCATACCAACCCAAAATCTTGAATTGGAAAAGTCAAAATCCCTTGTATTTCCACAATCCCTTGGACTATCATACTCACTAATAGGCTCATAATCAAACAAATTAGCACCACCACTATCATGTACACTTTCATTACCACCATCTTGTACACCTTCATGATCCCCACCATCATCATCTGAACCCTCATGATCCTTCCTGCCATCATCAGAATGCTCATGATCCCCAACATCATCATCTGAACACTCATGATCCCCACCATCATCATCTTCTTAATCTTCACCATCATCATCTTCATAACCCTTACCATCATCATACAAACATTTAAATTCCCCATCATCAGTATCATGATAACCATATATATCATCACATTCCATCCCCTCATCGTGGCCATGGCTATCATTAGCTATACCTCCTTCAACATCAACTACATAATAGTCAATACCATCATCATCATCATCATCTTGCAATTGGTCCTTTCCCTTGCCACTGCACCCATCATCCATACTAACACACTTAGCTTCAGTATAAGTAGTATAGAACATTATCTCACGGAGGTTCCTATGGGTGGCAAACATTACCATCACATCATTTTCACAACCAAGAACACCTAAATGCTCATCTAACTCCCATCCTAATATCTTGTAGTTGATAATCACCATGCTTTTAGGAGGTAAACCAGCCAATGATCAGAAGTCATTCAAGATGTCTAAATAGCATATTTTGTCACTATCCACATTATCTACATGTCCAACCTGACCATTTACATATGATAATTTCCCATCTATGGTCTTTCAATGACCACCATAATTGATGATGAACATGTATCTACTCCCATCTATCACCTACATTGTAGATATGGACAAATATAGTTACAATATGCTGATTATAAGCTACAATTATTGTAGTCTATAAGGTACACTATAAATGATTATAAGCTACACAATATGCTGATTATAAGCTAATATATCCACATGATTATATACATTCTTGATCTACATACAACATACGCTACACTATAACCTACACCATAAGCTACACAATAAGCTATACTATAACCTACACCATAATCTACAAAATAAGTTACACTAACCTATACCATAAGCTACACTATGAGCTAGACTATAAGCCACATTATAATATATAAGCATATACAAGCTAAAACATAAGCTAAATTCCCCATCTATAATATCCCAATCATGGGCCCTACATTTATTTACTGGTATTGGCAATTTCATGTGGAAATAGTGTTTTAGACATTTTGGTGAGCACCTAGGTCCGCATGTGAATCCCATGTGTATGAATTAAAGCAAATACATGGTTCCAACACACCACATAAATACCCAGATCTGTGAGTGGTCCCCCAAAACCTAGCTATCTACCTCATTTGCAAGTGTTGTTTTACCCGGACCGAATGGGGTGGGTTTGTCAATGAATCTCTATGAGTGGTCCCCAAA
Source organism: Nelumbo lutea (assembly GCF_056320005.1). NCBI lineage: Eukaryota > Viridiplantae > Streptophyta > Magnoliopsida > Proteales > Nelumbonaceae > Nelumbo > Nelumbo lutea. The sequence goes on along the minus strand of NC_142684.1, from coordinate 165,964,353 downwards.
ACCCTAGCTATAAAACAATGAATCATTTGTAAGAAAAAAACTCTATGAACTAGCTAAGAGAGAGGACAAATGTCGTCCTTCCACCGAAAAAAATGACGGAAACGCAGACTTTCGTAGTTGCAGCGAAAGTCATGGTAAACAACTTTCGTAGTTTGAGTTTAATCATCGTTCTAGAGAATGAAACCATGGGCATACATGCTAAGCGCTAGCGGCTATAAAAATACTTACCATCGATCTGAATGCAAACTTGACGGCCTGTCTTCTTCTTTGGACGACGCTTGGTTGGGAATGGCGACCACCGTGGTTCCAATGGTGGTGTTGTATTCGCGGTGGAGATTCGGGCTGTGTGGGGGCGGTTCAATGCTGTGCAGGGACAGTGATGAGGGAGGAGAAGAAATGAGAGATAAATAATGGGTTTGGATTGGTGAAATCAATGCTGTGTCCCTCCTCTTCGGACAATGGAGTTCTTTGCTGACATGCGTAAAGTATGATAATGTGGGGACTGGTTTGTTGCTGCTCAAAAACCATGAATATGTTCCTTCTTCACAATTCTAGCCTGAACGAGGAATGTCGACACATTCTTCTATTGATCACCTTGAAGTTGAATAACTTGACCTAGATTTGGGTCCTGGACAATAGTACAATTGCAACAAAATTCCTTCGCCAGATCCTTGAATATTTTGAAGTAACTGAATTCCTTCCTCAAACCTTGCACTGTTAGGATTTTTCGACCATTTCTATGTTGTATATGCACATGCACATACTCCTTTGCCCTAGCGCCTGAGTCCTCAGCCTTTGCCTCTATAAAGGGAAGGAAGGCTGCAGGAATCTGGATGTCGAGTTCAAACATGAACCTTGGATGTTGAAAGTGGAGGACTACAAATGGAGTTTCGAAGGTATGGCCAGTTGAAGAAGAAAGAGATTGACAAGAGAGGAAAAGGGGATAACATGCCGGTAGGGGTAAAATAGGTATTTAGAAAAAATGATTGAGCGATTTATCGTGTTTTTGTCAAATTTTTTAAAAATTTAGAGGATGTTTTTGCTAAAATAAAACTTTAAGAGAGATTTTTATGATTTTAAGAGACTTCAGGGGAGATTTCTGTATTTTACCCTAAATAACATGGAAAACGCCACAAGCCTCCTCATATTTCAAAATCCCTGTGAACCCCCTTCCATGTCATCGCTATAACTTTTTCGGACGAAATTATCTCCAAATATTTGGTCATTTCGAATTTTATACGCTTAACTCACGCCAGTTCGAAGCTAACAGCAGGAGTTTTAATAATTTTTACAAATATTAGTGTTAATAATTTTCCATAATATTGTTAACATTTAAATAATTTTGCTAACATTTAAAATATATTTTTAAAAAATTACATTTGCATTTTGCTCGGTTCATTCTTTTTATGATCGATTTGGGTGTTCTTGGGTTAATTTTTCTTGATGCCATTATAAGGTCAATCTTTTTGTTCATGATCTTCTATTTTTCAGGTAGGTCATGCAAGGTTTCAATTTATTCATAAAATGAACAGAGGGGCTCCGCCTCTTTTTTTTACACATTAAAACAGGGGTTCCGCCATGTTTGTTTTAACGTATTAAGCGTAGCATGCCTCTGTTTTGAAGGGAAAATAGTCTCAGTAGTTTGTTCGTCTAAAAGACAGATCAGTTCGGCAGCGTCGTCTTCATCAGGTATTAATTTCGGATGGCTCCTCCTCTTATTTTTACATGTGAAAACAGGGGCTCTGATATGTTTTCTCATGTCTAAAGAACAATACATTTGGGTCCCCCATGTCCATGTGCGAAGTTTTGAAGCAAATGACCCTGACATGTTGCTATAATCGCTCTATCAAGTAATCACTATAGCAGCGTGTCGGGTTAAGAAGATGCTCTTATATGGGTCAACAGGTCGGGTTTCTTATCTGGGTACTGTGTACTTGAATTAAATTATTGTATTAGCCTATTGATAATTAACAGCCAGTAATTTAATTAATAATAAATTTAATAATCAGTAAAGTAACAATAAATTATTCCGAATTGTTGTTGTCAAGGATGGGCGAGGGCAACAATGTAATTACGCATCTATAGACAAGGGCTAGTTGATGTGTCTGAGGGCTGATAGAGTTGAGGGCCTATAAGTTCGACCTGTGAAGGAAGAAGCATGTCAGAGGCCCCAGGTGTTATCCCAAGGGTGGAGACTCTGACGTCAAGTTAGTTCGTACTGAGGGGGCAGACAAGGCCTAAGTAGAGTAGCTCAAACGAGGTCACCAGGGAGCTAGAGAACTTAGAGCAATAAATGCCAAGATGGCTTACTTAGGGAGTGATGCCACTTATTTATACTTGAACCTGCCTGGAGTTAGTTATGAGTGGACAACCAGGATGCGATCCAGCTTGTGTTGCGTGTTGCTATCCTGGGCCTGCCATGTGCACCTACATCTAGGTGAGGACCTCAGCTTCAGCCGAAAAGAGTGTATCGTCGTTGTTGGGAGGCATTAAGTGGCTTGCTCTGGCAAGGACCTTGGCTTTGGCTTCGGCTTTGCTAGGGAGAGCCTTGCCTTAGAAGAGCAAAGGTGTCAGCCTCAGCTTCGGAGGCCTTCCCTTACTTGCCTTTGTGGCAGCTGCTTCGCTGAGGAGTCCGCCTCTTGAGAGAGTTATGGGGGGTCAAGGGCTCGCTACTTTGCCTTGTACGGGTACAATATGCATGTGCCCCCCAGTTGTGTGCTTTGTAGAAGCTTTGGTGAACTTGTGCGTAGGTCAGGCGTTGGCATTGGGCGCTGCCATGGGTGGTACAGGTGATGGATCATCTTGTCGTGGCTATGCACAAGATGGGTGCTGACATCGACAAGTAGTAGACGTGTACAAGACGGGTCTAGACGCCGAGTATTGACCATATGCGTGATGGGTCTCATTGTCAATTGGCTAAAACCGTACAGAGATGGGCGTCGGGTCATAATCTGGTTGAGTTGACTCTGGCTCAAGAGAGGTGATGGAGCGCAATCTGGCCGGTCTTAGCTGTCAACAAACTCGCCTCTGAGCTAGAGCATCGGGGAGCCTGAAACGGGAAAGATGAGAGAACTCCGGGGGGAACCCGGTGTGATAACTCTGAAGCTCAAGTCAGTAATCTCTCAAAGGCAAAGTGTAGACCAGATAGCGCAAAGTTCACATACCTTGTTTGTTGGGGGCAGGGGGCTCTTATAATCACTTCGCGCACTCGCTCCGAGGCCCTTGTCAGGTCGGGTATGATTACCCTTGCGTCTGTCAATTCGGCCATCGTCCTTTCTACTGGGACAGAACTGTCACTGCCTAACCGTCTCTCTAACTGGAGATGGCGGTGTCAGGTGGCGGTGGCAGGTGGTCGTTTAGAGTGCGGCCGTCAAGCGTCAGATCCCAAGTCAGTCAGGTGCGGTGCCCTCGGGTACGGACTTCCTCAGTGTCAGGCATAGTACGGTTTGTTTGGTTTTGGTGCCCTGAAGGTGATGTGGAGTGGTGAGCGAGGCGAAGTCTTGAGTTTAGAGGTATGTATAGGGCAGGTCAGTTCGGCGAGGAGTATCCCGAGCTGTTGCAAGGCAGGCTAGTTTGGCGAGGTGTATCCCGAACTGTTATAAGGTAGGCCTGTTCGGCGAGGTATGTCCCGAACTGTTGCAAGGCAGGCCAGTTTGGATTACTTTCTGGTTTGGGGCCAAGGGTGAGTTCGGGCCCCTAGTAGGGAGTTTGGTCCACTAGTTTCTCCCCTTGGTGTTCGCGCCTTAGGCTTGCTTTTGTGCCGAGCTGTTGCTTTTGCCACGTGTTGCATAACTGTGAGGTCGGGCCAAATCTTCCTTCATCAAGAGGTGAGTGAACCACTGAATCGGTGAGTGAACCGGCTGACTCGCTCAACGTTGTTTCGTCTTTCCAATGCGAATGACATATGTTGGGCGTCAGTTCGGATTGCTAGGTCGACTCATGGCTGTTGGATCTGAGATGATCTGGGCCGTCCATTTTCTTTTAAATAGGGCACTCGTCGAGAAAGTCTTCATCATTTGCCTTCAAGAGCTTGAACCTTCAAAGACCTCTGCCTTTGAATTTGCTCGCATTTTAAACTTCAAAAGACCTCATTCACTAGGTAAAGACTTAAACTGTAGCCATGTCTTACTCCGACTATGGTCCCCAATGCTTTGACCTCCTTGACCTCTTGGGAGCGAGCTCGCCTTGTACCAACATGTCGGCCAACAGTAGTGAGAGCTATGACTATGTGTCCGAGGGCTCTCACCTGAGGCCTGAGATCCAAGTGTTGAGGGAGAGGACTGCTCCTATATGCTCTAAGTGTAGTTGAGGGGGCGATGATTCTCCTAGGAAAAGTTTCGGGTTGACGAGGCCGAGGGATGGCGAGGGTGCCTTGGGGTCGCCCGAGGTGATGGAGGGTGAAGAAGTCCCTAAGCCAAGCTTGAGGTTGGTGGCCAAGCATGTGATCTAGGGCATAATAATAGAGCGCTTTTCATGCTCTGAGCTGGACAACACACTTAGCATGGAGCAAGTGAAGGGTCTTAATAAGGAATATCACATCCTAAAGGGATATAGCCTTAGGGTCCCTAACATTGGTGATCGGCTGTGGCAACAAGACAAGGGTGAGTTGTACATGCATAAGCATTACCTCCAGTTTGGCCTTAGGTTTCTCCTTCCTCCCCTCATCCCCGAGTTGTTGAGGTGTTTCAACATCTCACTGAGTTAGTTGACCCCCAATGTTGTCAGAACCATTTTCGCCGTGATGGTGATGGATCAGCTCCGAGGCGTTGAGTTGACGATGAAGATCTTCCGGTGCATATTGATCCTGAGGTAGCATCCCTCCGAGGTGGGTATTTATTACTTCATTGGAGGGTGGTAGACAACCTGTCATCCGTGTACAACTGGAAGAAGTACTTCTTCGCATCTTGTCCTGAGGGTTGGTCATTTAGATCAAATTGGGGGAAGTCGAACTTCATAGTCAAGAGGATAACACCTTGGTACAAGGACAAGGAGGCCAAGGTGATAGCCTGAATTTGATTGAATGGGACAATCAGAGCTGAGCCCTTGGTATCGAAGGAAGACTTAGTGTGGGCTCGCCTCAGCCTCACCTGCCTTAGTGAGGAAGCTCCTCTTGTCGGCTTAACACGTCGGCTTGATTTTTTGTGAGTAATACTGACATGCCTATTGTGCTTTTGAAGAGATGCAACTGAATGCCAAGGAGTTCCTGTTGGAGGGGGCAAAGTCACTAAAGAAGAACCCAGGTGAGGGCTCACCAAAGAAGAAAGCATCGGTAGGAGAGGCACCAGCCGAGAAGCCCCTCGGCTGTAGGCACCCACTAGTGTTGGGGCTGAGAGAGGGAAGTGGCTAGCTAAGGTAGATTGATGACAAAGGTGTGAGCACACCAAGGGACAAGAGGCTAGCCATAAAGGACCTCCCAGCCAAGGGCGGTGACAAAGGCGCAGGCATGCCGAGGGGGCGCCCAACCGAGGGGCTTCATAGTTCGTTCGAGCTAAGGGATGACATGTCGCTGATGACGCGATGCACCTTCCCTACCTTGTGGAATGTCAAAGACGGGGATTCCATCAGCACCCCAGGGATCGGCTGGGACTTACTCACGGGGATGGTGCTACTAGCCGATAGGCATGCCATGACCCAGAAGGGTGTGCAAGGTGTTCGGGATACCCTTATGGACCGCATGGCCGAGGTGAGTAGTACTTGTCTTGTCACTTAGAATAATTTTTCTAGTTCTTGCTTTCCTTTTTCTAATGATTGTGTTTCTATTGTAGGCTACTTGTTATGCCATCGGCCTATGCAACAAAGTGGAGGCTCTTCTTTCTCAGTTGGAGACCTTTGAGGAGAAGAGAGAGCAACTCAAGCTCTAGGTTGCTGAAGCAGAAAGCAGCCAAGAGTTGATCGTCTTGGCCATGCATGAGGAACATGACCTGAGGAAGGTCTTGGAGGCTAAGATCACGGCCAAAAAGGAGCTAGTGAAGGCTCTAAAGGACGCATTGAAGGTTGCTAACAAGAATCTGAAGGCATCCAAGGAGAGGAGGCTCTTGGCTGAGGAGAGGCACAAAGCTGTTGAAAAGCGAGCAGAGGAGGCCGTGGAGGCCTGGAACGCATCGGAGGACTACGACAAGGCACTAGTTGCCTATAGTGTGGCTTCATATCTAGAGGGCATTGAAGACACCAAGGCCCAAGTACTTGCCTTGATGCCCGATTTTACGTTGGCTGATGTTGAGGAGCAGCCTACACCAACTAAAATTATTGAAAATTATCAAAATATTTTTATTAATTTATATCATTTTTATATTTAATTTTTATATGGAAGAAACTTAATTAATTAATAACTTAATACTTTAATCAATAAGTAAATTAACTAAATAAAGTAAATGATTAGATAACCTAGGGTAGGCATACACAAAGCTAATTAATTACTAATTAATTAGTCTTAATTAATTAGCTTAATTTAATTAAGCTAATAAAGTAAATTATTAAAGGTAATCAAGTTAATTTAATTTAACTAACTCTCTTTGATCCGTTGGAAATTAATGGAAAATTACAGTAATTAACAAAAAAATTAAATTATTGTAATTTACTGTTAGTTCATTCTATAAGATTAAATAACAGGAAATTACTGTTAATCAAATATAATTCACAAAATATAAATAAATTATGTCATTCAATTAATTGGTTATGTTAATAATTATTGATCATTTTATGTATCACTAAATTTACCGTTAATTCGGAATAATTTGTTGCTACTTTATTGATTATTAAATAAATTACTGACTATACTCTTAATTATCAATAGGTTAATACAATAATTCAATTCAAGTACACAGTACCCAGATAAGAAACCCGACCTGTTGACCCATATAAGAACATCTTCCTGACCCGACACGCTGCTACAGTAATTACTTGATAGAGCGATTGCAACAGCATGTCAGGGTCATTTGCTTCAAAACTTCGCACATGGACATGGGGGGACCCAAATGTATTGTTCTTTAGACATGAGAAAACATGGGAAAAAAAAGATAAAACAAGAGAAAAGATATGGCCGGAGCCCCTGCTTTCACACATAAAAATAAGAGGAGGTGCCAACCGAAATTAATACCTGATGAAGACGACGTTGCCGATCTGATCTGTCTTTTAGATGAACAAACTAGTGAGACTATTTTCCCTTCAAAACAGAGACATGCTATGCTTAATACGTTAAAACACACAGGGCGGAACCCCTGTTTTAATGTGTAGAAAAAAAAAAAAAAAAAAAAAAAGAGGTGGAGCCCCTCTGTTCATTTTATGAATAAATTGAAACCTTGCATGACCTACCTAAAAAATAGAAGATCATGAACAAAAAAATAAAAAAAATAAAAACTGACCTTCTAATGGCACCAAGAAAAATTAACCCAAGAACACCCAAATCTATTATAAGCAGAATGCACCAAGCAAAATGCAAATGTAATTTTTTAAAAACATATTTTAAATGTTAGCAAAATTATTTGAATGTTGACAATATTATGGAAAATTATTAACACTAATATTTGTAAAAATTATTAAAACTCATGCTGCTAGCTTCGAACTGGCGTTAGTTAAAAGTATATCGATCGAAATCATGCAGTGACGTTGAGAAATAACCACCGTGGAGAAATGATCAAAACATTAGGGAATAATTTCGTCCAAAAAAATTATAGCGATGACATGGAATATCTATTGATTGGGGGAGGGGGGTTCACAGGGATTTTTAAATATGAGGAGGCTTGCAGCGGTTTCCATTTAATTTACTGGTTTTCGAGGGATTAAACTTTGCTGAGTGAGTTTAAACTTCATTTCCCCTTCTTTTTATACAAGGTTGAAGGTTGATATTCAGACTATATTCATTTGATACTACTCTCCTAAAAAGCAAAAGACATCCAAATATGTTGAGAGCCCAGCACCCAGTTATACATGAGAAATTAGTAGGGACCAGTGTGATACATAGTATTTATTAAGCAAAAGTTAAATAATAGAAAGAGTCATTTACTAAAATACCCTTTATAGTTTCATGGATTTATTAAAACCTATTCTATAATTAACATTTTACTAAAACACCACTTATAATTTGCACTTGGATTAATCTAGTTATGATTATTAATTTCAATATTATGTTATAATTTCAATATTATTAATTTCATTATTAATTTTGTAATATAGTAAATTATTATTAATTTCAATATTATGTATAATTACTTTTCTACTTTGAAGATTTTTTTTTTAAATTTATTACATAATTTCATTATTTTAAATATTTAAAATCTAGTTATGATAAATATTTAGTTATTTAAATATTTAAATAATCTATAAAATATTCAAAATTTTTTGTTATATAAATTTTATTTATTGAAACCTATTACATATAATTAAATATTTGAAAAGCATTTAAATTGATAATCCTATAAAACATAATTTAAATTGTTAGTACATAATTTCGTGATATATTTGTAAAAATATAAAATTATTTTTTGTGTTTATAATAATTATTTTAAAGTTGTTATATAACTTTGTTAGAATATTTAAATAATTCTTAAATTTTTTAATCCAAACTTTCTTTAGAAAGATATAGATAAAATGTAGGGGAGATGATAAATAGGAATTAGAGATAATTTAGGAGAGAAACTCTCTACTAAATTATAAATAATTTTTGAGATAACTTAGAAGGTAAATAGGAATTAGAGAAAATTTTTGAGAAATTAGGGAAAGTAGTTTAGGAGAAATTTTAGGAGAAGAAATTATTTAGGTTATTGGGAAAGTCCATCTCATTGGTTGTTTCAAAAATGGCATGGAATTAAAAAAATAAAAAATTCAAAAAAATGAGAAAATTTTTAGAGTTCCTTGTTTTAATATATACTAGCGGGGACACATGCGATGCACGAGATTTATTAAACAAAAGCTAAATTATAGAAAGGGTCATTTATTAAAATACCCCTTATAGTTTCATGGATTTTCTGAAATCTACCATATAGTTAGCATTTTACTAAAACACCACTTATAATTTGCAATGGATTTAATCAACCTTCCATTAGGTGACAATGGAAAATGACAATGTTGAGCTTAATACTCATTTAAATAAATTTAATCAAAAGAAAATTAAAATTAAAATTAAAATACCATTTTTGCCCTTAATAAGACACGAGCAACTACACTATTGGCTAAATTTGGTCAATTTTATTTTACGTACAAAAAAATGTTAAGGGTATTTTTGGAATAAAAATGCATGGACGGCCTAATGGCAAAACAAATACTCCTTTATGAAAGATGCTTAAGTAAATAAGTTGTAAAATATATGGGATGTTTTAGTAAAATGAAAACTATAATGTGTTCTAGTAAATGACCCTAATAGTAATACATAAGGCTATACAATTGTTTTATATTTTCAACTTTTAAAATAATTAATAATTATTTATATTTTATATACTGCTTTTAATAAATTTTTTGTAAAACAAAAATAACAATAATTAATTTCAATTAGGTTTATTCACCAAACTGATGAAATTGACCAACCCGATCAACTCGACCTGAGTTGGTCGGTTTTCTAGTATTTTAGGTCGACTTTGGTTAAAAAATTTCCTATTTCGACCAAATTGGATCAATTTCACTTTGGCCATTTGTAAACTAACCAAAATCGAATGACCTAATCATGGATATATATTAATATTTTATATTTAAATATAATTTTTAATATAGAAAAGTGAGAAATTACACATATTTCTTATTTTAAAATGTTTTATATCATAAATCTAATTTTTAAATTTGTTTTTTAATAATTGCACTATAATGTTTAAAATTAAATTTAATTTTAAGTTTAAATGTTTTGAACCAACTGACCAAACCAAAAAAATTGACACAAATCGATAAAGCTTGAGTGGGTCCATTTTCACAAAAGGTCAGTCGATTTCAACTAACCATTTCTTTATTTTAACTATTTAAAATCTATTTATGTTAAATATTTTATTATTTAAAATATTTATTTATTTAAATACTTAAATAATATGTAAAATATATAAATTTTAAATAATTAATTATTTATTAAATTTAATTATCCATAAAATCATAATTCATATTATTATTACATAATTTCATTATTCATCTCATAATATATTAAATTATTATTAATTTCTATATCATGCTATAATTATTTTTCTACTTTGACAAAATTTTTTAAATTAATTACATAATGTTGTTAATTTAACTATTTAAAATATAGTTATGATAAATATTTAGGTAGTTAAATATTTAAATAATCTATAAAATATTTAATTTTTTTTTATTTGTATTTTATTTATTTGAAGTTATTACATATTATTAAATATTTGAACAACATTTAAATTAATAATCCAGAAAAACATAATTTAAATTGTTAATACATAATTTTGGGGAAATGAATTTTTCTTCTATCATAAAAGAGGAGTTCCTTTTACTACAACAGTGTCGTAGTGCAAGACTACTAAAATCTAGGCCTTCAAAGCCAAATGTATATCTGATAATAGACTTCTTTTTTGATTTATTATGTAGGGATTAATTGAAGAGGAGAAAGTGGACACATTTAATCTGCCCAAGTATACACCATCTCCAAGCGAAATAAAGACTGTGATAGGAAGAGAGGGATCCTTTAGCATTGATAGACTAGAAACTTTTGAGGTACACTGGAATCCCGAAGACAAACCTGGTAATAACGAAGTTGACAAGCTTAGAGGTGCAAACATCGTAGCCAGATACATGAGAGCTGTGGCAGAACCAATGCTTGTTGATCACTTTGGGAAGGCTTTAATGGAAGAAGTATTTTGGAGGTACAGAGAGATCCTGGCTAATCGCATGTCCAAGGAGGAGACTAAATATACTAATGTCATCGTCTCCGTGACCAGAAGAAAATAAAGGTTAACCGTATTGGGCTGTCTTGAATTTATTATTACAACTGAGTATAATGTAATATTGATTTTATTAGAGGTGACCTCCGATGTAAAACTTCCTCATTATTATAGACATGGTAAGAAGCGTTTGTGTTATATTCTGTGCTATGCTTTTTCTTTTTATCTTTCTTTTTTTACTATTCATTTTAGAATTTTTGTTGTTACTAGTAGGAACTCGAAATCCGTGCCATGCATGGAAATTTTTAACCGAATTGGAAATTAGAGTTAATGGGTTTTAAAGAGCCCTAAATACTTATAAACACCTTACCACAAAATTTCATTACAGATATCCCTTATATAGATTATAATTTGGGCTATCTAATTTGCCAAGATATTCATTTCTTAAATGATTATTTGGGCTATCTAATTTGGGCAATCCCTTGATCACACTTTTGGAATGATTATTTTGTTACTGCTGCACTATGGGTTGCTATTTTTGGCTTATGAGACATTTGTATGAATTCATAAGGAATCTGAACCAAAATATTGATTCATTGTGAACTAAACTACTTTCAATAGCAACAGCTTATGCAGGTCAATATCAGACCTGATTTCAGGTCATAAGAATTCTTCAAGATTTCTTGAAGCCATATACTTGCATAGCTCATAAACCTGAACCCAAACCTAGCTCAGGTCGAGTTATAGCTCAAATTAAGTCCTCTGAAGGCACATTGACAATTCAGCTCTGAATAGCAGCCCATAGTATAGCAGATGTAAATGGTGATGTGCAATAGTTCCAATAAGTATATTTGAACTCAAATAAATTGTATCTGAATTCAGCTTCTACAATTAAGGGATGTAAATAAGATTGTTGGTTTGGATTCCCTTTTTAATAATCAAAACCATTTATGATATAAAATCAGTGGTTATTTGAATGCTAATAACCACTGGTTTTAGTATAAATGACTACTGTAATTTCAGATTTTAACTCAGATCCAAAAGTGACTGTTCTCAGTAGGTAAGTTTGCAGATCTGATTTCAAGTCTCTGCAATTTATTGAGGCATACAAGACATATAAGTTGGGACTTGAAATAAGAAGTCTTAAACTTTTGAGTTCAGATTTATTTCAGACCTAATTGCATCATAATTCAGACTTATTGATGTTAGGTTTTTTTTTGTAAGACTATTATCAAAAACTAAGACTTCAGGTCTTATTCTATTAAGAGCATGAAGAGCAGCTTAAAGATACTAAATTCAGCAATTGATTTTAGATCTGATTACAGTAGATGTTAGATATGCTTACTTCTATTTAGTCTAGAATAGTGTGTAATAATATCTATTGTTAATTTAGCTAGCTTTCTTTTTCATTAATGATCTACTTCACACTTGAATGTTGGTTTTCAATGATGGAGCTCTGTTTTTCTTGTTTATAAAAAAAAATAAACAAATAAACAAAGAGAGAGAGAGAGTAAAAGAGAGAAGCAAATGACTTTGGTTTGTCTTATTAATTACTTGGCTTTGTAAATTTTTCTTGTATAGCTGATAGATTAGGATTACTTACATTATTTTGAATTGTGAATAGTAATCTTTTTATTATTTGGTTTAAATTATTTTTAGTTAGAACAAAGCTCCTAATCTCTCTTGCAAGTAAATTCTAGCAGAAGAGGCTCCCACCAAAGAGAGAGAGAAAAAGAGAGAAGCAAATGACTTTGGTTTGTCTTATTAATTACTTGGCTTTGTAAATTTTTCTTCTATAGCTGGTAGATTAGGATTACTTACATTCTTTTGAATTGTGAATAATAGTCTTTTTATTATTTGGTTTAAATTATTTTTAGTTAGAACAAAGCTCATGATCTCTCTTGCAAGTAAATTTTAGTAGAAGAGGCTTCCACCAAAAGAACTCTTGCATATCTGGAAATTAATCTTCAGGAAGTCCTCTTTACCCTTCTCTTTACTTGGAATTTCTCTTGTTGATTTTATTGTGATCCCATAACACTAGGAACATTGAGGACAATGTTCATCTTAAGTGTGGGGGAGTGAGCCCGAGGCTAGGGTATGGGGGCTGAAATCATGCACCTCATTCACCCTAACACACATATGTAGGCGATGACATAACCAAAAAAGATTGGAACCCCTCAAGTTCATTACTATTTATTTGATGATTTTTAAGAAGGAATTCAATGAGTTGAGGGAGACTGATATACTTGTTAAGTTTTTATTCTTGTGAATGACCCAATTTGATATATGCATGAGAAAAGGGGAGCTGAATATGCTTTTCAACGTGACTAGCCCTAACTATCTTCATGTGTATGGAAGCCCTTGATTTCATGGTTAATGGTCAAGAGAGCTAGTGCACATCTGAAGTGCTGATTCTTGAGGTTCAATAATTGCAAAGAAGGACAAAAGCCCAAATTGACTCCGCTATTTTGAGCTGAATAGTAAAACTAGCAGCACAGAACATGATTCCTATTTACCTACCTCAAGCAAGTGACCAGTGTGAGATGGAGCATAAGACGCGCTCACACCAAAAAAAAAGAAAAAAAAGAGAGAAATGTGTGTGAGATGGAGCATAAAATGCACTCACACCGAAAAAAAAAAAAGAAGAAAAGGGTGAGATGGAGCATAAGATGCACTCACCCTTAGAAATAAGTAATTGTGGTGACAACTGAGGTTCAAAGGGGCACTCTAAAGTTGAACTCTCATTAAGATTTAGTTACAGATGTGAAACTTAGTGAAATTTGATTATTAACCTTGACAATTAAGGAACTGATTTATATATGAATTAGGAGTGAAGGCTAGACTATGATGAAATTCATATTCTCCTTTCCTTGGATCTTATACATATGTTAAATGGTAATTTACAAGAATAAGAGTTGAGTACTTACAAAAGTTCCCTAACTACTCAATGCATTTTTACCTTAAAAAGTTCACTAGGTAAATGATGAGAATAGAAGGGGGGGGGGAATGTTCAGTTTATGGCTGATGTCTTTGCTTGAGGACAAGCAAAAGCTTAAGTGTGGGGGTATTTGATGAAACTACAATTTATCTATAATTTTTGAGTACTTTAGCATGGATTTTTATGCTAGTTTTATTAATGTTTGGCTTAATTTAGCTTAATGCCAATAATAAGTTTTAGGGATAATTAATCCAAGAAAATGAAGGGAAAATGCAAGAAAAGAAGGTTCAAAAAGATCAATTTCAGCCCAGCCCGGTTGTGGAAGCAAAAGAGAGCACTTCGGCCCAAGAAGAGCAAGTGGATTCCTTGAGAAAACCCAAGAAAAGAAAGCCTAGCTAAGAGTAGAATTCGGCCCAACAAAGAAGGCCCATTCTCAGCCCAAAAGAGCAGCTCAAAGCATAGCTATCATGTGCTAAGAAGATCCTAAGTGCAACCCAAATAGCAGCCCTTAGGAGGCTTTCAAGAGAGCTCTAGAAAGTTCAAGAAAGGGGTGTAATACACCCCATTCAGAGGCTTCAAGAAGGGGCAAGAGCCCCATTGAAAAACTATATAAGGAGGCCTCTAGGAGGGGGGAGAGGTGTTCAATTGCTTGAGAGGAAGGCTCTCCCACTCTTAGAGGTTTGGCCACCTTGAGAGAAGAGAAGAGAAGAGGGATGGGTGCAAGGAAGAAGAAGAAAAAGAAGAGCTGAAGGAAGTTCAAGTCAAGCAAGCAAGAAGAAGAAGGTGAATTCAAAATTGGGGGTTTATGATTCAGAGATCTTTTGTAATAACTCAATTGTAGTTTCATTCTCCTTTAATTTGAATTCAGTTTCTTTGTTATATTTTCTTTCATCTTTCTCCTTCTTTCATTATTTTTTGATGTATTTCAGCTTGTAAAATTTCAGTTCAGCAATCAAATTCTTTTTGATTCATTCAAATGGTTATGAATTGTACTTGAAGTTTCTTGAATAGGGGTTAAATTGTAGATTAATTCGGCCAATTAACCTTCAAAACTCAGATCTGAATTCTCAGATCTGAGATTGCAAGATCTGAATTGCTTGAAAGAGAATTCATATCTACAAATTTCAGATTGGCCGAATGGATCTAAAGCTTGGAATTCCTAGAGTGCTTGAGAGAGACTCTAGGAATTCAGATCTACTATTCAAGAACTGAATTAAGTGTAAGGTTAGAGATAACTTGCACAATTCATTTGGTGACAAATTCAAATTTGAATTGATGCCTTAGAAGTGTTTGAAGAAATGCATGCATGGGGATTAGATTCTTAGAAGAACCGTCACTCATGCATAGGATGAACATGTGCTTGAGAGAGGTTGTTCATGACCTTGGGGTTTCACCAAACCAAGGCTCAATCATGATTTATTCGAATGATCCAAATTGATAGATTGTTGAATTCTGAGATTGGCATTTACTGCTTACTCTTCTAACTTGATTTGAAGGCAATTGGGCCAATGATTTAGATAGATTTTAGTTTAGGATTTTTAGCTTTTGAATAAAGTTTTGATTTATTGATTGATCACATAAGAAGTGCCCAATTTAATATTGGTAATTGTTTTCTAAATCCTCGTGGGAATGATACTTTATTCACTACTTTACTACTTGAACGGCTATTGCACTTGCTAGTGTCACAATGAGCCACATCAAGGTGTCGAGTTGCCTATGTGCCGAGTTGCCTATGAGGTGCTAGGCTGATCAGGTGTCGAGCTGCCTATGTAGTGCTGGGCTGACCAGGTGTAAGGCTGCCCGTGAGACGTCGGGCTGACCAGGTGCAGGGCTGCCTAGTGGCAAGCTGAATTGATGAGCTTCGTTGCTCTTTAGAGACCTACAAGGAACCAAATGTCAGAGGACCTAGGGTGGCTAACCCGGCGAGGTCGCTTCGATGCTTAAGTCAATACTCTCATAGTAGACTGCAATCTAAAAATCACAAATTCTGAGAGATAGAAGTTGCTTACTTGCTTGCTTGCTCACTTGTCCCTTGTCACTGGGGTTGGTGCCTTTATATAGGCATTGCTCATGTACCACCCCCGAGATCTCCGAGAGGTCGTGTCTAACTGGTCCGAGATTCCTGGAGGTAACCGCCATGCACGTTGATCACCCTCTAGGTTGTACGGCACGTGGGATAACTTCCAAGGATTCGTTAGTGAGCACGTCTTGCAAGTCGCCAAGTCGGCGCATGTGCCAGGCCGCCAGGTCGGTGCTTGTGCTAGGCCACCAGGTCGGTGCCTGTGCTAGGCTGCTAGGTCGTGCCTGTGCTAGGCTGCCAGGTCGCGCTTGGGCCAGGCCGCTAGGTCGGTGCTAGGTTGGCTCCTTAGAACTATGGCTGTGTTGCATCAGCCTCGTTAGTGACGTTGGTTACCCACTCCTACAAGAAACTACTAGGAGCTCAACCTACGGGGGCAGCACTACTGATTTTAGGTCACCAGTTTGCATGGGAGCCTTGGAAGGCTCGACCGGCAGGGGCGTCCATGCAGTCTGTGGCTGCCTAGTCTCGTGGAAGCCATGAAGAGCTCATCTTTGTAGAGGGTACCTCGTGAAGAGGATTGATGAGCCTTTATCCGAGTTAGAATAAAGTTGGTAGAGCTGCTTAGTCTGTTAGCCATCAACTTCCCGCATAGTCTTTGAGTTCATAAAAAATGGAAACTAGATAGTGAGAGCTTTTAATTTCTAAGATGTGAGAACTTAGCTTTTTGGAAGAAGAGGACTTAGCCTTTTGGAGGATGAGAATTTAGCTTTTTATAACATTTCCCACAGACGGCGCCAAATGATGAATCAATTTTTGGTTGATGGCCAATTTTTTGACTCAGAGGCCGAAGTGGAATGCCTATGTGCCAAGATGCCTAGGTGCCATGTGTGACAATATGATTGGAAGGCAAAATCCGCCCTCATATTAAAATCCACCATCATCAGAACTCACTTATAATTTCAAGTGGAATGTATTTATTAATTTTCTTTTAAAAGAAGAAATGTCAAATGAGATCCACTTATATATTATTTTCAACATTTATTAATTATAGATTAAATGATTTATATTTTATTTAATAAGAATCACTTGCAATTTTTTAACTTTTTATTTTTATTTTAATAATACCACGTCTCGTAGGACAAGACGAGAAAGACAGACAAAACAGGTGTCAAATTCGAGAGAGGCGAGTGGGAATATGATTTTGGCTTTTTCCGTTTTGGGGAGAGTTTGGAAGCTAACGGGACGAACTATCTATCCCATTATTTCCGCACATGTTAAAAGGATCTGCACGAGCAAGAGGACAAATGGTAATGGCATTTCTTGATTATGTGGGGCGCCTGTGAGACGCCCAGCTGTGGGATGCTGATGCGATCTCATATATACTATTTATCCATTGAAAGGGTCAGAAGTTTAGATGTTTTTACATGTTAACCATCTGGGTAAATCAACCATTGATAGAATCAACAGTTTTTAGTAGCATAGTGGGTTAGATGTTTATCTGTAATGGAATTGTGACTGCATCACTGGGTCACTGGTCCAACCAGCTACGTTAATGATATATTAAAAACTTTGACCAATCAAAACCCTCTGTAAATTTTGATTGTTTACTTAATTATCAATTTTATGATATTGGTTCATTGCTTATATATTTTCTTGTATCATAGTAAACACTAGCTTTAATTAATTGTCATAAAGATGATATTAGTTTTACTGTTTTCTAACTATATATTTGTTAACAGAATGCCTTTCTTGGTTTATTATTCAGGGATTATTCGAAGAGGAAAAATGGATACATTTAATCTGCCAAGTATACATCATCTCCAAGGGAAATAAAGAATATATGTGATAGGAAGAGAAGGATCCTTTGACATTGATAGACTAGAAATTTCTCGGGTAAACTGGAACCTTGAAGATAAGCCCGGTAATAACGAAGCAGACAAGCTCAGGGGTGCAAACATCGTAGTCAGATACATGAGATCTAGGTGTGGCAGAACCATTAGTTGCTGATCATTTTGGGAAGGCTTTAATGGAAGAAATATTTTGGAGGTAGAGAGAGATCCTGGCCGACCGCATGTCTAAGGAGGAGACTAAATTTACTAATGTCATCGTTTCCATGACCAAAAAGAAATAAAGATTAGCAGTATCAGGCTGTCTTTAATTTATTATTACATATTATTATAAAGTAATACTAATTAATTTTACTACAGGTGACCTCCAATATAGTGCTTAATCATCAGTATATATGATAAGTATTTGGAAGGTGCCAATTAGCTGGTTGGTAAGTCCGAGACTTGGGATCTAATACTGCTTGCATCTGGATTGGGGGATGGGCTACCCTCGTTGTAAAACTATTCAAAAAAATAAGAAGTATTGTGTTATAGCTTTCTTTCTTTGTTATTCATTTTAAAATTTTAGCCATTTGTTCCTTTTCCTTTATAGAATCATTTGATGCGCAAATGATATACGAACATGCCCACAGCTCAGCTCCCAGTTAATACTTGTACTGTTATTTGTCAAAACTTCCAAAGGCATGAGCAGAGGATTGGTTTTATCCTAACACCATACCTTACCCATACTCTTACGATTGTAAAATCCCAAAACCTACCTTCATCCCAAAATCCATTTTTCAAAAAAAAAAAAAAAACCCACCTTGTCAGAGGCTAGGTTGGGTGGAAATTGCCTTTCATCAATCAAAAAATGATATTGTTTTTGGAACCACAAAATGCAAAAGTGGTTGTTCTATTCATTAATTGTATTTAATCTACAACCCCTTATTGTGGTTAAACATAAAATATTAAATTCATTAGTTATAAACTTTACATAATTGTCACTACAAAAGAAGAGACATTTATTGTTGTTAAAGAACAACAAATCCGTTAGTATAGCTCTAATTGGACTATACCGACGGTTGAGCCCTCTGTAACTATAAGCACCGTAGCTATAAGGGTTTATCGAAGGATATGGGATCCCTTTGTATAAACCTATGTGTAATACCCATGGATTGGATGCTAATAACAATGGCGAAAAACTGTCAGTATTGAGGTGGAAAAAAATATCCTAGGATCTTTAGTGATGGATTAATGCAATCCATACAACTTTAGCATAAACTATGTTGAACCCTTCACATTTAGTTTATGCTCATTCAGTTAAGACTTAACTTTGACTATAGAGTTGTTTGTTTGATAACAGTTGAAGTTGCTGAGCTAAATTATTTAATTATTTTATCATTAAATAGATAAAATAATCAAATAATAAAATAGTCTTACAAAAGTTGTCTCTAAATCAACTTATTTAAAATGCCAGAGGCCAATTTTAGAACTCAAAAGGCACTTATGCTACCAGTTAGTAATTAGCCTTTTCATCATTTATATATTCTTATGCTTTTTTCACTACAAATAATCTCTAGTATTTCTCTATTTGAAATATATGACTAGAAAGACAAGTGTAGCAACATAGATACTTATGTTTATAGTTGTTCATAAGAATGGAAGATGTATTTGAGCTCTTCTGCTAGAGTGCACAAGTACATCCAATGGTTGAACAAATTATCTGACATAAGTAGGTGAACAAATTGTGGAATATGGTATTCGTTTGATTTCTTCTTCAAGATACACAACCCGGGGGGTAGCCCATCCCCCAACCCGATTGCAGGCGGGATTTGACCCCAAGTCTCCGCTACAACCAACAGGAGACCTTACCAACCAGTTGGTTGGTACCTTGCAAGTGTAGCATATGGTAAGTATTTGGAATAATCTAAGTTTCAATACTCTCTATCATTCAACTCAGGTATGAGTGGTTTTAAGTTTTTCCCTTAATGATCAAACATGGTTCTCTTTTTTAGTTCTCAAGAATTCTATTTTGCTGTTATTGGATATATATTTTTTATAATTGAAATTTTTTAAAAAACTTAAAATAAATGTTAGCTTATTTTCTTTAACAATATTTTCATCTTGTTTCATATTAAAACAACTACTCTTAGCGGATGTGACAACTTTTATTTCCTTGTGCTACTCTTCCTATGGTTGTAATCTCGTATTCACCTCTCGTTTGCTCTTTGTTTTTCTTTTTAAGAGACACCTGTTGTTTTCTCTTAGGCTGTGATTGATTTGAAGGAAAAGGTAGGGAAACCAATACTAGGTTTGTATAGGTAGGGAAACCTATACAAGGTAGTGGGAAAAATGCCTTTTTAATTTTTTCTGGAATGCTAGCGGGAAAGTGCCCCATGCCCGGTATATTCTCACATATGAATGCCATTTCCTGCACGCAAACATAGCCACGTCCCCCACTTTATAAATTTGACTTTGCTTCATAATTTATAACTAAAGAAAGAAATTTAAATAAATAAAAAAAAATTACTTTTTAGATTATATATAATAATATAATATTAATATGGAATAAGAGATTTATTATACTACAAATATTAAATATATAATAACCTTACCAAATAATTAGAATCTGATTATTAGTTTTAATAAAATTGTACATGATATTAATTTATGGACATAATTATACTACAAATATATAAAATAATAAAATTTTTATCAGGTTTAGATTTTAATCAGATCGAATCGGTTAAATTTGCACCAATCCAATTATTAGTCAAATGCAACTTCTAACATCCAAATTCGGAACAATCAGATTTGGAGTCAGTTTAGGGATGACAGATTTCCTCATTTCTCTGGTCCTCGTAGGGAACCGCCCCGAATGGGATGGGGATGGGGATGGGGATGGGGATTGTTTTCCCTTGTAGAGACAAGGATGGGAAAATTTTCATCTTTGCTTGTGGGGATGGGGAGAGCACTCCTCATCTCACAGGGACCTTGATCCCCACCCTATGGGGATCCCCTCTAATATATATATATATATATATACATGCATATGTCTATGTATGTATGTATGTTAATATTTATAGAAATATGGTTGAAATGTTTAGATATATTTAAATCTTTTTTTAATAGGATTGTAAATTTTAACTATTTTATTTTTATTTTTTAAATAAAATAAAAAACAAAAACAAAATGTTTGGCATTATAAAAAAAGTCATAGGGAGTGGGGATCCTCGTGGTGATGGGGAAGGGGATAACATTCGCCCCTACTGGCAAGGATGGGGATTTTCGTGGGGACGAGGATGGGAAGTGGCTCCCCATCCCCACCCCCACCCCGTTGCCATTCCTGTAGTCCATTGACAACTCTACCTTTAAATTGGTTTCTGAAACACTGCCCTAACCTTAACACCTTTCTCCTTCCCTCCTTGTCTACTTATCCAATTGAAGCCATTGAACCAACACACGAATACCATTGCTTATTTCTCCAATTTGGTAATGAAGATCTCTCTTGATCTGTCTCTCTCTTCAACAATTGGAGTTTCTCATCGAAGACTGAGAAAGGATTGGAATTCTTAATTTACTACAACAAAGTTAGGATTTAGTGGCATTTTTAGTATGACATTTATTTAATTGCTAGTGTATGTCAACTTTACTGGCGGATATTAAAATTGCCACTAAATAATAATGTTTTCAATCCACTATTGCCCAAGTTCTTTCCTTGCCAAAATGTCTTTTTTAGCCTCAAATATCAATTTTAGTATAAAAAAAATTAAACCTAAAATTAAAAAAAAAAATGTAAAAGACATATAGTGACGGATGCCAATATCCATTGGTAAAAACCACCTATAATGACGGAGTTTAGCCATTAGTATAGATGACCATCAGTATATATAGAGCTTTAGCGATGGAACAACACTTCGTCAGTATTTTATAAGACATAGTGATGGATGTAAATATCCGTCAATAAAAATACATCTATACTAACGGATTTTGACCATCAGTAAAGATGTCCATTGGTATACATAGGGTTTTAGCAACAGACCAATGCTTCTGTCGGTATTTTATAAAACATATAGCAACAGATGCAAATATCCATTAGCAAAAACCGTCTATAGCAACGGATTGTGACCCCCGGTAAAGATATTTGTCGGTATATGTACTTTTCTTGTAGTGTGTATTTAATGTTTATATATACTTAATTATACAATTTATTATATAATTTTTAATTAGATCCAATGGGATTAAATCCATATCCATTACATCAATTAATCAGATACAAGTTCTACTCAAGGATTAAAGTATCAATATTGTATTTTGTATCATACAACTTTGATATGGATATGGATGTGTTTTAGAAACACATGGATATAGACGAAGGATATGCTTGTATACATTAATGAAACACATACAAATCTCATAGATGCATTATTAACACTAAATTTAAGGACAAAATAGACATAAATAAGACACAAATATATATACATATATATATATATATATAGATAAATAGATAGATAGATATAAGAAATGCCAATTTCCATGGTATATGAAAAATATATTACAATTAATAGTGGGATGCATAGATATCATACAACTTTATCGATAATGCCATCAATCAAGAGTCTAAGATATATTATATAGATTTTTACAAATTAATACATGCACAAAGTTATTATTATGTTATTTTCTATTTAAGTCTAAGATATAAAGCATAAGCCACCATTATGTTTTCATTGTTATATCAATTATTTTGTATTTTATATTTTTAGTTCTAACATTAACAAAAAAAATTCAACTAAATTTTAAATTCTCAAGTGTTTGGTGAAAATGCAAACAATAAATATTTTATTGTAAAATGTAAATTAAAATATTAATTAACAATTTATAAAAATATATAACCTTAAGATAAAATATATCAAATCTATTAAACTTTATGAGATACACATCACATGCAAATTCATAAATTTTTACTAAAATAATTGTTCAAATATTAGTATTTTTATTTCTATCAAATTTCTGAAATAAAAAAGAATCATTTTAGATTTAAATGTAGATTAGTTGATTTGATATATTCAATTTAATATTAAATTCTTGAATATTTGTAAACTATCTTTTTTTTGTAAATAATAAATGTTTTGTTATTTAGTGAAAAATAAAATATTAATAATAGTTTATTAAAATATGTAAAAAAATTCTAAGATGCATATTATGTGCAAATTTATAAATTTTAATTACTAAATAATTATTCTATTATTAATTTTTCATTCCTATAACTTTTCTAAGATTAAAAATCACTTTTTAGAAAAATATGGATTTGATAGATTATTTATTCCATTAATGTTTACACTATGATACCGGAAAATTTATAATCAATCAACAGATATCATAAAAGAGGTAACCAATTAAATGGCATTCATAAAATTTCGGAGGTGATTTGGCTTTGGTACCATGTCTTTCTAGTATAATAGATTTTTCCCTTTACAAAATACTGATTTTAAATATTATTCTATACTATTTCACTTAGCACATTAATGGAAGACAGCCTAATGGTTTGAAGTCACATTTAACATTTGAGTGATGGGCCACATGGATTCAAGTCTTGTCATCTAACTATTTATTACAGGCTAGAGGGTCTGGAATGGAAACAGGAATGGACTATTCTGATTCCAACTGTTTGGTTGGGCGGAATCGGAATTGCATTCCCATTGCTGTGGAATGACATTCCCCCATTTGAGGGAATGGACATTCTTTCCCCCTCCTTTCGGAATGAAATCATATTGATATTGATTCTAATTTTCATTCCCATTTCTGTCTGAACCAAACAGACTATGGAAATAGACCATTCCGATTTCAATTCCGAATCAAAGTGACCCTAAATTCATAATATATACCCATGCACACAAATGGTAACCAAACAACTAGTATTCAATTAAATTCATGTGGGTTTCTGACTGCTTTAGTGTTTAGCTTCCCACTATCACAAAAGAACCAAAGCCCGTCAAATCAAGGTTTAAAGTATTGATAGATATCGGGGGCTTCCCAATACTCCCCTACAAGGGGTGTTTCGGGGCCTAAGGTGGTTCAGGGGTGGACGAACCTTAAACTGACCCCTTTGAACCAGATTTGAAAAAAAAAAACTAAAAATAGGGTGCAGTGAACTGATCCAGTCTGTTTTTTTTTTTTTTTTTTTTGGGGGGTGGGGGGTGGGGGGGGGGCTGAAATTTCAGTCTGTGGGATGGCTTGATCTCAACCTTGGGCTCATTGGGTTGCTTGAATCTGACTAAGCTGGGACCCATCCAAACAAGTAGAGGTGGCAATTTTCAGCCCAATCCACCCATTTATTAACGGGAAAATCTATGATGTGGGAAGGGCATGGTATGAAAAGAGTTTTTACCAATCAAAGCCCACCCATAAATTTTGATAAATAAAATCTAATTGACTATCACATTTATGATACTAGTTGAATGATTGCATATCTTTCTGATATTATAGTTAAACACTTATTAACGGGTTGGGCTGTGCATTTTTAGGCATGGGCCAATAGTGGATCGATTAACCATTATAAAAAATCACTTTACGGGTTGGGTGGGTTGGGTCATGGGTAATCCAATGGATATCCATTAATTTCTTTTTCACCCCGCCCCTTCCCCAATCACAATCCTATCCAAATCTCTCTAACGCTCTCTTTCTATAATCAATGTCCGAAACCCTAGGTTTTTTTTTATAGATAATCTCATTCCCAATGGAAAATTGCATTTCCTCTGTTAAGGTCCCTGGATCTCTGCATTGCATGTCTTTCACCTGTTATAATCCATCCAAAAGCCTAATTCAATCCTTTCACGCAGATTATCACAAGAACAAGAGTTGATGCAGTGAGGAAACCAGCCAACCTCTACGAGATACTGTGCGTCAGGGAAACCGCATTGCGCCATTGCCGCTTGAGATCAATTTCAAGAGAGCTCTGTAGGGTTTTTGGCTTCTACTGTATAGGGTTTTGCAGCTCTTCTTCGTTTGTTGCTTATTAGTGTGTTTATAACATTTTCAAAGCGAAGAATATGGGATTTCTTCAATTTTTTTTCAGAGATTTTTCCATTCCTTGTTTGATGTTTTTTTTGTTCAATGTTTCATGCTAGGTTGTGAGACTTCAAGTTTAAAATAGGAAAATTTCTTCTCCAAACTAGGTGCCAGAGTAGCAAAACTCATCTACGTGAAACTTTTGCGTAGGACTAGAAATGTAAACCTTGTACGCTATAAATAAGGCAATTTTGAGCTTCTGGATAGATTACTTGGGTGGCGTTTGATAAATCTGAAAATTCAAATCTAAAAAGTTAAAATGATATTAAATGTATCTAAAAACTAAAAAGAGACATAGTTGCTTTTCTACTTTTTAGATGATCGGAATCCGTAAGTTTGTTTTTGTTGGATCAACCATTTACCATCTGAAATTTACTGATTTTAGTATTTTACCCATAAAACATACAATTTAGAAATGTTGAGTTCAATTTACATTACCTCATAAAAAATAATTTTCAACCTCAAAATAATATTGTAACAATAGAAATAAAAAATAATAAATTAATAATTACTAATTAATAAATGAAATGATTAAAATAACAAAATAATTAATGATTATAAAATTATTAAAATAATTAACAATTTACACAAAAAAATTAATGAAATAATTAAAAATTAGTAGTTAATAAAAATAATTAATAAATAATAAATAAAAAAATTAAATTTAATAAAAAATAATGAATGTTTAATAAAAAATATTAAACTAATTAATAAAAATAATTAATAATTAATAATTAATAAAAGCATTATTATTATTCATCGAACCACCACTGCTGCTTGTTGTAGCGGCGGTGGCGGTGGTGGGAAGATAGGGGAGAGAGAGAGAGAGAGAGAGCTGCTGTAACTTGCAGTGGCGGTGGTAGGAATACAAGGCGAAGAGAGAGAGAGAGAGAGTTTCCGCTGCAAGTTGCAGCAGCGGTGGCGGGAAGACAGGGTGAATAGAGAGAGCGAGAGAGAGAAGACAAGGAGAGAGAGAGAGCCACCACTACAAGTTGTAATGGGCAAGAAAACAAGGGCGGAGAGAGAGATACCGAAGAGAGAGAGAGAGAGAGAGAGAGAGGGAGGGAGGGAGGGAGGGAGGGAGGGAGAGAGAGAGCTAGAGAGAAAGAGAGGTTGAATGCTTAGGTTTTTTGGGTTTGGGGTATCAGGGGTAACTCGGGTCATTTACAAAAAATTGTAAGGATATTTTGGACATTGGGCCGGCTCTGAAATGTGTCTTAACGTGTTAAGAGCCAGCCCAAGGTCGATTTGAAAATCAGTTTTAGAACCAATTTAAGAGGTACAACCAAACAAGGGGTGAGGTCTGAAAGGTAGCATTTTCAGATTCAGACCTCTAAAATGTGTAGTCAAACGTCACCTTAGTCTGCATTTGGCATTCCTTATTTTAAGGACTTATCTTCTTTTTGGTGTAAAAAACGTAGTGTTCATATGGGTATTTCAACTACAAAAATGAGATAAGTCCTTAAAATAAGGATTACCAAATGAAGCCTTAACATCCTTAATCGGTTCTTCCATTTCTCATTCTATGGAGGAGCTGATGAATTTGGCTCCATTTCTGTAGCCTTTTTTTTTTCATTTTTTTATTTATATAATTTTTATATTTTTCTGCAATTTTTGTTGTTTTTTCTCATTTTATATAAGGTAATTTTCTTAAACTACCCGATTTAGTTAATTGACTAAGTGTACCCTTACTATTTGAAAATTGACTGACACTACCCCTACTATTTCTAACAATTGACTAATACTTCCCTTATCGTTAGCATCCATTATTATTCCGTCAAAACCCATATATACGTGAGACCACGTGCTATTTAAAATTCTTTTAAAATCCAATATTACCCCTCCCTCGTCTCGATTCCTATGGAGCTATAGAAATCAGTGTTCCTAGAGAACCTAGAACATAAGTATTTTCTGCAATCTATAAGTTCTTGGAGAACTTAGAAACAAATCTCCCTTATGAACAAAATCCGTAGGCCTCGAGATCTAGAAATGGAAATTGTAGTGCACGAGCAGTGCAGCCCTGGAAACAGAACTATTTCCTACAAAATCTGGCCACTTTGAAAGTTGAAACACCCGCTTTCCTTCAATACATAGAAGGCCTCCTTCTCAGTTTGCCGCTTTCCTTCAATCCTATCTCTGAAACACCTGCACTACAATTTCCAATTTCTGCTAAACCCCTGTTTAGTAACCCACAATCATGAACTCTTTCTCAGTTTGCTACTATTGAAAGGGGGCTAAGCGTACACTAACATCTCCCTTATAAACAAAACCTGCAATGTAGGGCTCAAAATCTAGAAATGAAAATTGTAGTGCACGAGCGGTACAGCCCCGGAAACAGAAATATTTTCTACAAAATCTAGCTACCAATCTCTGAAACACTCGCTTTCCTTCAATCCATAGAGGACCTCCTTCTCAGTTTGTTGCTTTCCTTCAATCCTAACTCTGAAACACCCACACTACGATTTCCATTTTCTACTAAACCCCTGTTCAACAACCCACGATCATGAACTCTTTCTCAGTTTGCCACTACTGAAAGGGGGCTAAGCATACACACAGATCTCCCTTATAAACTAATGAGGGGCATTTTGGTCACCCCGCATAGCTACCGAAGGGTGGACGTTGGTGGCAACACATCATCCAACTCAGCAAGACAACTCAACAAGCCAACACATTGCAACCAACATTACGTGTGCGACCGAGCTGGGGTGAGCTCAACCTGTCGACAATACAAGCTCCTCCAAAACCGTTCTGTGAGCCACGCCCTCATAAGCACTGTTACCGTGACCATAGAAGCAACTCAGCGAACTGCTTGCCACAAGACCTGCGAGTGATTTGTGATTGCTGCGTGAATCTTGCAACTGACGGTCCAACACACTTCAAACTGTGAAAACAGCTCCGTAGAAGTTTCAGAGACGTTTTCTGATGGCACCTAAACCTCAGATAGCTATAAATAGACCCCAGAACCACTCTAAAAGGTATGCGCACTAAATCTATTGGCCTCTCTCACGGGATGGTCAGCAAGTACCGCGCAACAATTAGAAACACCCACTTAACAGCCAGGGAATGCCAGCCAACGACTAGCAGGTCCCACACAACAACCAGGAGGTTTTGAGGAGTAGCCAGCATTTGCCTCCTCAGAATAATGGCTTGAACTAGGGCTGTTCGTAAGAGAGCCGAACCCGACCAAACTGACCAACCCGGACTGGCCCAACCTGAGTCGGTCGGGTTTTCATCAGCACCGGTCGGTTTCGGGTTGTACAAATTCATAAACTGATGGTTCGGGTCGGTTTCAGTTTTCTTGTGTGAAAACCGAAACCGACCCGAACCGAGCTGACTTAGTTCCTACTTAACTATTTAAATATATATTTTGATTTTAAATTAAATCAACCTAATCTATTTAAATATATATTTTGATATTAATTTAAGTATATTTTATATTTAAAACTGTTAAATAAAGATATTTCAGTTTTACATAAAAATTGAAATATCTGACAACCCAAACTTGCACCACACAAGCACATGGGCCATGGGGGGCATGGATGAACTTAGAGCCGAAACTGACCCAAACCGACCCAACCCGACTCAAACTGACTAGGTCAGTTTTGTTTAACACTGGGTCGGTTTCAGTTTCCATCTCAAGTAACCTGACCAGGTCGGGTCGGTTAGAAAAACCTTAGTAAACCGACCCAACCCGACCTGTGAACAGCCCTAGCTTGAACCCTGAAGACTCACCTTGCCCACGGGTACGCAGCTAGGTTCAGGTCCCAGACAGAGTGGATGCAGCAGCCCTGAATGAGTAGTCCCCTACAGAGAGCCAAGCTAAGGTTCCTCTTGGGACCGATGTTGCCAATTCCACCGAATGCACCAGGAGGAAGAGCAAGAAGCGCATGCACCAATCAAGAAGAAAAGTCCAGCTCGCCCGCACGAGCAGCGAGGCCCAACATAGGGAGAACAACATTGCAACCAGCAGGATGCTCTCCCTCTCAGAACCACCCAGCCTGACACGAGAAACCCAACTTGCACCTGAAATTCTTAAAGCACCACATCCAAAGAACTTTCGAGCCCCAACTTTGGAATCCTATAGGGGAAAGACAGACCCGGTGGAGCCCACGAACAGCTTCCAGGCCCTCATGCTCCTCTATGGAGCAAATGATGCCAGCATGTGCATAGCATTTCCCACCATCCTAAAAGAGGAAGCCTAACTCTGGTATTCCAGACTGCCTCCTAGTTCCATAAAAAATTGGGATCAATTCTCCAAGCTCTTCATTAACCAATTTGCTATCAGCAAGAGACACTCCAAGTCAGCTACCTGCTTGTTCAACGTTATCCAGAAGCTGAATGAAACGCTGAGAGAATATATCAAGAGGTTCACCATGGAGCGTTTATAGATCCTAGACTTGAAAATTCCTAAAATGTTAATCAATTCCAAGAGCTCCAACAAGGTTTGACGAACTAGCGTTTCTTTTTCCTTTTTCTATTTTATTTTAAAAATTTGAAAAAGATAAAGGGTAAAATAGCCTTTTTTATCTTTCTGTTAACGATCAATGCTAAGGGAAGTATTAGTCTATTGTCAGAAACAGTATGGATAGTCCTAGTCAATTTTCAAACAGTAAGGGCACATTTTGTCAATTAGCTAAAACATAAGGGTAGTTTAAGAATTTTACCCTTTTATATATCTATGCTGTTTGTCATACTTTTTCTGTATTTTTTTTTGCAATTTCCTGTGTTTTATATAATTTTTGTATTCTTCTACATTTTTTGTTATTTTTTCATTTAATGTGTTGGACGGATTGGATTTGGTCAAAGCAGGTTTGTGTTGAACGCAACCCAATTAAATTTCTCCAAATGGGTCCGTCATCAACAGGTTGGCGGGTTAGATAGGTTGGGTTGAAACTCAGCCCAAACCCACCCAATTTCTAATTTGGCTTGAGAATTGAATTTCTAATTTCTAAAAAATAGAGAAATCTTAAAATTAGGTACTTGACAACACCTTCCCTGTGGGATCGGCACTCTATTCCCACACTATTACTTGCCCACGATCTGTATACTTGCAGAAATCGTACAACACAACTCGGCAAGGGAGGCCTTGTCAGTAGCTCAGGAGCTCTGGAACTTGAACACCTCAACATAAAGGCACCTCGACACCCAATTTAGTTCGGGGCCAAAGACCCCGAAGTGCCAGTTCGGGGTCAAAGAACCAAGGCACCATGTAATCAACTCCAGAAACTTCCTCAACGGACTCCGAATCTCTCAGGATCACGATGTCTAATAATAGGGTTTATCTTTACTCCGCCCAAATCGAAGGAAAGTGATAAACCTTATCAATTGGTGCATTGTTCCCTTTCGGAAATGGAACGGATCTTATCCATGCATTCCGGAGATCCCGGAGCATTTTCATAGGATTCACGGCTACCCAACTATATAAGGGCATCGATCCTCAAAGGCGAAGGTATGCGCGATTACTTACACTCAAGCTCTCTAGCATTCATACTTATCTTGGAAACACACAGAATACTGACTTAAACATCGTAGCGAACTCACTGGGTCTTCCACCCCGGTCCCTCTGAGCACTGTTTTTCAGATTGATCCAGCTCACTATGTGAGAACATCTGGGCAACTCCTCAGCTAGGAGCAGCCTACACTCTAGTTTGCATTTTACGAAAAGATCTCTTGTATTTGGCAATCACATTATTTAATCAACCTTTTGTTATAAACCGTTTGTACCTCCATCTGAAAATGGCAATGCAACCTCTTAAAATGAGTAGAAAATGTTAAAGGGCATGATTTCAAGGTACTTTATTCTAAAATTATTCCAAGTCCCAACAGTTCTCCCAGTCTACCCCTTCTCTGGAGTCTAGACCAAGGGCCCGTTTGGGTGAAGAGTTTGTTCTGTCAATGACATTGGTTTTATCTTAAAGATAATTTTCCTTAAGATGAGGAGGGAAGAAGAACAAGAAGAAAGAAAGAAAAAAAGAAGTGTAAATTCTGTGAAAACTTACACAGATGAGGAGGGAAGCAAAGGAAGAAAAAGAAGAAAAAAGAGGAAGAGAAGAGAGAAAGACAGAGAATGAAAGAGAGACAGATGGGAGGTGAGTTCAAAACAGAGAAAGAAAAAAAGGGGGGAAGAAGAAGAAGAAGAAGAGAGAGAGAGAGAAATCACCGGTGCACTGCCACCCTAGGTTCATATCTGCCGTTGCAACTGGTTGTAGCGACGGTGACGGAGCAGAGAAAGAAAGAAAAGGGGGAAGAAGAACAAGAAGAGAAAAGGAGAGAGAGTGAGAGAAATCGCCAGTGCCACTGCTGCCTTGGTTTCAAATCTGCTGCTACAACCAGTTGCAGCGGTAGTGACGGAACAGAGAAAGAAAAAAAGGGAGAAAAAGAAGAATAAGAAGAGAGAGAGAGAGAGAGAGAGAGAGAGAGAGAGAAATTGTCGGTGCCTCTCTGGGTTCCAATCTGGGAAGAGAGAAGGAGAAGCGAGAGGGAGAGAGAGAGAGGAAAAAAGAGATGTTAGTTTTACACTGATAATTTCGATGTATATTTTACATCGATTATTGGTGTAAAAAAATTCAAAAATCTTTACGATGTAAAACTACCCGCTTTCCAAACATGTGGAAAATCGAACCGGGGTGTAAAGTTTACCCCAGTTCGATTTTCCACCCCAAACAAACGTGGCCTAATAAATTAATTCAAGAAAGCCTTATCCTAATTGGATGGGATAGATTAATGAATCTTGTTTTGACATTCTGCTCTCTGTTCAGTGTCATATCCATTTTTAACTTTCATGTGTGAAAGAAGGTCTTTTTTTTAAAGAAAAAAGAAAAATAAAGTGTGTTTTGTTCCGTGAGCATTTCATGATATGAGTTTATCAAAACGCCGCCATGTCATTGCTAAATCAGCATTTTTCTCATGATATTCATCCGTATGCATTGATATTTACAAAAGTGGGTTTTAGTTTAATTTATGTGCACCAACGATTGGGAAAAACTTCATTTTAACGCTTTCCCCAAAAGTTGAGCATTTATTCACTATTCCGCTGATGCAATGTGTAGTGGCGCCTAGTTGTCCATAAATAGTTTATCATGTACTTTTTCTTGGTTTTGAAGACAAATCAAGTACAAACATTTATTTAATAAATGGAAACTATACCAAGCACATACTAAACCAATTCAAGAAGTTATCATTTTCATACTGTTTTGGCCCAACGAATATGTTGGATGGGACCCAATGTTTTGGCCCATTAGCCCAAGGAAACAATTACTTCTCTAATGGGTCTTGGGCTTAAGCTTCAAGTGTTTGGTACAATGGTCTCATAAAAAAAAAAGGAGAAAATCCTTAATTCAAATTCAGAGGACAGATTAGCTAAATTTTGATTTGTTATTTAATGAATCCCATTTAAAAGGCAAACAACAGCTTTCAAGACTTAATTGATCCACCAAAGAAAAGGAAAATGATGATTGGTCAGTGAGCTAAATGATGCATGGGCCCAGCCCCTTTGCCAAGTGGCATTTAGGGAGACATTCTATGCATTCAATTACATTTAAATGGGAATCAAAAGTTGATCACCGATTTGTTAATTGGGGATCTCAAACCAACTACCTTTCCAAAATAATACAAATTATAATTAAGAGAATCCCATTTAAAAGGAAATCAGAACACAAGGGGGTTGATTGATCAACCAAGTTTGGAAGTCATGGTCGGTCAAATAAGTTAAGAGCTATATGAGCCCAACCCCTTTTGCCAAGCGGCACTTGGCTATATGGGCCCAATCTGGTTTTGGTTTCTGTATTTACATTCTTTCTATCAATTTCTTTTGTTCTCTCTCTTTACCTATCGCTTTCCCCCAATCTCTCATTGTCTTTCTCTCCCGCTCCCTCTCTCATTCACTTTTATTTTAATTTTTCTTACACACTTATATGGTATTAATCAGATTGTATAAAAAACATGTGACCAATTTGGTATAGTTCAAAAATCATTACACCAATTTAATAAAAATTCACAACAAACTATTGGCTATAAAACATACACCAACTTGATAGAAACAAAAATGGCTTAAATATATGATTCAATGAACATGAATGCAAATTAATAACTTAATTGTTGGATTTAATGAGAGGAAATTGAATGCATTGAATATCTTAAAATTATCTATTATCAACTCATTTAATATCAATAACCAATTACTCTATTTTTCCCTCATTTTTATTTATAAATTTAAATGTAGACGTATAAAAATTGTCCTCAAAAAATTCTAGAAATATTCTTGAGGCCATTCAAGCTTTTTAAAGCATATATATATATATATATATATATATATATATATATATATATATATATATATATATCTATATATATATATATATATATAGAGAGAGAGAGAGAGAGAGAGAGAGAGAGAGAGAGAGAGATAGATAGATAGATAGATAGATAGATAGGTAGACTAGCGGGGACCCGTGCATTGCACGGGCTTTGTTAAGTGAAAGTTAAACAATACACATACATAAGAGTATATAATTGTTTTATATTTTAAATTTTTAATAACCAATATTTATTAGTCTAAAATATTTTATATCATAAATTTATTTATTTTTAATAATATCACTATAATTTATTAAATTTAAATTCAATTTTTAAGCTTAAATCATTTGAACAAACAAACCAATCCAAAAATAAACCCAAACCAATACAACTTGAGTTAATGGGTTTTCACTAATGGTCACTCAGTTTTGGATGACAAACTCCCAATTTGACCAAGTCGATATGGTAGGCAAAATAACCTGCAACCAAACTAAACCAATCATTGAGAACTTCTAATTTTATCTAAATTAATAATTTAATCTCCAATAATAATTGAAAATTTAGAGCAAAAGTACACAATTATTAAAATGAATTTATAATGAAAATATAATAATTAAAAAATACTATAAATACTAAAAATATATTAAATTAGTCAATAAATAGTGTAATATAAAATAATAATTTAATCTCTAATAAATATTAATCAATAAATTGTTAAAATACATAATTACTAAAAATATATTTATAAAAAATACAATAAATTAAATTTTAAAAGTTAACAATAGTTATTTAATCTCCAACAACTATTTACAATTTTCTATTAAATAACAAAACAAAAATAGATTTATAAATAATTATTGAAAATATGTTTGATGAAGGGGAATTTAGTCCTTTAGTGATTTCATGCCATGTGGCACTTTTGATCCGTTTCTTAACACCTCAACGTCACGTAGGTGTACCTTTGCCAAGATGATAGAGTCCACCTCGGAGCCACCATAGATGCACCTCAGACACACTGCGCACACCATGAGAGCGTACTGATGCCACCTCGGCAAGGCCGATCTATAGGCACCTCAGCATAAAGGACTACCTCCCGTCGAGGCCCCATCGGCTTGGCTGAGGTTCAATTGGCAAACTGCTTGACATGGTGATTGGCCTCTCCTACATGTGCCTTATCATCTTCAAATCATCTGGGTTCACATCACCTCACCCTTGGAGTTGGCTCCCACGCCGTCTGCTTCAAAGGTAACCGAATAAGAACTATCGCTATACACAGAGACCTTCTCCGAGCGAGAAACCACCTCTGAGTGTGGCAGCCCGATAAGCCATGTCCCGGAGATCTTGGACGCTCTATGTGAAGCTCATTACTACTTGCGCCTATATAAAGGCACCCCCTTCAATTAGAGAAAGTACATGCGATTTAGCTCTCATAGCTCTCTTGCTTTCTCGCTTTCCAACTCTTAGTATACTCACCACTAACTTAAGAATTGGAGTGCCCACCTCGAGTAAAGCATCCTGGGTACTTTGACAATTTTCTTGCAACTCCGCTAGCCAACCTAGTTCGCCCGACATCCGAATTGTCCCCCAACAGGGAGCTCTAGACTGCGCACCATCAATATTTATCAAAATATACAATAAATAATTACTGAAAATAAAACAAATATTAATTTTAGTATATATAAATATACAATGAATATACACTATTATTGTAAAATTATTACTAATAAATATTAATTTTTAAGTTATTTTCTATAATTGTTAATTGATAAAAATGAAATTAGTTATTTATAATATTATTTAGATATTTAAATAATATTGTTATTTAAATTATAAAATTTTAATTATTTATTGAATTTAATAATCCATAAATTATAATTAGTACCATGGTTTTCGAACCACTATTGATCGGACGGTCGAACCGTTCAGCTCAGGAACCATCCAAGCAACTGGTTCCGTTTTACCCCAAACCCAATCCCCGGTAAAAAATCGTTGAATTGGTCAACGACACGTTGACTCAAGCGGTCAACCTGTCGACCCGTTCAACATTTTTTGGTCTTTTTTAACTTTATAATTTTTTTTGTCAGAACGGGTTGTCCATTTGAATTGGACAATCGAACTGTCAACCTGGGAATCGGTGGGCAAAACAATTCCATTTCCGAGTCATTTTTTAAACCATTATTAGTACTATTATTACATAATTCATTATTAATTTTGTAAAATATTAAATTATTATTAATATGAATATTATCAAATCTATTACAATTATTTTTCTACTTTTAAGAATTTTTTAATTTTATTACATACTTTTGTTATTTTAACTATTTAAAATTTAGTCATGTTAACCATTTTGTTATTTAAATATTTAAATAATAGATAAGATATTTAAATTTTTCTTCATTTGAATTTTATTTATTTTAATGTTGTTATGTAATATTAAATATTTTGTTATATAATTACTTAGCTATTTTAATGTTTAGTTATTTAATATATTTAGTTATTGAAATATTTAAATAATGTTTTATTTTTTAATGTTAATTTTTTATTTGAATAACATTTAAATTGAATAGTTCATAAAACTATAATTTATATTGTTACTTCATAATTTCATGATGAATTTTGTAAAAAATATAAAGTTATTAATAATATTAAATCTATTATAATTAATTTTTATGTTTTGAATAAATATTTGAAAGTTAGTATGTAGTTTCATTATAATATTTAGGTTAAAATAGAAAAACCTCCCTTGAAGTTTCTAACAATCATAAAAACCTCCCGTATAGTTTAATTTAAAAAAATACCACCTCCAAACTTTTGAAAAATCAACATAAACCTCCCTTCCATCACGAAAGACGAAAAACGTATAAAGTTGCAAAATTACCCCTAACTAATTGTCGGGGCATCATTGAAAATATATTAAAATTCTAAAAATGCTATCATTCGATTAACATTACTCTTGCGATTTTGTGAGTTTTTTCAAAGCAAAAGAATAGAGTTTAAATCCTAACACCACTAAACACTTGCATGGCACCATCATTCAAAATATACCATTCACGTAAGAATATTTCCCATTTTCTAGAAAGAATAAAAGCATAAATTCATTAAAGCCAACAAAAACCAAATCAAAGATTCAATAAATGACATTTCTTAAGACCCAAAATGAGAAAAGAATATGCATTCAGAAGTGTCCATGAATACATAAAGCCCAAAAGCAAAACAGGGGGAAAAGTTGAACAGTATAACAATTAGTTTTATTTCTGATATGCAATCAAACCCAAGAATTCACCATTTGGCATTTCCATTAGAAAACCAATATCATAAATCCACGATGTGATTTAAAGATTAGGTGGCATTTAAGTTGATTAACACACTTCTCAGCCAACCTTCCAGTGAAGAACAATCACCTGCAACAGTTCACCTTCTAATTAATTTATAGCTAAAGTTCAAATTTTATTTGTGTTTTTCCTGTGCATAAACTAGAAATGTTGTCGAACTTCTCCACCAGACAATCTCCGGTGGTCCAATGTTGTTTCCCTTCCTGACTGGAGTAAGTTTCAGGGCAGAAAGAGTCAACAGTGGTTGCTACCTTTTCTTGAGTTGATGGAGTTTTATGAATGGGAGATTGAAAGAGGAGAAAATGATAAATATTCTTCCACGGTTCCTCTCTTCTTGGGCCGATGGAGTTTTAAACAAGGTTCGTAGTTAATGGAGTTCAAGAATGGGAGATTATAAGAGAAAGAGATCAACAAGAGGGTAGAATGGGTATTTGAAAAAAAACTATGTATTGGTCTAACGTTTTATGTCTGGGTTAGTGACGAAAGGGAGGTTTCTATTGATTTTTTCAAAAGTTTAAGGGAAGTGTTTGTTAAAATGAAACTAGAGGGGAAGTTTTTATGATTGTCAAAAACTTTAGGGGAGGTTTTTGTATTTTATCCTAATATTTAAATAATTCTGAAATTTTTTAATTGACACTTTCTTTAAATAGATGTAGATAAAAAGTAGGAGAGATGATAAATAGAAATTAAAGATAGTTTAGTAGAGCAATAGAGATGATCTCTCTACTAAATTAGAGATAATTTAAGAGATAAATAGGAGTTAGAGAATAATTTAGGAGATAAATATGAATTAGAGACAATTTACTAGAAAGTGGGGGAAAGTGGTATATTTGAGCAAACAACAAAAAAATAAGGAGTCTATTTGTATATTTATATGTTAAAAAATTCAGGCAAAGTAATTACAATTACCACAAAAAATTTTTCAAAGAAAGGTTTTAACAACAACCAAAATTTTCGGGAGATTTCAGCAATTAAACACTTTTTTTATCAAAATCCAAGATATATGGTTGTTGTCAGCCCCCATTGCTACTCACACACAACTCTAATTAACATGCATTAAAAAAAAGTGTACGACTTTTGTATTTTGAGTTGAATTCGCTAAATGAGTATATGGGAAAAGAGGCTGATATTGATGAATAATATGGAAAAAGAGGCTGATATTGATAAATGAGTATAGTGGATCGGTTAACCATTATAAAAAATCACTTTATGGGTTGGGTGGGTTGGGTCATGAGTAATCCAATGGATATCCATTAATTTTTTTTTTCACCCCGCCCCTTCCCCAAACACAATCCTATCCAAATCTCTCTAACGCTCTCTTTCTATAATCAATGTCCGAAACCCTAGGTTTTTTTATAGATAATCTCATTCCCAATGGAAAATTGCATTTCCTCTGTTAAGGCCCCTGGATCTCTGCATTGCATGTCTTTCACCTGTTGTTGTCCATCTAAAAGCCTAATTCAATCCTTTCACGCAGATTAACAAAAGAACAAGAGTTGATGCAGTGACGAAACCAGCCAACCTCTACGAGATACTGTGCGTCAGGGAAACCGCATTGCGCCATTGCCGCTTGAGATCAATTTCAAGAGAGCACTGTAGGGTTTTTGGCTTCTACTGTATAGGGTTTTGCAGCTATTCTTCGTTTGTTGCTTATTACTGTGTTTATTCCATTTTCAAAGCGAAGAATATGGGATTTCTTCAATTTTTTTCAGAGATTTTTCCATTCCTTGTTTGATGTTTTTTTTTTTTTGTTCAATGTTTCATGCTAGGTTGTGAGACTTCAAGTTTAAAATAGGAAAACTTGTATGCTATAAATAAGGCAATTTTGAGCTTCTGGATAGATTACTTAGGTGGCGTTTGATAAATCTGAAAATTCAGATCTGAAAAGTTAAAATGATATTAAATGTATCTGAAATCTAAAAAGAGGCATAATTGTTTTTCTACTTTTTAGAGGATCTGAATCCATAAGTTTGTTTTTATTGGATCAACCGTTTACCATCTGAAATTTACTGATTTTAGTATTTTACCCATAAAACATACAATTTAGAAATGTTGAGTTCAATTTACATTACCTCATAAAAAATAATTTTCAACCTCAAAATAATATTGTAACAATACAAATAAAAAATAAAAAATTAATAATTACTAATTAATAAATGAAATGATTAAAATTAAAAAAAATTAATGATTATAAAATTATTAAAATAATTAACAATTTACACAAATAAAAATTAAAATGATTTTTAAAAATTAATGAAATAATTAAAAATTAGTAGTTAATAAAAATAATTAATAAATATTAAATAACACAAGTAAATTTAATAAAAAATAATGAATGTTTAATAAAAAATATTAAACTAATTAATAAAAATAATTAATAATTAATAATTAATAAAATCATTATTATTATTCACCGAACCACCACCGCTGCTTGTTGTAGCGACGATGGCGGTGGTGGGAAGACAGGGGGGAGAGAGAGAGAGAGAGAGCCGCCACTACAAGTTGCAGCGGTGGTGGCAGGAGTACAGGGCAAAGAGAGAGAGAGAGAGAGTTTCCGCTGCAAGTTGCAACAGCTGTGACGGGAAGACAGGGTGAAGAGAGAGAGCGAGAGAGAGAAGACAAGGGGAGAGAGAGAACCACCACTACAAATTGTAATGGCGGTGGCAGGAAAACAAGGGCAGAGAGAGAGAAACCGAAGAGAGAGAGAGAGAGAGAGAGAAAGAGAGAGAGACATTGCCTGGTGGCACCTGAACCTTAGATAGCTATAAATAGACCCCAGAACCACTCTAAAAGGTATATGCACTAAAGCTATTGGAGTCTCTCACATATTCTCGCAGAAACCCCTATTATTATTTAAGCATCGGAGTGTTCTCCTAGGTAAAACCTACCCAGGCACTCTAATCTTTCTTTCTTAATAGCTCTTTTCAGCTCGGTATTGCCATATCAGATCCTAGTTTGAGCCCAGTCATCAGACACAAGGGAGCGATCAGATTGCGCATCACCAATTGGCGCTGTCTATGGGAAACGCAACGAAAAGCTTGAGTTTCCTTCTTTCATTTTTCCCAAGAAATTCTTCATTGGCATCTTCCAACAACCCTTCTGCCAATAACATCAATGACCAAATTCCTATCGTCATGATAGGCCAAATATGCGTTCCACTACCACCAACCGAAGCGCAAGGTAACATGAAAGTGCCTCCCCCGACTATTGACCCCGCAGCACCTCCCGCAGAAGCCGGTGTGCAACAATTCAACGACCTAGTGTGGTGTGTATAGACCATGATCGAACAGATCAAGTCATGGGAGAATAGATTTTGTCTTCATTGCTAGACAACAATAACAACAACAATCTCAACAGCAACAGAACCCTATAGTGCCCATTCAGCCAATGCCACGAGATGGTCAACAAGTACCGCGCGACAATTAGCAACACCCACTTAATAGCCAGCGAATGCCAACCAATGACCAGTAGGTCCCACGCATCAAGCAGGAGGTTCCGAGGAGTAGACAGTACCTGCCTCCTTAGAACAATGGCTTGAACCATGAAGACCCACCTCGCCCACGGGTATGCAGCCAGGTTCAGGTCCCAGACAGAGTGAATGTAGCAGCCCTGAATGAGTAGTCCCCTATACAGAGCCAAGCTAAGGTTCCTCCTGGGACCGATGTCGCCAGTTCCACCGAATGCACCAAGATGAAGAGCAAGAAGCCCATGCATCGTGCAAGAAGAAAAGTCCAGCTCGCTAGCATGAGCAATGAGGCCCAACATAGGGAGAACAGCTTTGCAACTAGCAGGATGCTCTCCCTCTCATAACCACCCAACCTGACATGAGAAACCCCACTGGCACTTGAAATTCTTAAAGCACCACATCCAAAGAACTTTCAAGCCCCAACTTTGGAATCCTATAGGGGAAAGACAGACCCGGTGGAGCACGCGGACAGCTTCCAGGCCCTCATGCTCCTCCATGGAGCAAATGACGCCAGCATGTGCATAGCATTTCCCACCACCCTGAAAGAGGAAGCCTAACTTTGGTATTCCAGACTGACTCCTAGTTCCATAAAAAATTGGGATCAATTCGCCAAGCTCTTCATTAACCAATTTGCTACCAGCAAGAGACACTCCAAGTCAGCTACCTGCTTGTTCAACGTTATCCAGAAGCTGAACGAAACACTAAGAGAATATATCAGGAGGTTCACCATGGAGCGTCTATAGATCCTAGACTTGAAAATTCCTAAAATGTCAATCAATTCCAGGAGCTCCAGCAAGGTTTGATGAACTAGCGTTTCATTTTCCTTTTCCTATTTTATTTTGAAAATTTAAAGAAGAATAAAGGGTAAAATAGACTTTTTGGTCTTTCTGTTAACGAGCATCAATGGTAAGGGAAGTATTAGTCTATTGTCAGAAACAGTATGGATAGTGCTAGTCAATTTTCAAACAGTAAGGGTGCATTTAGTCAACTATCTAAACCATAAGGGTAGTTTAAGAAATTTACCCTTTTATATATCTACGCTGTTTGTCATACTTTTCTGTATTTTTTTTTTGCATTTTCCCATGTTTTATATAATTTTTGTATTCTTCTGCATTTTTTGTTATTTTTTCATTTAATGTGTTGGACGGATTGGGTTTGTTCAAAGCAGGTTTGTGTTGAACGCAACCCAATTAAATTTCTCCAAATGGGTCGGTCATCAACAGATTGGTGGGTTAGACGGGTTGGGTTGAAACTCAACCCAAACCCACCTGATAAGAATAAAAATTATCATATTTTTATCTCTAAATATTCAGTCTTTTATACTTAATTAGTATTTAATTGGACTCATTATGCTTGTATTTCGATTAAGGGCATGAAAGAAGGCGTAAGGAGACAAACAAGGCTAATCGGGTAATTTTGCACAGTTTCGGCGCCGCATAATAATCTGGGCATAACTCTCCCATCCGGACTCCGACTGAGATGATTCAAGATGCATTGAAAAGATAAAGAAAAACTCTACAACTTTCATGTTTTGAGTTTTGATAGAATCGAACTGAGTCAAAGTCAAAATCAGGCCCGAATTCTAAGCAAATTTGTAGAGAAGCCCAGTTCACAGAGAAGCTTTGCGGCAGCCCAATTCGTTGAAGAAGCCCGATACGAATACAAGAATAAACAAACTGCAAAGAGTCCTATCAGATTTAATTCTTTGATGTAATTCTAGATAGATAAAAGAGATTGGGATTACCAGATATGGGATAGGATTAGATCTAAACTAATCATTAGGAATTAGGACTTTCTATTTTTGAGAAAGAACTCCAAAAAATAGTTGGAAACAACCCCTCCTTCTAAAGCTATATAAAAGGGGGGGGGGGGGGGGGCGACTAGCACCAGGCATCAATCAATCAATCAAGGGAGAAAGGAGAAATTCTTCAATTTCACTTATGTTTAATCTAAATTTTATCGTAGGAATGATTCTTTTCATTAATAATATGAGTAGCTAAATTTCTTGATCTACGTTTGGATGTAGTCTTTTGATTTGCCTATGATAGACTTTGTTTAATTGATTGGGTCGTTGATTGTTGGGATTTATCTTTTATCTTAGGGCTTAATGCTAGTAATTAATTGGCCATTAATTACTTGAGTTAAGGTATTGTGTGAAGTAGCGAGAGTGGAAGCATAATACTAGTTCATTGAGATAATTGACCTAGGATATGTGTTGCTTAGAGATAAGAACACTCATTTGTGATTGTTAAACTAATTTTCATTGATCTTAATGGGTTTGTGTTCATTGCTCGTGATCACGAGAGTAGACACGTGGCTAGCATAAACACTTGTGTTGTATGTTGAGAGAGAACTTCACATAATTTGGGGAAATCTGATCATAAATTCTTACAACAATAAACCAATCTAAGAAAACACAAGTATGTCATGGGTAATCATTTGATGAAACCCGAATCCTAGGCTTTTTATAATATTTTGAATTAAACGTATTCGCTTGCATTATCATTTCTTTAATTTGACTTGACAATTGAATTTCTAATTTCTAAATAATAGAGAAATCTTAAAATTTGGTACTTGACAACATCTTCCCTGTGGGATCGACACTCTATTCACACACTATTACTTGCCCACAATCTGTATACTTGCAGAAATCGTACACCACCACCCAATTTCCACCCCTACAAACAAATGTATACATGCACTTTATTTTATAAATATATATATTTTTCTCTAATCAAATATATAAATATATACATTTATAAATAAAATTTTAAATTCTTGAATCAATTCTTCTCCAAATTTGGGCCATATTAACTAACAAAAACGTCTATACAAAAATGGGTTTGTAAATTTTTGAAAACACCCAACCCTGATTAGGCCTAGCCCAACCCAATCTGATGTTGAGACCAGCCCGAGTTGTGTTGGCTCGGGTTGGGTCTACTTAGGCTTGACCTTAGGTTGGGCTAGGCCCAAACTTAAGGTTTTCCCTTTTAGGGTTGAGCTTGGGTTGACATTCAACCTCGCCCAACCTTAAATATTTATTTATTTGAACACGTGCTGGGCATAAATAGTTTGATTATAGGGAATTAAAAGGAAACCATCATCATGATTATGAGCTTCACACAAGCTCAGCACTGATGCACCGGCAAACTGTGAATTAGTGAATGCATTCGAGCAAGCAAAAATGTGTGTAGTGGCCTAGTGGGTAAAGGAAACTTGTTCCACTGTACGTACACTCGATTATGCTTTTTATTTTCATCATAAATTAAATCCATATATATTGACTCTATCAGTCCCAATCTCCCAAGTGGCATAAGCATATGGCGGGACTATACACTTTATTCTCTTTCAAGTTTGAACCCTTGTAAAAGTTAAAAAAAAAAAAAAAGAAAAAGAAATTATGGCCATGGCCAGTCCAACAGCCAAGTGAGGTTGATATCCATTGACCATTGTTGCGAACGTACGGATGCATCGGCGTTTGGGAAATTGGATCATGCCGCAGTGTGAATATGATGATGGCCTGCAATTGCATAGTTCTTAGAGTTCACAGGCGGGCAATGACCACCACCATTAGAGGGTAGGTTGGTGCAACCCGAACGCTGTGAAGGAGGCACATCGCTTCTCAGGGATTGATCAACCTGCAAATTAAATGCCTTGTGGCGCGCGAGTAGTGTTTGGGATACTGAAAGCAAGAGAACAAAAATGATTTGAACTGTAAAAGGGTTTCTTATATGACGAGCCATACTTTCTTTTTTTCAGAAACTATGAAGTGTATTTTGAGGTGAATGTTCAAGAAGTAACGATCGATGATGGAAGCTTTGGATACTAATGGCAGGCTTAGACGATAAAACAATTGGGCATAGAATAGAATCCTTGTATATATATATATATATATATATATATAGATCCTTGCAGTATTAAAGGGTTAAAATCGAAGGAGAACGTGTTTATCAACAGCCCAAACTCTGACTGCAAGATCTTTGGGAGACTTTAAGAACAAACTATATGTATATAGTCAATTCGATTTTCCTAAAACCTGGATGCAAGGCTACCGGGTCAATGGTGATATTTCATTTCATGGTTCATCCATCTCTTCTTTTACCCGTTTTGTTACTTAATAGGGTCTGGTCCAGGTCAACTGTGGCTCAACCCGAAATTCCTCTTTCTGCTTTTCACAACGCTCTACCTCTACTCTACTCGTTAAAACCACAAGAACAAACTTGACTACAAATACGACTTTTGAATATTAATTCTTTTGGGAGAAGAGGAAGAAATGACGGGAAATAAATAG
This sequence comes from Nelumbo lutea, assembly GCF_056320005.1. Taxonomy (NCBI): domain Eukaryota; kingdom Viridiplantae; phylum Streptophyta; class Magnoliopsida; order Proteales; family Nelumbonaceae; genus Nelumbo; species Nelumbo lutea. Next base: position 165,920,288 of record NC_142684.1, on the reverse strand, counting down.
TAGTTAAAACCAATTAGTCCTCGACTCCTCATGGGGGGGATGCGTTTTATTAGGGGGAAAAATACAGCATTCAAACTAATTAAATCGATCAGATGACTCAGCTCAAAGTGGCTAGACCTAGATGACACGTATTCGTTGAAAGGTTGAGTCGGAGCCCGCAGGACACGAATCAGCTGAGGGCACACATCTTCCATATTCAAATGGTTGCTATCATCATTGGGCTGAAATTTGAAAATCAGCTTGAATTCAAATATGGCATTCCATCGGATGGTATTAAGAAACTCTTTATGTCATCATGCATGCTGATTTCTCATGTAGGCCTTCAAATTGACTGGACCCATTTACCTAATTTACATTCATGAATTGGGCCCCATCTCTCTCTCTCTGCACATTTCTGCTCATGCAGAGACCATGTTGCAGCTTTTTTGTATTGTTGAATGTGCAAATTTTAATAGGGCTCACACTTACTGCGCCATGGTAACTTCAATAATAGTTTCACAAAAATGATAATTTCAATATAAAATAAACCCATTATAAAAGGACAGTTAAGTAATCGAAGCTAGGGCAGCTTGGGCAGCTTAGGGGAGGGTTTTTATAAATTTTAGATCTTATTCGCTTTCTTAAACCTTTCAATCCGTTTTTGCCTCAAAATTGGTAACAGATTGGATTTTGAGAATCCAAATCTTACCTATACATGAAAATGCAAAGTCCTCCCTGACCCAAACCTTCTTGTATTCAAGGGTAGGGGTAGGTTGGATTTAAAACTTGTATCTAATTTCCTATTATTTCTTGTCATATATAAGCAATAAATAAGTAAAATGATATCAATAAATAACAAAATTTCCAATTATTTTATTAAGGCACATTAAAACATAAACTATTAATTATCTTTCACATAAAATTCAGAATATTATTAAATTCAACACTTGGTACATAAAGTTTATATGCTTTCCAACAATATGCAGGTTGGAGAGGGTCGGGTTTAGCTTAATACCATACCCTATTCATACCCATACATGTTGTAGAATCGTAATTAAAATCCAACTCCACCCCAAAACCCATCCTTCAAACAAGAAACCTGCCTTGTTGGGGAGGGTTGGGGCGAGTACCCACTAGGTATAGTAGAAATTGCCATCCCTAATCAAAACATTGTGTGCTTGTGGATTTAAATTATGTATTTTTATTTTCATTATTAATAAAATATTATTTATTTATGAAGTCCATCTTTGTTTAATATAATAAATGATATCATATGTATTTACAATTTCTTTTGACAATTTTTGTATTTTCCATATTTTTTGTTTTTATTTTATGAATCATTGCAAGTAGTTGAATCATTAGGGGTGCAAATGGATTGATCATGATTTGAATTCAAATCTCATATGATGAAAAATAGAATTAGTTAATAGGATCGAATTCAAATCACCTATATATATATAATTTAATTTTTTACATTATTTATGTTGTTTTATAAAAATACATGTATAAATAATAAAAATGGTTGAAAATTGTTTGTATTTTTTTGTTTTTCTTTATATAGACTGTTTTATTTCTTTTTTATTCCTATTAATAATTTGTCAAACCTTATAGACTTATGGGTAATCAAATCAAATCAAATCAGATTCAGATATCCAACACCCTTAATAGATTCGAATTCAAATTGTCTTTGTGAGATCTGTCAAATCATTGGATTAGATATAGGATTAACATTATTGGATCGAATTTAGATATACCCTTATCTGAATTTGATCCAATCCTTTTGCACCCATAGAAAGCTAGGCAGGTTAGTCCTAATTTAAGCTCAACCTAGGCCCAACTCCTAAAATTGAGTCTAAGGCTTGAGACCAATCCAAGCCTAATCAGTCTAGAATTTGATGCACTTGGGTTAGGCTCGGGCTGGGATCAGACTCATCTTGCTAAATCAGCCCATACTATAATTTGGCATAAATATATGTGTTTATATATGCATATACATATGTATTTATGCAAATATGGACCCACCCGAAAAAATAGAAAAGCCCAAAACTTTTGGCCCACCCAAGTGGACCCTTATGGACCATTGACCACTACATAGATAGAAAATAGTTTTCTTTATGAGTTAGTTTAACTTTCTATTCAAAATTCCTATATTTTATTTAGTAATTCTATGCTTTTCTCTTTTTTTAAAAATTTTTATTTTACTCATTTGACCTAAAAGGGTGAATCATTAATCCACCACTTGAATAGGAAAATGGTTTTGCTTTTGGATAGTTTTTAAATTTTGTATTTCATTTTGATCATTAATAAATAATTGTTCTTATTTATAATACTTATTTTTTAATATGATAAATATATAATATTAGAGATTTGCTAAAAATTTAACTTTTATTATTTTTTTATAATTTTATTTTTCTATTTGTTATAATTTTTTTATTATTTTACTATGACACCATGGGTGAACCCATTTAATCCGATGATTTTACGTTTTAACTACTTACCTGCCATCTAAATTTAATGATGGTTTTGTTTTCATGTCAATTTTAAATACATAGAATTTGTATTGTTAAAATTATTGGATATTAATTTAATTAGTATAATTTATTAGTACAAAATCAAAACACCACAAATAAAGGGTATGATCATAGATAACAAGACTTAACACCTTGAACATAGGACTTGAAAAATCCCTTATGAATTCAAATTGCATTGAACTGGAACTACTTTTTAATATCCCTTTTATTTCAATCAATAGAAAAAATTTAATAGCCCTTTTATTTCAATTAACAAAGGCAATTAAATAGCCCTTTTATTTCAATAATGAATATTGCAATATCAACTGTCTCAATTATGGTGCTTTGTCAAAGCACACATTCGTCCCCCAATAAATTCAGTGATTAAGGGGTAATTTGTGTCAATGAAAATTCTAGAAAACTAGACCCCATTCGCACTTACTATAGATATAGATTCTAGGCCAACCTTAGCACAAAAATCAGCTGGCTCGTTAAATCACATTTAATGGATATCAATTCTTTTATTACTTTTTTAATTGTAAAGTACTGAAAGCCAAAGGTTAAACTTTATTGGTAATGCTTAGATTACAAGAAACTAATATTATTACATGTGGGTTTTACATTTATTTCATATAAATTGTTTTTCATGCAAAGCAAATGCACAGATGTATATCTAACTCTATTTTTGGGTCATTTACTAAAACACCCTTTATAGTTTAATGGATTTACTAAAATCTACTATATAGTTTATGTTTTACTAAAACACCCCGCCCCTTATAGTTCGCAACCGATTTATTTAATCTACCATCCATTAGAGTGAAGTGGAAAGGGAGTGATGGGATGAACCCAGAATTTGAACAATTGTTCCAAATGTTATATGGGAAAAAATGAAATCCATATTTATCTCTCCTAGCCATTTTGAAGATAGATTTTTATTGGAGGGGAACTCTACAGGAGCTTTTACTATTAAATCAGTCTATTTGCTGAAATGTTCATCAATTTTAGGGGCAAATAAGCTCCCTTCCAAAGATCAAAGATCAAAACTTTTCTTTTCCTTCTCTTCCAAAATAAGTTCTCTTCAAAAGATGCATATGAGGAAAAGAGGTTTTGATATAGATGGATCTTGTAACTTTCACAATGGATAGTGATCAAATTTGGTCTATCCTTAGTGACCCCTTAGAGGGTCCAATGGATAGTGATCAAACCCTATTTGACTGGTGGGTTAGACTATCCAAAAAAAAAAAAAAAGAAACAAAAAGATCATTGTTAAAGAAAAAATCGCTTTCATTTTGTGGGCTATTTGGAAAATGAGAAATCAGAAAAATTTAATAACATTGTGATCCCCCCCCTCCCCCAAGCAATTCTTGATTGAACCCTTCATGGTTTCATGGAAAACTTGGAAATCGAAAAAAGTGCAGCCATAGAATCTTATCACAAGACTTGGAAGCCCGTCGTATGGTCTACTCCATCTCAAGATAGCATAAAAATCAATTTTGATGCTTCTAGTATCTTAGATAGTCCTTGTACTGCTGCTTGTATTACCCGTAACCATCTTGGTCGTTTCTTGGATGCCAAAACTGTCAAAATTGGATTCTATATAATTAATCAAGAAGCATGGGCTGCCTGGGAAGCCATTAAAATGGCCCTGAAATTCCATCAATTCCTGATCACTATCGAAGGCAACTCAAAGTTGGTGATATCGTATCTCAACCAAAAGACAAAGCCCTCTTGGAAGATGAGAAACACCATTGAGAGCTGCGGATGAAGAACACCTTTCCTAGGAGACTTATTTTTTGCCATGTCTACAGAGAAGTGAACCACGCTGCGGATTGGATAGTTTTCGGATTTTTTCATCTTTTAGCTTTTCTTCCCTCCCCCTTCTCTTCTTTTTATCTGTCTTGCTGACTTCTGGGGGCGCACAACCCCTGTTTGTTGTAGTGCCCTTTGGTTTTATTCAAAAAAAAGTGGAAAATGATAGTTTTGGTGTTACCATTTGGAAAATGAAAATGTCACTCTTACCCCTAATAAAACATGGGCAACAACTTTTTTTCAATCAATTTTATTCTCTATTTGAAGAAGGAAGATATGTTGCAAATTAATAACCTGGGATGCACTGTTTTCTCTTCTTCTTCATTCTATGAAAAGCAAATATTGTGCTATGGCTACTTTAATTAGGAATAAAATACCATAGGTTCATCATTCCCTTAAACATTTCCCACTCAGTATAGGTGGTCAATTTATCTTTTTTAGACAGCAATATAAAAGATTTTTGATAGAATGTGATTAAGTAAATCAGTTGCAAACTATAGGGATTATTTTAATAAAACATAAATAATAGGATAGCTTTTAATAAATCCATAAAACTAATAGGGGTGTTTTAGTAAATGACCTTATATTATTTTTGCTAAAACAAGAGAATTCATTGAAAAGAAAACCCAACAATACAACTCTTGGCCCTTTTGCTATAAAATGAGCCAATACATTAAGATGCGAGTTGAGATCTTCTCCCAACAAAACACGTTCCAACACTCTAACAACTTGATCTAACACTGCACGACCCACTATGAAACTGGGACCCACCATAAAAGTGAGACCCGCCATGTATGAATGAGATATACGGTGTCAGTAGAGGGTTGGAAAGTGTTTTATTGGCAGGTGATCCAAACTCATGAGACACCTACTCCAGTGCTTAACATGGCAAGCACAAAGAGAATCCGGTATAGAGCGGCAATCGTGAACCAATACCTTAAAGAGCAGGGCACATGCCCCTCTTTCTTGTTGACAGCTGAGAGACAGTCATCAGCAAAGCAAACACAACTCAGCCTTCCTCTCCGCACATACCAAGACCAAGAGCATCAAACATTGCATTAACTTCCACCAATTCAGGATTCCTGGATTTTATTGTTGACGACAAGACTGCACAAAGGATTTATCAACAATAACAGCGATACATGATGCCACTCCACCACTCTTCCTAATAGTGCCAATCGAAAGAAATTACCATTCCATATCCAGGACACCCAGCTTCAGCAGAATTCAGAGTGACGCTGCCAGCACCCTCCGCAGTGTTACTTTGATCTTGTATTGGGCTACTATCAACGGGTCTGGTTTCCACTTATCTAATACGACTCTCTTTCCGGCCCTCCAGATGTACCAGAGTACCCCGTGATCCTCACTGTCCCCCCTTTTTGGATGCTTGAAGACATTTTCTTTTGGGGTTAAACTACAAATTAAAGATCCCTTTGTAGTCTGTACTATGGGGTCAGTGACAAACCCCTCCCCCTGAATTTTCATTTGCAATAAAGACCATCTTAAACTTTCACTTTGCAACAAATACCCCCTCCATTAGAGTTTTATCACTTAAAATTTCAAAAAAGAATTTCATTCAAGGTGTTTAAAATTTTTTAAATCTCCAACCTATCCTTTTCTTATTTGTTTGAACAATATATGATTAAATTAGTTTTCTAAATATAACATTGATGTCCAACGGTAAAGATTTCTTTTTGATAGATAAAAATATAAGGTTTCATTTGGTTTTTCTTCGTTTTTTTTTCCTTTTTTGGGAGAAAGGAGTGGGTAACTTTTATATTTAAAGAAGGCCTATGTAGAGTTCAGTCTCCCTCAAACTTTTTATTGGTTTCCCAAATGTATTTACCCACACCCCCATATGCACACCATCCCCCTGTGAATTTAAAAAATTTCCTCCCTTGACATCAACCCGAACTATATGAATTTATTAGGATTTCTGAGGGAAATTGAACTCAAATTACCCCTTTAAAACACTTGTTTTTCTATGTCAATAAAATGATTTTTGTTATTTTAGCATTTTTGTTTGGAGATAATAAAGGTATTTTGAGGTCAATTAGGGCCCAGGAAAATAAAAAAAATAAAAAAGTTTGTGGATATTTTGATAATTTGACATATTCCATCATCTGACTTAATAGTTAGATCAAGAAGGTCTTTGATGCAAATGAAAGATCAGGGCGATCTTTGTAATTTACCCTATTTGTTTTGATCGTTGAACACTTTGGAAACATGGAAACAAAGAAAATTTGGGCTTTGATCAAGAGGGTCTCTACTTCCTTTCACGAGTATAAATGACATTTTTCCAGAAAATAGAGTGATTGATTTGTCCTTTCCTCATTAAATTAATTTGATGGCATGGTGCTTCTTGTGATGAAGCCACAACATTTCCGCACTTATGGTGAGCTTAACAGCTAACTTAGAAGGGAAGGAAGAGAGAATTTTTTAAATTATCCTGATTTTTTTTAAATATATCCAGTCACTAATTTTAGTGACTTAAGGTTAAATCTTTTAAATTATCCTTATGGTTTAGTTAATTGACAAATAGTTTTTTTTATTTGGATTATTGTTTAATGTTATTCTTACTATTTTTGATAATTGACTAAACCTACCCTTATTGTTAGTATTCGTTAATTTTTTATTACATGTGATATCACGTGACCAAGGTATAAAATTTTGATACATTACACTCGATACGGGGCGTATCATATCGTATACTTGAAAAATAGATACAGGATACATATGAAAATTGGACATTTCGTCTTTTTTCACCCTCAAATGACTCTAAAACTCCAAACTTCATTTATAAAGTGCTAGATTTGCAAAAGTTTGCAAGAAACAAGTGTAAATCGTTAATTTTTTTAAAGATTTTTCAAATTTTGAAAAAATATGGAAAAACTAGGTAAACTTTTTTAATTTTTTATAATATCTAGTGATTTCTTTTTTTCTTGGATGTTTAAATTTATGTGATCTACATTTCTTACATTCAAAATCATATGTATTTTTTTTGTGTTATAAGTAGATTTATGGAAATTTCTTAAAAATATTTGGGGGAAAATATAAATTAACAAAAAATTTGAAAATGTAATTTTTTCTCTACCTATAAAGACTAAATATGTTTTAGATCTATGGATTTATCTACCATAGAACAATTGAAATTTATTCTTTAATATATTTTTTAATTTTTTATATTTCTAGAATTAAAAAATAAAAAATTATATTTTATTATTTGATCATAATGATTGAATATATTATAATTCTATGGATGATCTATCGTATATTTCTTTATAAAACTATTAAAATATATTAATTTAGTATATATACACCTCATTGAGGTCTTATATTTAGTGTTGTTGATGCATTTTTGTGATTTATTAAAATATTTATAGTGCTTCCAAGTGTATCTATGTGTATTTTAGTTTTTGTCCGATAAGCATGCATATTCAAGGCATATCCCGATATATCTCTTAAAATTGCCTTTCCGATATACTTAGCGTTTCCAATAATTTGAACCTTAAACGTGACTAATATATTTATAAAAAATTCCTAAAATATTCATTCCACCTCCATTCCAAAAAATACCCTTTGACCTATGTTCCTATACTATCCCCTAAAACCTGTGTCTCCATCTCAGGAGATAGATGGTAGAAATAGTCGTCTGAGTGTGAGTTTTTCCGGAAACCAAGAGAGGAATGGATCTGAATGGCGACTGTTATTGTTGTTTCATCAGTGATCTTTGCGCTATCGTTTCTTCATCTTGAAACTCTGGAGTTCCAACGAAAGTTAGACATCTACATCCGACCTCTACAGTTCCAAAGAAGAGAACAAGAGGGGTAAAGGTCATTGAAACTGGAAGAAAATGTACTTCTGAGGTTTATGATTTTGGAGAATGGTTTTGCGTTGCAAGTTGGCTTGATTGACATCATAGTAGTCTCTCAGCGAATTCGTCAAGCGAGGCAAGTAAAGGAGCATCTTCTTTTAGGTGAGGTTGCAGACCTTGTAAACCTTTTCTTGCGAGATGAACAAAGCTTCGCAACAACTGGAAAAATGAAGACGGAATTTAGAGCACTCTCTCTCTTCCTGGAGAAACAAAGACGAAATTCAAATCCTGGGAACCATCACTATAGAATAGGCCTCTGCAGTTGCGGCAGTTCCGGAGAAGAGAACGAGAGGGGTGCATTGTTTCTTCATCTTGAAACTCTACAGTTCCGAAGAAGAGAACGAGAGAGAGAGGATGAGATCTGAGAGATCTACAGTGGAGGCCATAACTGGAGTCCTACTGTTGTCCGATCTACAGTTCTGACAGTTCCAGGGAAGAAAACGAGAGGGAGAGAGAGAGATATGAGATCTATAGTTCTAGCCATAACTGTAGGAGTCTTACTGTTGTTCAATCTATAATTTCGGAGGTTCCGGAGAAGAGAACGAGAGGGAGAGGAAGAGATTTGAGAGATCTACGGTGGAGGCCGTAACTGGAGGAGTCTTACTGTTGTCCAATCTACAATTCCGGTGGTTCCAGAGAAAAGAACAAGACGGAGAGGGAGAGATTTGAGATATCTACAGTTTCGATTGTAATTGGAGTCTTACTGTTGTCCGATCAACAGTTCTAGCAGTTCTAGAGAAGAGAATGAGAGGGAAAGGGAGAGATCCGAGTGATGTATAATGAATAGTAAAATAGTCTTTTTTTATATCTTCATTGACACACGTTAATGACTAAGAAGTATTGATCAATTGTCAAAAAACTTCAATATAATTTAAGACAACATATAAACATTAAAGGTATAATTAATCAATTAATTAAACTATAAGGGTGTTTTAAGAAATTTTCCCTTGAATTATATATATATATATATATTCTTAGTGGACACTTTCAAAAATCTCTGATTTGCCTATTATGCCTCTACAATAGATTAGAGCTTTACTACAAAATCTTATCCCATCTGTTCGATGTAATGTTTAAATTAAAGGGGTTAGTCCAGAAAAGTGAGAAAATAAAATCCATCCCCCACTTCATGTACACTACCCAACTGCCCAAGTTGCAAATCACATGTCTTGAAGTCACCCACCTCTTTGGCCAAGTTACACACCACCCCTGCCTAGCTAGCCCACCCGCCAGGTTAATTGTTGCTCGACAAAATGTCTCAGTGAGACCAACCCACCTGCTAGGCCACCTGGTATTTGGAAAAGTGCATCAGTGTGACCAGCCTATCTACCTGCCCTCCCCCTTACCCAGCCCACCTGCTTGGCCACCTGGCGTTTGAAAAACTGTCTCAATGTGACCAGCCTATCCGCCTAGCCTCCTCCTTGCCTAGCCCACCTGCCAGTGCCAGGCCACCCGATGTTCTACAGAATGTCTCAGCTAGCGAGCCCACGTCCACCTTTATCAATTGAACTATTAAATTCCACACTCTCATTCAAAAGGTTTAGTCAAGATTTCCTAATCATATTTGCATTAAGTTGAACTTTCACATTATTAATTGTACTTGCTTAACATTATCCTTATATGAAGTATTCAATGGATTAATTCAAATTGTTTCGCATATGATTGAAGTTGTCATTCCAATCCATTTTGTTATCTTTAATACCTATCCATTGACCTTAGAGCATCACGCCATATCTAGGTTCTAATCGATAGTTACATTAAAGATTAAATATTAAAACTACTAGCAAAGGGCACGTACTTCGCATATGAATTTAAGGTTTTTATGGAAGTTTATTCTCTTAAAAAATCTTGGCTTTATGATTCGGTCTTTATATATATTTATACATCTCTACTACACTATCTCCAAACTCCCCTTTAAGAAATTTCTTGAGGTATTATCCTCCAAAAATCCCTAAGAGTTGCCTTTTCATCTGGGGTGGTGTATGTTTTCTGAATTTTCAGATAAAATTTTAATTTTCTATTATGTATTTGGGTTCAAAATTCAAGTTAGTGAAGTTTGAAATTGAGCAAACCCAAATTGGTCGTAGTGAGGGATAGATGGAAAAATATATAATCATGCAAGTTTCTTATTTCTTTGTTGTTGAATGAGTTAACATGTGATTTTTTTTAGGGATTTTTATGAGAATTTCATTTGGGAGTTGGGTTTCTGTGAGTATAACTTTTAAATTTTAAGGTTTTTTTGTTTGATTTTTTTTGTCTATTCTATTTGGGTGGGGTTGGTATTAGGAGGTGGCTGTCGGATATTGCAGAAAATTACATTGTGAAGAGAAGAAAATAGCTTAGGGCATTAGGGTATTCAATAGATAGAAAAGGGTATTATCGGAACTGTTGGGTAAAACTCTCTCTGTTAGTCTGTTATATCAGTTACCCAGCACATACAAAATCTGAAAATTTGGACGTAAACAAGAAACAAGGATAAAATAAGAAATTATATAAATAAAAAAGAATCATTTAAAAAATATAAAAGTTCAAACATAAACCTATTAATGAATTAATAGGTTATAAGTATAAGATATGAGAAATTATCTAAATAAAGGTTATTATATTATAGATACAAGAAAATCCTAACCAATTGGGAAGTAAACAAAGGATAGATTAGAAAGTTAGATAAAGAACAAAGGTATTTTAAATATATAAAAATTTCAACATAGACTTATCAGTGAATAAACAGATTATTAAAGTGGAAATTTGTGCATATAAAAGGGCTATTATAGGTATACGAAAGTTGGATTAAAGGGATGGGCACAAAACTATAAGAGAAGTGAAGAAATTAGAAATCTATAAGGGCAATTTTGAAAAAATAAATACCATCATGGACGAATAGGTATATCAATAAATGACGATCCATTAGTTTTTTTTCCTCTAAAATTTTTAAGATTTATGAGGCAATAAATCCAAAAAACTTGTAGGCAAAAGGAGAACAAGTAGTAATAATAGTTCAATGTTAACATTTTAGATAGGTGGATTCAGAGTGTGCCACATCACGTCCATGTCACTGATGACTTAAAAATTGAGTAGACAAGTGGCAAACTAGAATGAGATTGTTTGACCAAAGTCAGATGGGTTTGATCATCACAGCATATATATCATTATTGGTCTGACTTGATGAAAGTACTGCAATAATGCTTGGCTTTTTCAAAAGTTGGACACAAGTCTTTCTTTGATCCTCGCCCCCTTATCTCTCCCACCCTCCCAGCAATATAGAATTCTAAAATGGTCACAACACGAAGGACAACACAAAACATAGAAAACCCCTCCTCTCCCCTTTAATTTGTAATTTCATAAAAGAGATTTGCATTCTTTTGTTCACCATTTAAAACGATAAATAAGAAATAGAGATGTATTATTCTGCTTTTGTTCAAGTAGCACAAGGTTTCTTTGGTAAAGCCAAAAAACAAAAATAAATAAATAAAATAAAATAAAAAGCAAAAAATAAACAAAAAAAAATTATACTAGATGATTGCAGCGCCTTCTACTACCTTTGTTGTAGGAATGGCAACGGGGCGGGGGCAGGAGCCTCTCCCCATTTTCGCCCTTGCAAAAATCCCCATCCTTGCCAAGGTTATCCCCATCTTCGTTTACCTTTGTTTTTGCTTTTTTATTTTATTTAAAAAATAAAAATGAAATAATTAAATTTTCAATTTTATTGAAAAATATTCAATCATATCTAACTATATTTTTAAAAATATTAATATATAAACGTATATATACATATATAACGTATGCATACATATATATATATATATATATATTAATGGGGATCCTACGGGGTGGGGAGTGCTTTCTTCCCCATCCCCATCCCTATGGAGGGAAAATCATCCCCATCCTTGCCCCATTTGGGAAGGATCCCCATGGGGATTGAAGAAATGGAAAAATTTGTCATCTCTACTTAATTATAATGCAAAAGGATGCATTAATTTGTTTAGGTGGCAGTACCTTCATCTTTTTTGCACAAGACACTATTTGTCTATTGCACATGATACTTAAAGGGCGAAATTGGCCTTTTCTTTTCGCCATCTAAATTTAATGGTGAGAAGGTAAGTTTATGTCCATTTAAAAAATTCAGTATTTTTAAGTCTTTTATCCACATGTTTAAGTAGTTTTAAAAACCATAGGATATATTAATTTAAGTAGTTTAATAAAACTATAGGATATATTTACATGTGATTAATGCTTACTTTAAACTTTATTTAGTCCAGATGCAGGGGCAAACACCTTAAAATTTTATTAATTAGTCGGCATCAAAAAACACACCTCCTTACCCACTCAGCCCTGCCCAAAAGTTAAAACAAAACAATAGAAAAATACAGCAGCAAAAGCAAAAGCCGTTAGTTAGTTTGCAAAAGGGGGATCTTCATATAATCTTCTTCCTTCAAGAAATTCTTGAGGTCTCATGGAAAATCCTGAATTAAATTAAACACTTGAAATCTCCTTCTCAGATATGCCCATATTAGCGAAGAAATCAGCACATTAAATCCCCTCTGGGAGGGTGTGAGTAAACTTAATTCTCATGGAATTAAACGTCTCCTTAATATTTCTTAAAATGTAAGTGATATTCCATGGGGAGGAAGCCTCTGGAGAATGATATCAATTAAACTCTTGTTGTATGTGTTTGATTCCGTTTATGTTTATTGAATAAACATTTGTATTTTATTTATTGATAAAATCAAAAAATACAATAATTGCAATTATTTATGACAATTAGGTGCCACTAGACACCACTTCAGCGTAACAGTGAATAAACGTCTGACCGTTTGTGGAAGATTCAAAAAAATAATTTCTACAAACGGTTGACATGCACATAAATCAAAGCTAACTTTTTACATTTTCGATGTATGTAAAAGAGCAAGAGAGAAAAAATGCTGAGACGGTGCCTATGTGACACTATCAATAAATATTTATTGAATAAACGTAAATGGAATCAAACACCCTCATTATCACTTTCAAACCTCTACTTAAGAAAATACCATTATTGAGGCAAAGAGACAAACCGACATGAAAAGCTAAGCATTTAGCCATAATAGACGTTCCAATGCCATAGAAATTATAGAAAACAAAGTGGAAAGCACTTTTAGTATCTCCTATAATTCCACTACCCGAACACTCACCCAGATTGCCACAGCAAGCACCATCAACATTAAATTTAAAACTAAATTCAGTAGAAACACGCCAAAAGAATTGTTTATATTGCCATCTGGATATCGTCGCATAACCACCTAAATCAAGTGAAAAATGTTAAGGGCATGGTCGTATATATTTGTTTATTTTGAAAGCCAATTACTTCATTCATAGCAGGCTTTTAAAAAGACATGATGTTTGGTTTCTAGATCTACCAAACAAAGTTTGGTTTAAGCAGAATGAAAGAAGAGGAGAGAATGATTGCATCTGGGTTTTTCTGCGACAATGTATCTTTATTCTTTGAACAAATGGTTATTTGCATATTTTTATCAGGGGCAAGAATATATAGAATTTTCATTTTATTTTCCACTTCGTTCTAACAAAAGGTCAATTAAATAAATTGATTGCAGCCTGCCGCACACCTATTACATCCATTACAGATGGATCAGGTCCAATTCAATCCAATAAATACTTTGAGTCATTTAAGTCTGGACCAATCTAATTTAATATATCTTATTAGACAATTCAACATTTCAACTCGTTCAAATTGATTTTGATTCGATAGAGTCCAATTCAAACTTGATCTATTGACACTCCTACATTAAATTATACAATGGGATCAATCCCTAAGCTACAACCCTGGGCTACATACAGCCAGTAAGAGGATTTATCAATTGAGCCAGCAACAGCTTATCCCAAAGCTACAGGATACGTATGGCTTTTCCCGTAGTAATTATGTTTTGTCTCTGCTACCTGGATTATTTTTTCTGTTCGTGAATGAGATTTTCAGTTGGAGGCATGATTGACATACATGAAGAAATACCCCAACTTGGCACAATTAATATTGTATTCTAGCGACGCAATATTGGATTTTTCTTTTTCTTGGACCAGATTGGGTTTTAAGAATTCCATCTATAAATAGAATGCCACATGTAAATAGATCTTAATCGATTGCTAATAAAGGAAAGGTTTTTGTCTCATGAAGTCACTTGACAATGAAGGTTTTTTTAAAAGAAAGGAGAGGTTTTAGTATTTATTAGAAGCTTAAGAGAGGTTTTACTATTTATTAGAAATCTAAGAGAGGTTTTACTCTATAATAAAATTAACAAATTGAAGGTTCTCAACATGGTTTTGAAAACTGAACCGGTTGACCTGGGAACCGTCCAGGTGACTGGTTTTATTTCACTTTAAAAATGTTCCTGGTTTGAAAACCCGTTGATTTGGTCAGTGACCTATTGACCTAAGCAGTCTAACCATTAACTTAGACAATGATTTTTGTCCTTTTATTTTAATTTTTTTTTATATCAAAACAGACCATTTATTCAAACCAGACGATCAAATCATTCAATCTGAGAACCGATGGCTAAAATGGTTCTATATCCGATCTAATTTTTTAACCTTGGTTCTAATTACTAAAGTATTTATGACTTTTAATATCTTTTTTATTAGATTCATTTAATAGGTTGTATTAGATTCATTTAATGATAAATTCTAATAAGATTTTGTTATCTTTTAATAAGCTATACCGCTATAGTAAATAAAAACAAAAGTAACTAAATGAATGTTCTTTAAGTAAATACTTCTTTTAAATATCTTTTAATAGGTTACTATGAGGGTGTAACCCGAAATTTTGTCATCTTTTAATAGATTGTAGTAAATACAATTAATAGATTGTAGTATATTCATTTAATGAAAAATTCGAACAAGAAATTTTATAGCCTTGGGCGCAAAAAATTGACGGATGTGGCGGTGCAGCATCAGATCGATAGTTGAGAAGGTTACGGGCGAATTTGAATTTTAAAATTTACGTGTATAAGTTTGAATTTGAAATTTGAATTTTGTCGTGCACTAGCCTGCCCTTGAGTTTGGGTGAACAGGCCGGGCAATATGCGAACCGACTGAATGAATCACCATGGCCAAAGACTAATTGCAAGTTACTTCCTTCATCGAACTAGCATCAATTCGGGAGTAATGGGCAATTGATGACGAGTGATTTGGCCCTTTAGTGACATGAAGACACGTGGCACCTCGAAATAGTCAGACGACATCTCAGCACCACGTAAGTAAGCCACAGATGTGCCTCAAACACCTTGAACCGACTTAATGACTTCGGCACCATCTCGGCAGACTGAACTGCGAACGGGTCTGGCAAGACGTCAAGTGGAAATGAGGGGGGACTTGCTTCTGTCGACCTGACCTGAGTTCAGCTAGTGGCCTACCTAACGCATCGGGGTGACCTCTTCCTTAAGCAAGCTATCATCTCCAACTTCCCCGAGATTGTGACGCAACGCCGGAAGAATTAGTTATCACCCCGCCCACTTTGGAAACAACTGGATAAGTACTACCCGTTTACGTAAATTCCACCTTCAGGTGTGAAACTACCTCTTAACCAGATGAGCCGAAGATCTGGGACATGCTTCATGAGCCACATGGTAGCTTGCCTATATAAAGGTGTCCCCTTTCTTAGAAAAGGTTTGCACCATTTAGCATTTATAACTTTCTACCTCTCTTGCTTTTTAACTCTCTCAAAAAACCACCTCCTAATCAAACGGGCTGAAAATCTAGGACATGCTTCATGAGCCACATGGTAATTTGCCTATATAAAGGTGTCCCCTTTCTCAGAAAAGGTTTACACCATTTAGCATTTATAACTTTCTAGCTCTCTCAAAATTTTTCGTTGACTTAAGCATTAGAGTGCCCACCCTGAGTCAAACAACTCGAACACTCTGATCTCTCTTTTGCAGCTCAGCTATACAACCTACTTAGTCCGACATTCGAACTGTTTGCCAACAGGAACTACTAGATTGTGCACCATCAGTATAGACAGAAGTCTCTTAAATGGACATATTTACAAGATAAAATCAAATGATGTATAGTGGACTTCTGCTTTCATAACTCATTGTTTTGATTTCTGGGCTATCTGTTTCTTTAAAATGTACTGACTTGATCGAATATGTGAGAGAACAGATGAGATGAAAGGAACGGGGATCCGATGTATCTGCCGGAACGGTCGTCGGTGTCGGCACCAAATTTCTTGTTAAGCTCGGATGGAGGAGGAAGAGGATGTGCAGGGTTCAGGGCAGGTCGAGAGGAACATGATAGGGGGAAAACATTTTTATTTTGGAGTTTTGGAGTAGCTGCTCCGCACGAGTTCGAGGGGGATGCATGTCTGCGGCGACTCTCTACTTTGTGGGTCGTTGTTTTTGGGGCGCCAGGCCGTGGGGCGCAGATTCGAACTCGGCCGTTCCATTATCCAGGGCCCGGCTTAAAGGTTCTTACCAGTTGCCACACAGCCCACACCCACACGTTTGCGGGACCCATTTAGACACTGTCCCACAGTGGACAGTGGGACAGCGGGACCTATCCCCTTCTGGGCCCCAATTCCACGGTTCCAAGCTGAAGTACAAATGTTAATTCTTCCGGTTGTCCTTGTACTCTGCACAGGTTCTCTTTCTTTTATTCTTTTCCTTCATTTTTTTTTTGTTTTTACATTTCGTTGGTACAACTCCACTGATATTTCATCTTTTAAAAAATGAAACCCTAAGTTAGAGGAGGTGTGCTATTGTATGAAGGGTAACTGGTCCTCCATCGTTTCTGGATCCTCAAGAAACAAAGTGCGTGGGACCAGGTTAACACAAGAAGGGTAACCAATCGCTTCCAATTTTCATTGTCATGGTTTCCCCCAACAAGACATATAGTATCGACAGATAGGGATCGATGTTTTCTGTCTACCACGTTGGTGGGTCCATTCAGGTGATCTCTGCATTTTCCCTTTCATGTTATTAACTATTGTGTGCGATCTTGGTTTGGTTTTGTTGCTTGTTAGTTATTCCATGAATTTTTCCTGGGCTTAACTGTTGTTGGATCATATTCCTCAATTCCTGGTTTTGTTGCTTGTTAGTTATTCCATGAATTTTTCCTGGGTTTAACTGTTGTTGGATCATATTCCTCAATTCCTGTGGTCCTAAATGGTAATCACATGGAGACCTAGTGGGTCCATCAAAGGCTTATCTATGTTTTTCAAGGTTAATTTGCTGCTGATTGTGCCGGTGGATTTAACTTGGATGGTTTCAACTGGCTCCTGATGTTAGCTGTATGATAAATTTTAGGGTTTCATGCATGATTATCATCATCTTGGAATCTAGAAAAGTCAGCTTTAAGTTTTGTTATGTTAGTTATACAGCTTGTCTTTAATTGAAGACAACTTTTGTGTTATTTCATCTGAAGAAGCTTACCACAAAGACCAACTAATTGGGAAGGTTAAAAAAGTTAGAACAAATATAGTTTACTGTATATTCTTGTTAGTATGCGTTTTTTTTTTACTTCTTTTTAACTGATTATAGTTGAAGAATCCAACTAATTTGATAGGATAAAGAATTTGATAACTGAGATTGATGTGTGGTATCAATATGTGTGTCCTTAGTCTTTATTGCTGTAGTGGGTTTCTTTCCCTCCACTTTCTGTTTTCCTCTTAATTTTCTATCAATCCAAATGTAGCCTTAAGTAAGACCACCTAACTATGAAGCAAAAAAAAAGAAAAGCAAGACCACTAACTGTGGGTGACAATATGTATGATGTATCATCTAATACACCTGGTTTCCTGTTGAAAATTATATATTTCAATGAAAGTAAGGCATTGCTTGGTATTTCAACTTATTCAACTTATACCCAACTAGTCTAATTGAAAGAAGGCACTTTGAGAAAATAAAGTTTTTATTGTAATTCTCACTTTCTTGTTCATAACTGTTCTAGACAGGAAAATGCAAAATTGTCAAAATTTACCTCAACCTGGTAGTCCTGTTTATCCATTTGGTTAACCAAGCTGTCATCAGGCCAGAATATCAAGTTCTGTTGCTCTAGGTGAGCAAGATTACAAATCAATATAGGCCCCATTTTAGCATCTGAACCTTTGATAAGTGGTTAAATACCATATAATTACTGACAAAGTATCTCCTTTAGTTAAAAGTGTCCATCTCTTTGGTCACATAAAGTCCTTGTCCACTTACGGTACTGTATGAAGATTACTTGTGAACTTTATGTTTTTGAATTCAAAAGGTGGTTTGGTTATTATTCTTAGCTTGGGGAGCACTTATATGGGACACTTAGCTTTATCTAATGTTCACAGTTTTTCCATACATGAGATTAATGACTATTTAAACACATTATGATGTTTTTTGATTAAATCACCTATTCTATGGGGTTATGATGATCAGAGCCTAGATCATTGTTTTGGTTTTCTTTTGAGCTTTTATTCTTTGTAACTTGAAAGACTGAATAGTGTACTTCCAGTTTAATTATTCAGGTTTCAGATAATTGGCGTAGTTACTGGATGAGATTTCTTAATGGTGTTGGTTGCAACATTACAAAATTACGTGTGCACCAGTTACACCATATTTACACTTGGAAGGAAGGGGGGGGGGGGGGACACAAGAAAAACCATTAAACAAAGAAAACATGGGTAAATCAAATCTGAATGGTAGTTTATCATATCAGTAATACCTACATGAACATAACTGAGTGAAGGAAAACCCAGGAGTTATATAAAACAAAACAGGGACTTTGCAAAAAGTAATATAGACATGAATGAAATCTGAAGCAATAAATTTCTAAGAAGACTTAGAAGTTGATTGTGGTCCTTATTTCAAGATGGCCAAGCATTACCATCTAAGAAGGCTGAGAAGTGGTTTATCAGAAACTGGTATGAACTTGACAAGGAATGCGATTGGCCAAGATAAAGCTGCAATCCCAATACAAACAAGCCACTGCCCTACATTCAGCTGCTCAGTGTTGGCAAACCTCTTCAGGAACTCAACCATCAGCACTTGAAGAATCACTGTCATCCCAACAATCCCTAGAAACAACCGGTTTCTATGTATTTCCTCAAATATATTCTTCTTCGCCAGTCTCCTTGCATTGAATTCATTAAAAACTTGGCAGAATACAAAGGTATTAAAGATAAGGGTGTCCTTGATTTTCTCATTTATGTTAAAGATAGACTTTCCCTTGAATTCTAGGGTCAGTAAGATGATCACCTGATATAGAGCTTGAGTAGTGAGGTTCCTCCACATGATATTGGTAATAAGCGGCTCTGTTCGACCCACTGGTGGCTTTTCCATGAGCTCTTTGGTGGGTTGTTCGGTGGCTAGTGCCAATGCTCCCAAAGTGTCCATGATCAGGTTCACCCACAACATTTGGACTGCTGTTAATGGGACTTCACCAGAAGAAATTGCTGCCATGAAATTAATCACAAGGGCAGCGATATTTACAGTGAGCTGGAACTGGATGAACTTTTGAATGTTGTTGTAAACACACCTTCCCCACCTCAAGACTGTGGCTACAGAAGCAAAGTTATCATCTAAGATGACAATGTCTGAACTCTCTTTTGCCACTTCAGTTCCTTGAATCCCCATAGAGAGCCCAATGTCTGCTTCTCTGAGAGCTGGTGCATCATTTGTTCCATCACCAGTCACTGCAACAACATGACCTTTTTGCTTTAAGCTCTGCACCATTAGAAGCTTGTCTAAGGGGGAGGACCTTGCCATCACCTTGATTTTGTCAATCTTCTCCATCCTTTCTTCTACTGAGTAACTCCGGAACTCTACACCTTCTACAACTGCTTCATTGTTCACTTCTTCATCAGGTTCAAGTATCCCACATTCGATGGCAATAGCTCTTGCAGTGAAAATATTGTCTCCAGTGACCATCTTGATGTTCACTCCAGCATCTCTGCAAGCTTTTACAGCTGTTTTCACCTCTGGTCGACAAGGGTCCTTTAAGCCCACCAGGCCCAACAAAGTGAGGCTGTCTTCTTGGAGTCTGTGGTAACTCAATCCACTTTCAATTTCTACTTCTGGCATTGATTTCTGGGCAAAAGCAATGCATCGGAGAGTTTTAGCTGCCATACCTTCAATAATTTGCTTGAATTTAATCCTTTTGCTTTCATCCATGGTTTTTATGGTCCCATTTCTTTCATAATAATTTGAACACATTGCCAGTATCATCTCAGCTGCTCCCTTCCAATGTGTGTCAATTGTCCTCTTGGTCATTGTCTTTATTAAAACTCCACTTCTTTTCTTCTCTGAATTAAAGGCTTCTACATGAAGGACTGTGCAACACTGCTTCACTTCATCCATATCCATACCCAACTCTGAAACAGCCCAAGAGAGAATAGCCTTTTCAGTGGGACTGCCGGAAACCTCAGCTTCCATTCCTGAAGCAGGTCTATAAACACTACCAGTTGTGTTTAGACTAATTCCTTGTCCCAGCAAATCAACAAGGTTTGGGGCTATAACAAAAGAAGCATGATTGTCCTTTGCTCCTTCACCAACCCAAAACTCAATGACCTTCATTTGGTTCAAGGTGAGGGTGCCAGTTTTGTCTGTGCAGATGGTTGTTGCGGAACCCATAGTCTCACAGGCAGCTAGCTTCCGAACCATTGCATTGTCAGCCATCATTTTTTTCATAGAATATGCTAGGCTGAGTGTGACAGCAAGTGGTAAACCTTCTGGTATTGCCACAACCACAATTGTGACTGCAGCAGAGATAATAGTGACCAATGCATTCATCAGATCATTGAATTTGGTGTTGTGGCCTTTGTATTTACTGATTCCATCCTCCTCTTCTATGTGTCCAGTGAAGTAACGAATCAGCATCACCACAAGAACTAGGAGTGCAATGGCCAGACCAACCTTCCCTATGTAAGAAGTTAGCATGTTGAGACGAGCTTGTAAAGGGGTCTCTTCATCTGAGTCCTGGGTTATGGAACTCATCATCTCACCCCATGTAGTGTTCATGCCCACAGAGGTTACGAGCATGTGAGCAAAACCATCTGTTACTTTTGCTCCAGAGAATAAGAATGGATTTTGACTAGCATCAACATCCACATGGTCGCTTTCCCCGGTCATGCTAGACTCGTCCACTTGTAAGGAGTGGCCGTTTAAGAATAATCCATCTGCTGGAATCTGGTCTCCAATCTTCAGACAAACAACATCTCCCACCACAATATCAAAGATAGAGATCTGTTGCCTCCTCCCATCTCTGATGACGTCCACATTGATGTTGCTGCTCTCGTGTGAAAGTTTCTCAAACTGCCTTGATTGCTTGAAGTTACTCACTGCAGAGACAACTATAACAAGAAAGACGGCAAACAATATGCTCCCACCATCATACCACCCTTCTTTCAGCCCATGCTGTTGGATACCAAACACAAGTGAGAGGGTTGCACAGGCACAAAGTATGAGAATGGTGGTATCTTTGAATCCTTCTAGCACAAAGTGAAAGAACCCTTTTGCAGGGGGGTTCTTATATGTATTGGAACCGAACACATGGCGTCGGAGGTTGAGATCGTCAGCATGGCCACGGATCCCATTCTTGGCATCAGTTTTGAAGGCCGCAACAACTCCTTCAACACCCCCAAACACGCGGAGACTTTCCAAGTTCTTTTCCTTTACCATATCAATGAAGCTTTTGTGATCGAAATTAGAAAAAGGGGCATTGTCACCATCATCCTTGGGATGAATATCAAGTGCAATATAGGATGGGGAACGCAGGATTCCATTAAGGAACTGGTCTTTCTTCTTGGCCAAGACATCATTAACAAGGGAGAAAAAAACTCTAGAAATATAGATGGCCTTGAAAGCCAAACGCCATCTCTGCTGAGATTTTGTGGGGTTGGTAGGCATGGTTAGGAAGAAGGAACCAACATGGACATTATCTTGACTGCAACTGGGATCACTTGGGGTAGCCATGAACGCACTGTTGGTGAAAGCGATGGAAAGGGTTAATACAGAATAGAGGGTCCTAACTCCTAAGGGTTAATATAGGAAGTCTCTGAGAGGATTCCCGCAGTTTGCTCATGGGGATGGCACGTTCTCCCGAGTCGCTGCAACTTCCTGAAGAGTGATACGAAAGATCACCGTAGTTTCCTTTTATCTCCAAACTTCAATCGATTAAGGAAGTCTGGAGATTTATTTAGGAGTAGGTATACGTAAAAATAGGAAATTTATACCATCTTGATAATTTCTTTCTTTCTGTTTTAAGTGATGACGTGCTTATAACAAATCAGGAATAAGAAAAGAAGGCCCAAATCTTTCTATAACTGATTTTCCTTTCTCCAAGTTAAGTTTAGAATTCCGCGTCTCTTTCAAGGCAAGATTAGTAAATGTATTACTAGTGTAAAGCATTTGTTAGGTTCTATGATCTATATTATAGCATTCGATCGATTTTCTTTGTGATTATATTGGGCGTCTAATGACTAATCCAATGCCTATGGGGAGGAACTCTTCCTTCGTTTTTAATTGGAATCACAAAGTATCTTAATAAAGGGAGCCCACGCGTTCCGAGTGAATGGTTGAGTGAAATTAAAAGCTTCATGACAGATCAGTGATGCTTCAGGTATAGAAACTGACGCTGTTTCTATACCCTTAGAGAAACTGACACCATGTTTTTAGCTTTTTGGTTTCACACCCTTCTTTACGCTTTCTTGGAAATTGGAACTAGGCTTCGTGTGTGCTTGCTGGGCAGTAACACACTTTTCTGAAATTCTATCTATTAATTGAATAAATATCTATGACCCAGATCAATGAACACATTGCAGTTTGTCTTTGGCAGGTTCAAATATCTAAAACCTTGAAATATGCTTAAAAATGCATGGATATTAAAAACTCAAGATATGCAAGGATCAAATTAATACAGACCAATATATAGTCTGTATTTGTGAAATTGTGTATACAAAGCCGAAACTATTAAATAACTTGGGCCAATTTTCATTAATTCATTATGTCTTGGTTTACAACAGGAGACAAATCTGAGTTAACAAAGAGAGCAATACTGAATCGAAGAGGGGGAGAAACCGCCTGCAATCTATTGGCAATTGGGTTGGGTGGGTCGGATTCAGGTTGGGTCAAGGTACTTTGGATTGATTTTGGGTCAGGTTGAATTTCGGGTTGGTTGTCAAATGTTAGACCTTAACCCTAAATGTTTAGGTTAGGGTTGACCCATGGGTCAATTCGGGTCATCTCAAAAAATAATTGAAATTTAAAAAATAAAAAAAAATTACATGAAAAATGTCAAAATTAAAAGAATTAACCTTAAAATTCCAAATATAAAATAAAAAACTTGAA
The DNA here is from genome assembly GCF_056320005.1 of Nelumbo lutea. Taxonomy (NCBI): domain Eukaryota; kingdom Viridiplantae; phylum Streptophyta; class Magnoliopsida; order Proteales; family Nelumbonaceae; genus Nelumbo; species Nelumbo lutea. The sequence continues at coordinate 165,896,817 of NC_142684.1, read as the reverse complement.
CATTTAACAATTTAAAGAGTAAACAATAAAAAGTAAAGACTAAATAGAAAAATTAAAGAGCGAAAACTTCTAACAATGCATAAATAATCCCAATTAGACTTGACAATCGGGTCAGCGGGTTGACCCATGACCCAACCCAACCTAGTTTTTTCGGGTTGGGTCGGGTCAGGTCATTTTCACATTTGGGTAGTTAAATATGAGACCCTACCCCTTTTTCGGGTTAGATTGGGTCGGGTCGGGTCGGGCTCGTGGGTTGGATCAACTTTTTTCCAGGTCTACTAAATAGCTAATTGGGTGGTTATTTTATTGAAAGTTTGAAACCATGAAAACCGCCTGCAAGGTAATTGGTTCAACCGTGCAGTTGAGTCTGGACTGATTCTTACAACTTACAACAGGCCTCTATCAGTCAAATGCGTGGGAGTGCAAATAAATAAAATGCAAATTCTCATATAATTTTATTTTATTCTGTTTTATGTCTTAATTTATTGCATTTATACTGCAATCAAACAAAATACTATAAATATTGAAACAAAAATAAATCAGAATTTACACTCAAATCATTTGCAACTGCCATAATTTTATATCAGTGCAAATTTGTTTGTATTGCAACCAAATACAGCCTTAATGATCTAGTTACTCAATGCATTTATTTGCACTGCAATTCCTCCAAATCTTTGCCACTGCAACACTACATGGAAGGTGAGAGAACTAAGGAAGGAACTTGCATCTGCACTCCACAGAGCGTGCCTCATGGGTGTCCCACAGTACATTCCAACCCAACTGTGTATTGGAACATCTCCGCATGACAACTAGGGGAGATATTCCATTGCATGCTGAGATGTTCATGTAGGGAGCCAATGTAAATTTTCTAATCGAGGACTTGATATGCAGCTTTATAATTTATACACCTCAGCTCAAATATCTTCTTTTATAAGAATAAATCATGCTTTTAAGGTTGTCTACCTGTACGTGAACAACGATATGATGGCCTTTCCTTTGCCTGCTTCCATTTTTTTCCTCTTCCTTGAGCAAATTTACTAATGTCTGAGATACTTTTTTTCTCTGAAAGAGTTGGAACAATAATGCCTCAGATATTTTTATTTTCTGGATGGCCGTTTTATAAGGGCTGTCAATAATGTCTGAGAATTTTTTTTTTTTTCTGGACGGCCGTTCTATAAGGGCTGTCAATAACTGGAGATCACATTTTCGCCCCACAACGCCCTACAGTACATCCCGGCTGTGTATTGGAAACATCTCCCCGATGATATCATTGAGACTAGTACTATCATCAGGAGATGTTCCCAATACATTGGTGTGGGGTGTTGTGGGGCGGCCCCTTGTGAGGCAGAGATGTGAATTACAATAACTGCACTCAATTAGTTGTGGGATCAGTGAACCTTTTATCTTATTATTTTTTCCCTGAAACTTAGGTCAACTTAGGTCGTTTGGTCTTCTTATTCATATCCTTAAATGAAACTGAAAACAACAAAATTTCCCTGTGCACAAAAGTTGGCTTTTAATAGCAAAAAGCCTTTAGGCTGCATTTGTTTCCAGTGTAAATGCTATTTTACAATGATGGAGTTGAGACATGATGGTTCGGTGAGAGTGTAAAATACAGATTGGCCATTGTATCCATTTACACTTGTCTTGTTTGGTTACATCAACGTAAATCGAGGTTACTTTGTTTCTACAGAGGAGGGAAGAAGGGGAATAAGAAGAAGAAAAAGGAGGAGAAGAGAAAAAGAGAGAACGAACAACCGCTCCTCTCTGGTTGGTTGCAGCGGAGATCTGCCTTGGGTTTCACGGACTCCAAGCAACGGAGATCCGATGCCCGCCATACTTTCAAGCAGTTGTCCCAGGAAATGGAGTAGATTAAACCATTGCTGATGGCGAGGCCAGAGACAACGTCAGCTTGTTCAATCCATAGTCGTTTCTTGTGACGTTTGGCGCAGAAGTAGTTCTTTGGTAGAACGAAACAGCAAACATGGTCCTTGACGGTGGGAAGCGTTGCCACGAGTTGATGTCGTTTGGTTGGGGTTAGCTGCCAGACTTGGATCTTAGAGTCCTGGTGAGCAGTGAAGACCTTCCTTTCTGAAAAAGTGAGACTTAACGGAACCCGAGGAGGATTTGTTGTTGAATGCATTGATGTGCGTGTAGTTTGTTAGACTGTTACATTGATTTCACTGCCCGAGGCGGCATAGAGTAAGTCACCGGAGACGGTGAGGCAACCAATATAATAGGTCATCGTTCGTTGCTTGGAGTCCGTGAAAGCGCATGAAGATGCCATAAACGCCATTGTTGTTTTTGTTGATGGAACTGTTTACACAATCGGAGTGGACAGATGCATTAGGGTATGGGGAAGAACGTCAAGAGAGATGAAGAAGAAGAAGAAGAGAGAGAGAGAGAGAGAGAGAGAGAGAAAAGGAGAAGAGATGTAAAATTACATGTTTACCAAAGGCATGTAAAATCGAATCGGGGTGTAAAGTTTACCTCGGTTAGATTTTGTTGGAAAATGGGGTCACTGTAACTTTGAAGGAGAAGCTCTGAGACGCGTCTAAAGACGCTGTCTTTAGAACGTTATTTACCCCCACTCAGTTTCACTGAGTTTGCTGTTGGGTTATAAGCAAATCCGTTCTCAGGATACAACAGAGCCTTGGGCGAGAATCTGCAACCAGCAAAGTTGAAGAATCTCCAAAGAAACCTTTTGTGAGACTGTAGCAGACCGGACAGAGAGAGAGAGAGAGAAAGAGAGAGAGAGAAAGTGGATTTCGAAAATGTGTGTTTTTGAAGTTTGATTCATGTTCCTTAAATAGTTTATGAAGAGGTATAAAGAAAAAGTAGGTGTTGGTTTAGAGAAGACACATTGAACTGTCACAATTTCAAACATTGTGACTATTTAAAAGGTAGTTAACCGTTAATGATTGTTAACTTTGAATTGTGCCTCTTGATCACACCCGATCAAATCGTGACCATTGATCCCATCAACGTTGATCAACGATAAACATCGCACCAAAACCAAAGCCGCCATTCGCGTGCAAAGTATGCTTCTAAAGTGCCTCATTGCACCGCACACACGCACGCACATGCGTGTGCGTGCATTGTGCGGTATCAAACCCCCATACTCTCCTCTACTACTCTTAAGGAGTGTAAATCCACTCATATTAAAATATTAAAAACAAAGTTTATAACTTTTCAATGTGAGACAAGTTCAAAAATAGGTTTTGTAAGAAAAAAAACCAATTTTTCAATCAAGTGTGCAGATGCAATTTCTCATGTAATTGACCAATCAAAACCATTGGATTTAATCTCTTATCAGATTAAAATCCAACAGATTTTCCACCCCAAACAAACATAACCTGAAGAAATATAGACACTTGAACTTTCCAGGCCATTTAATTTTCACGTTGCATCACCTAATTCAATTGACATCAGAACTGGCTACTAAATAATAAATTGTTAATTTTAGTTCTCGGAGTCAATAAGGCTTGGAAATATTATTTTCGATACAAATTTCATAATTTGGGGTACAAAAGATGAGGATAAATTCAAAGAAATTTAATTTTTCTTTTTTCTGTAAAAGGAGTGGTATATAATCTCTCTTTTTTTTTCTCTTATTTTCCAGTGAAGAACCCCCTCTGACTACTCTCTTGCACTAGTAGAATCCAAGAATGTAACGAATCTCAGTAGAAATATTTGGTTGTTAGAAGATCTTTAACCTCAATTGTTGCAGCAACTTGAAGGTTGAAAGACTTATCTTCAACCATAAAAGGCTCTAGTTGCCAATCTGGGTCTCCTATCCACACCTATTCACATGACACTATAGCCGTCCATTGGTAACTTCTCTTCCCTACCCACACTTCACTACAGCTATACATTTGGAACATCTCGCATATTCCCGTGGAATATGTTTGCAATGCTAAGTAGTTAGGGCTCAAGCCCATTAACCTTTCCAATTTAGGTTCATATTGGGCCAACACCTAGTATTTCTTCAGAGACTTCTAGGGCAGGGTTTCTTGGTTTCTAATTCAACCAATATGAAAAAAAAAAAAGACAAAATGTGCCAAGTCTTTCTATTTTATTATATAGGGGATGTTGCGGAGTATTTGTTAGGGGGAATAAAACTTTGGATCAAACAACTTAGAAAATCCATTGGGGCTACACAATGGAGGTAGCCCTCCCCCAAACCCATACACCCCCGACCTTGGTGTAGGTAGGATTCAATTTCAAGTTTCTGCTACAACCAGTTTGGAGACCTTACCATTTAGTCAATTGGCAACTTGCCTGTGCTGTACTCGTTAACGTGGGAGATGAACGGACACATTATGCTCGTAGGTTGTATACAATATTTTTAATCAATCCAAAAAAAATGGAAAACTTACGGAGTTAACTTCAACTCAAAAACATCTTCGCTCTTCCACCATATATATACTCTAATCTAGATTATAATGATGAAAATTTTATATATCCATTAACATATTTGGGTTTGCTATGTTTATAAATGTTTGTCTGGATCTCCTAAATTTAAGGATTTCTGCTAAGTTATGCACTAGCCAATGAGAATTTATCAAAATTCATAGGGGTGGTCTTGACTAGTTAGGCTCTCAAAAGTGAAAGTGTGTGGTTATTGATGATGTGTGATTTGGCAGTTCCTTGCTGGAGGACAGCTTGGATGTCAAGCTGGCGAGTTCCCTACTGGAAGGTGGATCGGATGCTGAGCCGGCTAGTTTGTCGGATTGACCTATAAAGAGACAGTGTCAAAATGCCCGGGTTGCTTTACTTTTTGAGGTTGGAAATAAGACCTTTATATAGGCATTGTTTGGTGTGGGTTTCACGCACCGCATCTGAGATCTTCGGGTAGATGTGGCTGGCCGGTCCGAAGTCCTTGGAGGTAGTGGCACATGTAGATCAGGTTTTGTGCCTTATTTGGTTTTTTCCAAAACATTCGGTGCGGGAGCTAACTTCCAAAAGACCTGAGAGTGATGGGATGCACACACAGAGGAGGTTGGTGAGCATGTCTTGTAAGTCGCCACATGGACCTCGGTCAAGTTGACAAGTCCTCAAGGGAGGTCACTCCTCGGGTCGAGGTCCCTTGGACCAGTAACGATGAGGCACCACAAGTCATATCTATGAGGTGCTCCTAGCCACTTTGTCGAGGTGCCCGAGTTGTGTATGAGGTTGCTAGGTGGGACTCCTTTTGGTCGGTGGAGGTAGGTTGTCAGTTGGGTCTCTAGTAGATCGATAGTTGAGTTTTTATCATTTTGGTTAAGGCAAGTCATTGCCCTCGTGGTGCTAGGGTGTCGTATATCTGTTTTGAGATATCACATGTCATGATGGCAGTGGAGGGCCAAATCTGCCCTAATCAATATTAAAATATAAAAATAAAGCATGCTCTTCAATATATGTTTCTCAAGAATAAATTAAAATGAAAAAAAATTCAGTTTGATTTAAAAATATACCCTTGTTTTCTGTGTCTGAAATAAATAAATAAAAAAAAAAGATATTGGAGTATGGTGTCACAAAGAATAAAACATATATACCTTAAACTAAAAGTTTTCAAAACATATAATGAAATAGGGGTGTAATTGAATCAAGTCAAGTCAATAAGTCGAGTATTGGGTTACTCAAGCTTAACTCAATAGTTCAAAGCTCAAAACTCAACTCGAGCTTGATTTATAAATAAATTAATAATAAGAATATTATAAATAATAAAATATATATTAGGAAACTTGATTATAAATTTATTTATTTATATTATAAACGAAAATATATTAAAAATAATATTTCCTTATATACTTAGTTATAGTTAGGCTCACAAGACACTTGATTTGAACTCAATCATCTATGAATTGAGTTTGAGTATTTCGCAAGCCGAGCTCAAGCAACTTGAAATATTAATCTTTTTTCTTTTTGATATATTATGACAAATTAATCAAGGGCATGTGTTTGTAGAGATTAAATTAATAAATACAGTTCTCCTCAATGTTTTTCTAAAGGAAGTTGGACACAACTACATCTGTATAAATTAGTGGGGTTTTGAAAATCCTGGTATTTAACTGCTATAATCAATTGAGCTCTATTACGGTATTGCCATGACAGAAAGCTAAAAGTATCAAAATCATTTGCTAAATCATTCTTGTAAGCAAGAAAAAACTAGTATGATCTGTTTCTTATTGATGGAAACCAATTTCCAAGTTTGCCGAATTGGGATTTGGCTGATTAATTATAATAGGAGTTATGCGTTATTTTTCACACTCTGGTTCAGTGTAGTTTTACACCATTTGTTTAAAACTACACTGAGTTGAGCCAAGCAACTCAGTTGCACCCCTAATACGAATTGTTGTAATTGAGTTGAGCCAAGCAAAACTTCTACATGTCTTGGCTTGGTTCGACTAAAATGCTATTAAGTTCGAGTTCAATTTGAATTCTTTTGTAGTTTGAGCTTGGTTCAGTTCAATATTCAGTGATGTCAAATTCAACTTAAAAGTTTGAAAAATAAAATACTTTTATATTATATATACATATATACATTATATTATACTATTTAATATATTCTTATGTTAATTGAGTCAGACTTGCAAGCTTTTAAGCGGAATATTTTATTGATTGACCTTGAGTTCGAATAATTAATTGAGCTTGCCTTGAGATTTAAAGTCGATTCAATCTCAATTAGAAACAAACTTGAATCAAGGCTAATCCAATTCAAGCTCGAACCTCCCTTGAATTTTTTGACATCTGCTAAAACCTCCCCTGAAATTTGGTAATTGCAATCACTACCCTTGAACTTTCTAACACATTTGCAAGTAGATCCCCTTGTTAGAATCCTCTAATAAGAGACAAAAAAATGTTTAAAATACCCATGTATTTACTATTGAGGATGATTTTTACAGAAAAAATACAAACTTTATGAACAAAAAGTCAAAAAAAAAAAAGAGTTGCATCTTTAAAGAGGGTCTACTTGCAACTGAGTATTTGATTAATGTAAATTTAACTTTGAATGATCAAATCTTGGTTATAGTTTAATTTATCTTTCACCTTCTCAAAGTGCCAAAAAGATATAAGTGATTGTGTCAAATTAGGAAATGAGGTGTGCACTTGTAGAATTGTTCCAATCACCCATTTTTGTAGCTTTCAAAAAAATCATCCATTTTCTATATAAGATACATTACAATGACCCATTTCAATGCTTATTTATTTTTATGAATTGGCAATACTCACTCTGATTATAAGGATGTACTTAGCTTTACTAACATGGGATTATGAATGTTGATGGGTAGGGATGATCATTTATGATCCGGTTCAGCTTGAGTCGGCCTACTTGGACTGCAAATTCTTGGGCCTAGGTAATCAAATTCCTCTCAAGCCCAGTCCAACTTGAACCCATATCAAGCCAATACATAGTGCAGATTGGGTCCGGGCCAAGCAAACCCTATGCCCAATAAACCTGACCCATTCCAGAAGTTGTGTATATTTATAATATATACTATAATATTGGTATACTATCTTATTTATTTGTATAGTATCTTATATTTTTTATGATAATTGTATAATATCATTCATTTATGGCATAGTATTTTACCAAATATATATCCACCTAAATATGATATGTTTGACATGTTTATATAGCATATATGTATATATGGTATAATATATTAATATACATACAATAACTTTTCAAATATATTTTCTGCAATTTTTTTGAAGCTTATTTTTTATAATTTGATTATAAAGTTAAGTTAAAACTTTATTTGTTTTAAAACACAGATCCTATATATTCATATGGGCTAGCCCAGATGCTTGGCTCGGGATTGGGCTCGGATATGCGTTATCAAGCCTAGGTAGTCCTTGACAAGCCTCAAGGCTAGTAAGTACTTGTAAAAACTTGACCTAAGTCATAATCATCCCTATCGGTGGATCGGGTAGGCATGAGTTTAGTCCATTGAACCTGACCTAAAACCCAATTAAGAATGATATGATCCAAACCCAATTAAGTCATTTTGTCTCTTCTATTAGTGCATTCAACAAATATCAAAGTAACCCTTGAAAGGATCACTAAGGACTTTCAAAAAATCTTGAGATATTTCTAAAGAACTAAAGACTTCATGCTCATCATAATAGAGTTGATACCCTTGGGGTAATTATGTATAATGATTTATGGTCTATTTAGCAATTCTTTTTGGAAGATCTTTTTGAGTTTTTCAAAGATTGTTAGACCACAAAATCGTCCTTTTCCATTTGACAATGAAAAATAGAAAATCAAAAAGACCCATGTCCCATAAAGCTTGAGGAAACCCAAAATGGCTGAAAATGAAGGAACTTTAATTAAATTGAATCTTGTGTTTATGCGCTTAAAATCTTTCATTTAATAACTTGGTAGACTACAATTGATTGGGATACTTACCAAACAATCTTGATCTTTAAAGGCACATATCTCTAATATTATATATTAGTCATATTAAACAAATATAAGTATAATAAACACTATTTATTTTTATTAATGATGTAAATGAAATAAAAATTTTAAAATTGATTTAAAAATGAAACCATTTTCTTATCTAGATGGTGAGTCAATAGTCCAACCTTTTGGACCAAATAGCTAGGAAACCCTTCATGTCAATTAAATAATAAATATTTAAAATGATAAAAACACAAAAGGATATAAAGTATATAGATATTGTAAAAAAACATTTGAGCACATTTTTTATATTTTTTTAACAACAATAACAAGATGTTATATTAATTAAGAAAAAAGGGAGAACGAACAAACAAAAAGTAGAGCCCTTTAAAACTCAAGGCAGAAATGAATAGCTAGACAAAATGTCCTCTAAAAATATCAAACTTTGCCAATGAGCTAACTCTTATGTTAAATTCCTTTAGGATCCATCTCTAGGAAGTTAACATATTTACAGCTAGGTCTCTAGCCTCAATGAGTAGATGTCCAACTGCCATAGGACCTTGGAAGCTAGCCACCTAGTTGTATTTACAGAATCTCCCTCAATCATAAATGAATTTAACCCTAGCTGTTTAGCTATTCAAAGACTCATGAGCAAGGTTAGGATCTTTGCCTTTGTGGAACTTACATCCAAATGGGCCCATTGAAAGCCCAAAAGGTCCCACCTCTAGCTGGCCAAAAGCTCCCCTACACCAACTAAACTGGGGTTACCCAAGGAGCTACCATCAAATATGAGAATAATGCCAATTGTGTCTAGTGAGGGTGGTCTACTAAGAGTGTGGGGGGAGAAAGGAGATGAGTGCAAGTAGATGATTACTAGGCAAATCATCTAGTAACCCAGTAGTTACCAGAAGTCCAGTTGACCAGTCCCTTTTGGTTTTGGATTCAGTGAGATGTAGAGAATCCAATCATGATTCAAATAGGAATCTGCCAATCTACCAATCCATTTGGTGTTCATTGTTCAAGACTAACTTCAAGTCTTCAATAGCTTCTCTGAGTTCTCTCGACGTCTTGAACCCCAGACCAATTCTTTTCTACACCAGAAACGGTGGAAAAGCACTTTGTCTATTTTGCCATGATCGAGAGATGCTAAGAGAAGGTCGACCGAAAGGAGGAGAAACTACTCAACTAGGCACTCTGCAGTCAGCTAGAGTTGTTGTTCATCTTAACAACTATCTCACTCTTTGTTCTCTCTCTCTCTCAAACTCTTCTTCTTCTTCTTCCCCAACGGGCCAGACCTACTCTCTGTTCTCTCTCTTTCTCAATCTCTCTCTCTCACTTGACATTCACTTAGACTCATCAGTCTCTTCTCTCTTAGTAGGCTTTTTCCTTTTTTTTTTAATTTTTAGTGCATAAAAAAACTGAAAAACCGAATTGCAGTTAACCGGTCCACTGGTTAACTGGTTACATTGGTTCGGTTTCGGTTCGATTAAATTTAAAAATCGAACAGGTCAGTTCATCTAGAAAATTACCCCATGGTTCGGTTAATCGAACCGTGAGCACCCCTATTACTAGGTTCCTTTTCATATCTTCTACACAAATTCTCACTATGTGATCAAGAATCTCCTCCAAAGATCTGCTCTTATTCTCAAAATTGTGTAGGTTGTAGTCCTCCCAAATAGTTCACATGATAGTGTGAGGAACAAAACTCCAATATAATTTCCCTCTCTTTCCTAAGCCTCCGTGTCAACATTGGGAAATCAGATCACAAACATGATTCATACTAACCCAATTCAATTTGAAAAGAAGAAATAAAAGCCATACTTGAGATGTAGCAAACAAATGATTTGTTAGAGTGACAAATTCTGTGATCTATAACTGGTTTAGTGAGATGCAAACATTAGAAAGAAAGGACTTTAAATTATAAGGGTCCAAATTTTTATGATCTCTAAGGGTTCAACACCAACTAAAGGTCCAAGAGACAATTGAGTTGGTATTTGACATAAAGCTTGAAATCGTTCTTTCAGGGATAAGGGAAAGATGAAAAAGACAAGGGAATTGCAAGACTAAAGTCAAATTAATATTTGCCTTATGACCTAACCAACTAGGTCAAATAGTTAAGTAGGCCACCATATTGTTAATGGTGACCCAAAATACTGGGTGACCTGATGATAAATGGACCCAAAATACTGGTGTGATTGGTTAGCTGGTTGATTTGACCATTAGATATAAAAACACCAATAAAAAACCAATATTCTAAAAATTGAATGACACCACATTTCCCTCTTAATCAAACAAATGAACTTTTGGTGTTATAAACTAAATAAAAAATAAAATAAGAAACATTATAAATTTTAGAAAAAAGAAGCATGGCATGTCTTTAATATTATATATTCATTATATTAAACAAAAATGTCTAAAATTGAGAATTATTGTGATTAATGATGAAAATAGGGAGAATACAAAAAGAAAAAAAGAAAACTATGTCTCATTCATAGCCCATTGACTTGGTCAAGTAGATCATTGGTTTCACCAATACACATTATGCTTAGATTACTTATCTTTCTTACATGGGTTCTAATAAGAATACTACATTATTATTACACTTATTTTTTTTTAATTTTTTATTATTGTTATTTGAGATTATCACATACAAGGTATTCTATAAATATGTTAAAATATTGTTATTTGAGATTATCACATATTCTATAAATATGTTCAATCTTTTCTAAAATTTTTCTTCATTTTCTTTTTTTATTTTTTAATTTTTTATCATAAAAGTAATGACACCACAGTTGGCCTGTTGGCCAGATGGTTAAAACCGCTGACAAATACCAGGAGGGAAGAAGATTTGAATCGTGTGTCGGTCTTTCAAACATTGCGTTATAAGGTGACGTGGGGGCCCAACTCGGATCGGATGGTCCATCAAAGGCAGGGCCTACATTATATAATCAGCATGATCGAGTGATCATCGGACATGGTTTTTTCATCTTACTCGATCTACCTGATTTGAGATTTTTTGAAGGCATGTAATAGTTTTTCAACACCCTAATCGATCGGATGGGATGCATCAAATTAAGATGGATAGTTCCTGTCAAGTTCGAAGATGACTTTCAATCCAACGTATCTTCAAGGTGGGACCCAATGATGCACAACAACCCTTCGAATGTACAAATGTGTCATGCGGGTTCCGAACCAATAACCTTTCTATGTTTACATGTGTATCGTCAAAGTATACGCCACCACGCGCGAACAAGTTGTCATCATCATTCGGCATAGGCTTGAGTCTTGGGGCAGCTGACCCAGTAAGAACAAAAAGATGGTTGAACCATGCATTAAATAAGAATATAGGATATCCCTATTGACCCGGTGACCTTTGTACCGGATTATGCGTCATGAAACATTTCATTTGAACTTTGAACTGACCACTATCGATCGAGAAGTACAAACACAGAGTAGAGAGAGAGAGAGACTTTGATCAACTGTAATTAATTGGCCATTTAATACTACCAGCTCTTAGAACTGTCTATATAAAAGCTTCAATGCTCAATTGTTTCATCATAAAAAATAAAAAATCTGGAATTCCAACCTTCACCCCAACTAAACCCTCAAATATATAGTTTATATATATATATATATATATATATATATATATCGGCAAAACCAGTTGCTATATATGGCTCGCTTTGGAAGAAACTCTTTCGCAGTTTCAATCACTCTTGTTCTTATCTTACTTTCGGTATCCCAAACTCTCCTAGCTGCAAGGCCTTTGGGAGATGGAGATGATATTGTAATACTTGAATCACTCAGAGGCGATGTGCCTTCTTTGGGTCCTTCAGATTGCACAAACGTATCCTCTAACAAGGGTGCTAATTGCCCGCTTCTAAGCTCACAGAACTATGTAGCCCATGTTGGTCACATTGCATCGCCCAATTTCACAAACGTTGGAGACGGTAAAAGCAGGAATGGCTACTAACCTCAGGTGGCTTTGCTGGATGAACTTGGCTCGACCGCTTGTTGATGAACTACAAAGTGCAAAAGTTTTATCTGATTTTTCTTAATTCTTGATTGCTATTTTAATTAATTTGTATGAGAATAAGACTTTGGCCGGCTTATATAAACAGTGTTGCCATGCAAACCTTATTTTTGTCTTGTTTTTGGAGAAAGGGGTGTGGGAGGGGGCCGGGGTGGCTCAAGGAATAATTAAAAGTTTGTTGTCCTCTGATTGCGACTGAAATATTGTTACTTGTAGTAGTTTATAAATATACATGGAATGGAGTTAATACACTTACAAGCTAACAATGTCTTCATCCATTCACAATCTAACTTAGGGGGTGTTTGTTATGTGGCGTTGTTTGTTGCATTTTAGGTTGATCAATATAAACTTGTGAGTAAAATGTATTGCTACATCATATCATACATGAGTGTCATTCCATCAATAAGCTGGTCCGTTTGCACTTGGGTTATGTTGGGGGATAGACTACCCTCCATTGTATAGCCCTTTACAAAATATATAAAAAAAAAAAGAAAAATGCATATATAAAAAACATCAAATTTGATGATTTAAGTAGAAATAACAATTTATATTAATTAAGTACTCGAAATATTTTTAAAATGTTTGAAATAGAAAACTCTTTCTAATACAAATTTATATGACAACTGACAACACAACAGTAATACAGTACCAAACACCCCCCTTAATTAGTGTATAGCGGAACACGTTTCTTTTGCTTACTGTGCATACATTATACATGCGTACAAATTACTTAATCTCTCTTGATTCATAATTGCTGGTTCATCAATATGCATGAATGTTTAGCTTGTTCAACCGTGATAATAATGGTTTTTGCGCCCTTTTGATTCTTTATTATATAATAAGATTTATAGTTAGGTTCAGTTTAGGAGTGGCAATGCAAATATAATGTAGAATGAAAATTGGTGACATGTAGGACTGACCGATTTGACCAGATGGTTTGAACCGCTACTAAGAGGGGAGAGAAGCTCTATTTCTGATCAGTTGGTATTTTTTTTAAGGAAGCATTCAAAGGAAACGTAATTGCGGGACATGGGTGGATTGTGTTTCCTGTAGTTTTAAGTCTCAAGCTTATTTTATTTATATGTATTCACGGAGGGAGGGAGGGAGGGAGGGAGAGAGAGAGGGACCCAATGATGATGCACAACAACCCTTTCTTTTCAAACTAAGAAGAGTTCGGGGTCGTATCGAATTCAGATTTCCTATTCACTTTTCCTTCTCGTTATCTATCCTGCTGTAAATATATTACATTTACATATCTTTTAATTCATAATAGAGATGTGTGGTTCTAATTTATGACACGTAAAAAATTAGGAATAGATATGGGTAGGGTATCCATACAAATTGTCCTATCCATTTCCGAACCTACTTATATATCCAAAATTCTAAACTTGTCTCAAGTCTGTCTAACTTTTTCTCTCAATTTCTCAAACCCATTCCGTCCAAAACCCATTAAACCCGTTCCGACCCGTCTCACTCGTTAAACCCCTTGATCAAATGTTTTCTACTAAAAAATAGTTTCTTATTGCTTATAGTGTTATTTGAACACAGATCAATTAATAATAGCACCAAATCTCTTAACACTACTTTAAGCCACTAACCCAGCTCTAAGAGTGAGAATTATTTGGTTAAAACTGAAAAACCAATCTGAAAATTTTGGTTCTGTTTTTTCGATTTTTGCTTATTTCCGTCCATTTTTTTCAATTTTGTAAAATTTCAGTTTCGATTTCGGTTTTCAGGTTTAGAAATTCGGTTAACCCAAAAAATCGAATTAGCCAAAATTTATTATCTATAATACATATTAACATATAATACCTATATAATATGTATAAAATATATTATATTTTATATATTATGTGTTAAAATATATAATTTATTATATACATTGTATAATATATATATATTTTTTAATAATATAATATATATTAAAATATACATTACAATATATATTAAAATATATATACATTTCAATAATTCGGTTTCGGTTTGGTTTTTCATTTAAAATTTTGGTTTTTAACCAGATAAACCGTTTGCTCATCTATAGCCATCTCGCCTTCTATGTTATTAAATGAAATAAAATAGATTTTATTAACTTTTAACAATCAATACGTATGTATGATTAACAGTTTCAATTAAAAATTAAAAAATAATATTTAAAATTAGCATTTTATAACTAAATGAAATAAACAATCTATCAAATCCAAATTTACATCAAATATGATTTTACTCTCAAAAAAATCATACAAATAAAATATTAATAGTAGAATAATAGATTCATATTTATGCATCCCGGGTATTAATATCGGATACTCTAAAGTCAAAACCCAAACTTCTCCCAAACCTTATATGGTTTTAATCTAAAATCGCAAATACAATAAGGTTTTAATAAGTGGGTTCTATTAGAATCAGAAAAAAAATTCCACGAAATTATCATCCCTATGGAGAATGAGTAAAAAAAGTGAATAGAAAATCGCGAGTGAGTCGTATCGTCTGCGACTTCGGATCGTCCGCACTCTGAACCAATTAATGACGGCTTCTATATATCTGTATGTTTACACTTTACATACATACATGTCATCGCGCGTCAAGGTTTATATGCTGCCACCTTTGACATTAAACACCGATGAGTGATGACGGATCACAGAAATCATTTTGAATTTTGATTGTTTGTTATATCTTTAACTTTGAATTTATTAGCTGACATATACAGCTCAGTGGGATTTGATCCCAAGTCTCTGTGCATTAATGAATCAGAGATCTTACTCAATTGGTTTAATTATATCATAATAGTTATACGCATATAAATGCATTTCTATTTAAGGATAAATAGTTTTATTTCTAGATTTTTCTTTTTTCTTTTATGTTTTTATCGGTGTTGTATGAGTTGAATCAGGTCCTAGTTAATTAAATGACAATTTTCATAAATCAAACTAGTTAACCACCTGATTAAGAAGTAAAAGAATGTCCCGTGGAGATCGAATTTTGGTTTTTAGTCTCACAACAATGGTTTCTAATGAACAAGATAGACGGGGCCAATTCATCCATAAAAGTGCTCAAGTCTGGGTTTTACATAGATTAGAGATTAACATGATATTTGGTTCCACTGATATTTATCTGATAAATGGTGCTTATTGAATGTTACATATATAGACATTTCTCCAATAGATCAGTTTGAAATATTATTTAGTTAAACTATTTATCAAATAAACATTTTTTTTCAAATTGTGTAAAAGCTATCTATCGGAGGGAAACATCGCATTTTTCACTGTTCGGTTTATATGGTGACTAATGACTTTTAAAGAAGTCTAGAAGTCAAAAAGACACTAAAAGATGTTTTTCAACAAACGACAAAGAAGTTCGTTAAAAGAAAAAGAGGACAATGAAATTAATTAAATACCCCTAATACTAATACCATCAAGATCCTATTAAATTAACAAATAGGTCCCATCAAAGGAAGACCCACAAAAAAAAAAAAAAAAATCTCAGCATGATCAGATACCAAATGAGTTCCTTCCGAGATCTTTGATATAAACTTCTGGAACACAGTTTTTCTCAATACATCCAATGATCTTCAAGCGCAAAAGAGAAGAATATTGTTGTTTCTTTGTCTCCTTGTCACGTTTCAAGCTAGCTGATCTTCAAATTCAACCCTATATGTTCGTGTTAGGTTCCAATGGTGGGCAGTGCAGTAATCCTTTGAAGTTTGAACGTGTAAGATAGGGTTTTGCATATTTCAGGCATGCAGGGTCCGTCATGCCATGTGGTCTCCGTCTCCCTCTCACCCAAGTCCAACGCGCTATCAACCTGCAGTTTGAACCAGAGTATGAGACATTTGAACTACTGACCACTGTCGAGACTCGAGAGGTTAACTGGTCCTTCACTCCTTGGATGAAATTAATTAAAAAGATCAAAGTTTTCCAAAGATTATTCCTCCTCACCCCATTTGCATCGTCAAAGTTTCGGCCGTACCGGCGCTTAATGTCCTCTGATCTCTATATATAAAGGCTTCAATGCCCAGGTGTCCAACCATCCCCCCCAACTCCAACATACAAAAGCACAGCTTCTTCCATCATCATAACTTGAGTTTCCAACCCTCAAATATATAGTTTATATATATATATATATATATATATATCTCGGCAAAACCAGTTGCTATATATGGCTCGTTTTGGAAGAAACTCTTTCGCAGTTTCAATCACTCTTGTTCTTATCTTACTTTCGGTATCCCAAACTCTCCTAGCTGCAAGGCCTTTGGGAGATGGAGATGATATTGTGATACTTGAATCACTCAGAGGCGATGTGCCTTCTTTGGGTCCTTCAGATTGCACAAACCTATCCTCTAACAAGGGTGATAATTGCCCGCTTATAAGCTCACAGAACTATGTAGCCCATGTTGATCACATTGCATCGCCCAATTTCACAAACGTTGGAGATGGTAAAAGCAGGAATGGCTACTAACCTCAGGTGGCTTTGCTGGATGAACTTGACTCGCTTGTTGATCAACTACAAAGTGCAAAGTTTTATCTAATTATTATGTTTTCATTGTTATTTTAAATAATTTGTGGAGAATAAAACTTTTGCCAGCTTAAAGAGTTGTGTCATGCATATATTAATTTTCTCTTGATTTTAATTTGGGAGGGGCGGGAGGAGGATTATTTTCAAGGAAATAAAACAATATTGTTGTCCCTTTCTTGGGACTGAGATGATACATTGTTAATTATTTGTAGTAGTTTATAATTAAATAATATATGATACTAATCAAGTAGTGAATCTACATGGAATGGAGTTAATGTACTTATGAATTGACAAGGTCTTCAACCAATTGCTGTACATTGTACAATGCAACAAGTTTCCTTAGCTCACTGCACGTACGCATCTCTGCATGCATATATACTTATATACCTACAAATTACTTAATTTTTTCGACTCATGGTATGCTGGTTCATCAATATTGAGCTTGTACAACGCTAACTGATAATGGTGGTAAGTTTTTGCGCAGTATTAATTCTTCATATAATAAGATTAGCTAGGGAGTCCCTCCATTCATACGTAACACCAGTGTTTTCAAACCAGCGTTGACTCAGATAGTCAAACCATCTGAATTGTCACTCCGCCAAGATTTTGGGTTCAATTTAGCTAAAATCTATAGTTTGTTCAAAACTTGATTTGGTCAAAAACCATCCAACCCTAGCTATTGAACTGTTGATCCGTTCAACCAGTCACCAAGTCACGGATTGCACACTCAATGTACATTGAAATTTTGGAAGGCCATAATTTTGCATTCAGATATTGATTGGGGTGATATTTTTTATTTTGAATAACTTTTTGAGATCTGTACATCCCAAAGTGTTAAAGGTGAGACTGTTCAGTTTTCACACCATCCTCGCAAGACTTACAGGCTTGCATTTGGAACGTCTCCATACCTATATATTTTTAATTCATGGGGAGATGTTCCCAATGTAGAGTTGCAAGTGTTGTGAGGATGGTGTAAGGATAAAATTTGTGAGGACTGAACTCAGTCTCGTTAAAGGCACATTTTAGCATTTTTACAAATAAAATAATTAAAAACTGAATTAAAATATAAGTAAATATAAAATCATTATATATTAAATGTAGAACATAATCATATATTAATTATTGATAAAATATGTATTTATACCTATATATATGTGTATTAAATTTGCTGACATGGCACAGTTGAACTCGTGACCCACATCATGGAGGCAAAGATTTTTTTTTTTTTTTAATCTGATGGGATAAAGCCATCCTAAAATTGATATAAGCACAGAGAGCTCCAACTTGCAAAATTTCTTCCCTAATACTTATGGCACCACTGTAGAAGTCATCCACTGCAATTAGAACCATGGAAGACCAAAATGGGCATGAATTAATTGTAGTAAAAAATGATTTAAAGGCCTTTAATTTAACAATGAACATATGGCTGTTAACAGAGCAGAAGGCAAAACAGCCCCATATATATAGTTGAGACCAGGTTTAATTGAGTTGGGAATTGGGTCCAAACTGAACAACCCACTTTACTTTCATGGATGAGTCTGGGCTGTATCATGTGTTTTCAAATTATTTATGATGGGTTTGTTCAATATGTATCATAACATAGACTTATATGGATATTAACTGATTTTTATTCTATATATCTACTGTTATAGATAAACAGTTTTACCTGTCGTTAAATTTCTGGATTTTCTTTCTTTTCTTTTTTTTATGTTTTCATCAGTGTTGTAGGATTTGAATCGGATCAGACAGCTAACCCACGAAAATTGGGAGCTCCGGTGGCCTTTCTTCAGGTCCCGGTTAAATTATACAACCATATGATTAACCCGTGACCCATGCCAGTATTCCGGTTTTTAATCTGGTCCGTTTCTTGCAACATTGGTTGACGGGGGCCCAACTGAGATGTAGAAGTGCTTGGGTCCGGGTTTTACATAAATGGGTCCCATCAAAGGGAGACGCACATGAAAAATCACCATTATCGGATACTGAATGGGTTACGTCGGAGATTTGTAGGACTTGTCTAACACAGTTTCTCAATACATCCATCCAATATAGAATGTTGTGTTCAAGCTGATGTTCAAATTCAACCCTATAAGATATCTTTGTGGTGGGTTCCAATAATGGCCAGCAGTACTTTGAAGTTTGAACATATATGTAAGATCTGTTTGCATATTTTTCACGGGGTCCTAAGTCCCTAACCATATTTGACATTTCGCGTCATGCCATGTGGTCTCGGGTCTCCGACCCAACGCGTTACCTTACCATCCTTCAGTTTGAGGTTAGTTAACTTGATGGACAAAAGATGAGAAATTAAAGAAGAGGATGCAACGATGATATACCCAAAAGTTGAATTTATTTCTGGTCAAATTTGTTATTGTGGTTTAAAGACTAGGTCATGTAAATAAAGTATAATTCCGGCCGGGTTGAGTCAGTTGACCTGGACCGGACCCTGTTAGTGACTTTGGTCTAACAGCGGAAGGGAAATGATTACAACTATTTGTTTACATTAGATCGAATAGATGGTTGAACCATTGCAAAGGATTTCCCCAATTGACCCGTGGTCATCGATCCAGGTTTTGGGACAATATTTGAACTGACCACTAACGAGAGGTACGACAACTCTACACCATTTAATACTCCCAACATCTCTCTCTCTCTAAATAGATAGATATATAAAAGGTTTCCATGCCCAATTGTTTTATCATCCAAATTAAAGGCTTGCTGGAAATCCCATCTTTCATCTGAACTCGATCACTATTGCCATCTAACATGCAAAAACGCAGCTATAACTTGAGTTTCCATTTTCCACCCTTCAAATATGGTTTATTCTTCATCGAATAAAACGAATATATGGCTCGTTTTGGAAGAAACTCCTTCACAGTTTCAATCACTCTTGTTCTCTTGTTATCCTAAACTCTCCTAGCAACAAGGCCTTTGGGAGATGGAGATCAGCACTTAGATAAGGAAGATACTGTGCTTGAATCCCTCAGAGCCATAGTGCCTCCTTCGGGTCCTTCATATGGAACAACATACCCTCTAATCATGGCGGTACTGGTGGTCATTGCCCACCTATACAGCCCATGTTTACATTGCATTGCCAAATTTCTCAAACATCGATTAGAAACTGTAACAAGAAGTAGGGGTGTCAATGGACTGGTTTTGGATTGGACCCCATGTAAACCAAAATCAATTTGAACGGATTGGACTGACCAACAAGACATATTGAATTGGACCAGTCTAGACTTAATGGTCCAAAGTATTTATTGGATTGGATTGGACCTGATCCATCCATAATGAATTTATATTGGATTGAGCCAATATCTGATTCATTTATAAAAGGTAGAATATAAGTGTCAATGGACCAGGTTTGAGTTAGAACTAATCTAAATTAAAACAAATTTGAACAGATTAGATGATTGAATTGA
The DNA here is from genome assembly GCF_056320005.1 of Nelumbo lutea. Lineage (NCBI taxonomy): Eukaryota > Viridiplantae > Streptophyta > Magnoliopsida > Proteales > Nelumbonaceae > Nelumbo > Nelumbo lutea. The sequence continues at coordinate 165,876,458 of NC_142684.1, read as the reverse complement.
ACTGATCTAAAATGGTCCAAAATATTTATTAGGTTGAATTGGACTTGGTCCATTTATAATAAACTCACATTGAACTGGATTAGATTGGACTAAATCCAGTCCAATTGACACCCCTAACAGGAAGGGGTATTAACCTCAGCTGGCATAATCTTTCTTTGCTCTTGGATGAAATCGACTCACCTTGAGGAGCAGCAAGCATAGTATTAATTTTATGAAATTAGCATTTAGCAGAGGAATACAAATAACTTTATGAAAATAGCATTGCTTTTTTTTTTTTTCTTTTCTTTAATTTTGTTCTGGGTGTGTTCTAGGAAATAGGAAATAAAACTTTGTTGTCTCATAAATCCGGGGACTGATGGATTATCATTTGTAGAGTATAAGCAATGATGTTAATGAAGTATACTTGGAGTGAAAAAAAAGGTGTCTATATATATACTTAGATTGCTAGTACATTAATGTTGAGCTTGCAATGGCCATAAGACTGGTTATTCTCTCTCTCTCTCCACATATCTAGAATTTTGATACGTTTTTTAGCGTTAATTTATTGTGAAGAAGGTTTATGGTAAGAGACTATACTAACCACAAAGTTTTAAAGTAATGGTTTTGTCCATTTAAATGTTTAGATGCACAAACATGCTCGAATTCTGGGTGAAAATGTTAGGATTTTGAGACCAAGTGTCCTCTTCATCACCTTTTGGGCACGAAAAATAATTGAGACTTGTGAGATCTCAGTTTAGTAAGGATTCTCAAGAGAGACTAATTCATCACCGAATTTGATAAATGGGAGTCTAGGATTCATTCAGTTCACTGTCCTCGTCAGTCACTCAAAGCAAAGCCACCCACCCATCAGCTCTTGGTTGAAAAGAAAGAGTGAAGGCATGCTCTTTCAGAAGTCAATGGAACATCGATCCAACTTAACTGTGATAATTATGTATTTTATTCTAATATGCAGAAGGGTTGTCAATGCATGGTTAGAGACGATGCCAGATGCGTTCAGTGGTAAACCTGTTTTGATCCAACCTATTCCTATTGGCCGGATTGGGCTTGGGTTAGCCTTTGTCAGATTTGGGTTGAGCCTTTTTCGCACTAGACCCGAATCGTTAACATAGTGACAACCACAAGTTGTAAGTCGCCAGTCATCACTATGAATTTATTGTGGTACCACTGGGGGCAAGTTGGGTAAGTCCATTTCATTTAGGGTTTTTTATAGTTCAGTCCATTTAAGGTTTTTTATAGATCATTTAAGGCAAATTGGGTAAATCCATTTCATTTAGGGTGGAGTAAAGATTTTTAGAGATGGATTGAATACTACCCATAAATTGATGACAAATTTACGGGCAGGATGCGATTTATAAGAGGGGCTGTAATTCAGTTTTCTGAGATAGATTACAGTCCATTTATCCCTTTCATTTTTATGGGGTACTGTTCAATGAAAATTAAGTTATTTGAAATGTTAATTTAAACTAGAAAACCATTTAGAATAATTTGAATACATTACGTTACATATTTACATTACCTGTGTTGGTATGCACAAACATGTTAAAAATAAAAAAGATTAAAATAACATTTTCAATGATATCGGTTAAAATAGAAGAAATACGACGATAGAGTGATTTGGGGTCGACACCTGCCAGGAGCATAGCTGTCAATATCCTAGACCTTGATAAAAGAGTCTGGAATTTATTTGCTCAATGAAAAAAATAAGAATACTTATCGGTAGTTCTATCTTCATAAGTTCCATGCAATTCTCAATTAAGGGTATCAATGGACCAGGTTTGAGTTCAAATCAAAATCAATTTAAATGGATTAGATGGATCGGTAAGATATTAAATTGGACTATTCCAGTCTCAATGATCAAAAGTATTTATTGGATTAGAATGAATCTGATCATCTGCAACGGATTTATATTGGCCTAGTTCAGATTAAACCAATATCTGGTCTATTGACAGAAGATAAGAGTATGTATCTCAATGAAGCAGGTTTGGATTGGACCCAGTCTCAATTAAAATCAATTTAAACAAATTGGATACATAGTCCACACATTATATTGGATCAGTCCAAATTAAAAATGCATCAGATTGGATTCGATGTGGTCCATCTGTAATGAACTCATATATTGGACAGATTTGGGTTGGACCAATATCCAGACCATTGATAATTCCGCAGTCAATAACCCAAACCTCCAAAGAAAAAAAGAATGAAGAACAGTATTAGGCAGTGGGGTATTAGTGGAGTCACAGATGGTACCAAGACTTGTGGCTCTATGAGTTCAATGCTTTGGCTCCCTCTCCTCGTGTTCCATCATGATAATAATAGGTGTGGGCTATTATCATTCCTCTCCCTGTTAAGCATATCGATCTCAAGAAGATTAAATAGATAAAACGGTACCTTCTGGCTGTTGGAGTGATTAAGTTAAACATAGATGGAGCCTGTAGAGGTAATCTGGGTATAGGAGGGATGAAATTATATAGGAGATTTCATAAGTGGTTTTGCAAATTTCTTGGATAGCTACACATGTCTTATACGCCCTTTGCGACTGTTTGAACTTTGAACCTATGCTTATGCTCCAATGCCTTAATTGTTGTTTTTGAAAGTGATAATTAACAAACTTTTAATGGATATCATGAATGGAGAAAGCTAGCTGCCCTCCCCGGTGGTTCATCCATTAATTATCGCCTTCAGGAGATTAGACAGAAAATGGCTTTAATATCTCTTTCTCTCATGTTTAAAGAGAGGCCAGCAAACCTGCAAATCCCTTGCTAGCCAAGGCATTGAGCAAGAGAGAGGATTCTTTTACTTAAATATCTTTGAGTTGCAAAACAATACAAGGAAATTAATTCACGATCGAGGACATACATGGTTTGCCCCGGATCTGCAAGGTTGCTTGCTGTAAGATTTGTTGCTGGTTTGCCTACCCCTATGATTAGATTTTCTTAATTGTTTGATCTTTGTGTGTGTATATATATATTTGAATGGATAAGGGTCCATTTGGTTTGTAGTGGGAATCAAGATCCAAATGATCTATTCCCATAGTCTGTTTGGTTCAAATAAGAATGGGAATAAGAATTAGAATAAGCAAGAATGGAATTTCATTAAGGGAGGGGGAAGGAATGACCATTCTGTTGGTGCCATGGTAAGGCTAAGGAGGTTGGTCAATTCTCCGTAATTCTAGAGAAGACGACCGGAAAGAGAGAGAACGGGGGGAAGAGAGGAGAAGAGGGGAGAGAAGGGAGAGTCCTCTTGTGAGAAACCCTAGGTCAAAGTTATATTGTATTGTTTTCCTTTTTGGGAAAGAGTTATTCTCCTTTATATAGAGAGGACCTCAAGGCTATAAAGAGGAGACATTTCCTATTAGGAAATGAGATCTTTATGTCATTTATTAAGGAAACACCGTTGGGGTTTCGCCACATGTCTAGTGAAATCCTGTAAAGATATAGTTTCATTTTGTCTGAGGATTCTCATAATACACGTGTACTATACGTGGTGCAAGTGACATCACCATTTGGCTCGCATGTCCTTTTTAAGTATACAGGGTGTCTTGTCACACGTGTTGTTTAATGACACATGTGTTTCTTTTAGTTGCTTCAAATCTGCAATGAACTTGTGCTCGTCGCGGTTGTGCGATAGTTTTAGGATCATCGCATGTTCGCACAGGTCTAAAGTTCATCGCATCATATTTCAGGTCATGAGTTCATTGCAGGTGTGTGATGACTTATGGACTTATCACAGGCTAGTATTGGTTCGACACCTTTTATGTCCCGATAGTCTAAGTGACTATTATATACCTATACATTCCCTTATATGGGGGAAATGCCATTTCAATAGGAATGGAAATAGGATTCCGGTTCCACCCAACTAAACAATTGGAATTGGAATATAGGAATGGGAATGGGATTCCGGTTCCACCCAACTAAACAATTGGAATTGGAATATAGGAATGGGAATGGGATTCCGGTTCCACCCAACTAAACAATTGGAATTGGAATAGCCCATTCCAATTCTAATTCCAGACCCCTAATCCTGCAAATCAAACGGGACCTAAATTTCTAGCAAAGCAAGAGAAAAAAAAAAGATAATTATTGCAGATTAGAAGCATGCATCTTTTATTTATTGATAAAGGGTAAGGAGGAAGCAGTTTATTGGAGTTAATATGTAATAAAAGCAAGATTACATAACTAAAATCTGTAATAAGCCTAATAATTAATATTTCCTTCTGGTGAGGGAAACGATGACAGTAACAAGTTTAGCATCCTCCTTGAGCATGCGGTCGGCCAGGATCTCCCTCAATCTGCAGAATATTTTATCCATGAAAGCCTCCCCAAAGTGATCTGCAAGCAATGGTTCTACCACAGCTCTCAGATACCTGGCTATGTTTTGTGCATCTCTCAACTTGTTTGTTTCATTATCACCGAGGTTATCTTCTTGTTTCCAGCTTATCTCAAAAGTTTCTAGTCTATCAATGTCGAAGGATCCCTCTCTTTCTATCACAGACTTCATTTCTCTTGGAGATGGTGCATATATGGGCATATTAAATGTGTTCACTTTCTCCTCTTCTATTAATCCCTGCATACAAAACCGAATAACATTGATAAAAATTATTAAATAAATATCTACTACGCAGTGAAAATAATACCTTATATCTTTGTCACAATTAATTAATTTTAATAGATAGAAGTGCTTTTGTCTTTGAAAACATGTGCCCGAATCCTCCTCCTGTTTAATAGATATAAGTGTTTTTTTTTTCTTATTATTAACAACAAGAGATAAACTAAAATGGGATGTGCCCGAATCCTCCTCATGTTTGATCTCTTCTTCTTCTTCTTCTTCTTCTCATCTTCAAGGAATAAACCCCTTATTTATATATTCTTACCTGTGAAACCAAGTCATTGAGTGCTTGTCCCAACAGTTCCCACGAATAACCACCCTCTCTACTACAGGGATCTTCGCTCCTCCTACCTAGAAGAGTTAAGACCATACGCCCTCCGGGAACCACTTCTTCTGAACGAGATCCAAGGAACACAGAAAAATCTCTTTCAAATTGCTCCAAATATGCTTTAACAACGCTTGGAGGGCTTGTTTTCGCCAAGTAAATATTCCCCTTGTTGATCTCCGGCAACCCAGGAACCTGCAGTAGTCATATCTTCATGGTCAGCTTCCAAGCTTAACAATAAATTAATTTGTTGATAAACACAAGTGAGGATGTATGTGATCTCTCTCTCTCTGTATATATATATATATATATATATATATATATATATATATATATATATATATATTATAATAGAAACAAGCAACTAGGTAAGGTTGGAGATGGGAGAGGCAAAGGGTCCTCTCACCCAATAGCTTGCATGAATCGTACGTTTAATTTTTTTCTTACTCATCATGTTTATTATTTTCAATTGTATTCCTCGACATTATTTTCTCTTACTTTTCTATCTAACCAGGCATATATAGCTTTCACAGTAGTCTGATCACCTGAGACAGCCAATGCAAACAGTATGAAGAATGAATAAAGTGAAGACTCTGGCTTGCAAAAAGCCTGCCATAGAAAGAACCTGGAACTCCACATATGAAACATGGCCCGAAGTCATCATCATCACCTTTGCCTTGCATCAATTTCTTGTAGAAATCGGGCAAGGACCGGAAAATGGTGTTGAAGTCATTCCCTGGAAGGTCGTTCAGGAACACATTGAGCTCCGGGGTGGGACGACCCAGCTGGCAACATTTCTGGTGGACAACATTGATAAAGTGGGAGACCACCACCAAAGTGTTGGGTCCGGAGGAGCAACCCAAGTCAGCAAACCCAAGGCTCTTGGGCAAAGTGGTGGAACAGAGATGAAGTATGGCCTCCTCAGTTATGGGCTGAGTCATGGATATAGCCTTTCCCTACAGTACCACACAAATATTCAGTCTCTGTCTAATTAAGAAGATAGAATATATATAATTAATTTAGATATAGATGATGATCACTTGTTTTGATGAGCAAATTAAAGAAGGGAATAAGATAGTTGGATAAATATATATATACCTGGATAGTTGAATTACAGGCATAACTGGTTTCTCCCATCCCTCCATTCATACGGAGAACTTGAGCGACTTCCATGGCGTTGTGTGTTGTGTTGTGATGTAACATTAATTGGGTGGTTCTCTCGATTTATGGCCGCTACGGAAAGCCATATGTGGTCATGGGATATGCCTTTCCCACAAACTCCTCTCTACTAACCCAATCAAACACTTCCAACTGTCCTTCATCATGTGACAGAAGTCTTTCTGGTCTGGCCGTCTGGGTCACTGGGTGTAATAACTGACTCCGGATCTCCTCACTAGAACTCTGCCTACGCCTATTCACAATATACTAACTACCCTCCATGAATTGGGTTTAACAACTGTCTCACACATTTCATACATGGTGGGTCTTAGTCTTTAGAATGAGATGTACGGTATCAGATGATATTAATAGAGGATTGGAACATGTTTTATTGGTAAGAGATGCCAATTCTTTGTTATAGGCACGTTCCTCTGACCACGAGACCACTCAGAGGCCTAGAGACAAAGTATAGTCTGTATAGACGTTATAAAACGGTTCACAGGAATAAAATTGTGAATGGAACTTCTGAACTTGTAATATAGATCCGATCATCATGAGCCGGGTCAGGTTTTTGCAGCGTATCAACAGCCTTACCTGCACCCTGACATGTCCAGGTCGTCTGATCCCAGGCCAGGCCGGGCTGCACATCCGGGATGACCCATGTCCATATGAATTAAAAAGATATTAACCCATTTTAACCCATTGTGAATGGATATTATTTTGGTACTCATATTCTTGGAGCTCCACTATTCTCATATGTACCTTTCACCCACCCAAACCCTGGTGGCAGCTGAACTTGATCCCGATCGAGCTACAAACAGCCGGAGATCTCACCAAACCAATTGAGCTACCATCATCAGTTGGTGGATTCCTTCCCTGGATCAGTTGCAGAGTTGCAGTTTCAGCCTTCTCTTCATCATATATAGGTAAATCAAATATATCCGGGTCCATACCAGTATTCAGTAGGTGGTTTCTGGGCCCCACTTTTCTTAAAGTGAGAAATGACTTTTCCCAAGAAAACATGTTCTGTCCTAATTTTCATCACTTTGTAAAAACTATATATTGGAGGGCTTACATGCATAACCCACCTGTAGGATTTGAAGTGAGAAATGACTTTAATGCCCAAAACTTGATGAAATTAGGATTTGAAGTGATTGTACGTGAGGAGGGGGAAGGTATTAGCGCTCAAAATGGTTATACAAGAGAGTTTTAATTTATATGAATCAAACTTGCCTCTCTCTATATATATATAACACAATATCATGACATCAGCAGAGAAAAGAATTTTCTTGTTGATAAAACTTGCGTCTGTACTATTCAGAAAAAGGTTCAAATATATCAGGGCCCATAACAGAACTCGGTAGGTAGTTTCTGGGCCCCCACTTTTCTTAAAGTGAGAAATGACTTTTCCCAAGAATTAGAGGGCTGACATGCATAACCCACCTGTAGGTGTGTAATTCCAATTCCACTGTTGTTGATGCACAATTCCTTTTGTGCCCAAAATCTCATCTTGTATATACTTAGAGATATCAACCCATTTTGATGAAATTAAGACTTAAAGTGGTTGAATGGAGGAGGGGGGAAGGTATTAGGGCACAAAATGGTATACAAGAGAGTTTTAATTTACACGAATCAGATAAAATGTATACCACAATATCATGATATCAGCGGAGAAAAGAATTTTCTTGTTGATAACACTTGGATTTGTAGTGTTTAGAAAAGGAGTTGTTATTAGTTCCGTAACAACTGAAATTCAATTTGTGGTTCTACAAACCACAACTACAAAATTATATTTTCTATTTTAAAAATCAATTTTAATTTTTTATGGATGTTTTTTCAAAATAAAAATATTGATTTTGAACCATCATAGGTGTTTTGTTATTGATTGTGATTGTGAATCATTTTTTGAACCACCATTTGGTTCGCAGTTCGCTTTTTCGACCCAATACATTATCAGCCTCTATCTGACTCACATGTATAGGAGATAACAATAACATACGATATGCTAATATATATTATTAAAAATAATATGTAACATGTAAAAAGTATATAATATGTGAAAATACTTATAATATGTTAAAAAGTATAAATAATTATATAATTTTATCACCTTTATGAAATGTATATTGCATTTTGTATTATATAGGAATATGGCCTAAGATATATAGAATCCCTTGACTATGTTTGACCTTTTTGAACTGGTTTTGAAACAACCACAAAAAGAACAACCCCTAATTGTCCAAAATTTGAAACTAGTCCCGTTTGTTGCACATTATTCTACTAAAGTACTAAGTATAGGAGACGATTGCAAATTGGGACAGAAGAAACATAATCAGTACATTTTGTCAAAATAGGCTAGGGAATTTATGAACAATAATAAACCGTCCACATAAACATCAAGTGCTTCTCCCAACTTAATCAATAACTATACAGTTAAAGAAAATTACAAATACTCTTATAAGATTTTTTGAGACGTTTCAAAAGAAGAAGAAAAAAAAAAAAAAGATTTCTCGACTTTTTATTGGGCATGAAATACGCTAGTCACTGTATATAGAAAAAAATGTTTCAAAACAATTTAATTCAATTTATTAAAAATAAAAATTCTTGTTCCAATTTTTCAGGCTCAGTTTGGAAGAAGTACAAATATAAATATATGCAGTATATAAAAATAATACAAAATATAAGGTTTTATATTTTACAAATTTGTATTTGTACTTCTTCTAAAACTCAGACTAAATGAATAATCTACTACAACCTATTAAAAGATAACAAAATTTTGGGTCACACCCTTACAGTACCTTGGTCAATAAATCGTTGAACCAGACGGTTAATCGTTCAAATTATTTTGACCATTTTTTAATTATTTTACTTTTTTTGTTAGAATGGGCTGACCGTTCGACCCAGTAACAAGACCCCTGACCAGTCGGTCTCCGAATCGATTTTAAAACCCAATCTGGCCCCTTTATGATCGCTTTAACATCTATGTATAGATGGAATTCTTAAAACCCAATCTGGCCCCTTTATGATCGCTTTAATAACAAGAAAAAGAAAAATCCAATATTGCGTCGCTAGAATACAATATTGTGGTATTTCTTAATGTATGTCAATCATAGCAACAAGAATCCCCATCTCGTTGATCCACTGCATGCCTCCAATGAAAATCTCATTGAGGAATAGAAAAAAAATTTAATCCTGGCAGCAGAGACAAAACAGCTAGAATTACAACGGGAAAAGCCATACGTATCCTGTAACTTTGAGATCTGCAGCTGTTACTGGCTCAATTAAACAAAAAAGAAAACTGTAGATGGCTCAATTGATAAATCCAACGAAACACGTTTCAACCCTCTACTCACATAATCTCACACCGCACATCTCATATATGGCAGGCCTAACTTTTATTATAGGTCCCAGTCTGATAGAGGGTTGGAATTTGTTTTATTGGCAGAAGATCTCAACTCGTGTCTTAATGTATGGGCCCATTTTGTAGCAAAAGGGCCACGGGTTGTATTGTTTGGTTTTCTTTCCAATGAATTCTCTTGTTTTAGCAAAAAAATATAGGGCCATTTACTAAAACACTCTTATAGTTTCATGGATTTATTAAAAACTACCCTATTATTTATATTTTATTAAAACAATCCTTATAGTTTGCAACTGATTTACTTAATCACATTCTATTGAGAATCTTTTATATTGATGTGTGAAAAAGTTACCTTGACCACCTATACTGAGTGGGAAATGTTTAAGGGAATGAACCTATGATATTTTATTCCTAATTAAAGTAGCCATAGCACAATATTTGGTTTTCAGCAGAACGAAGAAGGGAAAACAGTTCGTCCCAAGTTATTAATTTGCAGCATGTCTTCCTTCTTCAAATAGAGAATAAAGTTTATTGAAATAAAAGTTGTTGCCCATGTTTTATTAGGGGCAAGAGTGACATTTTCATTTATATTTTCTGTAGATTAAATTGGTCCTGAAACACAATTTAAATGAAACAAATGTAGAACCCACATGTAATAATATTAGTTTCTCGTAATCTAAGCATTATCAATAAAGCTTAGCCTTTGGCTTTTAGATAATAATAATAATAATAATAATAATAATAATAATAATAATAATAATAATAATAATAATAATAATAATAATAATAATAATAATAACAATAATTTGGGTTATGTTAACCTGGCTTTGGACGCCACGTGGCCACCCTATTCCCCGGCCACATCAGCGTCGCGTCATCTTCGCAACTTAGCTTGACTCTGCGGCTACGTCAGCACTGTGTCACCTCCGTGGCCCCACCTTATCCCTTTAGTCGTCGGCACCATGTCATGAGGATAAACACAACCAATACAGGAGAGCGGATGGGGACAACTCCACTGAGGATTAGGTCTTATCCTGAAGATCTCGGTGGTTAACCTTATCCTGACAACCCCAGAAGCCTCACCCGACCAGGACACGGATCTTCGGCTATAAAAGGTATCCCTCGCTTAAGGTAAAAGATCCATCTCATAAATGCCATACCGTTACTGTGCTTGGACCAGCACTACTCTCTAATTGCTCGGCCCGACTACCCACCTTTTTCAACTGACTTGAGTGTTGGAGTATCTACCTGGGGATAACTCCTTGGGACTCTGACTTCTTTCTTGGTTTCAAATTTCATTGCGCGGCTTCGTCCTTCTACCTTGGCTTTGCCTAGCTGACAAGGATCATCTAATTACAATCTCATTTCTTGCACCACCTAGAATCGAGCAGCATCAGATTAGCGCCGTTTGTGGGAAACACAAAAAGCCTTTCCTGAAATCCTTTCTTTACCATACAATCAAGAACTGATCAAGATGCCAAGAAACAACTCTGAAAGATCGATGGGTCGACCCCCTTCTAGAGGATCCTGTTCTCATCATAGCCCTCCGCACCATGATGCCCAACAACCTCAACAACAAGTCGTGGTCAGCCCCGTTCAGTTCCAAGCAATGCAAGAAAAGGTCGACCAAATCTTGGCGATGATGCAATCACTAGGGTCTGTGGCACCGCCTGCTCAGACCGTCCCCCCTCCTACCCGATGCGTACCAAGGTTGATCCTCACCCCAAGGACCCCAAAACGTGCCGATCGAATAAATACGGGGCACAACCTAAACAAGAAAAACAAGATGCTTTAAGAAGATCGATTTCATCTGCCTGGTCCTATGAGCGTGATAACAGCAACGAAACCCATCAGTCTACTTGGATTCCAACCAAAGAAAGGCTCGGCAAACGGACGCCGCATTAACTAGTCTCCCTTGCCGAGTCCGATTCGGTGAAGGACCGCCCAACATGGCCCAAGAAGGAAAGAGCCACACACGCCGCAGCTCCAGACAACAGGGATGCGGAAATCTGAGAGCTCCGACAACGCTTGACTGAGTTGGAGCGCAGCCAAGCCCAGAGGAGCGTGGCACCCCCCATAGTCCAGCCCGTGCAACCAAGCGGTTGGCCCACCAAGGAGTCGTCCTTCGTCCAAGAGATCATGGACAAGCTCCTCCCTACAGGATGGCAGGCGCCACAGTTTGAGAAGTACGATGGAAATACCGTTCCCGACAACCATGTCAAGGCATTCAAAGCCTAGATGATGCTAGATGGTTCATCTAAAGGCCTGATGTGCAAGGCTTTCATAGCAACCCTCAAAAGTCCGACCCTAACATGGTATTCGTCCCTTCCCTTGTGCTCCATAGCATCATGGGAGTAGCTGGAGAACCAGTTTTTGGCGTAATTCACAGCAAGCCAAAAGCACTGGAAAACTTTGGCCAGTTTCATGCAAGTGCGATAAAGGAAGGGAGAATCCCTCAGAGATTACTTGGTCAGATTCAACACCGAGGCACTATAGATTCAAAACCTGAACTAATCAGTAGCTATCACCGCCATTCAACACAGTTTGCGGCACTCTCCGTTCAACTTCGGCATCTCCAAGAACCCTCCTCAAACCATAACCGCGCTGATGAGTCAAGTGGTGGATTAATGATTCACCCTTTTAGGTCAAATGAGTAACATATAAACTTTTCAAAAGATAAAAGCATAGAATTACTTAAAAAATTATAGGAATTTTGAATAAATAATAATTATTTATCATGTAGAAAAATAAGTGTGATAAATAAAGTTATTTTTCTTAATGATGAAAATAAAATAGATAGTTAAACTAACTCGTATAGAAAACTATTTTCTATCTATGTAGTGGTCAATGGTCCATAAGGGTCTACTTGTATGGGCCAAAAGTTTTGTTTTTTTCTATTTTTTTAGGTGGGCCCACATTTGCATATATATGTATATGCATATATAAACACATACATTTATGCCAAATTATAGTATGGGCAGATTTAGCAACATGAATCCAACCCTAACCCGATTCCAACCCGAGTGTATCAAATTCTAGATTGATTAGGCTTGGATTGGATACATTAGGTTTGGGCTCAAGCCTTAGACCCAATTTTAGGTGTTGGGCCCAGGTTGAGCTTAAATTAGGCCTAACCTGCCCAACTTGCTATGGGTGCAAATGGATTGAATCAAATTTGGATAAGGGTATATCTGAATTCAATCCAATAATGTCAATCCTATATCTAATCCAATGATTTGACAGATCTCACAAAGATCAATTTGAACTCGAATCTATTAAGGGTGTTGGATATCTGAACCTATTAATGGGCAAAAAAAGAAATAAAACAGTCTAAATAAAGAAAAACAAAAAATACAAACAAATTTTTAACCATTTTTATTATGTATACATGTAGTTTTATAAAACAACATAAATAATATAAAAAATCAAATTATATATATAGGTGATTTGAATTCGATCTTATTAACTAATTCTATTTTTCGATCATATGAGATTTGAATTCAAATCAGATCATGATCGATCCATTTGCACCCCTAATGATTCAACTACTTGCAATGATGTCATAAAAAAAACAAAAAATATGGAAAATAAAAAAATTGTCAAAAGAAATTGTAAATACATCTAATATCATTTATTATATTAAACAAAGATGGACTTCGTAAATAAATAATATTTTTATTAATAATGAAAATAAAAATACATAATTTAAATCCACAAACACACCATGCTTTGATTAGGGATGGCAATTTCTACTCTACCTAGTGGGTACTCGCCCCAACCCTCCCCGGCAAGGCAGGTTTTCTTGTTTGAAGGACGGATTTTGGGGTGGAGTTGGGTTTTAATTACGATTCTACAACCTGTATGGGTATGGGTAGGGTATGGTATTAAGCTAAACCCGATCCTCTCCAACCTGCATATTGTTGGAAAGCATATAAACTTTATGTATCAAGTGTTGAATTTAATAATATTTTGAACTTTATGTGAAAGATAATTAATAGTTTTTGTTTTTAATGTGTCTTAATCAAATAATTGAAAATTTTATTGTTTATTTGTATCATTTTACTTATTTATTGCTTATATATGACAAGAAATAATAAGAAAGTAGGTGCATGTTTTAAATCTAACCTGCCCCTACTATTGAATGCAGGGAGGATAGGGTCAGGGAGGATTTTGCATAAATTTTTTATGTATAGGTAAGATTTGGATTCTCAAAATCCAAACCGTTACTAATTTTATGGCGAATACAGATTGAAGGGTTTAAAAAAGCGAATAAGATCTAAAATTTATAAAACCCTTCCCTAACCTGCCCTAACTTCGATTACTTAACTGTCTTTTTATAATGGGTTTAAATAAGTATATTGAATTTATCATTTTTGTGAAACTATATACATTTACTAATTAGCATATTCAACAATACGTATACATTTTTGGGAAAAGGCCTGGGCGCAGCAAGTGTGAGCCCTATTAAAATTTGCATATTCAACAATACAAAAACGCTGCAACATGGTCTCTGCATGAGCAGAAATGTGCAGAGAGAGAGATGGGGCCCAATTCATGAATGTAAATTAGGTAAATGGGTCCAGTCAATTTGAAGGCCTGCATGAGAAATCAGCATGCATGATGACATAAAGAGTTTCTTAATACCATCCGATGGAATGCCATATTTGAATTCAAGCTGATTTTCAAATTTCAGCCCAATGATGATAGCAACCATTTGAATATGGAAGATGTGTGCCCTCAGCTGATTCGTGTCCTGCGGGCTCCGACTCAACCTTTCAACGAATACGTGTCATCTAGGTCTAGCCACTTTGAGCTGAGTCATCTGATCGATTTAATTAGTTTGAATGCTGTATTTTTCCCCCTAATAAAACGCATCCCCCCCATGAGGAGTCGAGGACTAATTGGTTTTAACTACTATTTATTTCCCGTCATTTCTTCCTCTTCTCCCAAAAGAATTAATATTCAAAAGTCGTATTTGTAGTCAAGTTTGTTCTTGTGGTTTTAACGAGTAGAGTAGAGGTAGAGCGTTGTGAAAAGCAGAAAGAGGAATTTCGGGTTGAGCCACAGTTGACCTGGACCAGACCCTATTAAGTAACAAAACGGGTAAAAGAAGAGATGGATGAACCATGAAATGAAATATCACCATTGACCCGGTAGCCTTGCATCCAGGTTTTAGGAAAATCGAATTGACTATATACATATAGTTTGTTCTTAAAGTCTCCCAAAGATCTTGCAGTCAGAGTTTGGGCTGTTGATAAACACGTTCTCCTTCGATTTTAACCCTTTAATACTGCAAGGATCTATATATATATATATATATATACAAGGATTCTATTCTATGCCCAATTGTTTTATCGTCTAAGCCTGCCATTAGTATCCAAAGCTTCCATCATCGATCGTTACTTCTTGAACATTCACCTCAAAATACACTTCATAGTTTCTGAAAAAAAGAAAGTATGGCTCGTCATATAAGAAACCCTTTTACAGTTCAAATCATTTTTGTTCTCTTGCTTTCAGTATCCCAAACACTACTCGCGCGCCACAAGGCATTTAATTTGCAGGTTGATCAATCCCTGAGAAGCGATGTGCCTCCTTCACAGCGTTCGGGTTGCACCAACCTACCCTCTAATGGTGGTGGTCATTGCCCGCCTGTGAACTCTAAGAACTATGCAATTGCAGGCCATCATCATATTCACATTGCGGCATGATCCAATTTCCCAAACGCCGATGCATCCGTACGTTCGCAACAATGGTCAATGGATATCAACCTCACTTGGCTGTTGGACTGGCCATGGCCATAATTTCTTTTTCTTTTTTTTTTTTTTTTAACTTTTACAAGGGTTCAAACTTGAAAGAGAATAAAGTGTATAGTCCCGCCATATGCTTATGCCACTTGGGAGATTGGGACTGATAGAGTCAATATATATGGATTTAATTTATGATGAAAATAAAAAGCATAATCGAGTGTACGTACAGTGGAACAAGTTTCCTTTACCCACTAGGCCACTACACACATTTTTGCTTGCTCGAATGCATTCACTAATTCACAGTTTGCCGGTGCATCAGTGCTGAGCTTGTGTGAAGCTCATAATCATGATGATGGTTTCCTTTTAATTCCCTATAATCAAACTATTTATGCCCAGCACGTGTTCAAATAAATAAATATTTAAGGTTGGGCGAGGTTGAATGTCAACCCAAGCTCAACCCTAAAAGGGAAAACCTTAAGTTTGGGCCTAGCCCAACCTAAGGTCAAGCCTAAGTAGACCCAACCCGAGCCAACACAACTCGGGCTGGTCTCAACATCAGATTGGGTTGGGCTAGGCCTAATCAGGGTTGGGTGTTTTCAAAAATTTACAAACCCATTTTTGTATAGACGTTTTTGTTAGTTAATATGGCCCAAATTTGGAGAAGAATTGATTCAAGAATTTAAAATTTTATTTATAAATGTATATATTTATATATTTGATTAGAGAAAAATATATATATTTATAAAATAAAGTGCATGTACACATTTGTTTGTAGGGGTGGAAATTGGGTGGTGGTGTACGATTTCTGCAAGTATACAGATTGTGGGCAAGTAATAGTGTGTGAATAGAGTGTCGATCCCACAGGGAAGATGTTGTCAAGTACCAAATTTTAAGATTTCTCTATTATTTAGAAATTAGAAATTCAATTGTCAAGTCAAATTAAAGAAATGATAATGCAAGCGAATACGTTTAATTCAAAATATTATAAAAAGCCTAGGATTCGGGTTTCATCAAATGATTACCCATGACATACTTGTGTTTTCTTAGATTGGTTTATTGTTGTAAGAATTTATGATCAGATTTCCCCAAATTATGTGAAGTTCTCTCTCAACATACAACACAAGTGTTTATGCTAGCCACGTGTCTACTCTCGTGATCACGAGCAATGAACACAAACCCATTAAGATCAATGAAAATTAGTTTAACAATCACAAATGAGTGTTCTTATCTCTAAGCAACACATATCCTAGGTCAATTATCTCAATGAACTAGTATTATGCTTCCACTCTCGCTACTTCACACAATACCTTAACTCAAGTAATTAATGGCCAATTAATTACTAGCATTAAGCCCTAAGATAAAAGATAAATCCCAACAATCAACGACCCAATCAATTAAACAAAGTCTATCATAGGCAAATCAAAAGACTACATCCAAACGTAGATCAAGAAATTTAGCTACTCATATTATTAATGAAAAGAATCATTCCTACGATAAAATTTAGATTAAACATAAGTGAAATTGAAGAATTTCTCCTTTCTCCCTTGATTGATTGATTGATGCCTGGTGCTAGTCGCCCCCCCCCCTTTTATATAGCTTTAGAAGGAGGGGTTGTTTCCAACTATTTTTTGGAGTTCTTTCTCAAAAATAGAAAGTCCTAATTCCTAATGATTAGTTTAGATCTAATCCTATCCCATATCTGGTAATCCCAATCTCTTTTATCTATCTAGAATTACATCAAAGAATTAAATCTGATAGGACTCTTTGCAGTTTGTTTATTCTTGTATTCGTATCGGGCTTCTTCAACGAATTGGGCTGCCGCAAAGCTTCTCTGTGAACTGGGCTTCTCTACAAATTTGCTTAGAATTCGGGCCTGATTTTGACTTTGACTCAGTTCGATTCTATCAAAACTCAAAACATGAAAGTTGTAGAGTTTTTCTTTATCTTTTCAATGCATCTTGAATCATCTCAGTCGGAGTCCGGATGGGAGAGTTATGCCCAGATTATTATGCGGCGCCGAAACTGTGCAAAATTACCCGATTAGCCTTGTTTGTCTCCTTACGCCTTCTTTCATGCCCTTAATCGAAATACAAGCATAATGAGTCCAATTAAATACTAATTAAGTATAAAAGACTGAATATTTAGAGATAAAAATATGATAATTTTTATTCTTATCAGGTGGGTTTGGGTTGAGTTTCAACCCAACCCGTCTAACCCACCAATCTGTTGATGACCGACCCATTTGGAGAAATTTAATTGGGTTGCGTTCAACACAAACCTGCTTTGAACAAACCCAATCCGTCCAACACATTAAATGAAAAAATAACAAAAAATGCAGAAGAATACAAAAATTATATAAAACATGGGAAAATGCAAAAAAAAAATACAGAAAAGTATGACAAACAGCGTAGATATATAAAAGGGTAAATTTCTTAAACTACCCTTATGGTTTAGATAGTTGACTAAATGCACCCTTACTGTTTGAAAATTGACTAGCACTATCCATACTGTTTCTGACAATAGACTAATACTTCCCTTACCATTGATGCTCGTTAACAGAAAGACCAAAAAGTCTATTTTACCCTTTATTCTTCTTTAAATTTTCAAAATAAAATAGGAAAAGGAAAATGAAACGCTAGTTCATCAAACCTTGCTGGAGCTCCTGGAATTGATTGACATTTTAGGAATTTTCAAGTCTAGGATCTATAGACGCTCCATGGTGAACCTCCTGATATATTCTCTTAGTGTTTCGTTCAGCTTCTGGATAACGTTGAACAAGCAGGTAGCTGACTTGGAGTGTCTCTTGCTGGTAGCAAATTGGTTAATGAAGAGCTTGGCGAATTGATCCCAATTTTTTATGGAACTAGGAGTCAGTCTGGAATACCAAAGTTAGGCTTCCTCTTTCAGGGTGGTGGGAAATGCTATGCACATGCTGGCGTCATTTGCTCCATGGAGGAGCATGAGGGCCTGGAAGCTGTCCGCGTGCTCCACCGGGTCTGTCTTTCCCCTATAGGATTCCAAAGTTGGGGCTTGAAAGTTCTTTGGATGTGGTGCTTTAAGAATTTCAAGTGCCAGTGGGGTTTCTCATGTCAGGTTGGGTGGTTATGAGAGGGAGAGCATCCTGCTAGTTGCAAAGCTGTTCTCCCTATGTTGGGCCTCATTGCTCATGCTAGCGAGCTGGACTTTTCTTCTTGCACGATGCATGGGCTTCTTGCTCTTCATCTTGGTGCATTCGGTGGAACTGGCGACATCGGTCCCAGGAGGAACCTTAGCTTGGCTCTGTATAGGGGACTACTCATTCAGGGCTGCTACATTCACTCTGTCTGGGACCTGAACCTGGCTGCATACCCGTGGGCGAGGTGGGTCTTCATGGTTCAAGCCATTGTTCTAAGGAGGCAGGTACTGTCTACTCCTCGGAACCTCCTGCTTGATGCGTGGGACCTACTGGTCATTGGTTGGCATTCGCTGGCTATTAAGTGGGTGTTGCTAATTGTCGCGCGGTACTTGTTGACCATCTCGTGGCATTGGCTGAATGGGCACTATAGGGTTCTGTTGCTGTTGAGATTGTTGTTGTTATTGTTGTCTAGCAATGAAGACAAAATCTATTCTCCCATGACTTGATCTGTTCGATCATGGTCTATACACACCACACTAGGTCGTTGAATTGTTGCACACCGGCTTCTGCGGGAGGTGCTGCGGGGTCAATAGTCGGGGGAGGCACTTTCATGTTACCTTGCGCTTCGGTTGGTGGTAGTGGAACGCATATTTGGCCTATCATGACGATAGGAATTTGGTCATTGATGTTATTGGCAGAAGGGTTGTTGGAAGATGCCAATGAAGAATTTCTTGGGAAAAATGAAAGAAGGAAACTCAAGCTTTTCGTTGCGTTTCCCATAGACAGCGCCAATTGGTGATGCGCAATCTGATCGCTCCCTTGTGTCTGATGACTGGGCTCAAACTAGGATCTGATATGGCAATACCGAGCTGAAAAGAGCTATTAAGAAAGAAAGATTAGAGTGCCTGGGTAGGTTTTACCTAGGAGAACACTCCGATGCTTAAATAATAATAGGGGTTTCTGCGAGAATATGTGAGAGACTCCAATAGCTTTAGTGCATATACCTTTTAGAGTGGTTCTGGGGTCTATTTATAGCTATCTAAGGTTCAGGTGCCACCAGGCAATGTCTCTCTCTCTTTCTCTCTCTCTCTCTCTCTCTCTTCGGTTTCTCTCTCTCTGCCCTTGTTTTCCTGCCACCGCCATTACAATTTGTAGTGGTGGTTCTCTCTCTCCCCTTGTCTTCTCTCTCTCGCTCTCTCTCTTCACCCTGTCTTCCCGTCACAGCTGTTGCAACTTGCAGCGGAAACTCTCTCTCTCTCTCTCTTTGCCCTGTACTCCTGCCACCACCGCTGCAACTTGTAGTGGCGGCTCTCTCTCTCTCTCTCTCCCCCCTGTCTTCCCACCACCGCCATCGTCGCTACAACAAGCAGCGGTGGTGGTTCGGTGAATAATAATAATGATTTTATTAATTATTAATTATTAATTATTTTTATTAATTAGTTTAATATTTTTTATTAAACATTCATTATTTTTTATTAAATTTACTTGTGTTATTTAATATTTATTAATTATTTTTATTAACTACTAATTTTTAATTATTTCATTAATTTTTAAAAATCATTTTAATTTTTATTTGTGTAAATTGTTAATTATTTTAATAATTTTATAATCATTAATTTTTTTTAATTTTAATCATTTCATTTATTAATTAGTAATTATTAATTTTTTATTTTTTATTTGTATTGTTACAATATTATTTTGAGGTTGAAAATTATTTTTTATGAGGTAATGTAAATTGAACTCAACATTTCTAAATTGTATGTTTTATGGGTAAAATACTAAAATCAGTAAATTTCAGATGGTAAACGGTTGATCCAATAAAAACAAACTTATGGATTCAGATCCTCTAAAAAGTAGAAAAACAATTATGCCTCTTTTTAGATTTCAGATACATTTAATATCATTTTAACTTTTCAGATCTGAATTTTCAGATTTATCAAACGCCACCTAAGTAATCTATCCAGAAGCTCAAAATTGCCTTATTTATAGCATACAAGGTTTACATTTCACGTAGATGAGTTTTGCTACTCTGGCACCTAGTTTAAAGAAGAAATTTTCCTATTTTAAACTTGAAGTCTCACAACCTAGCATGAAACATTGAACAAAAAAAAAAAAAACATCAAACAAGGAATGGAAAAATCTCTGAAAAAAATTGAAGAAATCCCATATTCTAAGCTTTGAAAATGGAATAAACACAGTAATAAGCAACAAACGAAGAATAGCTGCAAAACCCTATACAGTAGAAGCCAAAAACCCTACAGTGCTCTCTTGAAATTGATCTCAAGCGGCAATGGCGCAATGCGGTTTCCCTGACGCACAGTATCTCGTAGAGGTTGGCTGGTTTCGTCACTGCATCAACTCTTGTTCTTTTGTTAATCTGCGTGAAAGGATTGAATTAGGCTTTTAGATGGACAACAACAGGTGAAAGACATGCAATGCAGAGATCCAGGGGCCTTAACAGAGGAAATGCAATTTTCCATTGGGAATGAGATTATCTATAAAAAAACCTAGGGTTTCGGACATTGATTATAGAAAGAGAGCGTTAGAGAGATTTGGATAGGATTGTGTTTGGGGAAGGGGCGGGGTGAAAAAAAAAATTAATGGATATCCATTGGATTACTCATGACCCAACCCACCCAACCCATAAAGTGATTTTTTATAATGGTTAACCGATCCACTATACTCATTTATCAATATCAGCCTCTTTTTCCATATTATTCATCAATATCAGCCTCTTTTCCCATATACTCATTTAGCGAATTCAACTCAAAATACAAAAGTCGTACACTTTTTTTTAATGCATGTTAATTAGAGTTGTGTGTGAGTAGCAATGGGGGCTGACAACAACCATATATCTTGGATTTTGATAAAAAAAGTGTTTAATTGCTGAAATCTCCCGAAAATTTTGGTTGTTGTTAAAACCTTTCTTTGAAAAATTTTTTGTGGTAATTGTAATTACTTTGCCTGAATTTTTTAACATATAAATATACAAATAGACTCCTTATTTTTTTGTTGTTTGCTCAAATATACCACTTTCCCCCACTTTCTAGTAAATTGTCTCTAATTCATATTTATCTCCTAAATTATTCTCTAACTCCTATTTATCTCTTAAATTATCTCTAATTTAGTAGAGAGATCATCTCTATTGCTCTACTAAACTATCTTTAATTTCTATTTATCATCTCTCCTACTTTTTATCTACATCTATTTAAAGAAAGTGTCAATTAAAAAATTTCAGAATTATTTAAATATTAGGATAAAATACAAAAACCTCCCCTAAAGTTTTTGACAATCATAAAAACTTCCCCTCTAGTTTCATTTTAACAAACACTTCCCTTAAACTTTTGAAAAAATCAATAGAAACCTCCCTTTCGTCACTAACCCAGACATAAAACGTTAGACCAATACATAGTTTTTTTTCAAATACCCATTCTACCCTCTTGTTGATCTCTTTCTCTTATAATCTCCCATTCTTGAACTCCATTAACTACGAACCTTGTTTAAAACTCCATCGGCCCAAGAAGAGAGGAACCGTGGAAGAATATTTATCATTTTCTCCTCTTTCAATCTCCCATTCATAAAACTCCATCAACTCAAGAAAAGGTAGCAACCACTGTTGACTCTTTCTGCCCTGAAACTTACTCCAGTCAGGAAGGGAAACAACATTGGACCACCGGAGATTGTCTGGTGGAGAAGTTCGACAACATTTCTAGTTTATGCACAGGAAAAACACAAATAAAATTTGAACTTTAGCTATAAATTAATTAGAAGGTGAACTGTTGCAGGTGATTGTTCTTCACTGGAAGGTTGGCTGAGAAGTGTGTTAATCAACTTAAATGCCACCTAATCTTTAAATCACATCGTGGATTTATGATATTGGTTTTCTAATGGAAATGCCAAATGGTGAATTCTTGGGTTTGATTGCATATCAGAAATAAAACTAATTGTTATACTGTTCAACTTTTCCCCCTGTTTTGCTTTTGGGCTTTATGTATTCATGGACACTTCTGAATGCATATTCTTTTCTCATTTTGGGTCTTAAGAAATGTCATTTATTGAATCTTTGATTTGGTTTTTGTTGGCTTTAATGAATTTATGCTTTTATTCTTTCTAGAAAATGGGAAATATTCTTACGTGAATGGTATATTTTGAATGATGGTGCCATGCAAGTGTTTAGTGGTGTTAGGATTTAAACTCTATTCTTTTGCTTTGAAAAAACTCACAAAATCGCAAGAGTAATGTTAATCGAATGATAGCATTTTTAGAATTTTAATATATTTTCAATGATGCCCCGACAATTAGTTAGGGGTAATTTTGCAACTTTATACGTTTTTCGTCTTTCGTGATGGAAGGGAGGTTTATGTTGATTTTTCAAAAGTTTGGAGGTGGTATTTTTTTAAATTAAACTATACGGGAGGTTTTTATGATTGTTAGAAACTTCAAGGGAGGTTTTTCTATTTTAACCTAAATATTATAATGAAACTACATACTAACTTTCAAATATTTATTCAAAACATAAAAATTAATTATAATAGATTTAATATTATTAATAACTTTATATTTTTTACAAAATTCATCATGAAATTATGAAGTAACAATATAAATTATAGTTTTATGAACTATTCAATTTAAATGTTATTCAAATAAAAAATTAACATTAAAAAATAAAACATTATTTAAATATTTCAATAACTAAATATATTAAATAACTAAACATTAAAATAGCTAAGTAATTATATAACAAAATATTTAATATTACATAACAACATTAAAATAAATAAAATTCAAATGAAGAAAAATTTAAATATCTTATCTATTATTTAAATATTTAAATAACAAAATGGTTAACATGACTAAATTTTAAATAGTTAAAATAACAAAAGTATGTAATAAAATTAAAAAATTCTTAAAAGTAGAAAAATAATTGTAATAGATTTGATAATATTCATATTAATAATAATTTAATATTTTACAAAATTAATAATGAATTATGTAATAATAGTACTAATAATGGTTTAAAAAATGACTCGGAAATGGAATTGTTTTGCCCACCGATTCCCAGGTTGACAGTTCGATTGTCCAATTCAAATGGACAACCCGTTCTGACAAAAAAAATTATAAAGTTAAAAAAGACCAAAAAATGTTGAACGGGTCGACAGGTTGACCGCTTGAGTCAACGTGTCGTTGACCAATTCAACGATTTTTTACCGGGGATTGGGTTTGGGGTAAAACGGAACCAGTTGCTTGGATGGTTCCTGAGCTGAACGGTTCGACCGTCCGATCAATAGTGGTTCGAAAACCATGGTACTAATTATAATTTATGGATTATTAAATTCAATAAATAATTAAAATTTTATAATTTAAATAACAATATTATTTAAATATCTAAATAATATTATAAATAACTAATTTCATTTTTATCAATTAACAATTATAGAAAATAACTTAAAAATTAATATTTATTAGTAATAATTTTACAATAATAGTGTATATTCATTGTATATTTATATATACTAAAATTAATATTTGTTTTATTTTCAGTAATTATTTATTGTATATTTTGATAAATATTGATGGTGCGCAGTCTAGAGCTCCCTGTTGGGGGACAATTCGGATGTCGGGCGAACTAGGTTGGCTAGCGGAGTTGCAAGAAAATTGTCAAAGTACCCAGGATGCTTTACTCGAGGTGGGCACTCCAATTCTTAAGTTAGTGGTGAGTATACTAAGAGTTGGAAAGCGAGAAAGCAAGAGAGCTATGAGAGCTAAATCGCATGTACTTTCTCTAATTGAAGGGGGTGCCTTTATATAGGCGCAAGTAGTAATGAGCTTCACATAGAGCGTCCAAGATCTTCGGGACATGGCTTATCGGGCTGCCACACTCAGAGGTGGTTTCTCGCTCGGAGAAGGTCTCTGTGTATAGCGATAGTTCTTATTCGGTTACCTTTGAAGCAGACGGCGTGGGAGCCAACTCCAAGGGTGAGGTGATGTGAACCCAGATGATTTGAAGATGATAAGGCACATGTAGGAGAGGCCAATCACCATGTCAAGCAGTTTGCCAATTGAACCTCAGCCAAGCCGATGGGGCCTCGACGGGAGGTAGTCCTTTATGCTGAGGTGCCTATAGATCGGCCTTGCCGAGGTGGCATCAGTACGCTCTCATGGTGTGCGCAGTGTGTCTGAGGTGCATCTATGGTGGCTCCGAGGTGGACTCTATCATCTTGGCAAAGGTACACCTACGTGACGTTGAGGTGTTAAGAAACGGATCAAAAGTGCCACATGGCATGAAATCACTAAAGGACTAAATTCCCCTTCATCAAACATATTTTCAATAATTATTTATAAATCTATTTTTGTTTTGTTATTTAATAGAAAATTGTAAATAGTTGTTGGAGATTAAATAACTATTGTTAACTTTTAAAATTTAATTTATTGTATTTTTTATAAATATATTTTTAGTAATTATGTATTTTAACAATTTATTGATTAATATTTATTAGAGATTAAATTATTATTTTATATTACACTATTTATTGACTAATTTAATATATTTTTAGTATTTATAGTATTTTTTAATTATTATATTTTCATTATAAATTCATTTTAATAATTGTGTACTTTTGCTCTAAATTTTCAATTATTATTGGAGATTAAATTATTAATTTAGATAAAATTAGAAGTTCTCAATGATTGGTTTAGTTTGGTTGCAGGTTATTTTGCCTACCATATCGACTTGGTCAAATTGGGAGTTTGTCATCCAAAACTGAGTGACCATTAGTGAAAACCCATTAACTCAAGTTGTATTGGTTTGGGTTTATTTTTGGATTGGTTTGTTTGTTCAAATGATTTAAGCTTAAAAATTGAATTTAAATTTAATAAATTATAGTGATATTATTAAAAATAAATAAATTTGTGATATAAAATATTTTAGACTAAGAAATATGGGTTATTAAAAATTTAAAATATAAAACAATTATATACTCTTATGTATATCTATTGTTTACTTTCACTTAACAAAGCCTGTGCAATGCACGGGTCCCCGCTAGTCTACCTACCTATCTATCTATCTATCTACCTATCTATCTATCTATCTATCTATATATATATATATATATATATATATATATTGCTTTAAAAAGCATGAATGGCCTCAAGAATATTTCTAGAATTTTTTGAGGACAAATTTTACACCTCTACATTTAAATTTCTAAATAAAAATGAGGGAAAAATAGAGTAATTGGTTATTGATATTAAATGAGTTGAAAATAAATAATTTTAAGATATTCAATGAATTCAATTTCCTTTCATTAAATCCAACACTTAAGTTATTAACTTGCATTCATGTTCATTGAATCATATATTTAAGCAATCTTTTTGTTTCTATCAAGTTGGTGTAAGTTTTATAGTCAATAGTTTGTTTTGAATTTTTATTAAATTGGTGTAATGATTTTTGAACTATACCAAATTGGTCTCATGTTTTTTTATACAACCTGATTAATACCATATAAGTGTGTAAGAAAAATTAAAATAAAAATGAATGAGAGAGGGAGCGGGAGAGAAAGAGAATGAGAGAGATTGAGGGAGAGCGATAGGTAAAGAGAGAGAACAAAAGAAATTGATAGAAAGAATGTAAATACAGAAACCAAAACCAGATTGGGCCCACACAGCCAAGTGCCACTTGGCAAAAGGGGTTGGGCCCATATAGCTCTTAACTTATTTGACCGACCATGACTTCCTAACTTGGTTGATCAATCAACCCCCTTGTGTTCTGATTTCCTTTTAAATGGGATTCTCTTAATTATAATTTGTATTATTTTGGAAAGTTAGTTGGTTTGAAATCCCCAATTAACAGATCGGTGATCAACTTTTGATTCCCATTTAAATGTAATTGAATGCATAGAATGTCTCCCTAAATGCCACTTGGCAAAGGGGCTGGGCCCATGCATCATTTAGCTCACTGACCAATCATCATTTTCCTTTTCTTTGGTGGATCAATTAAGTCTTGAAAGCTGTTTTTTGCCTTTTAAATGGGATTCACTAAATAACAAATAAAAATTTAGCTGATCTGTCATCTGAATTTGAATTAAGGATTTTCTCCTTTTTTTTATGAGACCATTGTACCAAACACTTGAAGCTTAAGCCCAAGACCCATTAGAGAAGTAATTGTTTCCTTGGGCTAACGGGCCAATACATTGGGTCCCATCCAACATATTCGTTGGGCCCAATTTTGTTATTTTTCTTAGTGGACCCAATAGCTCCTTTTTATTCAATCTCGTATTAGGCCCTATTTATTTCACTTCTTGGGCCCAAAATTTACATATCAACAGTCTTCTGGGTAGAGATGCATTTTTAAGATAGTCTCCCGACCACAACATGTCAATTTCATACTGATCAACCCAAAATGTTTTGGGTAGAGAAAACAACAGTATGAAAATGATAACTTCTTGAATTGGTTTAGTATGTGCTTGGTATAGTTTCCATTTATTAAATAAATGTTTGTACTTGATTTGTCTTCAAAACCAAGAAAAGTACATGATAAACTGTTTATGGACAACTAGGCGCCACTACACATTACATCAGCGGAATAGTGAATAAATGCTCAACTTTTGGGGAAAGCGTTAAAATGAAGTTTTTCCCAACCGTTGGTGCACATATAAATTAAACTAAAACCCACTTTTGTAAATATCAATGCATACGGATGAATATCATGAAAATGTTGATTTAGCAATGACATGGCGGCGTTTTGATAAACTTGTATCATGAAATGCTCACGGAACAAAACACACTTAATTTTTTTTTTCTTTAAAAAAAAAGACCTTCTTTCACACATGAAAGTTAAAAATGCCACGTTTGTTTGGGGTGGAAAATCGAACTGGGGTAAACTTTACACCCCGGTTAGATTTTCCACATGTTTGGAAAGCGGTTAGTTTTACATCGTAAAGATTTTTGAATTTTTTGACACCAATAACTGATGTAAAATATACATCGAAATTATCAGTGTAAAACTAACATCTCTTTTTACCTCTCTCTCTCTCTCTCTCTCTCTCTCTCTCTCTCTCTTCTTATTCTTCTTTTTCTCCCTTTTTTCTTTCTCTGTTCCGTCCCTGCCGCCGCAACTGGTTGTAGCAGCAGATTTGAAACCAAGGCAGCAGTGGCACCGGCGATTTCTCTCACTCTCTCTCTCTCTCTCCCTCCTTTTCTCTTCTTCTTCTTCTTCCTACTTTTCTTTCTTTCTCTGCTCCGTCACCGTCGCTACAACCAGTTGCAACGGCAGATATGAACCCAGGGTGGCAGTGCACCGGTGATTTCTCTCTCTCTCTCTCTTCTTCTTCTTCTTCTTCCCACCCTTTTTTTCTTTCTCTGTTTTGAAATCACCTCCCATCTGTCTCTCTTTCGTTCTCTGTCTTTCTCTCTTCTCTTCCTCTTTTTTCTTCTTCTTCTTCCTTTGCTTCCCTCCGCATCTATGTAAGTTTTCACAGAATTTATACTTCGACAATCAAACATGATCAATGTAAATTTTCAGAATCTACCGATCCCAATTTCCATTGACAACTAAATCGATTCACATTTCCCATCAGTATAAAACTGAATGTACACCTAAAACAAATGCAGCCTTAAAGATCCTGTAATCTTCATTTTAAGGTAGACCGGAAGCATTGGGACGACCGGTTTGACCATTGTGTGAACTGTGAACCACCCCTTTTAGTGCCAATCCAGTTTTCAAAAATATCATGTCCTTTATATTAATTTTAAAATAAGCATTTATTTTAAACACTTACTTAATAATTAAGCAGTCTCAAACTTGGCCTATCTCTAGCCAGATTAGTATCGTTTTCAAAATTCAAAACATTGCATGCTAACATTTGGAAGGAACAGTAACGCGTGCAACACAAAGGTGTAAATTGGTATGCAGCGCGCTATATACGTACCACAATCACCCAAGCTTTGAACAAGAGTAAAATGGAATTGGAAATGAAAATTTCTGAGAATATCAGTACAAATTATAACAATATGATCAAAATTAACTGAATACAAATCTTCTTCAATGGAATACAACTCCTTATTTGGTTATTACTGATACAATCTGAAATCTCATGAATAACTAACATGCATCTAATTTTATTTATCATTATTAATCTTAATTAATTTATTTAATAATGCTTAATTAAACTCTAGATAAAACTTGCCTTGAAAATTCCTAAATCCTAATTAATCATCGTCGACAACTTGGATTGTTCGTGTCACATGAAGGTGCAGAAGGTGGCA
This sequence comes from Nelumbo lutea, assembly GCF_056320005.1. Lineage (NCBI taxonomy): Eukaryota > Viridiplantae > Streptophyta > Magnoliopsida > Proteales > Nelumbonaceae > Nelumbo > Nelumbo lutea. The sequence goes on along the minus strand of NC_142684.1, from coordinate 165,847,887 downwards.
CTGTGCCTCTGAGGGACTGGAGCTGAAGCATAATAACGCCATTTGACCAACTGGGATCTCCATCCAGAGGTCTCGCCGCTGCAACCACAATGAAAAAACAGACCAAGATGATGAGGAGTGTGATTGAATTAGCTCTGGAGACAATATTTCTGCTGCTGTGACAACCCATATCTTGTTATATATATATATGGACAAAGAAACTGTTTCCTGAGTGTGGATTAATTCGTAAGCCGTGGAGGAAATTTTGATTTGCAGAGGGGGATTGTGAACGTAGTAAGAACTAATTAAGAATGGGATGTTGTAAATATGTGTGGATGATAAACAATTGAATGAAGAGAGTGGTTATATATAGTTTTGGTTCCTGCCTCCTGGGGTTTTACTTTTACACTGCTGCTTATTAATATTAATTTTAGGAAAACCGGGTCCAGATCTTTATGGTCTAGCTTTAACTTTTTTTTTTTTTAATCTTTTGTGTTTGCCTTGTTACTTCATTATTCCCAGCAGTGTAGTGATTAGTGATCTTAGGGATGGGATCGATGAGGGTTCATTCTAGCGTTGGACAATGCAAATTCAAACACGGTGAAAATTGCTAGGGTTTGAGCTGCAGTTTTCAATTCAAACCCATTTGACCCATTACCATCTTTGTAAGGAAATATTGCACGTAAAACTTGGTCTCAGATGTTTTTTGACCAAACATCTCCCCCCATTGTTAACAGCTTATCCCAGAAAATGCTGTAACATGTACATCTGACCCAAGAAAAATGTGCAATCCATAGTCCATACTTGTGCAATCCGGGTCATAGAAGCAAGAGATTTATTGACACGTAATGGTTCTTGCAATATAATTTTGAACCCATTTGCCTTTTGGAAAAATTCATCTCGTAATTAGGTCTTTTTTAGGCTTCATGGAGCTAGCCATTTCCTAAGGTTTAGGAGATGATCATGATGTTCTTCAACATAGGGTAGTTAATTAGTCCATCTCCATAAAATACTGTATTGAGCTTTTGTTATGTTACAGTCTAGGAAAGCTCCAATTAAGTCTTTTCCTTTTATTGATTGCACAAATTATTCTGATGCGCGGCTAAATCATTCCGACCTTTGGATCAAAAGATTTTTATTTTTTTTTCTGTTATAAGGAAAATTATCTTTAAGATAAAACCAATGTCATTGACAGAACAAACTCTTCACCCAAACGGGCCCTTGGACTAGACTCCAGAGAAGGGGTAGACTGGGAGAATTGTTGGGACTTGGAATAATTTTAGAATAAAGTACCTTGAAATCATGCCCTTTAACATTTTCTAATCAGAGGTTGCATTGCCATTTTCAGATGGAGGTACAAACGGTTTATAACAAAAGGTTGATTAAATAATGTGATTGCCAAATACAAGAGATCTTTTCGTAAAATGCAAACTAGAGTGTAGGCTTGAGTAAATGCATTAAACAATAGGGAGTGTTTAAGTAAATGATCAAAGAAAAAAAGAATTGCAATTTCCACCTGCCCTAGTGGGTACCCACACTGGGACGGGATCTCCTCCTCACAAATGGGTGCCTCACATGCACATCCACCATGCATTGAGAACATCTTCCGTGAATAATAGTAAATAAGTACGGTAAATGTTCCCAATTCATGATAGGATGTGCATGTGAGGCGCCAGGTGTGAGGAGCAGATCCGGTCTCACCCACACGGGGTGATTTTATTTAAAAAAAGAAGGGTTTTGGATGGGGATGGGTTTTGGGATTTTACAACAAGTATGACTATGAATAGAGTATGATATTCGGGTAAATCTGACCTTCCCCACCCATATATTGAATGTATTAAAATACCCTTAGTACTTATAATTTTAGACTTTGTTGTTATAGGGTATATGAACTTGGTGTAATTGATAGTGATGGTGCACGATCTGGAATCTCCTAACTGAGGAGTTGCCCAGATGTTCTCACGTGTTGAGCTGGATCAATCTGCAAAACAGTGCTCAGAGGGACCGGGGTGGAAGACCCAGTGAGTTCGCTACGATGTTTATGTCAGTATTCTGTGTGTTTCCGAGATAAGTATTATTGCTAGAGAGCTTGAGTGTAAGTAATCGCGCATACCTTCACCTTTGAGGATCGATGCCCTTATATAGTTGGGTAGCCGTGAATCCTACGAAAATGCTCCGAGATCTCCAAAATGCATGGATAAGATCCGTTCCATTTTCGAAGGAGAACAATGCGCCAGTTGATAAGGTTGATCACTTTCCTCCGATTCGGGCGGAGTAAAGATAAACCCTGTTATTAGACATCGTGATCCCGAGAGATTCGGAGTCCGTTGAGGAAGCTTCTGGAGTTGATTACATGGCGCTTTGGTTCTTTGACCCCGAACTGGCACTTCAGTTCTTTGGCCCCGAACTAAATTGGGTGCCGAGGTGCCTTTATGTCGGGATAACTTTATGCCAAGGTGTTCAAGTTCCAGAGCTCCTGAGCTGCTGACAAGACCCCCCTTGCCGAGTTGTCATCCTATTGGTTGATCGCATCCACGTGTACCTCGGTCACTAGGTTGGGCCAAATCACCCCTCATCAATTGCCCCCCACTCCCTATGCCAAGGGTCGTAACCTCAGTGCGGGGAGTTCACGGTTAGACCAATATAACCCATGTGGCTCAATCGGAAAAACCAGATCGCATGTTGGGGACGCATAGACTCGACGCGGGTTATTAACTCTGCGGATGCCAAAAATCCCACTCAACTGAAATCTTCCTCGAGAGGAGTGCAGCCGGTTTTCACGAGAGCCGTAGGATCACATCGATTTGAACTATCAGTTTCTGGGTATAGTGGCTATAAATAGGGGGACCCAAGCCCCCTTTCCTTCGTCCTTCAAAGTGCATTGAGGTCGTGCATTCGTTCTTCAGCTCACATCTTGTATCCGGGGTAGTTTGCTTCCTCTTTCATCTTTTGGTGAGTTTGCCTTGTCCCGCCCCTTTTTTACTTTGAGTTCATTTTTTTCCCTTTTTATTCATTATGCCTGGCCTTAGTTTAGATAGCCTTCTAGATGGGAGCGATGAGTCCATTGGGGCCGAGGTGGGTACCTCGGCATAGACTGCGGAGCCTCATCTTGTCGAGGTGGACACTTCGGCATAGGATGAGGACCCCAATCCATCCGAGGTAGACTCACCTCAGCGAGACCAAGAAGCTTCTGGCAAATCGGCCTCCTCCTCACACTGAGGTTGACTGCTAGATAGCTTCGATCCATCTACAATGATAGCAGATAGGCTCCTATCTTTAGTAGCTCGTTATAGACTTCCCAACGACTTTATTTATAGTATTCCCTTAGGCAATTTTCCTTGGGATCATGGTCACGACGAGATCATGGTCTTTGAGGAACAGCTCGTAGCTGACCTACATCTTCCACTCCACCCTTTCATAGTCGAGATCATCAAATTCTTTGGCATCGCCATAAACCAACTCCGCACGAACACCATTCGCAACATTGTAGGTACCATCTCCCTTTTTCATGACTATAACCAACCTCTTGACATCACCATTTTCTCCTCGATCATTTCCATCAAAAAGAATTCTACCTGTGTTCTACCTGAGCACAGACGTAATTATTACATGTCTCCTCACCCCAGGTACAAGTAGTTACACGAGCTCTCCAACAAAGTCCCAGCCTGGAAGAGACGTTACTTTGTAGTTCGTAACATGGAGGGGTGACCTTTTCCAACTCACTGGAGGCCTGCCATCCAGGACCCCAGCGTTAGGCTGGATAAACAAGTGTGGGAGGAAGTCCGGGCTTGGGCGAAGCTTGGCCTGAAGTTTGAGGATGTCGTGATCGAGGAGAAGCTTGTGGAGGCCGGCCTAAGCCCTCCTAGTAGGTCCCCAACTGTTGTACTATTTTTCTTATTTTATTTTCCTTTGATGTTGCATCTGACTCTATTTGTCACCTTCTTGTAGTCCTCATGACCGACTTCTCTGTCGATCAGCTCTTCAAAGGCATGCAGAAGGGCAAGAAGAAGAGGGCATCCAAGAAGGCCTACATTCATGAGGAGGTTCCCACCTTAGACGTTGGTGTCACCACATCCTAACCTCTAGCCGACACCGAATAGCCACCGATAATCTACCTAGTCGAGGAGGACCAAGATAGGGCTTCTCCACATCATTTTCCCAAGGAAACTACATCTTCTGAGGCTCAACAAGCTCAGGAGGCTACCCCATCAGACGACGACATCCCAACTTGGAGCGTTTTGAGTCCGAAGCTTAGTCTCCTCAAAAGCAAAGATGTGATTTTCCCTGAAGAGGTTACTCGGTGGGCTGAACTCCAGCCGCTCAGCTCAGGGGAATAGCGGTGACACACTACATGGTGGTACGTACTCAACCTTCAACCCTTCTATACTTAGATTTTTCTCAATACTTATGTTTCGATTCTTCTCTTGTCAGGTGAACTAATAGATCCACGCCCTGGTCTACCAGTTCGAGAGGATCTTGAAGCGGGCTCTCAAGGTTGAGTCATCCCGCAAGGCTCACTCCGAACTGAACTTGGCTCGCAGCGAGAACAACAAATTCTTGAAGGATGCACGAGCTCGGAAAGAATTGCTGACTGTTCTGATGGCGGAGAAGAGTTGAAGAAGCGCGAGGTGACCCTTTAGAGAGAAGTCTAGAGCCTCGAGTAGATGATGAAGGAGTGGACTAACATCCTGATTCATTCGATGGAATAGGCGAAGGTCAAGGCTGTTGAGGAGTACAAGTCTTCGACAGAACAACACGAGCTATTTTTCGAGACCGGAACAGTGGGCTAACGCAAAAGCTTCAAAATCAGTAGGTGGTTGACCTGGCGTGAGTTTCCTCACCTCGACCTCAACGCCATCACAACATCAAAAATCATCGAGGAGATGGCCCTCGAGGCAGCCAAGGACCCTAACTCCGAGGAGGAGGAGAGTGACGACCTCGTCGGTGAAGGGACTGTGGAAAGGGAAGAGGGAGGTGATGCCGTTGATGTTGCCGATGACCACATGGAGACCGATCAACCTACTAATGCTACTACTGGGGATGGAAGGCCCCGAATTTATTGATACCACTTACCTCTTTTCTTGGACCCCCATATATAGTGTATGTCCCGGGCCTTTGAGCTCGGTTGTAGTAGCAGTTGCTTTCCTTTCTATATGTTGTTTTTTTTTTACCATGTACTCAAAACTTTTGTTAATGAAGCATAGTGATTCAAAAAACCCTATGTGTGCAAAAATTTTTCCAAGTGTTGGTTATTTCGAAGTGCCGAGCTAACGAGTTGGGTTCCAAGTTGGAATAACCCGGTATTGTTGTACGCCGAGGTGGACAGACACTGTAGAGTATATACTCGACCTTTCTATGCATGGGCTACTCACTTTCCCAAGCCGAAGAGGCGACTAGGTCTTATTGTAGTACCGAGATCTTCTATCAGCTTGGCACCGTTGCCCTTAGGCTACTTGGAGTGACTCATAGTCCTCTCTCTAGCTCGACGTCTTTTTGACCAGTTCAGTGGTTCCATGAACTTAGAAGGAATTTTACATTGGAGTCGTGAACTCATAAGTAGTACCTTCTTAGGTTGTCGATGTTCCTTGCTCGAGGTACTTGCTTCCCTTCCAAAGTCTTGAGTTCATACGTGCCTTCCCCGAACACCCGTCTTACACGGTACAAACCTTCCCAATTCGGTCCGAGCTTACCCACACTGGGCTCAGGTACCATAACCTTCCGGAGAACTAGGTTGCAGGCACGAAACTGCCGCTTCTTGACCTGGGTGTTATAGTACTGAGCTACTCTCTGCTGGTATGCCGCAGTCCGGATGTAGGCCAGGTCTCGCACCTCCTCTACCAGGTCAAGGTTGGTACAGAGCTCGACATCGTTTTCTTCCTCATCATAGGCCTCAAGTTGCAAGGTGGGTACCTCAATCTCTACCGGGATCATCGCCTCTGTACCATATGTGAGGTTGAAGGGAGTTTCACCCGTCGTGATCTTGATAGTACTTTGTTTGGCCTAAAGGACACTGGGCAGCTCATCCACCCACAATCCCTTTGCTCGAGCTAGGTGAGCTTTCAGTCCGCAAAGTATCGCCCTGTTAGTTACTTCTGCCTGCCCGTTTGCTTGAGGGTGTGCCACCGATGTGAAGTTTTGCTGAATCTCCATCTCGGCACACTTGTTTTGGAACTTGATATCTTCGAACTACTTCTCATTATTGGATATCAGCACCCGGGTAGTCCGAAGCAGCATACTATGCTACTAAAGAAGAAATTTTGTATGTTACGAGCTGTAATGGTTACTAGGGGCTCGACTTCCACACACTTTGTAAAGTAATGTACTGCCACAACCAGGAACCTCCTCTACTCGATTTTTGGCGGGAAAGGACCGAGGATGTCGATTCCCCACTCCGCAAAGGACCACAGGTTGGTAATGTATTTTAAATCGGCAGCGGGTTGATGGTGGATATTGGTATGCCTCTGACAACTGTCGCGCTTCTTGACGAGGTCGAGTTCGTCTGCATTCATTGTGGGCCAATAGTAACCCTGCCTTAACACCTTCTGTGCGAGGGCTCTACCCCCCTAATGTCCTCTACACAGGCCTTCATGGGTGTCATTAATTACGAGCTTAGCTTCTGAGGGTCGTAGACAGCGCATGTAGGGGAGCATGAAGGATCTCCTGTACAGCCGTCCGTCTATGAGGACGTACTTGGCTGATTGACGCTCTACCCTTTGAGCTGCATTGCGTTCTTCAGGTAGGGTCCCATGGAGTAGATAATCGGCGAGCAGGTCGATCCAGCTCGATTCCGCTTGCAACATGGGAGTGACTTCTTCTGCCTCTCCGAGAATATTGGGTCGAGATAGGTCCTCTATGTACACAGTTTGCAAAGTGTTGTCGCCCGTGCTCGCTAAACATGATAAGGCGTCGGCTCAATGTTCTCGGATCTCAGAATTTGCCTGATGAAACAGGAGCAGATGCTAGGTAGGATCTCTTTGACTTTGGCAAGGTAAGCTGCCATAGTTGGGTCGCGAGCTTCATAGTCGCCAGTGACTTGGTTGGCCACTAGTTGTAAATCGCTGCATAGATAAGGTGCTTTGCCCGCATTTCCTTTGCTAAGTTCAGCCCGACAATCAGCGCTTCATACTCCACCTCGTTGTTCGGCGCCTCAAACCTGAATCAGAGAGCATACTCCAGTTTTACCTTGCTTGGGCCGTATAGTACCAGTCCTACACCGCTTCCTCGCTGGTTGGACGAACCGTCTACATGGAGGATCCATGGCTCCTCGTTCCAGGTCAGTACTACTTTGACCAAGTCTGATGCCGCACTAGTTAATGCCTCCGACGTGTGAGCGAGCTCAGTCTGTTCAGGGTTTGGCGTGCACTCTGCTACGAAGTCCGCCAAGACTTGGGCTTTGGTTGCTGGTCGTGGCTCGAACTGGATGTCGTACTCGCTCAGCTCGATGGACCACTTCATTAATCTTCTAGACACCTTGGGCTTGAGCAGAATCTGCCTCAGGGGTCTGTTGGTGAGGACAACGATAGTGTGGGCCTGGAAATATGGGCATAGTTTCTGGGCTGCTATGACCAGCGCGTATACTAGTTTCTCGATTTCCAGATACCTAGTCTCTACATTTTGCAAAACTTTACTAACATAGTAGACAGGTCATTGGACCTGATCTACTTCTTTGATCAGTACTACACTAACTACTTTGTCACTCCTGGAGAGGTATAGTTTTAACTCGTCCCCCTCTTCAGGTCGAGTTAAAATCGGTGTGGTACTTAGGTACCTTTTCAGCTCGTCAAAGGCGAGCTAGCACTCTTCGGTCCATTCGAAATTCTTGCTCTTTTTTATTGCTTTAAAAAAGGGTAGGCATCGGCTTGCCAATTTAGACATGAAGTGGCTTAGGGCAGCTACCTGGCCAGTCAACCTTTGAACTTTTTTTTTTCCGAGTTGGTCTCATATCTAGGATTGCCTTTATTTTTTTCGGGTTGGCTTTGATGCCACGTCGGTTGACTATGTAGCCTAGCAATTTACCCGAAGTGACTCCAAAGACACCCTTATTCGGATTTAATTTCATATTATATTTTCTTAAAACTTGAAAAACATCAATTAAATCATTTAACAAAGAGTTCGACAACGGGGTCTTCACGACCATGTCATCAACATCTTTATTGCTGATCAATGACTCAAAAATTTTATTTACAAGGCGTTGGAATGTTAACCCAGCTTTTTTAATCCAAAGGGCATAACCTTATAACACTATAGCCCAAGCTCAGTTACAAATGCGGTCTTGTCCTAGTCAGTAGGATCCATCCTAATCTAGTTGTAACCGAAATATGCATCCAGACAACTCAGCAACTCGTGCCTCGAGGTCGCATCCACTAGGCAGTGAATCTTGGGCAATGGAAAGCAATTTTTTTGGTAGGCTCTGTTCATGTCAGTGTAGTCGACACACATGCGCCACTTTTCATTGGCCTTCTTCACCAAAACCGGGTTGGCCACCCAGCTCGGGTAATGGACTTCCCTGATGAAGTCTGTCGCGAGGAGCTTCTTGACCTCCTCATCGACTACCCTCCATTGTTCTAGGGCGAGGTTGCGTTTCTTTTGTCTTACTGGCCTGACTTTAGGGTTGACAATAAGCTTGTGAGTTATTATTTTAGGGTCAATCCCGGTTATCTCTACCGTGGACCAAGTAAAAATATCTAAATTTTTAAGTAATAAACTTACTAGTTGAGTTCGAAGTGGCTCGCTGATCGAGGCACCGATCTGAAGAGTTTTGGTCGGTTCGGTGTCAGAAACTGGTATGTGGACCGTTTCTTCTGTCGGGGCACCTCACTCCTCTATATGTTCCACTGGTTGTTCGAGCTCAAGATTCTCCACTAATTTTGCTTTTCATTTCAGAGCGGCCACATAACAATTATGGGATTCGAGCTGGTCACCTCGCACGACCCCCACGATGTAATCAATTGGGAACTTTATTGCTAAGTAATAGGTGGACACTATCGCACGTAGAACGTGTGTGATAGGTCGACCTATGATCGTGTTGTAGGGGGATGGAGTCCCGACCACCAGGAAAGTGTGCTCGAATCGTACGATGTTTGGCCACATGCCTGCTTCCACTGGTAATGTGACCCGACCAAGGGGCCTAACCTCTTCTCCGCTAAATCCTACCAAGGGTGCGTCTACTGGCTTTAGGTCGCTCTGATGTAACTACATCTTATCGAAGGTCTCCTTGAAGAGGATATCCGCATAGTAGCTCGAGTCCACCAGGATCTGCTTCACTTTGAAGTCATTGATTTTGAGCTTCATGACTAAGGCATCATCATGCCGATACTGAATACCGAGCGTGTCGTCCTTAGTGAAATATATGGGTTCTTCGAGCTGAGGTCGCTTTGGTGGGTTTTTGCCTTCATTCTCCAATTCATGGACCAAAGTCCTCCCGGCTGGTGATGTACATCCCGCAATGATGGACCCGCCGATGATCATATTGATCACTCCGCGAATTGGCCTCTCCTCTGGTAGCTGTCGAGGTGGCAGCTCATTTTAACTACTAGCCTTAGGGGCATTCCTCCTCTGGTCCCCCTGATGGCCCTCCTATCGGTCTTCCTACCCCCTCTCCTCTCGTAGGATGTAATTCTTTAGGTACCCGCGGCGGATAAGTTCTTCGATCTCGTCATGGAGATTCTTGCAATTTTTCGTGCTATGTCCATGATCTCGGTGAAAATGGCAGTAGACATTCGGGGTTCTTGTTGCCAGGCCCCCCCTCAGACTGGGCAGCCATCTAGCAAAAGAGGAGTGCTTAATGACCATTAAGATCTCTCCTCGCTTAACCAGAGGTGTATAGTTTGTTCTCTCTACTGGCGGAGTCCTGGAACGTCGACTTGACTTGTGGCTGCGTGAGGGGGACTTGCTTCTTGACTTGCTTCTTCTCCTGCTATTACTCGTCCCTTCATCCTCTATCTTCCTCTTTTCAACTGATGGATTATCAGTCTTCTGGTTAATCTCTTCCTCGATACCAATGAATTGGTAAGCCAACTTAAGGAACTCGATGATATTTTTTGGTTTGTTGACTACCACATGCCACTTGAACTCCCTGTGGGTGATTCATTTCTTTGCTGCAATGAGACGCACCGCTGGATCGAGGTCCGGTATCTGCAGGCAAGTGTCGTTGAAGCGCTTGATGTAGCTTCTGATTGACTCTCATTCCCTCTGAACCATGTCCAAAAGTCTCTCTTGTGACTTTGGGCATTTTTTGCTAGTAATGAAGTGCATAGTGAACAGGTTGGCAAGCTATGCCCAACTCTTGATGGAGCCTGATGTGAGGTTCCTATACCAGGTCCGAACTACTCTCCTGAATGTGGTGGAGAAGACCACACACATGCAGGCTTTGTTAGCCCTGGCTAGGTGCATTTGAGATTGGAAAGAATCCACATGATCGTTGGGGTCGAATGACCTGTCATACTTATCTAGTGGTGGAACCTTGAAATCTTTCGGCTTTGGGGCCACTAGGAGCTCAGGAGACAGAGGAGATGACCAACTAAAAAAGGGAGGCATAGTCTTCATTGCCACTGAGCTCACTTCTTCCCTTTCTTTAACTCATTCCGCTTGTTGGCTTGCCTTCGCTGGCGGACTGTTTCTGGCTGAAGAGCGATGAGTCTTGCGGCGTTGCCGTTGTTGCTTCTTCACTGGCTTAGCATTGGTGCTCTTGACCTCGGTCTGGTTTGGTATCTCGACCTTGGTTTTTTTGTTCTCTCGAACATTGTCGCGAGGTGGGTCTTGGTTCCTTCTTGCCAAGTTCTTCTGGTTGTGGAGTTTGCACTGGCTATCATGAGGCACCGAAAGGACTGGCCTCGAGTTCGTGCCTCTAGGTCCGGGCTGGTTGTTATCTCCCCGTGACCCATTGTTCTCCTACTGGGAGTGTCGCGGTTGGTCGGACCTATTGAGTTGACTGTCCTCGGGCCTTTTTCTAGGGTTTCCTTGTGATACTAGAGGAATGTATTGACCATACCTCCTCCCATGAGGTGGAGTCTGGCCCCTAGGATGGATTGGCACCTGTGAGGTCCCTTCACCTAGATGAGGAGATCGACGGACGTTCTAGCTAGTCCCGGACCGGTTCTGGTTCTGCCCCTGTTGCAACCCTGTGTGCCGAGGTGGAATCGACTACTGGTTCGACTGTAGTGGTGGAAACTGTTGCTGATACTGTTGGTACAGATAGTACTATTGATATTGTTGAAGCTGTTGGACCTGCTACATCTGGATGGTACAGATAGTACTGTTGATGTTGTCGAAACTGTTGGACCTATTGCATCTGGATCTATATCGTCCAGATGCACTAAACAAGGTCATGGAACTGGGAGTTCTCGACTCTAGGGGGGATTACGGATGGCTCAGAGAAAGTTGCGCCTACTGGGGGGAGCGGGACGCTCACTTGTAGGGTGGCCTGTGGTACAGACAGTGATGAGACCCCTGAAGCTGTGAGGGGAATAGTGAACTAGCTGATACATAGCATTAGGCCTTGGGGAAAGGTTGATTGTTGATCCAGCCCCTCGGTGATGTTCATTTCGATGCTTTTCTCGGTGTTGCTGGAAGAATCCATTGAGGTTGGAGCAAAAACTAGAACTACAACTAAGATTAGGATGACCTTTTGGTCATTTCCCACAAACGACGCCAATTGATGGTGCACGATTTGGAAGCTCCTAGCTGGGGAGTTGCCCGAAAGTTCTCGCATGGCAAGTTGGATCAATCTGCAAAATAGTGCTCAGAGGGACCGAGGTGGAAGACTCAGTGAGGTCGCTCCGATGCTTAAGTTAGTATTCTGTGTATCTGCAAGCAAAGTATAAATGCTAGAGTGCTTGAGTGTAAGTAATCGTACGACCTTCGCCTTTGAGGATCTATGCCCTTATATAGTTGGGTAGCCGTGAATCCTACGAAAAGGCTCCGGGATCTTTGGGCTGCATGTACAAGAGCCGTTCCATTTCCGAAGGAGAGCAATGCGCCAGTTGATAAGGTTTCTCACTTTCCTCCGATTCGGGCGGAGTGAAGATAAGCCATGTTATTAGACGTCGTGATCCCAGGAGATTTGAAGTCCGTTGGGAAAGCTTCTAGAGTTGATTACGAGGCGCTTCGGTTCTTTGACCCCGAACTGGCACTTCGGTTCTTTGGCCCCGAACTAAATTGGGTGTCGTGGTGCCTTTATGTCGAGATGACTATATGCCAAGGTGTTCAAGTTCCCAAGCTGCTGACAAGGCTCCCCTTGCCGAGTTGTCATCCTACTGGCTGATCGCATCCACATGTACCTTGGTCGCTAGGTTGGGCCAAATCACCCCTCATCAGATAGCTTATGTGTTTTTTACATATTTGAATCAAATAATTGGAAATTTGTATGTTCGTTTATATTAGTTTGCTCGTTAATTACTTATAAATAACATGAAATAACAAGAGACTGCAAACAAGTTTTGGGCCCAACCTGCCCCACCCTCAACTGAGAGGACTCCGGATCTCCTGCCCACGTCTACCCATAACACACTACCCTTGTGAATTGGCCAATTGGGTACATCTCCCCCTGCATATTATTATGTAAGAGGATGAAATGTTCTCGATGTGTGACTGTGATATTATGTGAATAGATGTGGGCAGAATTTGTGTAAGCAGGAGATCCGGACTCAACTAAGAGGAGGATAAGGTCGGGGATGGTTTTTTATTTTTATGTGCAGGAAAGGTTTGGATACCAACCCACTTCAGGTAAGGATTAGGAGGTTTGAGGAGGCACGGAGGGTTTTAAGTTTTAACTTACAAACCCACCCCAAATCAGGAATTATTTCGCTCATTGATTAAAGGACGGTTTCGTCCTAAAGATTAAAGATATTGGCTCATATTCCTTTATTCTTCCATGTCAGATTGATGATTGGGCAGGGCTTTACAAACTTTACAAACGGCGTTAGGCTAATTTGTCCCGAGTCTCCTGACCTTCTTCCTCTTCTCTTCCCCCTTCCCTTCGCCGGCATAACGCTTGTGACTGGCATTCTTCACCGGAAACTTTAATCACTAATTAAATCAAGTTAACACAACATATATAATATAATACAAAAAAGCAAAAACTCTGCACGAAAGGGAGGAGCGGGATTTGTATTTCTTAATCCTGAGATCTAATAAGAATCAGAAAGCTGCAATGTCCAATATCAAACCCAACAGGCTCTCCAGTTTGTGATGTAAGCGTTCTATTCCGATTTTAGAGTTAATTAATTCATGATAAAATTTGAATTTTAAGGTAACAAATACACAAACTGACTGTTGAGAAATGAGGTAAAATTGGAGAAATTCTCCCCTGCAACCTAACAGGCATGTGCATTGGTTGCACTGTAGCAAGCTTCTATACTCTCCTCTATTTATCTGAGTGTAAATCAATTTCTATTAAAAAACTCAAAATAAAACTTGTAATTTTTTAATATGGGACAAGTTAAAAAACTGTTTTTAATAAAAAAATTATTTTCAAGACATGTATGCAAGTGTAACTTTTCATGTAATTGACCAAATCAAATCCCATTGAATTAATCTCTAATGAGATTAAAATCCAACACTGACAATAAAAACCTTCACTGCAATGGGTATTATTCTCTCTGACGCCACAATACTTGGGAAGCTTTATACAAACGAATGGGTTTACAGCACCGGCAGGTCTTAGGAAAACTGGTTGAATTCAAGTATTTGGTGCGCGCATGCAATGGGTGATGAGAGAAGAGAAGCCGGTCACGATGCCAAACTTTTGAAGCTCATGCCGATAAAGAGAAGACAGCGAGACGAGAAGAGAAACTCTATTCCTATGTGGTTTGTTCACCCCCATGCATTTCTAATTTAAGGTTTTCCGATGAGAGGATCTAGTCATGCCAGTTAACGGGAGAAGAGGAAAAGGTAGGGTTTTGGGGATAATTAACCTAAAGCGGTTTGTAAAATCTGCCCATCATGATGTGGCAAAATAAATAGACGTGGACCCATAGTTTTATTATTTCGGACGAAAGAGTCCTTTGCTCAACCAGCGAAGTAAAGCTCCTCTTAATCTCAGACTGAGCCCGAGGTTAAGCATGAACTATCCAACTTGAGTGTAGCTCGCAATAAAATTTGATGCACTTATATTGGATTTGATTTGGTCAATCAGCGCACACTCAAAGTTGATATATATGTATGTGTCCAGGTTCAGACAACATAAGTAACCAACCTGAGACATGCCCAAACTTCAGAACCCAGACTCAATCTAAAACCAAAACTCCAAGCCCAATCCATGTTAAATTGCGGGCTAAATCGGTCCTGACTCATGTTGGGCCCGCCTAAATAGAACCCCATAGCTAGTAGCTACTACAACTTCCTCGTCAAGATCAAGATTAATATCAAAGCGTAAAGCAAGGGGTCGAACAGAATAGCTAAAAGAACGGCATCAGTTTCTGAGACGTTAACCGCCGTGTGACCTATAGAATCATTAATACCAGAATGGAGTCGGTTTCTGAAGCTGAATAGCTAGAGGGTAGAGCTCCTACCTATTAATAAGCTTTATATCTTCAAAACCTAAATATCCAATGCTTTACATTAACAACACATAATAATCTTTTTATAGGGAATTTATGATGCCTGCGGATTCCAAATCCAACTTGCTGTAGACTTCTTTGTAGGGGAATTGGTGTGAGAGAAAGAATTGGGGAGCTATAAGGAAACTGCGATTATCTTTCCTACCACATCTAGAAGTTCTCCATGTGTAAACAACCGTCCTTTGAGAGACTGCTATTACTGGTTATCAGTATTCAATACTATTCATCCCTTTCACCAACGCTGTGATCATGGCCGCCCCAACTGATCCCAGTTGCAGTAAAGATAATGCCCATGCTGGTACGTTCTTCCTTACCATGCCTACCACCCCCACCAAATCTCAGCAGAGGTGGCGTTTGGCCTTCACAGCCATCTATATTTCCAGAATTTTTTTCTCCCTTATTAATGATGTCTTGGCCAACAAAAAAGACCAGTTCCTCACTGAAATCCTACGTTCCCCATCCTATATCGCACTTGACATTCATCCCAAGGATGATGATGAGCAAGAGCATGTCCCTTTTTCTAATTTCGATCACAAAAGCTTCATTGATATGGTAAAGGAGAAGAACTTGGAAAGTCTCCGTGTGTTTGGAGGCGTTGAAGGAGTTGCTGCAGTCTTCAAAACTGATGCCAAGAATGGGATTCGTGGCCATGCTGACGATCTCAACCTCCGACGCCATGTGTTCGGTTCCAATACATATAAGAAACCCCCTGCAAAAGGGTTCTTTCACTTTGTGCTAGAAGGATTCAAAGATACCACCATTCTCATACTTTGTGCCTGTGCAACCCTCTCACTTGTGTTTGGTATCGAACAGCATGGGCTGAAAGAAGGGTGGTATGATGGTGGGAGCATATTGCTTGCTGTCTTTCTTGTTATAGTTGTCTCTGCTGTGAGTAACTTCAAGCAATCAAGGCAGTTTGAGAAACTTTCACACGAGAGCAGCAACATCAATGTGGACGTCATCAGAGATGGGAGGAGGCAACAGATCTCCATCTTTGATATTGTGGTGGGAGATGTTGTTTGTCTGAAGATTGGAGACCAGATTCCATCAGATGGATTATTCTTAAATGGCCACTCCTTACAAGTGGACGAGTCTACCATGACTGGGGAAAGCGACCCTGTGGATGTTGATGCCAGTCAAAATCCGTTCTTATTCTCTGGAGCAAAAGTAACAGATGGTTTTGCTCGCATGCTTGTCACCTCTGTGGGCAGGAACACCACATGGGGCGAGATGATGAGCTCCATAACCCAGGATTCAGATGAACAGACCCCTCTACAAGCTCGTCTCAACATGCTGACTTCTTACATAGGGAAGGTTGGTCTGGCCATCGCACTCCTAGTTCTTGTGGTGATGCTGATTCGTTACTTCACTGGACACATAAAAGAGGAGGGTGGAATCAGTAAATACAAAGGCCACAACACCAAATTCAATGATCTGATGAATGCATTGGTCAGTATTATCTCTGCTGCAATCACAATTGTGGTTGTGGCAATACCAGAAGGTTTACCACTTGCTGTCACTCTCAGCCTAGCATATTCTATGAAAAAAATGATGGCTGACAATGCAATGGTTCGAAAACTAGCTTCCTGTGAGACTATGGGTTCAGCCACAACCATCTGCACAGACAAAACTGGCACCCTTACCTTGAACCAAATGAAGGTCATTGAGTTTTGGATTGGTGAAGAAGCAAAGGACAACCATGCCGCTTTTGTTATAGCCCCAAACCTTGTTGATTTGCTGCGACAAGGAGTTGGTCTAAACACAACTGGTAGTGTTTACAGACCTGCTTCAGGAATGGTACCTGAGGTTTCTGGCAGTCCCACTGAAAAAGCCATTCTCTCTTGGGCTGTTTCAGAATTGGGTATGGATATGGATGAAGTGAAGCAAAGTTGCAGAATCCTTCATGTAGAAGCCTTCAATTCAGAGAAGAAAAGAAGTGGAGTTTTAATAAAGACAATGGCCAAGAGGACGATTGACACACATTGGAAGGGAGCGGCTGAGATGATACTGGGCATGTGTTCAAATTATTATGAAGGAAATGGGACCACAAAAACCATGGATGAAAGTGAAAGGATGAAATTCAAGAAAATTATTGAAGGCATGGCAGCTAAAAGTCTCCGATGCATTGCTTTTGCCCAGAAATCAATGTCAGAATTAGAAATTGAAGGTGGATTGGATTACCACAGACTCCAAGAAGACAGCCTCACCTTGTTGGGCCTAGTGGGCTTGAAGGACCCTTGTCGACCAGAGGTGAAAACAGCTGTAAAAGCTTGCAGAGATGCTGGAGTGAACATCAAGATGGTCACTGGAGACAATATTTTCACTGCAAGAGCTATTGCCATCGAATGTGGGATACTTGAACCTGATGAAAAAGTAAACAATGAAGCAGTTGTAGAAGGTATAGAGTTCCGGAATTACTCAGCAGAAGAAAGGATGGAGAAGATTGACAAAATCAAGGTGATGGCAAGGTCCTCCCCCATAGACAAGCTTCTAATGGTGCAGAGCTTAAAGCAAAAAGGCCATGTTGTTGCAGTGACTGGTGATGGAACAAATGATGCACCAGCTCTCAAAGAAGCAGACATTGGGCTCTCTATGGGGATTCAAGGCACTGAAGTGGCAAAGGAAAGTTCAGACATTGTCATCTTAGATGATAACTTTGCCTCTGTAGCGACAGTGTTGAGGTGGGGAAGATGTGTTTATAACAACATTCAAAAGTTCATCCAGTTCCAGCTCACTGTAAATATTGCTGCCCTTGTGATCAATTTCACGGCAGCAATATCTTCTGGTGAAGTCCCATTAACAGCAGTCCAGATGTTGTGGGTGAACCTGATCATGGACACTTTGGGAGCATTGGCGCTAGCCACTGAACAGCCCACCAAAGAGCTCATGGAAAAGCCGCCAGTGGATCGAACAGAGCCACTCATTACCAATATTATGTGGAGGAACCTTATTACTCAAGCTCTATATCAGGTGACCATCTTACTGACCCTAGAATTCAAGGGAAAGTCTATCTTTAACATAAATGAGAAAATTAATGACACCCTTATCTTTAATACTTTAGTATTCTGTCAAGTTTTTAATGAATTCAATGCAAGAAAACTGGAGAAGAAGAACATATTTGAGGAAATACATAGAAACCGGCTGTTTCTAGGGATCGTTGGGATGACAGTGGTTCTTCAAGTGCTGATGGTTGAGTTCCTGAAGAGGTTTGCCAACACTGAGCAGCTGAATCTAGGGCAGTGGCTTGTTTGTATTGGGATTGCAGCTTTATCTTGGCCAATTGCATTTCTTGTCAAGTTCATACCAGTTTCTGATAAACCACTTCTCAGCCTTCTTAGACGGTAATGCTTGGCCATCTTGAAATACGGACCACAATTGACTCCTAAATTTTCTTTGCAATTTATAGTTTTAGATTTCATTTTGCAAAGTCCCCTTTTTGTTTTTATATAACTCTCTGGTGTTTCCTTCCCTCAGTTCTGTTCATGTAGATATTACTGATATAATAAACTGCCACATATTCACATTTGGTTTCTCCACTTTTTCTTTTTTTAATTGTCTTTCTTGTGCCCCCCCCCCCCTCCGAGTGTAAATATGGTGTAACTGGTGTACACATGAATTTGTATTGTTGCAAACCAACACCCTTAAGAAATCTCATCCAGAATCTATACCAATTATCTAAAACCTGAACAATTAAACTGGAAGTACACCATTCAGTCTTTCAAGTTACAAAGAAAAGCTCACAAGAACACAAAACAACTATCTAGGCTCTGATCATTATAACCATATAGAATAAGTGGTTTAATCAAAAAGGCATCATAATGTGTTGAAATAGTTGTTATATCTCATGTATGGAATAACCATGAACATTATATGAAGCTGAAGTGTCCCATATAAGTGCTGCCCAAGCTATGAATAATAACCAAACCACCTTTTGAATTCAAAAAACACAGAAACATTAAAGTTTACAAGTAACCTCCATGCAGTACTGTAAGTGGACAAGGACTTTATGTGACCAAAGAGATAGACACTTTAACTAAAGGAGATATTTTATCAGTAATTCTATGGTACTTATCAAAGGCGCAGATGCTAATAAGGGGTTAAGGGGCCTATATTGATTTTTAATTCTGCTCACCTAGTGCAACAGAACTTGATATTCGACTGATCACAGCTTGGTTACCAAATGGGTAAAACAGGAGTACCAGGTAAATTTTAACAATTTTACATTTTCCTGTCTAGAACAATTATGAACAAGAAGGTGAGAAATACAATGAAACCTTTATTTTTTCAAAGTATCTGCTTTCAATTAGACTAGTTAGTTGGGTATAAGTTGAAGTTCAATGATATTACTTGAGGCCATATTTGGTTTGATAGAAAATAAAAGAAAAACAGAAAGCTGAGGGAATGAAACCAACTACAGAAATAAAGAGTAATGACACACATATTGACACCCCACATTAATATCAGTTATCAAATTCTTTATCCCATCCAAATTAGTTGGATTTTTCAACTATAGTCAGTTAAAAGGAAAGCAGCCACATACTAAAATGAATATACGGTAAACTATTTTGGTTCTAATTTTTTTAACCTTCACTATTAGTTGGTCTCTGTGATAAGCTTCTTCAGAGGAAATAATACAAAAATTGTCTTCAATTAATGACAAGCTGTATAACTAACATAATAAAACTGAAACTTGATTTTTCTAGATTCTAAGATGGTGACATCATACATGAAACCCTAAACTTTATCAAATTGATAACTTCAGAAAGCCACTTGAAGCCATGCAAATTATATCCACCACCACAGCAAATTAACCATGAAAAATACAGATAATTAAGCCCTCGTCCCTCGATGAACCCACCAGGCCTCAAATGTGCTTATCGCATAGGAACAGAGGAATGTGATTCAACAGTTAAACCCAGAAGAAACCCATGGAATAACTACCAAGAAACAAAACCAAACCAAGATCGTACACAATAGTTAATAACATGAAAGGGAAAATGCGGAGATCACCTCGATGGACCCACCAACTTGGTAGACACAAAACATACATCCGTCTGTCGATACTTTATTTTTGTCCGGGGAAACCATGACAATGAAAATGCAGAGATCACCTGATCCCACTCCCTTCGTTTCTTACCAGTTATTGTTCATTCAATGGTTCAATTCCTCAGACTTTTGTCTTTCTAGGGTTTCAATTTTTAACAAAGGAATACTAGTGTGCAGTTGTACCAACGAAATAAAAAAAAAATAAATAAAGGATAAATTGATTAAACCTCCCCTAAGTTTCTGACTGTTGCTGAAACATCCCCTGAAGTTTAATAATTGCAATCATTTCCACCAAGCTTTCTGATACAGTTGTAGGCCCCTCTATGTTAGAATCCTCTAACAAGAGCCACAAAATTTGTCCAAAATATCCTTGCATTTATTATTGGTGAATGGGAATGGTGATGATTTCTATAGAATACAAAAATAAAGCAGACTTTATGAACAACAGAAAAAAGAGAATTTCAAATTACATTTTTACCTTTGAGTGACTGATATGAATGACAAATTTAGATAATAAATCAATTTCAAAAAAGAGATCGGAAGGTTTGGGATAGTGATTCACAAGGTCTTTAAAATCGAATCGGACAATGAATTGGTCAAGGGTCTGGTTCTTGGATTAAACAATCTGATCGTTTGACCCAAACGGATGGTTTGTTCTGACAAAAAATATTTTAAAAATAAAAAAAGGCAAAAATCGTTGAATGGTTTTAACAGTTCTATTGCCCGAATCAACGGTTTGCTGACCAAATCAATGTTTTTGGAAAAATTAATGGTTTTGGGGCAAAACGAACCTGATCGATTTCCCGGTTTTTCCGGTCCAATTTTGAAAATCATGATGATTCATATGAAAAAAAAATTGGAAAATAAAGGTTTTTGTCAAAGTCAATTACATGGGTATTTTCAATATTATCATGTTTCCTTTTAGAAGATTTTATCAAGGGGTTCTACTTGCAATTATTATATAAACTTTAAAGAACTTTAGGGGAGTTTTAATAATAAGCATAAATTTCATGAGAGGTTTCAACAATTTATCCAAAAATAGAAAAAGGAAGAAGAAAGAAAAAGCAAAACCTGTCGGAATGCAGAGTAAATCGGTAAAGAGTACAGGACACAACCGGAAGAATAATATTTTTGCGGTTGTGGCAAACCTTGAAAGTTGCAACTGTGGAATTACGAAGAGTTGTCCCGCTGTCCCAGTGTGGGATACTTATTGGGTGGTGGTGGGCAATGTGCCCCATTTTCAGATCATTGGGACCCAATAATCTTGGAGCAGAAAATCTTGTTTCTAACGTAAATACTTATTGGGTGGTGGTGGGCAAAATTTTATATGAACATCAGGCTAATTTTAAGTTGAACCAAGGGGTTACAAAAATTACATAAAATCAAACAATCCATTAGAACCATGGCCTAAAACTGTTTGAGAGAGGGCCAAGGAGAAGGAGAAAGAATTAGGCTCAGTTTGGAAGCAATACAAATGTAAATATGTACAGCGTAAATACATAAGGTTTTGCATTTTACATATTTACATTTGTATTCTTTTCAAACTCAGCCTAAACAAATAAAGTTAAGTAATGTTGAGTCTTGAAGTCCCCGGTTGGAGATGATCGAGACATATTGCTGGTGCCGGCTTTGATTATCGGTGGGAGCAGTCCCAAAGTCGATGGTAATGGTGGGAAAGAATACTGATGTTGCAACATGGACATGCATGGCTAATTAGGCGTATTCGGCATGCGTTCATTTGATGGATGGGACCATTTCGGTTTCAGAAAAAAATCTAAAATACATTCTCTTCATGGTTTATTTTTTATCTTATGCTACACAGACTCCCTTCTTCTTCAAGGATGATCATGGGTCCTCTCGGATGGCTAGTTCCAAGCGAGATTTTCCCGCTGGAGACAAGATCAGCTGGACAGAGTATGGTTGTCTGTGTTAACCTCTTCTTCACTGCTTTGGTAGCCCAGTGTTTCCTTGTAGCTCTCTGCCATCTTCGTTATGGTATATTCTTGCTGTTCGTGTGCTTGATTTTCATCATGGACTGCTTCGTTTACTTGCTTCTGCTGGAAACGAATAACATGAGCTGCTTCGTTTACTTGCTTCTGCCAGAAATGAAGCAAGTTCTGATAGAAGAGGTAAGTTTACTCCAGAACCATTGGTTCTAGAAGAACATTGTCGGAGAGGAGAGTTGGACGACGGTCTGAGAGCAACGCGAACAGGAAGGAGAGGAAGAAGAAGAGGAGAAGAATAGGAGGAAGAAGGAATAAAGAAAAAGAAGAGAGAGAGAGAGTGGGGGGGTTTTTGGTTGCCACCACCGCATTGTTCTCATCTAAATTAGGTTAAATTAGAAAGTTTGGTCAGTTTTGATAATAGACATAAGGGTAATTTGGTAGTTTTAGAAAAATCTACTAGGTAATTTGATAATTTTGAAAATTCAAGGGTAATTTGGTTAATTGGGGTCTAAGGGAGTCAAGCTCAAGGATAATTTAATTATTTTACTATTGTTTTATAAAAAAGTTAATATTTATTGATTAATATTAATTCATTCATGCATTTTTCAAAATATTTATCATATATAGAGGTGTAAAACAGACCATGGGCCGTGCTATGTTAGCCCACGGGCCATCTCGGGTTGTGCCGCCCCCAAGGATGGCTTGGGGGGTCGGCCCAGTATGGCCCATAGCCTAGGCTCATGCTGTGCCGTACTGTTCCGCAAGCCGAGCTAGCTCGTGGGCCGAGCCTTGGGCCAAGTTAGGCTGTGCATGAAGCCAAAGGTGTTTATTTAAAAAAATTGACAAAAAACATAAAATTTTAATTTTATATGAATTTTGATGTATAAAATTGCTTATATATACAATAATTAAATAAATTAGTATAATAAAATAAAAAAAAAATATTTATTTTATTAATATATTATGTACTATATATTATTATATAATTATAATTTATATAATATTATATAAATATATATGGGTCCCAGCCCATAGCCTGGCCTATATCATTCATAAAATATGCATGGAATAAAAAAAGTGTGATATGGATTGATCTACACCATGCTACAGAACGCCATTATGGGTGTGGACTAGTCCAGTCCATAGTTCAGAACAACTATAGATTCTGGTGTAGTGTGGATTAATCCCTAGTGTGGTATGGACCAATCCACACCCACCAATTTCTCATTCACACTATAGAACACCCCCTTAATTATCAATTTCTTGGAAAGTTTGGAATTTATTGATGGACAGACACTACTGCCATGTGGATTGATCCCTAGTGTTGTATGAACACCCATCAATTTTTCATTCACTATAGAACACCCCTTAATTACCAACTTCTTGGAGAGTTTGGAGTTTATTGGTGGGTAGATGCCACCGCCATTACCACCGGGTTTGTATATGCATCCTGAATGGTTCGAAGATCCACCGTTGCCTCGTGAAAGGACGGGATTGAAGCTGGAGGACGCTATCTTCTTTCTTTATCCACCAATCTCCGCCCAGAGGCGTCACCGCTGCGAGCGGCCGGAAAAGTGGAAGCCCGAAGGAGATTACATGTGCTTTAACAGCCCATTTGAACAAGAAATTAAACTGCTGTTTCTTCCTTCGGTAGGTGTTTATGGTGTGGGCAGGTTTCTAATGGGGAGTCGGTGCTTCTTGATGATACAGGATTGAATCAACTAGAGAAATCAGAGTCCTTATATATGATAAAGATTTGTGGCTAAACGATTGAGAAATCAAATTCAGAAATACCGGGTGGAGTCCAAAGTCTTTAGTCTTGACTACGAAAACGTGGATTCAACATCTTTTGCTGATTTTGAATCTCTCTCTCTCTCTAACAAACAACCTGCAACCTGTAGTTTTCCCTGAAAACTTAAGTTGAAATGACAACTCACTCCATAAGACATACAAACTGTATATAAATCAAGGTTTTTAAAATTGATTCGGACAACGAATCAGTCAGGGTCCGGTTTTCAGGTTGAACATTCTGGCCGCTTGAATCAAACGGACAGCCTGTTTTGATAAAAAAAATAAAAAATAATTAAAACTGTTAAACAATTCAAATAGTTCAACCGCTTGGGCCAATGGTTTTCTGACCAAATCAATATTTTTTTTGAAAAAACCGAAATCAATCACCTAACCAATTCCTAATTTTTCCGGTCTGACCATCCGGTCTAGTCCAATTTTAAAAATGATAGTATAAATTAACCAAAATAGTATTATATAATTAATAATGAATTAATAAATGTTTTAAAATTATTATAAGGTGAAGGTTATTATATGGAGAGGCTTCATTTTTGTTTATATTAATATTAATTGAATGTATGTATCAAAGGAAAAAGATTTGTGAAAGAGAGAGAAGTAAGAAAAACAATTGATGGTTGTTTCCTGAGAATAACGTTTTCAAACATTTTAGTCATCTCATGAGGTTGATTACGCGCTATTCTTCAACTTGACTCAGTCCGGACTTACCCTTTAGAGACATGATCTGGTCCACGTGTCGTATGATTCCACGTGGAAAAGAAAGATATATTGAGATTTTCTCATGGATCCAAAACTATATCTTATCAAAAATTCCTGGCAATGTCATTTATACAGCAATTATGGCTGGATTTGCTTTAGTAATCAGTAAGTAATTATTTTATATTATAGTTAAAAGTTAAAATATCCAAAAAAAACTAATTAGCCAAATCATCTGTTACTCGCATTCATCTTCTTCGGTCTCCTTTTCTCGATCGCCAAACTTCTCGTAGTCAATCAACAATGCGTTGGATCAGTATCGTACTTAATCATCTCTCTTAGTCTCCAACGAACATCGTTCTTTTCAATAAGGATATATATATGGGCCAAAATTTATCATGATGCCCAAATCAGATGGTTATTAGGCTGATTCCTTTTTGGTGTAGATCTTGTGTATTGATAGTTGACAAATATGTTAATTTAGCGCGAAGGGTTCTGCTTTTAGCTTGGTTTAGAGATGATTAAATTGCAAGGCTCATTCGGACATTTGGAAAGAATACTAAAAGCTGCAGAATGTAAAACAGGTCATATAAATTGTAAAGTTGGGTTAGTTTTGCACCAGAAGTTACCTTTTTATCAAAGAGACATTTAGTTGTAATGGATGTAAACATGAATTTCAATAAAGCATATGCTTTTTTTGTTATTATTAAAAGTCCAATTGAATGCAAATTTAATTCTTTTTGATTGATGTACTTTTTCATGTTATTATCAATGTAAATATGCATTGATATGTCTTTTATCGATGCATAAATGTAATGTTGCCAAATACATGCAGAAATGAACCAGAGTGCAAATTTACCTTGAACCGAGATTTACACTCCATTTATATCGTTTGCAAATGCAACATTAAGTGAAAAATATTGTATACCATATTTCGCAACTTTGTATATATTTACACTTTTCCCAAACTCAGTTTGAAAGGAGTATAAATACAAATTTGTAGAGTACAAACCTCTATGTATTTGCACTGTACATATTTGAACTAAGCGTAATGTACAACACAAAGGTGCCAATGTATTGGTACGTACCCAGCTAACACAACCACACAAGATTTGAACAAGTTAAAATGGAAATAGAAATTTCTGAGTACAAATTACAATGTGATCAAATTGAATACAAAATCTTAGATTCAATGGAACACAATTCCCTTGGACAACTTTATTTGGTTATAATTTGTTGATATGTATATATATAATCTGAAATCTGAATAACATACATCTCGTATTTATTATACTTAGCTTAATATATTTATATATAACCTCTAAAACTTGTCTTGAAAATTCTTTAATATTGGCAAATCATCCTCAACAATGTGTATTGTATGTCTTACATGAAGGTCCAGAAGGTGTCACTGGGCCGCTTTGGAGAGACTAGAGTTGAAGCATAATAACACCATTTGACCATCTGGGCTCTCCATCCAGTAGGGGTCTCGCTGCTTCAACCACAAGGAAAAAATAAAGCAAGATGATGAGGAGAGTGATTGCATTAGCTATGCACACATTTCTTCTGCCGTGACAACCCATTTGTTGTTAGTTGTTATCAACAAATAAACTGTTTCCTGCAAAATAGTGCGGATTTATTTAATGTAAGATGTAGATGAAATTTTGCTTTGCAGAGGAGATATTAAGAATTCTGGGAGGATGTTATGTGTGTGGATGATAAGCATTTGAACGAAGAGAGTGGTTATATATAGATCTGGTTCCTGGGATTTTACCCTGGAATTATTAATATTTTAGGAAAACCGGGTCTAGTACGAAGCTTTGAGTCTCTCATGAATACCAAATCGTGAGTTCTGGGTTAAGGCATTCTTCCTCTTTTACTTTTTTATTTTCTTACTTGTCAGAAAAGTGGGTTAAGATATTCTTCCTCTTTGAGTTTGAACGGTATACAACCTTCATATTCAGTACTGAAGCATTTGATAGGAAAGAGAGAGAGAGAGAAGAGAGAAAGATAAAGGGTGTTTAGGTTTGGGGAATATACATGCAAAGAGAAAAGAGGGTTTAGGTTTGGAACTTCGGATTGTAATCAGGTTGAAGAATGGAGAAGAGAATGTGAAAATGGAAAGAGTGGGACGATTCTTAACGTACGGGTTATTGCATGGTTTCTGGGCCTTCGGTTCACACAACAAGCACCAGCCTTCACACGTGTTGTAGACAGCTAGTGTCCAACTCTGCTTTTGTTAGAACTATGTGACCAGCGCAATGTGAAAATCCTGCCCACCCAAACTCTGTCCACGTCTACTCACATAACATCATAACCACACATGGAGAACATCTCATCTTTCTACATAGTATTACAAAGGGGTGGAGATGTTCCCGATTCATGGGGGTGGTGTGTTGTGGGTAGACGTGGGCAGAGTTTTCATGGACAAGAGATCCAGAGTCACAAAATTGGTTATCACATCCAGTAGGGGTGATCATGGGCTGGACTGAGTTGGGCTTTGCACTTTTGATAAGGGATATAGCTTAGGCCCGGTCCTATTGTGGCTGAAATATAAACCCAGACCCAGGCCTATGTTTTCTATATATAAAATATAATATATAGAATATATTATGTTAAACGGCATTAATGCATATAATTTTATTTTATATTATATAATATAAAATATTATAAGTGTCATGTTATAGTATAGCATAAAATTATATATACATATGCATCCATTACATATAAAATACATAATTAAATATATGTGGGCAGGGTTGAGCTTGAAGTATTAGGCCTAGCTTAGCCTTAATATTTTTGGGCCTGAACACAAAACCTAGGCCCAAGCCCAGTATATCCAAGACAAGCTGAAATAATCACCCTTAACACCCACCTTGGGATGGTAGCTTTTCCCATCCCCGTTGGGTAAACGGCCTCCCCAACCCAATGGGATTGAGGACACTAATAGGGATTAATAGGGATCCCCAATTAAGGACAGAGAAGGGGATGGGGACTGAAGTCCCTACCTCACCCTTTTACATTAAATATATAGTATATTATATATAATATTATTTATACTATATATATCAAAATATTTTTAAAATATTACTTATATTTAAAAGCTTTTCTTTACTTTAAGTAAATCTATCTTTCAAAAATACTTTTAATTAATAAATTTTAGGGCATCAAATTCAAGGCCAAGGATTTGTTTCAAAATCAAGGTTGGGGATGTGGAATATGGTTGCCACCCCCGAACCCTTCCTGTTGCCATTTCTACCTCAAAACATACAAGTGCAGAGATTTTTCTAATGCATGTCTACAAGTGTTATGAGGTTAGTGTGAGGACCAATTCTATGAGGAAGAAATCCCAACTCTAATATAATGTTACTATAGGTGCACTGGAATAGTTAAAGCCAAGGTTTTAAAAGCCAAGGTTTTTTTTCTTTTTTGTTTTTACTGAATTGAATCCCGAAACTTGCTTTACCGGCGAAAGACTGCAGCTGGCTGGAGCATATATTCTTACATGCATCTTAATTAAATATTCTCATCATCAGCAACCTTGATTCGGAAGGTTTGTGTTACATGAATGTTCAGAGGGTGGAACTTCTCCTCTCTGAAGGGATTGGAATTGAAGCACGATAACCTCATTTAACGACTGATGTCCGTTGAGAGGTCTCGCTGCTGCAAGCGTAAGGAAGAAAGAAAGCAAGACGATGAGAGTGATTGAAGCTCTGTAGACATTTCTTCTGTAACAATCCATCTTGTTATGAACAAATAAATAAGATATAGCTGTTTGTTTCCTTGATGTTTTCTAGAAGGGAGGATTCTGTATACGTGAAAGAATTAAATGGGATGTGATATATCTGGATGATAAACAAATGAATGAAGAGGACTGTTTATATATAGATTTGATTGATTTCTGGGGTTGACCTGGTTAACGCTTTAGTAATTAAACTGGGTCCATACTAAACTTTCTTTTGATTACTTGGTGATGTTAGCAAGTCTAGATTTTACTTTGACTAGCCAGACATCTCCCCCTCCCCTTTCTATTACCATATTCGTGATTCATAGTTTCCTCCAAAAACAAAAAAAATCATATATTATTCGTGAAACTCTGCCGCAACACATACGACAGAAAAAAATGTATATAGAGACTAAATATATTAATCAGTGTGGGAATTAATGGATGTTATTTGAATTTGTTTCAGATTAATTTTCAGACAGTGGTCGTCAGCTGAAATGGCAAGACAATGAATTAATCCTCTTCAACTTTGTTGATTCCTTCACTTCTTTTCTCGGGGGTCAACTGTTTTCTGAGAGGTTGAATGGCAAGACGTCACAAGCACGCCCAAGAGAACAACTTTGGAGTTGGTTTGTTTTGATGAAATCTAGATGTTTCCGGCAAGGAGACAGCACCAACATCGTGTTCATCACAAGTAGGTTGTCGAAGTTTGACGCAGCGTGGAAGCAATAAACTGGGCTGACTACGCAAGCATCCGACGAACACAGGGCTTCGTTCGTGAAGCCTGTTGTAACTAGGCGTATGCCTTGGAAGAGAGAGAAAAGTTGGCAAAAAATTCTTGTGGGTCTATTCGCTTGGAATTACTGATATTTATAATACATCTTGGAACTCATAGAGTAAATAGGAAAGAGAAGTTGCAAAAGTCTAAAACAACTAAAACATCTGGACTTCTAGACATCTTCGAAGTCTTCCTTAGGCTGCCTTGATATCCTCCGTCCGATAGCCACCTAGCCACCGCCCTCCAATGAAGCCTTGATATTCACCGTCCGATAGCCACCACCCTCCAATGCTTATCCAATGCATGGGTTGTCACTATTATCCCTTGCATGATTTTCGCTAGAGGGTACCGTCCGATGCATGATCCTCTCTTATCATGAGTTGTCGTTTGGTGGATGAGGTGGCCCTCCATCATTCTCCCCCACATGGAAAGAACTCGACCTCGAGTCGTGATTGGGATATACAAGTGTTGCCTCTGGTAAGTAACGTTGAAGATCAGCAACATTAAAAGTTTTGGAGATACCCATGTGATCTGACAAGTCCATGACATAAGCATTGTCGTTGATTTTCTTAATGATCTTGTATGGATCGTACTTCCGAGGATGTAACTTGTTATACTTCCCCAGGGGTATTCGTTCTTTCCTTAAGAATACCATGACTTCATCACCAACGTCAAACACTTGGTGCCGACGATGCTTATCAGCTACAACCTTGTACTTTGCATTAGCTCGCTCCAGTTTTTGCTGGACTTCTTCATGTATGGATTGGATCTGTTCTGCCAACTGCTCGGTAGAAGCGCTGAGGCCGGGTACCCTGGGTAGCTTCACTAAATCCAATGCATGGTTAGGTACCTTCATATAAACAATGGAAAATGGGGATCTACCTGTAGAGTTATGAACTGCGTTGTTGTAATCGAACTTTGCTTGTGCTATGGCAAAATCCCACTGCTTCGATCTCCCCCTACAGATACTGCGGATCAAGTTACCTAAGGTCCGATTTACCACCTCTGTCTGTCCATCTGTCTATGGATAGGTTGTATTGCTAAAATTCAATGATGAGTTAAATAGTCTCCATAGGGTCATCCAAAAGTTACTTAAGAACCTTGTATCTCGGTCCGATGTGATGGTTTTAGGTACCCCATGTAAACGAACAATTTCCCTGTGTTAGACAATTTTGTATGCCCTTAGCTTCAATCAAAATTAATGTACTTTATGAGTTTATTGTAAATTAATAAAAGTGCATATTTGATTCATGTTCACTTGGTATGTTTCTGTGTAATACCCTTAAACTGGACACTTATTGAGACTCGTGTTAGTTTAGAATGTTCACAGCCAGTGGGTCGGTCTGGGGAGACCTATCCTGACAAGGTTGACACTGTGGTGCCACCAAGTCGGTTGGAGTGGCTTGTCTTAGCTACCGGGGTGAGACCCTAGGCACATACAGTATGGGATTAATTGAATCTTTGAACTGGACCAGATTTCCAGTATTGCCTTTGACCTTGGAGATTGATGGGCAAAACTGGAAAGTTACACCCGACCCCTATACTCAATTATGATACTACACTAGGTGTCGGATCGGGCTGTCTTTGATGTACCAATCAGTGAGATCCTTAGCGGGGGTCAAAACCTGGGTATGTTGGGACAATCCGAGAATTCATCTGAGTGGGTGATCATAGTGACAGGATCAGCCCCTTTGTCGGACAAAGGTAATGATCGGGGATGCGCTCTCACTGTTGGAAACTAAGACTGCTGGCAGCCGATTTCAATCGTTGAAATTTGTTTTGCAAAGTATATTTTATATGAGATATAAAAGTATATATATTATGGTTTCTAAAATGTTTGCATAAGGTTTTAATTCCCAGGATCCATATAAGTGGAGAGTGCAACACTGTTCCTTGCAGCCGAGGGAGAGGTCCTCTCTTGTCGGGCAGTGTATGATCATTATGGGCTGAGAGGTTAAGTGTAAGACCATTGAGGATAATACCTGATGGGCTAATCTTGCATCTGCCCAGAGTCCCTAGGTGTTACAAGGTGGCTTGGCCCAAGGACCACTTAGGGTAAGTGTTGGGCCCATAGAGCCCATTCGATGGGTTTCAGGGGGTTCACTGTCTTTAACAGTGTATTCGACCAGGCCTTGTAACAAAGGCTGGGCCAAAGATTGCGGAATAGTGGAGCGAATTTCAAAAATTTTTCTCTCCCTTCAACTAGGAATCACATTCCCTATTTAGAAAATCATATTTTCAAGGATAAATCTTGAACCTTTAAACTGAACCAGATCTAAACCAAAAGGAATGGGAGAGAAAGATACCTGATACGGAGAAGCAATATCTCCCAACGAAGGTGTTCACGCCCAAGGAAGGATCCAAAGACTGCTCCCACTGAAGATGGCGTAGTGCAGGATGGAGCAGAATCAACAGTGTTCTTCCCCAAGAACTCTGTCATTCACAAGAAACAACATGATGGAACGTGAGCACAGCTTCCCTTTTCAATCCTTTCTCAAAGAACTGATGTCAAGATCCAATCTTGACTTCTCCCACAGCTACAGATCGAACTGGCAAATAGGGCGGCAAGAGCAGGGAGGCGGCAAGAGAGTATTCGTAGGGTGCAGAATTCTCTCTTCTTGATTTCAGCACTAAAGAGGATCTAATGTGTTTCTCTTGGTCTCTCTCTCAAGGCTGCCGCCCCCTCCTTCCTTTTGTTAACTTGAAAAGATCAGCTCCTAATCCCATTAGGAGGTGCTTATCCAAATCATATTTGGATCAGCCTTCTCTTATAATGATAAGGATAAACCCTTATCTTATCTGCAGATTAGATTAGCTTTATCCTAATCTTATTAAGAGGTTTCTAAATCTGAATCACATTCAGATCTGGACTATCTGAGTGGATAGGATTAAGACCATATCCTAACTGCTAATCCATCTCAGAATTCGCCCCTTTAATTAACTATATTATTAGCCTACTTCGAAATGGGCTTTAGGCCCATTAAGCTTATGTGCTCACTTAACCTTCCTAACTGCTGCCCAGTTGGGCTTCCTTGTATGGTGTGGGACCCAAGCATTGATCTACACATCAACCACATGGGTTCGGCCCAGCCTTTGTTACAAAGCCTGGTCGAATACACTGTTAAAGACAGTGAACCCCTTGAAACCCATCGAATGGGCTCTATGGGCCCAACACTTACCCTAAATGGTCCCTGGGCCAAGCCACCTTGTAACACACAGGGACTGTGGGCAGATGCAAGATTATCCCATCAGGTATTATCCTCAATGGTCTTACACTTAACCTCTCAGCCCATAATGATCAAACACTGCCCGACAATAGAGGACCTCTCCCTCGGCTGCAAGGAATAGTGTTGCACTCTCCACTTATATGGCTCCCGGGAATTAAAACCCTTTTGTAAACATTTTAGAAACCATAATATATATACTTTTATATCTCATATAAAATATATTTTGCAAAACAAATTTCAATGGTTGAAATCGGCTGCCGGAAGTCTTGGTTTCCAACAGTGAGAGTGTATCCCCGATCATTACCTTTGTCCGACAAAGGGGCTGATCCTGTCACTATGGTCACCCACTCAGATGAATTTTTGGATTGTCCCAACATACCCAGGTTTTGACCCCCGCTAAGGATCTCATTGATTGGTACATCAAAGACAGCCCGATCCGACACCTAGTGCAGTATCATAATCGAGTTTAGGGGTCGGGTGTAACTTCCCAGTTTTGCCCATCAATCTCCAAGGTCCAGGGCAATACTGGAAATCTGGTCTAGTTCAAAGATTCAATTAATCCCACACTGTTTGTGCTTAGGGTCTCACCCCGGTAGCTGAGACAAGCCACCCCAACCGACTTGGTGGCACCACAGTGTCAGCATTGTCAAGATAGGTCTCCCCAGACCGACCCACTAGCTGTGAACATTCAAAACTAACACGAGTCTCAATAAGTGTCCAGTTTAAGGGTAATACACAGAAACATACCAAGGGAACATGAATCAAATATGTACTTTTATTCATTTACAATAAACTCATAAAGTACATCAATTTTGATTGAAGCTAAGGGCATACAAAACTGTCGAACAACTCCCACTTGCACTTAGGTCCAATCAGGTACTAGCCGGTGTCCCATGCTTTCCACGTGTTTCTCAAACACTTTCTGTGATAGTGGCTTTGTCAATGGGTCTGCTACATTATCCGCTGACGCTACCTTCTGAATCAGGACGTCCCCTCTACCAACAATCTCCCGCGGTACGTGGTACTTCCTCTCGATGTGCTTCAACTTCGAGTGGGCTCGTGGCTCCTTAGCCTGAGCAATGGCTCCATTGTTGTCACACAACAATGGGATGGGTGATGTGTCGGACGGAACTACTCCCAACTCATGAATGAACTTCTTCATCCATACGACTTCTTTGGCAGCCTCACTGGCGGCAATGTACTTGGCCTCGGTCGTGGAGTCTGTAGTGGACCCCTATTTGGTGCTTTTCCAGCAAACAGCACATGATCCTATCGTGAAAACATATCCAGATGTAGACTTTCTATTATCTTGGTCTGACTGGAAATCGGCATCTGTATACCCTTTGATCTGTAGTGAGCTACCGTCGAATACTAGACAAAACTCTTTTGTCCTTCGAAGGTACTTAAGTATGTTTTTCACAACAGTCCAATGCTCTTGCCCTGGGTTGGCCTGAAATCTGCTTACTACACTCACTGCCTAAGCTATGTCAGGACGAGTGCAGTGGAGAAGGTTACATTCTCGAATGAACTCATAAAGTACATCAATTTTGATTGAAGCCAAGGGCCTACAAAACTGTCTAACACAGAATTCGGATGAACCTTGTGTTTATAGAAAGTACAGTGGAGATAAGGTTACATTCTCGGTTCTGTATGTAGATGACATTCTACTCATTGGGAATGATGTAGGTATGTTAACTACGATGAAAGTATGGCTATCACAGCAATTCTCCATGAAAGATCTTGGAGAAGCCTCCTATATACTGGGTCTTCGACTCTATACAGATAGATCGAAGAGGATAATAGGATTATCCCAATCTGCCTACATTGACAAAATAGTCAAAAGGTACAACATGGAAAACTCCAAGAAAGGAAATGTTCCTTTCAGGCACAGAATCACTCTCTCCAAGAAGATGTCTCCCAAGACTTTTGAGGAGATTGATGGCATGAAAGACGTTCCCTATGCCTCTGCCGTAGGGAGCATCATGTATGCCATGCTGTGCACTCGCCCTGACATAGGTCAAGCAGTGAGTGTAGTAAACAGATTTCAGGCCAACCCAGGGCAGGAGCATTGGACTGCTGTGAAAAACATACTTAAGTACCTTCGAAGGACAAAAGAGTTTTGTCTAGTATTCAACGGTATCTCACTACAAATCCAAGGGTATACAGATGCCGATTTCTAGTCAGACCTAGATGATAGAAAGTCTACATCTGGATATGTTTTCACGATAGGATCGTGTGCTGTTTGCTGGAAAAGCACCAAACAGGGGCCCACTGCAGACTCCACGACCGACGCCGAGTACATTGCCGCAAGTGAAGCTGCCAAAGAAGTCGTGTGGATGAAGAAGTTCATTCATGAGTTGGGAGTAGTTCCGTCCAATACATCACCCATCCCATTGTTGTGTGACAACAATGGAGCCATTGCTCAGGCTAATGAGCCACGATCCCACTCGAAGTCAAAGCACATCGAGAGGAAGTACCACGTACCGCGGGAGATTGTTGGTAGAGGGGACGTCCTGATTCAGAAGGTAGCGTCAGCGGAAAATGTAGCAGACCCATTGATAAAGCCACTATCATAGAAAGTGTTTGAGAAACACGTGGAAAGCATGGGACTCTGGCTAATACCTGATTGGACCTAAGTGCAAGTGGGTGTTGTTAGACAATTTTGTATGCCCTTAGCTTCAATCAAAATTGATGTACTTTATGAGTTTATTGTAAATGAATAAAAGTGCATATTTGATTTATGTTCCCTTGGTATGTTTCTGTGTAAT
The DNA here is from genome assembly GCF_056320005.1 of Nelumbo lutea. Lineage (NCBI taxonomy): Eukaryota > Viridiplantae > Streptophyta > Magnoliopsida > Proteales > Nelumbonaceae > Nelumbo > Nelumbo lutea. The sequence goes on along the minus strand of NC_142684.1, from coordinate 165,813,359 downwards.
ACCCTTAAACTGGACACTTATTGAGACTCGTGTTAGTTTAGAATGTTCACAGCCAGTGGGTCGGTCTAGGGAGACCTATCCTGACAAGGCTGACACTGTGGTGCCACCAAGTCGGTTGGGGTGGCTTGTCTCAGCTACCGGGGTGAGACCCTAGGCACATACAGTGTGGGATTAATTGAATCTTTGAACTGGAACAGATTTCCAGTATTGCCCTGGACCTTGGAGATTGATGGGCAAAACTGGAAAGTTACACCCGACCCCTAGACTCGATTATGATACTGCACTAGGTGTCGGATCGGGCTGTCTTTGATGTACCAATCAGTGAGATCCTTAGCGGGGGTCAAAACCTGGGTATGTTGGGACAATCCGAGAATTCATCTGAGTGGGTGATCATAGTGACAGGATCAGCCCCTTTGTCGGACAAAGGTAATGATCGGGGATGCGCTCTCACTGTTGGAAACCAAGACTGCCGGCAGCCGATTTCAACCGTTGAAATTTGTTTTGCAAAGTATATTTTATATGAGATATAAAAGTATATATATTATGGTTTCTAAAATGTTTGCATAAGGTTTTAATTCCCGGGATCCATATAAGTGGAGAGTGCAACACTGTTCCTTGCAGCCGAGGGAGAGGTCCTCTCTTGTCGGGCAGTGTATGATCATTATGGGCTCAGAGGTTAAGTGTAAGACCATTGAGGATAATACCTGATGGGCTAATCTTGCATCTACCCACAGTCCCTGGGTGTTACAAGGTGGCTTGGCCCAGGGACCACTTAGGGTAAGTGTTGGGCCCATAGAGCCCATTCGATGGGTTTCAGGGGGTTCACTGTCTTTAACAGTGTATTCGACTAGGCCTTGTAACAAAGGCTGGGCCAATCCCATGTGGCTGATGTGTAGATCAACGCTTGGTTCCCATGCCATACAAGGAAGCCCAACTGGGCAGCAGTTAGGAGGGTTAAGTGAGCACATAAGCCTAATGGGCCTAAAGGCCATGTCGAACTGGGCTATTTATTTAGTTAATTAAAGGGGCGAATTCTGAGATGGATTAGCAGATAGGATATGGTCTTAATCATATCCACTCAGAGAGTCCAAATCTAAATGTGATTCAGATCTAGAAACCTCCTAATGGGATTAGGATAAAGCTGATCTAATCTGCAGATAAGATAAGGGTTTATCCTTATCATTAGAAGAGAAGGCTGATCCAAATATGATTTGGATAAGCACCTCCTAATGGGATTAGGAGCTGATATTTTATGTTAACAAAAGAAGGAAGGGAGCGGCAACCTTAAGAGAAAAAACAAGAAACACATCAGACTCTTTTTAGTGCTGAAATCTAGAAGAGAGAATTCTGCACCCTGCGAATATTCTTTTGCCGCCTCCCTTCTCTTGCTGCCCTGTTTGCCAGTTCGATCTCCAGCTGTGGGAGAAGTCTAGATTTAATCTTGACATCAGTTCTTTGAGAAAGAATTGAAAAGGAAGCTGTTGGGCCCATAGAGCCCATTCGATGGGTTTCAAGGGGTTCACTGTCTTTAACAGTGTATTCGACCAGGCTTTGTAACAAAGGCTGGGCCGAACCCATGTGGTTGATGTGTAGATCAATGCTTGGGTCCCACACCATACAAGGAAGCCCAACTGGGTAGCAGTTAGGAAGGTTAAGTGAGCACATAAGCTTAATGGGCCTAAAGCCCATTTCGAAGTAGGCTATTAATTTAGTTAATTAAAGGGGCGAATTCTGAGATGGATTAGCAGTTAGGATATGGTCTTAATCCTATCCACTCAGATCTAGAAACCTCTTAATAAGATTGGGATAAAGCTAATCTAATCTGCAGATAAGATAAGGGTTTATCCTTATCATTATAAGAGAAGGCTGATCCAAATATGATTTGGATAAGCACCTCCTAATGGGATTAGGAGCTGATCTTTTCAAGTTAACAAAAGGAAGGAGGGGGCGGCAGCCTTGAGAGAGAGACCAAGAGAAACACATCAGATCCTCTTTAGTGCTGAAATCAAGAAGAGAGAATTCTGCACCCTGCGAATACTCTCTTGCCGCCTCCCTGCTCTTGCCGCCCTATTTTCCAGTTCGATCTGCAGCTGTGGGAGAAGTCAAGATTGGATCTTGACATCAGTTCTTTGAGAAAGGATTGAAAAGGGAAGCTGTGCTCACGTTCCATCATGTTGTTTCTTGTGAAGGACAGAGTTCTTGGGGAAGAACACTGTTGATTCTGCTCCATCCTGCACTGCGCCATCTTTAGTGGGAGCAGTCTTTGGATCCTTCCTTGGGCGTGAACACCTTCGTTGGGAGATATTGCTTCTCCGTATCAGGTATAATTCTCTCCCATTCCTTTTGGTTCAGATCTGGTTCAGTTTAAGGTTCAAGATTTATCCTTGAAAATATGATTTTCTAAATAGGGAATGTGATTCCCAGTTGAAGGGAGAAGAAAGATTTTTGAAATTCGCCCCTTATTCCGCTATCTTTGGGTGTCCATGTGATGGATCTCTCATCCTTTCACCTTGAAAATTAGGTTAGTTGTCACTGTTGCATCTGCGGTCTTCTTGCATGGGAGGAAGTGAGCCATGTTGGAGAACTGGTTAACCACTACGAAGACGGAGTCCATATTTCTTGGAGTCTTTGGCAAGCTTAGCACGAAATCCATGGATAGTTCTTCCCAAATCGTAGTAGGAACAGGTAGGGGCATGTAGAGGCCGGTATTCTGGGTTTGTCCCTTAGCTATCTGATAGATATAGCATCTACTCACAATAGTGGTCAAATCCCTCCTTAATTTAGGCCAGTAGTAACGCCCCTTGACTGCTTCGATCGTTTTGTCTCTCCCGAGGTGTCCTGCTAATCCACCCCCATGTAGATTCCTGATGATTTTCTCAAGAAGGGAGGTGCAAGGGATGCACAATTGTTCCCCCTTCATAAAGAACCCATCATGAATGTAGAAATCACCTACTGGTTGTCGATTTGTGCATTTTTCCCACACCTGTTTGAAGTATTCATCCTGGGCGTACAAATCTTTCAAGCATTCAAAGCCCACAATTTCAATGCTGAGAGTTTTGATGAGGGCTACACGCCTACTTAGAGCATCGGCTACTGTGTTTTGTTGTCCAGCCTTATACATAATCTTGTATGGGAATTTATCAATGAAAGCAGACCATCTTGCATGCAGGTCACTCCTCAACTGCTTTTGCTTACTGAGATACTTAAGAGCTTGGTAATCGGTGTAGAGAACAAATTCTTTAGCAATTAAGTAATGTTCCCAAATTTTCAGTGCTCTAACAACAACATAGAATTCTTTATCATAAGTGGACCATTTCTTCTTGGCTTTGCATAACTTTTCACTAAAGAAAGCAACTAGTCTCTTTTCTTGTGACAATACAGTACCGATGCCGACTCCACTGGCATCACATTCAACCTCAAATAGTTTGTCAAAACTTGGTAATGCAAGGATAGGAGTGGTGCATAATTTTTCTTTTATGAGAGCAAAACTTTGCTCCTGTTCTTCTCCCCACTGGAACTTTCCCTTTTTCAAACACTCAGTGATGGGAGCTACAATACTACTAAAGTGTTTGATAAATCGCTTGCAGAAAGTTGCTAACCCATGTAAACGTCTTATGTCCATGACGTTTGTTGGGGACGACCACTCCCTAATGGCTTTCACATTTTCCTCATCCACCTTAATCCCATCCTTACTTATAATGAACCCTAGGAACAGTAAATTATCGCTCATGAAGGTGCACTTCTTTGGTGCACTTCTTTAAATTAGCATATAATTTGTTTTCCTCAATGCATTCAATACCTCCTTGATATGTTCTAAGTGCTCAGTGGACCTCTTCCTTCTCTGATCCGAGTCTCCCTCATTCATTCCCACTAGACAGATGCTCATCCCTTCAGTCGAAAAGCTACTAATTTCACCCTTCTTTCTTCCGGGATCTCCATGTACTCGAAGAAACGGTCAACCTCGGTGATCCAGTCGAGAAGACCCTCGATATCCAGATCCCCACTAAAAGTAGGAATATCTACCTTGAGTTTAAACTCATCATGATTCCGACGAGGATTAAAATTGCCGGGGTTGCGCCAATTCCTACTGTTTTTGTCGTCGCCAGGAAGAAATGGAGCAACACCGAGCTCTAGTTCGTCGTCGCTATCATCATCAAGAACAGGATTCCAGGGTATGGGGTTGACGAGTGGTCTACCGTGGTCGTCTCCTTCAGTTGGGTTATCCAAATTCCTTGGAACATCCTCCCGCAACAAGGACCGCAGTTGTCTAGTGATCTTAGCCAACTGTTGCTCAATGTTACGTGTGGCTGTGCACTGCTCTTCAATCGCTCTCCAAACAACTTGTAACCCCTGATCTCTGTCATGGGGTTGGTTGCAACGGCTACCGTCTTGGTTGGCCATTTGATTGGACGAACTCCCACTCTGATACCACCTGACGCAGCGTAGAAGCAATAAATTGGGCTGACTACGCAAGCACTAGATGAACACGGGGCTTCGTTCGTGAAGCCTGTTGTAACTAAGCGTATGCCTTGGAAGAGAGAGAAAAGTTGGCAAAAAATTCTTGTGTGTCTATTCGCTTGAAATTACTGATATTTATAATACATCTTGGAATTCATATAGTAAATAAGAAAGAGAAGTTGTAAAAGTCTAAAACAACTAAAACATCTGGACTTCTAGACATCTTCGAAGTCTTCCTCAGGCTGCCTTGATATCCTCCATCTGATAGCCACCTAGCCACCGCCCTCCAATGATGCCTTGATATTCACCGTCCGATAGCCACCGCCCTCCAATGCTTATCCAACGCATGGGTTGTCACTATTATCCCTTGCATGATTTTCGCTAGAGGATACCGTCCGATGAGCTAGCCATCCATCAAAGTTGGTGGGTGAGCTGGCCGTCCATCAAAGTTGAAGGCCTAAGCCCAACTTAAACCTGCATTTAGTATTCCTTATTTTAAGGATTTATCTCCCTCTTTAACTGTAAAAAGATATAAGTAATTAAATTAAGGAATGCCAAATGCAGCCTTGACCCCTTGTACAAACTAGCTAACCGGGTTTGTCTAATAAGACCTGTTTACTAGAACAAGGTTTAACTTAATTAACTTGATCAGCAGCATTTAATAACTCTTTGGTTTGGGTTTTAACCACTGTTTTTAACCCGCCGTAGACCCACCTGTTGGTCGGATCATGCATTAAAATTATCACCCAATTATTATAATTCCGTTTTGGTTAATCTCAAACCATATCTTTATTCAATAAAACTATTAATTCGGTCAACAATCCAGTAACTCAGATGGTTTTGTTGAACCATTTAACTGCTGAACTATTATTATTACTCCAAGGAAAAACGGATCAACCTCTGGATTGATTTTTAAAAAACTTATGTCTGTTTGGCTCAACTTGAAACCGACCCTGACCCAATCAGATTAAATAAAAATAGAATTACCACTTTAGATTTTTTGTTCTTGGGCTGGGTTTAAAGTCAAAATTTTAGGTTTCCTAATCCTTAGGTAGTCCAAAATTGGCCGGAATCTGAACCAACCTTTATTTATTTCAAGTACAATCTGATTTTATACATACACACATATATACATGCACACATTCACACATATATACATGCATACATTCACACATATGTATACATAAAAACATTCATTTATGTCATTTTCCGTAGGCTCAGTTTGGAAAGAGTACAATAAATTCAAATTTGTAGAGTGCAAAACCTTATTTTTTTAATTCCATACTTAGGGTTGACCTCAGGTTTGGTACATGATGGGCCAAAATTGGACAATGCAGGATGGGCCCAACTGGCACCCAAACACATCAAATTACAATGCAGGATGGGCCCAAATTGGACAAATCAGAGTTGACCTCAGGTTTGGTACAGGCTTGAACTTTAATTCAATACTTAGGGTTGGGCCTGATTTAATTTAAACCTGGCCTAGCCAGTAGCAAATGGTCAGTCTGCAAGATGAGCTGAACCTTAGATGGTTCTATAAACTAGCCGGTTCAGTGGCGGTTCAAACTCAAAAACAACATCCACCTTTTCTTTATTTTATTTTTTGTATTTGTACTCTTCCCGAACCAGCTGAAGCAGGTTATTATGATAACTTGGCACAGCCCACTGCCCATGAGGACTTGGCCGACAAGGTCCATGGACCTAGCACATATATATAAATTTTTATTTTTAATTTTATTATATTATTTTATTTTAATTTTATTGTAATTTTTTTTTTCAATTTCATTGTATTATTTCATATATAAACAACTGTATATATCAAAGTTTATATGGAATAAAATTTTAAGATTTTTTTATTCAATTTGTTATATAAATCTTGTTAATTTATATTATTTTTTTAATTTTTCTAAAATATCGTTTAGGCCCATAGCCTGCTAGGCCTGAGAATTGGGCCAAGTCAGGCTTCCCTCTCGGGGAATTCATATGCCAGGCAGCCACACTCTATTACAATGCAGGTGGCCCGCAAAAATAGGCCATGCTAGCCCAACCAACCCACATTACACCTCTAATAGCACTATACATATTTGTATTTGTACTCTTAAGGCTCATTTCAAAAAAAGTATAAATACAAATATATACTATTCGGGTCATGGCTGAGCTGGCTCTGCAAGACACGTGGCCGTCCAATAATCGCCCTGCCACGTCGGCATAGCTCGGTCACGTTGGCCTAGCCCTGCCACGACGAGCTAGCTCGGCCAAGCTACGCTATTACTGTGGCACCCCATTTTATCTTTCTACCCACGTCAACTACGTGTCATATGGATGAGCATAACTACAGGTAAAAGAGGAATAATACAATGGACGAGCTAGCCCAACCAAAAATTTTACTTTTTTTTTAATTTTATTTATATTATCAAAAAAAAAAGTTTCAAGGTCTAAACTTGAATTGTTATCAACTAGGGCAGTTATCAATTCGTGGAGGGACCTCGGCCTCAAGATGAAAGAATTCTTGACCGAGGAGAAGCTTGTGGAGCTGGTCTGAGCCCTCCTGGTAGGTTTCCACCTTGTTTTTTTTTTTTTAAGGTTATTTTTAGTTCGCGGCTAACCTTTTGCTCTTGCAGTTACCATGCCAGAGGTCGATTCCGAGAACCTTCTCAAGAGCTCTCAAAGAGGGAAGAAGAAGAAGGCTTCGAAGAAGCTTCTCCGGGAGGCCAGTCCTTCAGCCCCTACCCCTGCCCCATACAAAGTCCTGGTCGTTGAGCCGATCTCTACCGAGCTCCCTGAGGAGGAGGTTCATCCTCAACCCCCACTAGTGGACCTGGATGACAACCAGGAGGAGGATGCTCGGCCTCATGAACCGGGGGGCACTTCAGTACCCAATCAGGAAAGCATCCAACCTCACAAGCCGGAGAGCACTTCTGCACCGAGGCCCAAGTCCTCCAAGGAGAGCATAATGACACTTCGGCTTGGAATGTGCAAGAGCAGGGATGCCATCTTTCCTGACGAGATCGCGGAGTGGGCTGACATGTCTACAGCCATGCTTGAAACCAAGCTATCGGTTACTGCATGGTGGTAAGTATCTTACTTTAAATTTTATTTTCTTGTCAATTTTTCAAATGTACTTACCTCGATTTTCTTTGCTAGGTGAACTCTGCCATCCATTCGTTGATGTGTCAGTCCGAGATTCGCCTGAAGTAGGCTCGATATGCCAAGTAAAAGGCATGGTAGTTTCATCGCGAATTGGACCTAGCTCGGGGCAAGATACTTCGAGCTAAGAATAGAGCTCGAAGCCAGCAAGAGCTGATCTTGGCCATGACTGAGGAGAAGAAACAATAGGAACTAATCTCTACGCTGATTGAGGAAAAAATGAAGCAACAGGAGCAAATCTCAGCGTTGACCGAGGAGAAGGTGAATCTTCAACGAGAGGTCAAGAATCTCGAAGCAACGATCTAGGAGCAGACTAAGATCTTCGAGACCGCCATCCAAGAGCACGAGCTGAAGAGAGAAGCCACACCATTGAACGCTTCAAGGGATTCTTGGAGTTCCATGATCTCCAGGTCGAATATGGATCGAGCTCCTATCATTTTGGGTTCAAACTGTGTAGGTACTTAGTGCGGCAAAAGTTTCCCGACCTTTATCTCAGAGTCATCACTATGTCGAGCCTTTCCCCCGAGGTGGCGATAGCGGCGAATGAAGAGCCCAACTCATCATAGGAGGAAAGTGACAATGAAGTCGAAGAGGCGGGCTCCTCGCTTTGGTGGATTTTGTTCTTCTTGTTCCAAATCGCGAACCGAGGCCTTCCCTACCACTAAGGTGCAGCCCGTGACTAGCCAATAATCATGTTGATCATTCCGTTGATCGGCCTCTCCCCGGGCAATTGTCTTTGCGGCTGCTCATTATGTTTGCTTGCTGGACTCAGGAGCATCTCTCCGCTCCCCCTGCCGATCTGTTTGTTTCTTATTGTCTTTTTGTACAAAATTTTTTAAGTACCCGCAACGAATGAGTTCTTCTATCTTCACGCGGAGGTTTCTACAATTTTTGGTACTATAACCATGGTCTCTATGGAAATGACAGTATACATTTTTATTCCTTGTGGCAGGATCTCCCCTCAACTGAGGTGGCCAATTTACATAAAGAGCATCTTTATACATATATATTATATAAAATATATATATTTTTATTATATAATATATTATCAAGGCAAGCCAAATTTGAGCAAGGATTTTTTGAGAAGGCCAATACCTAAAAAAAGTTGGGCCTAGTGTATTGGGCCTGAGCACAAGCCCATATGCCTAAATTCACGTCCAAGCCCTACTTAGAACGGGCTGGCCCATCACCATCAGGCTGCCCGCCCCATGAAGAGACTTAGTTTTCACATAACCCAAGGCATTAAATATATAATTTTGTTTTTCTAAATCGCTCAACCAAATAAGAAAAATAGATGATTAAAAGTACTGAGCCTATGTGGAATTGATGCGGTGCATTTATAAAATTAAATGGTAATGCTACCAAACACTTCATAATTACAAATCTATTTAATCCAATTAGACCATGAGTCTTTTTCTTTTATATAATCCAATCAAACCATGAGTTGATTATTATTTAGAGTTTGAGGGGCATGATACATCGCTACACTTTGATGAATTTTTAGGCTTCGTTTGGAAGGGATGTAAATCAAGAACATGTAAAAGTTTATAACGATTTGGTTTTGTCGGTGTTTGGACAAAGTGTAAATGAAGATGGATGTAAAATCCCATTCTGGTTTAGATTTGTCAGCATTTGAATGGAGTAGTGTTTTACGTCATGTATCAATGTAAAACCTCATCACACGAAAAGTTTTACATTGGTTATTGATGTAAATACTAGACTGATAAAATCAATGTAAAACTTTACACTTTTCTTTTCATACTTTTCAATGTTTAATGGTGACTTCCTCAGACTTCAATGTAAAACGTCATCAATGTATTTTTACACCGATTTCAAACGCAACCTTAAGGGGTTGTTGTTTTCCTTTTGATAGGCCAGGTCCCTTTAAATTTCCTCCTGAAGTTGCATAGGGAACAAAAAGTTTAATTGGTTCTTCACTATCACCGGTAATGTAGGCATTTTTTTTTTCTTGAAATAAAGTAGGAAAGAAAAATAGATTGGTTTAATAAATCACAATTCTTGGGTTGGAAATATTTCTTATAATTAATTTTCAGTACAAGTTGAATCTGCTAGTTAATCGTTTGGCCTATAAGAAAGAAATTAAAAATAATATAGATCAAACTCCAGCTAGGTTATAGAGCTTTGTCATCCATGGAAATAATTAATGAGAAGCGCTGAAGGCAAAGAGAGAATATAATTAGGACATATAGTGGCACTGGGCCTCTTTGGTAGCTGCAAGTTGTAGCACTATAGAAAGCAAAATTATGAGCACAACTGAAGCTCTCATCAACAGATAATTTCTTCTATATGAAACCATACTTCTGAGCGTGAGATGCAAAATGTATATTGTGGCGGATGAAATGAATTGCGTTTTATGGGCGAATTTGGGTTTCCTATTGAAATGAGATTCGGTGAGATGAGAATAAACAATAAATATTGAATGAAAGAAGACACTAGCTCCATGCACATATACATATATATGTAAAGCTAGCTTGAGAGGGAGATTATATTCCTGGTCAAGTAGTCCAAAGTTTGATAACCAAAACAATAATCTTATGGCCATTTCTCTTTTACTAACTACACATTCTTAGACATTCTTTGACCAGAGATGTCTTTGACCAGAGATGTCTTTGACTACCAAAGTTTGACAACCAAAACATACACGATCAATCTTTGACCAGAGATGTCTCCCTTCTCAGCGTTAATTCTCTTTTACTAACTACACATTCTTAGACAAGAGCTACAATATGATCAAGCATGGCAAAATATAGAAATATTAGTAATCGGGATTCCTATATATGGTGATCATGTATGTTTAGTTATTTGGTTTAATTTGTTTACAAATATATTTAACTTGTCAAAGAAGAATGGGTCGGGTCGGAATAAAGAAAAGTACGATGGGTCTCCCCTGAGAAAATTTTCAAACATTTTGAGCATGCAGCTTCAGCGGTTGACCACGCTGCGCTAATCTCAGTCGTCCCTTTTCCACGTGAATCATCAGTTCAGCATTAAATTGTGAGTTTCACCCATTTTAGTTTTGCAGGAAAGACGGAATAGAATCCACATGAAGAAAATATAATATGGGCTTTCTCTTATTTGCACGTACGTGTATATCATTCGGGAATCAGTTCAGCATTAAAAATTTTGACTAGCTTATAATTTTTGAAATGCTTGCCAGACGTGGGCTAAGCATCTACATATGTTTACCAAATGAACATATTTTTCTTAATTACATTACAGCTAATGGAATAGATAAATTGCCCTAAAACCATGAATCATCGTCATCTAAGCTTTATCGCAATTATGTTTTATCCTAGAGTATGAAAAATCAGGCATCAACTCATGGCTTAGAAATGGAATAATATGGGCCACCATAAGCCTAAGACCCAAGTTTACATAAACATGACCATGGCTTAGAAATCCAAGTATTCTAAGTTTAGTTAGGCCCATTTCCTATTGTAATAGGGTGGTCTCATTGGCAAGACCATTAATTCCTACGTAATGGAGTATATTTAAGAATTAATCATAATCTAACATTCCATTTACATGGGGTTGGTTAGTACCCACGATGAATGAGTTCTTCTATCTCCTTGCAGAGGTTTCTACAATTTTTGGTACTGTGACCGTGGTCTCTATGGAAATAACAGTATACATTTTTATTTCTTGTGGCGGGATCTCCCCTCAACCGAGGTGACCACTTTACATAAGGAGCATCTTTATATATATATATATATATATATATATATATATATATATGTATATATTATAAAATATATATTTTTTTATTATATAATATATTATCAAGTCAAGCCCAAGTTTGAGCAAGGATTTTTTGAGAAGCCCAAGCCTACCTAAAAGAAGTTGGGCCTAGTGTATTGGGCCTGAGCACAAGCCATAGGCCTTAAATTCACATCCAAGCCCTACTTAGAACGGGCTGGCCCATCACCATCAGGCTGCCTGCCCCATGAAGAGACTTAGTTTTCACATAACCCAAGGCATTTAAAGTATAATTTTATTTTTCTAAATCGCTCAACCAAACAAGAAAAATAGATGATTAAAAGTACTGAGCCTATGTGTTACTGATGCGGTGCATTTATAAAATTAAATGGTAATGCTACCAAACACTTCATAATTACAAATCTATTTAATCCAATTAGACCATGAGTCTTTTTTTTTATATAATCCAATCAAACCATCATGAGTTGATTATTATTTAGAGTTTGATGGGCATGATACATTGCTACACTTTGATGAATTTTTAGGCTTCGTTTGGAAGGGATGTAAATCAAGAACATGTAAAAGTTTATAACAATTTGGTTTTGTCGGTGTTTGGACAAAGTGCAAATGAAGATTGACGTAAAACCCCATTCTGGTTTAGATTTGTCAGCATTTGAATGGAGTAGAGTTTTACGTCGTGGATCAATGTAAAACCTCATCACACGTAAAGTTTTATATTGGTTATTGATGTAAATACTACATTGATAATATCAATGTAAAACTTTACACTTTTCTTATCACACTTTTTATTGTTTAGTGGTGACTTCCTCAGACTTCAATGTAAAACGTCATCAATGTATTTTTACACCGATTTCAAACGCAACCTTAAGGGGTTGTTGTTTTCCTTTTGATAGGCCAGGTCACCTTTAAATTTCCTCCTGAAGTTGCGTAGCGAACAAAAAGTTTAATTGGTTCTTCACTATCACCGGCAATGTAGGCATTTTTTTTCTTGAAATAAAGTAGGAAAGAAAAATAGATTGGTTTAATAAATCACAATTCTTGGGTTGGAAATATTTCTTATAATTAATTTTCAGTACAAGTTGAATCTGCTAGTTAATCGTTTGGACTATAAGAAAGAAATTAAAAATAATATAGATCAAACTCCAGCTAGGTTATAGAGCTTTGTCATCCATGGAAATAATTAATGAGAAGCGCTGAAGGCAAAGATAGAATATAATTAGGACATATAGTGGCACTGGGCCTCTTTGGAGAGATTGAAGTTGAATCACAATATCTTCCTTCTTTAACCACTCATCATCACTGCCCAAAGGCCTCGTAGCTGCAAGTTGTAGCACTATAGAAAGCAAAATTATGAGCACAACTGAAGCTCTCATCAACAGATAATTTCTTCTATATGAAACCATACTTCTGTGCGGAGATGTAAAATGTATGTTGTGGCGGATGAAATGAATTGCGTTTTATGGGCGAATTTGGGTTTCCTATTGAAATGAGGTTCGGTGAGATGATAATAAACAATAAATATTGAATGAAATGAGATTCCGTGGGTTTGGGTTTCCATCATCTTTATGTACACACACATATATTAGTCCAAAGTTTGACAACTATATTCGTGGTGAAGTAGTCCAAAATTTGACAACCAAAACAATAGTCTTATGGCCATTCCCTTGAGAAAATTTTCAAACATTTTGAACATGCAGCTTCAGCGGTTGACCACGCTGCGCTAATCTCAGTCGTCCCTTTTCCACGTGAATAATCAGTTCAGCATTAATTTGTGAGTTTCACCCATTTTAGTTTTGCAGGAAAGACGGAATAGAATCCACATGAAGAAAATATAAAATGGGCTTTCTCTTATTTGCACGTACGTGTGTATATCATTCGGGAACCAGTTCAGCATTAAAAATTTTGCCTAGCTTATAATTTTTGAAATGCTTGCCAGACGTGGGCTAAGCATCTACATATGTTTACCAAATGAACATATTTTTCTTAATTACATTACAGCTAATGGAATAGATAAATTGCCCTAAAACCATGAATCATCATCATCTAAGCTTTATCCCAATTATGTTTTATCCTAGAGTATGAAAAAGCAGGCATCAATTCATCCATATTGTAATTTGTGTTTATGCTATATATGCTATATATGCTACAATTTCCCATAAAAATCCTTGTTCCATAAAAAGATCATAACATTTTGGCCGGCTCAAGTTGATGATGTTATTCTTAACGGTTTTTAACATGACTCAACCTTAATGAGGCAAAACATATACATATAAATTTTAAAGTCAAATAAATGGGCTTAATTTACATGGTAGGTTCTAAAATAATATGGGCCTCCATAGACCCAAGACTCAAGTTTACATAAACATGACCATGGCCTAGAAATCCAAGTATTCTAAGTCCGGTTAGGCCCATCTCCTATTGTAATAGGGTGGTTTCATTGGCAAGACCATTAACTCCTACATAATGGAGTATGTTTAAGAATTAATCCTTTAACCTAACATTCCACTTACATGGGGTTGGTTAGCAAAGTTGGTTGAGGTAGCAGCTTTAATCCCAGGCTATAAATAGCATTGCCTAAAGAGAAAGAGGTTCTTTTTTTCAACAATCAAATTGCAAAAATCTCTCAGACACCAACACTTGAGGATTACAAGCACCTGCTAACACCAACAACTCCAAGATTAAGAGAGAAGAAAAAACGAAAAAAAAAAACTTCTTAGTTCTCTACAACACACATGGATATAAACTCTCTAAAGAAGATCAAGCCACTATAAAAGGGCCCTTCATAGAGAAACATCCTTCACAGCTGATCAAGCGCGAAGCCTAAAGTGAAGAAATCTACATCAACACTTCAAGGAGTACAAGAAACACGCCAACGGCTCTTGTCTTCACTAAATTCAACCATTAATCAGATGTTGCTCATGTCATTAAGAAAAAATCAAAGGGAGTCCATTCCCTTGTATTTTACTTTATTACAAATTTATTTTTATAATTTATTTTTGTATTTTGTATTAATCAAATACACAAAATTTGTGTCGACACTAGTATAAGACATTCCTTGCAAATTTCCATTAAACTAATCTTTCCTTTTTATTTAACAAAAGGATCCGATGCTAAAATTAAACCATGCAAACTTAGATTATAACTTTATATAATTGATTTTCCTTTTGATAAAATGTATCAAACGTGGTTCTTATATTTTATTACTTGAGTCTAACCCAAAAATCTATTTATTATTATTATTATTTTGCTCCAAGGGTGGGGGTGGGGTGGGGGGGGTTGGTTAGCCCATCCCCTAAACCCATAATCCCCCCAACCCAGGTGCAAGTAGGATTCAACTCCAAGTCTCTTCTACGATTAACAAGAGACTTTACCAACCAGCTAGTTTGCACCTTGCAATCTACTACTTAATTAATTAAACCCTTCTAAACTATTCTATCAATAAATGGGATGAAGATTTATATGCAAAAGAAATGCATATTTTAGTGGAATGTACATTTGAATATTAATAGAAATTCCAATGATATAAAAAACTTACGGTCCATTTGGTTCACAGCCATAATCAAAATCAAAATCCTTTGGAATTAGAACCGGAGTGGTCTATTCCCATACTTTATTTGGTTCAAACAGGAATGAGAATGAAAATTGGAATAAGTAAGAATGGGATTTCATTCCCAAAGGAGGGGTAGGGAATGACCATTCCCTCATATGGTGGGTTGCCATTCCAACAGGAATAAGAATGGGATTCCGATTCCACTCAACCAAACAGTTGGAATCAGAATAGCCCATTCTGATTTTAATTCTAGACCCCAATTCCCATGAACCAAGTGGGGCCTTAGAGGTTGTTCTCTAATATGAATTATTTTTTTGTTACGAGTTTCAAAAGCAAAACAAAATCAGTTCATTTGAAAACAAATTATTTTCTTAAAATGAGAACAACCTCAATATATATATATATATATATATATATATATATAGTAATTAAGCAAATACATTGCACGTGAGAAATTTTTCTTCATATTAATTACTTGAATTTCATATCATAGTTAAGATAGAAATTAAAAATTAATAAAAGTAATAATATGATTAAAAATAAACTTAAATTGTTTATAGCAAATAACAATTATTATTATTATTATATTTTTTAATTCACTGCTATAATATCTTTTAATTCACATACTACCTTTGTAAGAAATATTCGGAGAAAAACACTGTTCGTCTTCCCCGACCTCACAATACGCGAACAACAACTACAGTAGATGTTGGAGCGGTGGTGGACTTCCGAAGTCCTACCTCTCTTTCTCTCTCCCAGTCTCACTTCTTCCCCTTCCCCTTTCTCTTGTACAATGTATTAATTGTGACCTAGAACAAGAAGGGGAAGAATAAGGGTTTTAGTGTTTCTTACTCCCTTTCACTTTTCTTAGATTTCTTTTGTCTTTTCTTATCGCGGCCTGGTTTTTGTTACCCATCATCTTCTGTAATTTTTTAATCTTCACTTCTATTTCATGCACCATGTATGCTTGAATCTCTCTCTTTCTCTTTCTCTTTTTCTTTTTTTTGTCTATCCTTTGCATTTGGAATACGTGGGTGATTCCTGTTCTTTTGAGATGAAAATCTCTTTATCTATATATCGGATGTATACTGCTGCTACTGATGATGGTAGATCTTTCACTTTCGCCTTGGGTCTTGCATTTGGGTCATGATTTCTTGACATTTCCCCATTGGTTTTCTATTGGTTGTGTAAAAGGGCTTTCTTCGTAGTGTCCTACATGTGAATTCTTTATTTCTATTTGTCTTCCTGTGATTAATGAAGAATAGCTGAGAGATCTTCTTTGTTTCGCCTTTGTTTTGAAGGAAATTTAGATGGAGGAGGGAAGTGAGTTCCATTGCTGGGGTGAACTAATACCCGATGCTCTCGGGCTAATTTTAAAAATTCCTTCCTTTCAGGAAATTCTTACAGTGATTCCGAGGGCCTGCAAATCTTCGAACAGAGCAGTAATGGGTCCCTATTGCTGGCAAGAGATTGACATTAAGGAGTGGAGCCTCCAGTGCCAGCGTAAGCAGCTAGATCGAATGCTTAAAATGCTCATCACAAGAGGCTGCGGTTCCCTACGCAAACTCTGTGTATCTGGCCTTCCCAATGAGCCTCTTCTCTCCTTCATTGCAGACCAGTAAAAAGACCACCTCTGTCCATTCACCATTTAGATCCTAATTCCTA
Source organism: Nelumbo lutea (assembly GCF_056320005.1). Lineage (NCBI taxonomy): Eukaryota > Viridiplantae > Streptophyta > Magnoliopsida > Proteales > Nelumbonaceae > Nelumbo > Nelumbo lutea. The sequence continues at coordinate 165,796,801 of NC_142684.1, read as the reverse complement.
CCTTATGCAAAACTTAAATAGCCTCATTGCAACTCATAGTCACAGACAGATTTTAGATGATATTTATAGCGCTTTTTCATTGTGGTTCTTTGTTCTACTAGACGATTTCTTGAGTTGGGGTTTATTCTTATTTGTTTTGCAAGTTATGCATCCCATCAGACTTTGCAGCTGCCGATGAGTGAAATAAGTGATTAATGGTGGAACAGGTAGTAGGGAGGCTGTCTACCATCTCGTTCTTGGACCTAAGCTATTGTAAGAATATTGGTGCCCGTGCATTAGAGGCGATAGGAAAGCACGGTAAGTTGATGGTTAGGGAGGAAGAGAGATCGGGGGAGAGAGAGAGAGAGAGAGAGGGAGGACTTCGGAAGTTCGCCACCACTGCAACATCTACCGCTGCTGCTGTTCGTTGTGAGGTCGGGGAAGATGAACTGTGTTTTTTTCTAAATATTTATTACAAGGGTAGTATGGGGAATAAAAAAATATTATAATAGCGGATTTCAGCGCAAGGCTAACAGAAGGATGTCTTTGTCTCATGGTCATAGTACAAGGGGGTCTTTGTCACAAACCCCATAGTACAGGGGTCCTTGTAATTTACCCTTATTACTATTATTATTATTATTATTATTATTATTATTATTATTATTATTGATGAGGGGTAATTTGGCATGACCTAGTAAGTAAAGGTCACGTAGACGCAATCTGCCCGTAGAATGACAACTTAGCAAGGGGAGCCTAGTCAATAGTTTATAGAATGACAGCATAACGCCACCTCGGCATAAATTCACCTTGGCATAAGGTCAGCTCGACATAGAATCACCTCGGCACCTAATCAAGTTCAGGGCCCAGGAACCGGAGTGACATGTAATCAATTCCAAAAGCTTCCTAGTAGACTCTGAATAACACGGGATCATGTCGCGTAACGGTTAGGACTTATCCTCTCCCTGCCCGGATCGGCCGGTGACGATAAACTTCATTGACTGATATGTTACTCCCCAACTAAAGCGGAAATGGTTCCCATCCACTCAGGCCACAGATCCCAGAACCATTTCGGGAGATCCATGATAGCTCAGCTATATAAGGGCATCAATCCCTCTAGGGTCCAAGTACGTGCAATTACTTAGATTTAAGCTCTTTAGCTTGCAACCACTACAAGAATACTGACTTAAGCATCGGAGCGACCTCCCCGGGTCATCCACCCCGGTCCCTCTGATCCCTATTTTGCAGTTTGTTCCAGTTCATCACGCGAGTATGTCCAAGCAATACCTCCAGCTAGGAGCTTCTAGATTGCGCATTGTCAGTTGGCGCCGTCTATGGGAGAAGATTGAAAGGTCAACCCAATCCCACTTACAATCTCAGACCCAGTTTCAACCTCAATGGCATCATCCAACCACAACAGGAAGAATGACATGAACATTACTGGGGGGCAAGAGCAGCAAATAGTCGCTCCCCAAGGATCCTCGGTGACTATCGGCCAGTTCACCATCCCCCTAACCACCTCCCGGGTCCCATCACTATCCTTACCACATATTACCCAATAGATGACTGTCCCGCTCCCCTAGGTGGATGCCATGTTCTCGGTGCCATCCATGATTCCCCCTGCAACCAAGCAGTTTCAGCAGTACTATTTTTATCAACAATATCAACAATAGTTTCCACCACTGCAACCAAGCCAATTGATAAATCATCATCAAGGGCAAATCTGGAACCGGAATCAGCACCAAGCTCACCAGAATGCCCGCCAGTCTCCCCCCCCCCCATGGAGAGAGAACTTTGTAGGTACCGGTCCCTCCCTTGGGATGGACCTTGCCACGGGGTACAATAGGCAATCGATGTACTCCCCCTGCTTCCTGAAGAGAGAGCTCAAGGGACAACATCTGTTTACTAGAACAAGGTTTAATTTAATTAACTTGATCAGCAGCATTAAATAACCCTTCGGTTAGGGTGTTAGCCATTGTTTCTAACCCGCTGTAGACCCACATGTTGGTCGGACCATGCATTAAAATTATCACCCAATTATTATAATTCTGTTTTGGGTTAATCTCAAACCATATCTTTATTAAATAAAACTATTAATTTGGTCAACAATCCAATAACTCAAATGGTTGTTGTTGAACCATTTAACTGTTGAACTATGTATACATAAAAACATCCACTTATGTCAATTTCCGTAGGCTCAGTTTGGAAGGAGTACTACAAATGCAAATTTGTAGAGTGCAAAACCTTATTTTTTTTATTATTTTGTATATATTTGCACTGTAAATATTCGTATTTATACACCTTCCAAACTGAGCCGTATGGACTAATTGATTAATTCAAACTCAGTCGGCTCTCAAATACATCAAATTACAATGCAAGATGGGCCCAAATTGGACAAATCAGAGTTGACCTCAGGTTTGGTACAGGCTTGAACATTAATTCAATACTTAGGGATGGGCCTGATTTAATTTAAACCTGGCCCAGCTAGTAGAAAATGGTCAGTCTATAGGATGAACTGAACCTTAGATGGTTGTATAAACTAGCCGGTTCAATGGCGGTTCAAACTCAAAATCAATATCCACCTTTCTTTATTTTATTTTATTTTTTGTATTTGTACTCTTCCCGAACCAGCTGAAGCAGGTTATTATGATAACTTGTTACAGCCCACTGCCCATGAGGACTGAAAGGAATGGTAGAATCCGTCGTATGGAGGCCAAAATAGTTATGGAATGGGTGGGCGAATTTCAAAAATTTTCTACCTACCTTTCAACTGGGAATCGCATTCCCTGATTTTAGAATCAAGATTCAAGGATCCTACTTGAACCAGAACCGAACCAGATCTGAACCAAAAGTGATGGGAGTAATTATACCTGATCCAGAGAAACAATATCTCCCAAAGTTGGTGTTCACGCCCAAAGAAGGAACCAAGATCTGCACCTACTGAAGATGACACAGCAACTGTGGAACAGAACCAGCAGGGTGCGTCCTACATATTGAATCCTTCATAAGAATCCTTTGGAAGACAATGAGCACCAAACCGAATCAGCCTTTGGCTGATATCAAGAACTTTTCTTGATCTTTCTCTAACAGAGAAAACAAACTGTGACAAATGGTGGTGGATGCAACAGGGGGAAACTAGAGAAGAAGGTGGTGAATTGCTTTTCTTCTCTAGGGTTTCTGAGATCCTATCTCACAAAACTACAGGGTGTGTCCTTCCTCCTTAGGGTTTGAATTCTTGTTATTCAAAAATTAGGGTTTCCTCCAGTTGCTTATTGATTAAGAAAAGATTTCCTGATCATACCAGGAGTTGCCCTCATCCAAATCTGTATTTGGATTAGGACTCTTCTTAATCCTATCTGCAGAATAGATGAGCTTTTGGGCTCATCCTAATCTCAGATCCACCCCTTAATAATGACTGATCAAATCAGCCCAGTTAGAAATGGGCTTTAGGCCCAATAAGGTTATGTGCTCAAAAGTCTCCCGAACTACTGCCCAGTTGGGCTTCTTTGTATAGTGTGGGACCCAAGCATTGATCTACACACTAGCCACATGGGCTCGGCCCAACCTCTGTTACAAGGCCTAGCCGAATTCACTGGTGAGCCCAATGAACCCCTTGAGGCCATCATATGGACCCTATGGGCCCAACACTTACACTAAGTGGTCCCTGGGCCAAGCCATCTTATAAAAACCCAGGGACTGTGGGCAGGTGCAGGATTAGCCCATTAGGTATTATCCCAAATGGCCTTACACTTAACCTCTCAGCCCATAATGATCAAGCACTGCCCGACAAGAGAGGACCTCTCCCTTGGCTACAAGGAACAGTGCTGCACTCTCTACTCACATGGATCCCGAGAATTAAAACCATTTGCAAACATTTTGAAACCATACTTAAATATATATTATATATAAATTTTGCAAAACAAAATTCCAACGATTGAAATCAACTGCCGATAGTTTGGTTTCCATCAGAGAGAGTGCATTCCCGATCATTACCTTTGTCCGACAAAGGGGCTGATCCCGTCACTATGATCATCCACTCAGATGAATTCTCAAATTGTCTCAACATACTCAGGTTTTGACCCCCGCTAGGATCTCACTGATTGGCATATCAAAGACAACCTAATCCGACACCTAGTGCAGTACCATAATCAGGTCTAGGGGTCAGGTGTAACTTTTCAGTTTTGCCTATCGATCTCCAAGGTCCAAGGCAATACTGAAAATCTGGTCCGATTCAAGGGTTCAAGTAATCCTACACTGCATGTGCCTTGGGTCTCACCCTGGCGGCTGAGACAAGACACTCCAACAGATGGCAGCACACCAGTGTCAGCCTGAAAGAATGGTAGGATTCATCTAATGGACGCCATGAAGGGTGCAGAATGGGTGGGCGAATTTCAAAAAATTTCCTACCTTCTTCCAACTAGGAATCATATTCCCTAAATTTAGAATACATTATTCAAGGATTCTACTTGAACCATAATCAAACCATATATGAACAAAAAGAAGCAAGAAAGATTATACCTGATCCGGAGAAATAATATCTCCCAAAGTTGGTGTTCATGCCCAAAGAAAAAACCAAGATCCGCTCTTGTTAAAAATGACACAGCTGTGGATGGAACGGAACCAAAAGGGTGCGGCCTACACACTAAATTCTTCACAAGAATCCTCTGGAAACCTTGAACACAGAATCCTTTTGTCTTTCTTGCAAAACTGTTGTCAAGAACTAATTTCTTGACTTCCTGTTGCTGCAAAGATCCAATCTTCCAACAGGGACGAAGAGGGCGGAACTATCTCTTCTCTCTGGAGTCTGTGAGAGATCTGATCTCAAAAATGCAGGATGTGTTTCTTGCTTACTCAAACCCCTAGTTCGAAATCTAATATTTCTTCTAGGGTTTTCTCCTCTTTCTTCTTCATTAAGAAACCTCCCAATATTTTGGGAGTTATCCCAATCCAAATCAGTATTTGGATAGGGGTTAATCTTAATCCTATCTACAGATTAAGTTAGTTAACTCCTGATCTTATCAAGAGGTTACCAGATTCAAATCTAATTTGAATTTGGTCTCTTAGAGTGGATAAGGTTAAAGACCCCAATCCTTTTACTAACATTAATCTCAGATTCACCCCATGAACAGGTGATCATATCAGCCCAGTTCGAAATGGGCTTTTGGCCCATTAAGTGTCTAGTGTTTAACCAGTTTCCAATCTGCTGCCCAGTTGGGCTTCTTTGTATGGCGTAGGACCCAAGCATTGATCTACACACCAGCCACATGGGTTCGGCCTAGCCTTTATTACAAGGCCCAACCGAATTCACTAAAAGACTCAATGACCCCCTTGAGCCCATCACATGGACCCTATGGGCCCAACACTTACATTAAGTGGTCCCTGGGCCAAGCCATCTTATAAAAACCCAAGGATTGTGGGCAGGTGCAAGATTAGCCCATCAGGTACTATCCTAAATGGTCTTACACTTAACCTCTCAGCCCTTAATGATCAAGCACTGCCCGACAAAAGAAGACCTCTCCCTCGGCTGCAAGGAATAGTGCTGCACTCTCTACTCATATGGATCTCGGGAATTAAAACCCTTTGCAAATCTTTTGAAACTATACATATACATACAAACATATATATATATATATATATATATATATATATATATATATGTTAGACAGTTTTGTATGCCCTTAGCTTCAATCAAAATTGATGTACTTTATGAGTTTATTGTAAATGAATAAAAGTACATATTTGATTCATGTTCCCTTGGTATGTTTCTGTGTATTACCCTTAAACTGGACACTTATTGAGACTCGTGTTAGTTTAGAATGTTTATAGCCAGTGGGTTGGCCTGGGGAGACATATCCTGGCAAGGCTGACACTGTGGTGCCACCAAGTCGGTTGGGGTGGCTTGTCTCAGCTACTGGGGTGAGACCCTAGGCACATACAGTGTGGGATTAATTGAATCTTTGAATTGGACCAGATTTCCAGTATTGCCCTGGACCTTGGAGATTGATGGGCAAAACTGAAAAGTTACACCCGACCCCTAGACTCGATTATGATATTGCACTAGGTGTCGGATCGGGGTGTCTTTGATGTACCATTCAGTGAGATCCTTAATGGGGGTCAAAACCTGGGTATGTTGGGACAATCCGAGAATTCATCTGAGTAGGTGATCATAGTGACAGGATCAGCCCCTTTGTCGGACAAAGGTAATGATCGGGGATGCACTCTCACTGTTGGAAACCAAGACTGCCGGCAGCCGATTTCAACTGTTGAAATTTGTTTTTGCGAAGTATATTTTATATGAGATATAAAAGTATATACATTATGGTTTCTAAAATGTTTGCAAAAGGTTTTAATTCCCGGGATCCATATAAGTGGAGAGTGCAACACTGTTCTGTGCAGCCGAGGGAGAGGTCCTCTCTTGTCGGGCAGTGTATGATCATTATGGGCTGAGAGGTTAAGTGTAAAACCATTGAGGATAATACCTGATGGGAAAATCTTGCATCTGCCCACAGTCCCTGGGTGTTACAAGGTGGCTTGGCCCAGGGACCACTTAGGGTAAGTGTTGGGCCCATAGAGTCCATTTGATGGGTTTCAGGGGGTGCACTGTGTTTAACAGTGTATTCGACCAGGCCTTGTAACAAAGGCTGGGCCGAACCCATGTGGCTGATGTGTAGATCAATGCTTAGGTCCCACGCCATATAAGGAAGTCCAACTGGGCAGTAGTTAGGAAGGTTAAGTGAGCACATAAGCTTAATGGGCCTAAAGCCTATTTCGATCTGGGCTATTAATTTAGTTAATTAAAGGGGCGAATTCTGAGATGGATTAGTAGTTAGGATAGGGTCTTAATCCTATCCACTCAGAGAGTCGAAATCTGAATGTGATTCAGATCTAGAAACCTCCTAATAAGATTAGGATAAAGCTAATCTAATCTACAGATAAGATAAGGGTTTATCCTTATCATTAGAAGAGAAGGCTGATCCAAATATGATTTGGATAAGCACCTCCTAATGGGATTAGGAGTTGATCTTTTCAAGTTAACATAAGGAAGGAGGGGGCGGCAGCCTTGAGAGAGACCAAGAAACACATCAGATCCACTTTAGTGTTGAAATCAAGAAGAGAGAATTCTGCACCCTGCGAATACTCTCTTGCCGCCTCCCTGCTCTTACTGCCCTGTTTGCCAGTTCGATCTCCAGCTGTGGGAGAAGTCAAGATTGGATCTTGACATCAATTCTTTGAGAAAGGATTGAAAAGGGAGTTGTGCTCACGTTCCATCTTGCTGTTTCTTGCGAAGGACAGAGTTCTTGGGGAAGAACACTATTGATTCTATTCCATCCTGCACTGCGCCATCTTCAGTGGAAGCAGTCTTTGGATTTGGTTCAGTTTAAGGTTCAAGATTTATCCTTGAAAATATGATTTTCTAAATAGGGAATGTGGTTCCCAGATGAAGGGAGAGAAAAATTTTTAAATTCGCCCCTTATTCCGCAATCTTTGGGCATCCATGTGATGGATCTCTCAACCCTTTAGTGGTATCAGAGCCAGGTTCAAATCTTGAACCATTCTGTTTCAGATCTGAACCTGCGCAATTAGGGAGAAGGCGTTCTACCCAATTTGCGCAGATTTGGTTTTGGGAAATTTGTTCCCAAAACAGTTGGGCAAATAATCTGAAATTAATTTTAAATAAATTTGATTATTATTTAGAATTGTTCTTTATAATTTTCTTGATTTATGGGCTGTTCGTATAAGAGGAGATCGAATTCTTGGTTTGTGCAGGGAATTTGTGATTTTGCAATTCATGACTTTTTTTTGGGTCTGTAAATAATTTTTTTTATTTTCTGGACTCAATGTATAGGTATTCGATCTGATGTAATTATTAATAGAAATAGGATTTCTATTTATTTTATTTTGGGTCTAAGATGGCGGCGCAGAGAAGGAGATTTCGTAGATAAGAGAAATGCTATCTGCGATTTGTAGTTTGTGAAACTGCATTCTGTGATCTAACCTCTGTTTTGCAGGAAGGATTGTGCGAACAGCCCTGTTTGACTGATTCTTGTTTTTCCTTTTATCAGTATTTAATTTCAGATTATTTTCTTGAATTAAGGATTTAATTAAAAATCAAACACTAGACCCATTCGAACCAAGATTGGTTCAAAACTGTTTGGACCAATTCTAGGGTTTAGTCAAGGATGAATGTCAGCCCTAATTTCCCACTAATGGGCCTAAGGATTGATATTTAATTAAATGGTTAATTCGGCCCAGCCTGTAAAGGCCCAGTTTTAAATAGTTAAAACTACAAAAGCCCATTTCAAAGGATAAAGCTATATGGGCCGAACTGGGTAACCCTAACTCAGCCCATATACCTAGATAATATTAATGGTTAATATTATGGAATTTTAACGGGATTCCAACGGGCCTTATAGATAAATAATTGATTGGATCAATTTATCCCTGCATGTGATGTATGGATGTGCGATGTACTACGTACATGGGCCATAAGTACTTGGCCCATGCTCATTCGACAGAGGCTCTTGCGCACACCATGGCTGAATGCACATCATTGCCATGGTGTCCCTTTTGGTCATTGGATGACTTCCCTCAGTGGTGGGCCCCACACCTCATCAAGAGGTTGCGTGCAGAACCCTAGCCGATTTAAGGCCCACCGAAATCTGGCTTTATGAAAGTCAGTGGGAGCCACTTTGGTTTGACCTAAATCAAACTAGGGCATAATTTTGTTCCCTCCAGCTAATATGAGTGCGTGTGATAGGGAGATTCATATGATGAACTCTCTAAAGGCCTTCCATCATTAGCATGAGGATGGGTCCTTCAATAATGAGGAAACGCACCAGAAAATGGGCTATCCATTTGCTGTTGGGCTTGTTTGATTGTTTCATAAGATGATAGGGGCGTCATAGACCGATGTGGGAGGGGCTTCACCAGAAAATGGGAACTTTCTCACGGTACCTTGGTGTTCATGAATATGATGGGTAAGCACTCACTAGACAGAAAGGTTTACCTGAAAATGGCTCTGAACCTTGTCTGACAGAGGCCAAAGGGAAAACTCATATGATGAGTGGATGTGATCCTTCACAGAAAGGTGGTGGGGTTATGCAGCTGAAACAGTTGGCTCCATGCACCCTATGTGATTTCTCACATTTCTAGAGACAATCCGTAGTATCCGTCACTAAGAGAGGAGGGAAATCTCAGAGACGAATAAATGGAAATGGATCATAGATTAAAATTCATATCTATGAAATGAACATGAATCAAATTAGGTTGTGGATTGATGTTTGCTCTTTTATCAGAAAATGGCAAACGGATCTTTTGCAAAACTACTTGATGACAACAAGTTGAAGGGCCCAAAGTATGTTGATTGGTACAGGAACCTTATGCTGGTCCTAGCTTCTGAAAAGCTGGACAAAGTGGCAAAGAATCCTGCCCCGGAGCGTCTGGGTGATAGGGCTTCTGAGGCCCGAAGGAGAGACTATCAAGAATGGGAGGAGAGAAACTCCCTTGCCCGGTGTTACATCATTGCCTCCTTAGACAACCCGATACAGAGGTAGTTCGATCAGATCGAACTTGCTAAAGACATATTGGATAGTCTCAGGACAATGTATGAAGAGTAGAATCGTTCTACTCGACAAAAGGTCTTGAAACAGTTCATGACCGCACAAATGTCCAAGGGTCAACAAGTTCACAACCATTGTCTTCGGATGAAGGGATACATCAACGAACTAGAGGCTCTTGGATCTAGGCAGGACCATGCTACCCAGAAAGATGCTATCCTTAACTCTTTGCCTCCTTCCTTTAATCCGTTCATCATGAACTATAACATGAACAAGCTGAATGTTAGTTTACAAGAGCTCAGCAATATGTTGCAAAGAGCTGAGGAACTGATTAGAAAGAATGAGCCTGTAGCCATGCTTGTTGAAGCTGGCAAGACAGGCAAGAGAAAGAGGAAGGCAAAGAAGCCTCAGAAGAAAGCCACTAAGAGCAAGAAGCAGAAGAAAGACAAAGCATCGGATGCCTGTCACTTCTACAAGAAGACCGGTCACTGGAAAAGGAATTGTCCTGCCTACCTGGAATCCAAGAAAGGTAACTTCAAAACTTGTGTCATAGAAACCAATTTGTTGGTAGCTTCTGCTTCCTGGTGTATTGACTCCGGGGCTTCGACTCATGCTTGTAACTCACTGCAGGGGTTCAAGGTAAGCAGAAGGCTGAGTGAAGGAGAAGTCACACTCTTCTTGGGGACTACTGCAACTGTTGCAGCTGCGGCCATAGGAACCGTGGAATTAATTTTTAGAGAATGAATAATTGTACTGAAAGACTGTCTTTATGTACAAAATTTAAGGAGAAATTTGATTTCTGTCTCAAAACTGTGTGCAGATGGTTATTCTGTCTTCTTTAGTAATATGATTACTGTTAAAAGAAACAACATATTCATCGCATATGGGGAACTGGAGAACGGTCTCTATGTTCTACATCCTTCTCTAGAAACTAACATAACCGAAATTACGTCGGCTGAAATCCCTAAGAAGAGAGCTCGTGATACAGTTAATCCCACATGTCTGTGGCATTATCGACTTGGCCACATCGGTGTTGACCGAATCACAAGGTTGGTAAAGGATGATCCTTTGGATTTTCTAACTATAGAAGATCTTCCCACTTCTGAGCATTGCCTACAAGGCAAGATGACGAAACGGCCATTCAACGGTAAGCCTGAAAGATCTACGGGCACACTTGACCTAATACATACTGATGTATGTGGTCCCCTGAGTGTTAGGACACGAAATCAACACGTGTATTTCATCAACTTCACAGATGATTTTTCACGATACGGTTACGTGTACCTAATGAGACACAAGTCTGAATCCTTTGAAAAGTTCAAAGAGTTTAGACAAGAGGTCGAGAAATAGTTAGGGAGAGAAATTAAGGCCCTTCGATCAGATCGAGGTGGCGAGTATCTCTCTGACGAATTTAGGGACTACTTAAAGGACAATGGGATAGTATCACAATTAGCTCCTCCTGCTACACCACAACTTAACGGTGTTTCGGAGAGGAGGAATAGGAACTTATTGGATATGGTCCGGTCGCTTCTCATACACTCAGAGTTACCCACATCCTTTTGGGGTTACGCATTAGAAACTGCGATTTATGTGCTGAATCGGGTTCCAACCAAATCGGTTCTGAATACTCCATATGAATTTTGGACCGGAAAGAAACCAAGTTTCAGACACTTGAAGATTTGGGGTTATCCAACACACGTTAAGAGAACGAGTGTAGACAAGTTGGAATCCAAGACTAGCCATTGCCTATTTGTAGGCTACCCTAAAGGCTCTGTAGGTTACCTATTTTATGACCCAAGTGAGCATAAAGTGTTCCGCAGTCGTAATGCGCAATTCTTGGAAACCGACTATATCCTGGACACCCATCGTCAGGAAGTTGTTCTTGATGAGGAGAGCTCAGGAGCAGTGGGAGATGTCCCACAAGTTCCAGGTAGTGACCAACCTAGAAGATCCACTCGGGTATCCAGGCCACCAGTCCGTTATGGTTATGACCAGGATAGTTACCTGGTGGAAACCTTGACTAGTGAGGAGGATCCCGTGACTTACACGAAAGCTATGTTGGACATAGATTCTCAGAAGTGGGTGGAGGCCATGAGAGCAGAGATGGACTCAATGGAGACCAATGGAGTCTGGACTCTAGTAGATCCGCCCTCCGGGGTAAAAGCAATCAGATGCAAATGGATTTACAGGAGGAAGAAGGGCCCCGATGGTAAGGTTGAGACCTTCAAGGCTCGTCTGGTGGCGAAAGGGTACACTCAGAAAGAGGGTATCGATTATGAGGAAACCTTTTCACCTGTGGCCATGCTTAAATCCATTAGGGTCCTGCTAGCTGTAGCAGCATACTATGATTATGAGATTTGGAAAATGGATGTCAAAACTGCATTCCTGAATGGAAATCTTACTGAAGATATCTATATGCAGCAGCCGCAAGGCTTCATTGCTGCAGGTCAGGAAAACATGGTATGCAAACTTAATAGATCCATCTATGGACTTAAGCAAGCTTCTAGAAGTTGGAACATCCGTTTTGACTCTGCCGTCAAATCGTTTGACTTCGAGCAGAATCCGGATGAACCCTGTGTCTACAGGAAGTACAGTGGAGATAAGGTTACCTTTTTGGTTCTGTATGTAGATGACATTCTACTCATTGGGAATGATGTAGGTATGTTAACTACGGTAAAAGTATGGTTATCATAGCAATTCTCCATGAAAGATCTTGGAGAAGCCTCCTATATACTAGGTCTTCGACTCTATAGAGATAGATCGAAGCGGATAATAGGATTATCCCAATCTGCCTACATTGACAAAATAGTCAAAAGATACAGCATGGAAAACTCCAAGAAAGGAAATGTTCCTTTTAGGCACGGAGTCACTCTCTCCAAGAAGATGTCTCCCAAGACTTCTGAGGAGATTGATGGCATGAAAGACGTTCCCTATGCCTCTGCCGTAGGGAGCATCATGTATGCCATGCTGTGCAGTCGTCCTGACATAGCTCAAGCAGTGAGTGTAGTAAGCAAATTTCAGGCCAACCCAGGGCAAGAGCATTGGACTGCTATGAAAAACATACTTAAGTACTTTCGAAGGACAAAAGAGTTTTGTCTACTATTCGACGGTAGCTCACTACAGATCCAAGGGTATACAGATGCCGATTTCCAGTCAGACCCAGATGATAGAAAGTCTACATCTGGATATATTTTCACGATAGGATCGTGTGTTGTTTCCTAAGTGTCAACAAACAGGGGTCCTAAGTTGCAAATTAATAGTCCACAACCCAAGCCGAGTGCATTTCCGTAAGTGATGCTGCCTTATGAATGAAGGTGTTCATTCATGAATTTGGAATTCAGCACATCACCCATTCCATTGTTGTATGACAACACTGGACCTACGGGAGGATGATAGCAAGATGTAGCATCAGCGGAGAATGTGGTAGACCCAATGACTAAGCCACTGACACAGAAAGTGTTTGAGAAACACGTGGAAAGCATGGGACTCCGTCTAGTACCTGATTGGACCTAAGTGCAAGTGGGAGCTGTTAGACAGTTTTGTATGCCCTTAGCTTCAATCAAAATTGATGTACTTTATGAGTTTATTGTAAATGAATAAAAGTACATATTTGATTCATGTTCCCTTGGTATGTCTCTGTGTATTACCCTTAAACTGGACACTTATTGAGACTCGTGTTAGTTTAGAATCTTCACAGCCAGTGGGTCGGTCTGGGGAGACCTATCCTGACAAGGCTGACATTGTGGTGCCACCAAGTCGGTTGGGGTGGCTTGTCTCAGCTACCGGGGTGAGACCCTAGGCACATATAGTGTGGGATTAATTGAATCTTTGAACTGGACCAGATTTCAAGTATTGCCCTGGACCTTGGAGATTGATGGGAAAAACTGAAAAGTTACACCCGACCCCTAGACTCGATTATGATACTGCACTAGGTGTCAGATTGAGCTGTCTTTGATGTACCAATCAGTGCGATCCTTAGCGGGGGTCAAAACCTAGGTATGTTGGGACAATCCGAGAATTCATCTGAGTGGGTGATCATAGTGATAGGATCAGCCCCTTTGTCGGACAAAGGTAATGATCGGGGATGCACTCTCACTGTTGGAAACCAAGACTGTCGGCAGCCGATTTCAACCGTTGAAATTTGTTTTTGCGAAGTATATTTTATATGAGATATAAAAGTATATACATTATGGTTTCTAAATTGTTTGCAAATGGTTTTAATTCCCGGGATCCATATAAGTGGAGAGTGCAACACTGTTCCATGCAGCCGAGGGAGAGGTCCTCTCTTGTCGGGCAGTGTATGATCATTATGGGCTGAGAGGTTAAGTGTAAGACAATTGAGGATATGATGGGCTAATCTTGCATCTACCCACAGTCCATGGGTGTTACAAGGTGGCTTGGCACAGGGACCACTTAGGGTAAGTGTTGGGCCCATAGAGCCCATTTCATGGGTTTCAGGGGGTGCACTGTCTTTAACAATGTATTCGACTAGGCCTTGTAACAAAGGCTGGGCTGAACCCATGTGGCTGATGTGTAGATCAATGCTTGGGTCCCACGCCATACAAGGAAGCCCAACTGGGCAGCAGTTAGGAGGTTAAGTGAGCTCATAAGCTTAATGGGCCTAAAGCCCATTCCGAACTGGGCTATTAATTTAGTTAATTAAAGGGGCAAATTCTGAGATGGATTAGCAGTTAGGATAAGGTCTTAATCCTATCCACTCAAAGAGTCCTGATCTGAATGTGATTCAGATCTAGAAACCTCCTAATAAGATTAGGATAAAGCTAATCTAATATGCAGATAAGATAAGGGTTTATCCTTATCATTAGAAGAGAAGGCTGATCAAAATATGATTTGGATAAGCACCTCCTAATGGGATTAGGAGCTGATCTTTTCAAGTTAACAAAAGGAGGGAGGGGGCGGCAGCCTTGAGAGAGACCAAGAAACACATCAGATCCTCTTTAGTGCTGAAATCAAGAAGAGAGAATTCTGCACCCTGCGAATACTCTCTTGCCGCCTCCCTGCTCTTGCCGCCCTGTTTGCCAGTTTGATCTCCAGCTGTGGGAGAAGTCAAGATTGGATCTTGACATCAATTCTTTGAGAAAGGATTGAAAAGGGAGCTGTGCTCACGTTCTATCCTGTTGTTTCTTGCGAAGGACAGAGTTCTTGGGGAAGAACACTGCTGATTCTGCTCCGTCCTGCACTGCGCCATCTTCAGTGGGAGCAGTCTTTCGATCCTTCCTTGGGCGTGAACACCTTCGTTGGGAGATATTGCTTCTCCGTATCAGGTATCATTCTCTCCCATTCCTTTTGGTTCAGATCTGGTTCAGTTAAAGGTTCAAGATTTATCCTTGAAAATATGATTTTCTAAATAGGGAATGTGATTCCCAGTTGAAGGGAGAGAAAAATTTTTAAATTCGCCCCTTATTCCGCAATCTTTGGGCGTCCATGTGATGGATCTCTCAACCCTTCAATATATTAATTTTGCAAAACAAAATTCCAACGGTTGAAATAAACTACCGACAGTTTGGTTTCCATTAGAGAGAGTGCATTCCCGATCATTACCATTGTCCGACAAGGGGGCTGATCCTGTCACTATGACCAGTCACTTAGATGAATTCTCAGACTCCCCCAACATGTCCAGGTTTTGACCCCCACTAAGGATCTCACTGATTGACATATCAAAGACAGCCCATTCCGACACCTAGTGATGTGTCATAATCGAGTCTAGGGGTCAGGTGTAACTTTCCAGTTTTGCCCATCTGTCTCCAAGGTCTAGGGCAATATTGGAAATCTGGTCCGGTTCAAGGGTTCCAGCAATCCCATACTGCTTGCACCTTGGGTCTTACCCTGATAGCTGAAACAAGCCATCCCAACACTTGGTGGCACATCAGTATCAGCCTTGGCAGGATAAATCTCCCTAGACTTATCCAATGGTCGTGAACATTTAAAACTAACACAAGTTTCTATAAGTGTCCAGTTTTAGGGTCTTACACAGAATTATACCAAACAACATGAATCAAACATGCACTTTAATTTATTTCCACTAAATAACAAAAGTACATAAAATCCGATTGAAGCTAAGGGTATACAAGATTGTCTAACAACTCCCACTTGCACTTAGGTCCAATCTGGTACAAGCCGGAGTCCCATACTTTCCACGTGTTTCTCAAACAACTTCTGTGTCAGTGGCTTAGTCAATGGGTCTGCTACATTATCCGCAGATGCTACTTTCTGAATTAGGATGTCCCCTCTACCAATGATCTCCCGTAGAACATGGTACTTCCTCTCGATGGGCTTTGACTTCAAGTGGGCCCGAGGCTCTTTAGCCTGGGCGATCGCTCCATTGTTGTCACACAACAACGGGATGGGTGATGTGCTGGATGGAATCACTCCCAATTCGTGTATGAATTTCTTCATCCACATGGCTTCCTTGGCAGCTTCACTTGCGGCAATGTACTCGGCCTCGGTTGTGGAGTCTGTAGTGGACCCCTGTTTGCTGCTTTTCCAGCAAACAACACACGATCCTATCGTGAAAACATACCCAGATTTAGACTTTCTATCATCTGGATCCGACTGGAAATCGGCATCGGTATACCCCAGAACTTGTAGTGAACTACCATCGAATATCAAACAAAACACTTTTGTCCTTCGAAAGTATTTGAGTATGTTCTTCACAGTAGTCCAATGCTCCTACCCTGGGTTAGCCTGGAATATGCTTATCACACTCACCGCTTGAGCTATGTCTGGGCGAGTGCACAACATGTCATACATGATGCTCCCTACGGCTGAGGCATAGGGAACATCTCTCAAGGCCTCGATCTCCTCATAAGTCTTGGGAGACATCTTCTTGGAGAGAGTTACTCCATGTTTGAAAGGAACATTTCCTTCCTTGGAGTTTTCCATGCTGTACTTTTGACAATTTTGTCAATGTAAGCAGCCTAGGATAATCCAATTATCCACTTCGATCTATCTCTATAGAGTCGAAGACCCAGTATATATGAAGCTTCTCCAAGATCTTTCATGGAGAACTGCTGTGATAGCCATACCTTGACCGAAGTCAACATTCCTACATCATTCCCAATGAGTAGGATATCGTCCACGTACAATACCAAAAAATTAATCTTATCCCCACTGGACTTCCTGTAAACACAGGGCTCATCCGGATTCTGCTCAAAGTCAAACATTTTGATGACAGAATCAAATGGATGTTCCAACTTCAAGAAGCCTGCTTAAGTCCGTATATGGATCTATTGAGTTTCCATACCATGTGTTCCTGACCAGCAGCGATGAAGCCTTGCGGCTGCTGCTTGTAGATATCTTCACTAAGATCTCCATTCAGGAACGCGGTTTTGACATCCATTTGACAAATCTCATAGTCATGGTACGCTGCTACAGCTAGTTGGATCCTAATGGATTTAAGCATGGCCACGGGCGAAAAGGTTTCCTCATAGTCGATGCCTTCTTTTTGAGTATACCCTTTCGCCACCAAGCGAGCTTTAAAGGTCTCAATCCTGCCATCGGGGCCCTTCTTCCTCTTGTAGATCCATTTGCAAATAATTGCTTTTACCCCAGGGGGCGGATCCACTAGAGTCCAGACTCCATTGGTCTCCATTGAGTCCATTTCAGCTCTCATGGCCTCCACCCACTTCTGGGAGTCTATGTCTAACATAGCTTCCGTGTAAGTCACGGGATCCTCTTCACTAGTCAAGGTTTCCACCAGGTAACTATCCTGGTCATAACCATATCGGACTGGTGGTCTGGATACCCGCGTGGACCTTCTAGGTTGGTCACTACCTGTAACTTGTGGGACATCTCCCACTACTCCTGGGCTGTCCTCATCAAGAACTATTTCCTGACGGTGAGTATCCATGATGTATTCGGATTCTAAGAATTGGGCATTTTGACTACAGAACACTTTCTGCTCACTTGGGTCATAGAATAGATAACCCACTGAATCCTTTGGGTAGCCTATAAATAGGCAATGACTGTTTTGGATTCCAACTTGTCCACACTTGTTCTTTTAACGTGTGCAGGGAAACCCCAAATCTTTAAGTGTCTTACACTTGGCTTCTTTCTGGTCCATAGTTCATATGGAGTTTTTGGAACTATTTTGGCTGGAACCCGATTCAGCACGTAGATAGCAGTCTCTAATGCATATCCTCAAAAGGATGTGGATAATTCTGAGTGTACGAGAAGTGACCGGACCATGTCCAACAAAGTCCTATTCCTCCTCTCTGAGACACCATTGAGTTGAGGTGTAGCAGGAGGAGCTAGTTGTGACACTATCCCATTGTCCTTTAAGTAGTTCCTGAATTCGTCAGAGAGATACTCGCCAACTCGATCCGATCAAAGGGCCTTAACTTTTCTCCCTAACTATTTCTCGACTTCCTGTCTGAATTCTTTGAACTTTTCAAACGATTCAGACTTGTGTCTCATTAGGTACACGTACCATATCGTGAAAAATCATATGTAAAGGTGATGAAATACATGTGTTGATTCCGTGTCCTAACACTCAGGGGACCACATACATCAGTATGTATTAGGTCAAGTGTGCCTCCAAATCTTTCAGGCTTACCGTCAAATGGCCACTTAATCATCTTACCTTGAGGGCAAGGTTCACAAGTGGGAAGATTTTCTATGGTTAGAAAATCTAAAGGACCATCCTTTACCAGTCTTGTGATTCGGTCAACACCGATATGGCCAAGTCAGAAATGACAGAGGCATGTGGGATTAACTGTATCACGATTCCTTTTCTTGGGATTTTTGACCGACGTAGTTTCGGTTAGGTTAGTTTCCAGAGAAGGATGTAGAACATAGAGACCATTCTCCAGTTCCCATCATGCGATGAATTTGTTATTCCGTTTAACAATAATCATATTACTAAAATAAATAGTATATCCATCAGCACACAGTTTAGAAATAGAAAATTAATTTCTTCTCAAGTTCTGTACATAAAGACAAACTTTAAGTACAAGGACTCCTTCTCTAAAAACTAATTCTACGGTTCCTATCACCACAGCTGCAACACTTGCAGTCGTTCCCAAGAATAGTGTCACTTCGCCATCACTCAATCTTCTACTAACTTTGTACCCCTTTCTTAGTTTCCAGGTAGGCAGGATAGTTCCTCTTCCAGTGGCCGGTCTGTTTGCAGAAGTGATAGACATCAGATGCCTTGTTCTTCTTCTGCTTCTTGGGTTTGGTAGCTTTCTTCTGGGGCTTCTTTGCCTTTCTCTTTTTCTTGCCCGATTTGTTAGCTTCAGCAAGCATAACCACTGGCTCATCCTTCTTTGAAAGATCCTCGGCCCTCTACAACATATTGCTGAGTTCATGGACGCTGACATTCAGCTTATTCATATTGTAGTTCATAGTGAACGCATTGAAGGAAGAGGGCAAAGAATTTAGGATGGCATCCACTTGCGTGCCAAGATCTAGCCCAGATCCAAGAGCTTCGAGTTCGTTAATGTATCCCATCATCCGAAGATAATGGTTATGAACTTTCTGACCCTTGGACATCTGCGCGGTCATGAACAATTTCAGGACCTTCTGTCGAGTAGAACGGTTTTGCTCTTCATACATTGTTCTTAGACTGTCCAATATGTCCTTGGCTAGTTCGATCTGATCGAACTACCTCTGTATTGAGTTGTCTAATGAGGCAATGACAAAGCAGCGGGCTAGGGAGTTCTTATCCTCCCAATCTTGGTAGTCCCTCCTACGGGCCTCAGAAGCCCTATCATCCGGACGTTCTGGGGCAGGGTTTTTCACCACCTTATCTAACTTTTCAGAAGTTAGGACCAGCATAAGATTTATGTACCAGTCGGCATAGTTTGAGCCCTTAATCTTGTTATCGTCTAGAAGTTTTGCAAATTGATTGTTTGCCATTTTCTGATAAAATAACAAAGACGTTAGTCCACAACCTTAATTTGATTCATGTTACCTACATAGATATGGCTTTTAATCTATATTCCATTTCCATTTATTCATCTCTGAGATTTTCCCTCCCTTCTCAGTGATGGAGATGACGGAATGTCTGGAAATGTGGGAAATCACATAGGGTGCGTGAAGCCAACTGTTTCAGCTGCATAACCCACCACCTTTCTGTGACAGATCATATCCAATCATCAGATGAGTTTCCCTTTGGCCTCTGTCAGACAAGGTTCAGAGCCGTTTTTAGGTAAACCTTTCTGTCCAGTGAGTGCACACCCATCATATTCAAGTTACGCCAAGGTACCATGAGAGAGTTCCCATTTTCTGGTGAAGCCCCTCCCACATCGGTCTATGACGCCCCTATCATCTAATGAAACACTCTAACAGATCCAACAGCAAATGGATAACCCAATTTTATGGTGTGTTTCCTCATTACTGGTGGACCCATCATTGTGCTAATGACGGAAGGCCTTTAGAGAGTCCATCAAATGGATCTTCCTATCACATGCACTCATATTTGCTGGAGGGAACAAAATTATGCCCTAGTTCTAATTTAGGTCAAACTAGAGTGGCTCCCACTGACTTTCATAAAGTCAGATTTCTGATGGGCCTCAATCGGCTAGGGGTTCCGTATGCATCCCTTTTTAGGGTTGTGGGGCCCACAAAGTAGAGAGGGGGTCATCCAATGACTTAAAGGACACCATGGCAATGGTGTGCATTCAGCCATGGTGTGTGCAAGAGCCACTAACGAGTCAACATGGGCCAAGTGCTTATGGCCCTTGGTCGCAACACATGAAACATCCAAACATCACATGTAAATGAGGAATTGATCCAATCAATTAACTACTGTAAAGCCCATCGAATAGCCCATTTAGAAACTAAAAGCATTAACAATTAATGTCTACTAGGTGTATGGGCTGAATTGCAGTTAGCAGTTCGGCCCATACAACTTTTCTCACAATAATGGGCTTTTGTAGTTTTAACCCTTTAAAACTGGGCTTTATAGGTGGGCCGAATTAATCCCTGTAATTGAACATCAGATTTGGAATAACAAGTGTGAGAAAAATGGACTGAAAAACAGCCCCCTTCGAATCTCAGATTCGGTCCAAACAGTTTTGGTCCAATCTAGTCCGAAATGGTCCAAAACTGATTTTCAATTCAAGAATTAATTCATGAGAAATCTTAAATTAATAATTTTGATTTTAGACAATCACAAATCAAAATATGGACTGTTCGTACCACCTGGAAAACAGAGGTTAATCATAAATGTTACAGTTTCATAAACTATAAATCGCAGGTGGCGATTTCTCCATCTGCAAGTCTCCAATGCCGCCATCTTCTTCCTTCTTCTTTAATCAAGAAAATAAACAAAAAACAGAAATCCTATTTCTATTAATTAATTACATTCTTGATCAAATCCTATACATTCTGTCTAGAAAGTAAAAAAAATTATTTACAGACCGAATAATATTAAAGAAAAAAAGAAAAAGGGTGCGCAGACCATCTACGCCAAAACTACACTGCAATCTCCAGGTTCGGACAGTCCATTAAATAAAAAATTAATAAAGAACAATTCTAAATAAATTTTGGATTTAACAAAATTAATTTCAGATCAATCATCCTTAACAAGAAACCATTTCTTGAAAAAAAAGAAAGCAATCTGTGCAGATCATGGTAGAACATCTTCTGTCCATCTACGCAGGGTCAGATTCGATTTTCTTTTGGTTCATGATTCAAACTTGTGGCTCTGATACCACTGTAAGAATGGTAGGATCCATCTAATGGATGCCATGAAGGGTGCGGAATGGGTGGGAGAATTTCAAAAAATTTCCTACCTTCTTCCAACTGGGAATAGTATTCCCTAAATTTAGAATACATTATTCAAAGATTCTACTTGAACCATAATCAAACCAGATCTAAACCAAAAGAAGCAAGAAAGATTATACCTGATCCGGAGATATAATATCTCCCAAAGTTGGTGTTCACCCCCAAAGAAGAAACCAAGATCCGCTCCTGCTGAAGATGACACAACTGTGGATGGAACGGAACCAACAGGGTGAGTCCTACACACTAAATTCTTCACAAGAATCCTCAAAAAACTTTGAACACTGAATCCTTTTGTCTTTCTTGCAAGTCTGTTGTCAAGAACTAATTTCTTGACTTCCTGTTGCTGCAAAGAGCCAATCTTCCAACAGGGAGTGGCGACGGCTGAAGGAGGAGAAATCTAGGGACGAAGAGGGTAGAACTGTTTCTTCTCTCTAGAGTCTGTGAGAGATCTGATCTAAAAAATGCAGGATGTGTTTCTTGCTTACTCAAACCCCTAGTTCGAAATCCGATATTTCTTCTAGGGTTTTCTCCTCTTTCTTCTTCATTAAGAATCCTCCCAATATTTTGGGAGTTATCCCAATCCAAATCAGTATTAGGGTAGGGGTTAATCTTAATCCTATCTGCAGATTAAGTTAGTTAACTCCTGATCTTATCAGGAGGTTACCAGATTCAAATCTAATTTGAATTTGGTCTCTTAGAGTGGATAAGTTTAAAGACCCAATCCTTTTACTAACATTAATCTCAGATTCGCCTCATGAATAGGTGATCATATCAGCCCAATTCAAAATGGGCTTTTGGCCCATTAACAGTTCAGTGTTTAACCAGTTTCCAATCTGCTGCCTAGTTTCCAATCTGCTGCCCACATGGGTTCGACTGAACCTTTATTACAAGGCCCAGCCGAATTCACTGAAAGACTCAGTGACCCCCTTGAGCCCATCACATGGACCCTATGGGCCCAACACTTACATTAAGTGGTCCTTGGGCCAAGCCATCTTATAAAAACCCAGGGACTGTGGGCAGGTGCAAGATTAGCCCATCAGGTATTATCCTAAATGGTCTTACACTTAACCTTTCAGCCCTTAATGATCAAGCACTGCCCGACAAGAGAAGACCTCTCCCTCGGCTACAAGGAACAGTGCCGCACTCTCTACTCATATGGATCCTGGGAATTAAAACCTTTTGAAAATCTTTTGAAACCGTACATATACATATATATATATTAATTTTGCAAAACAAAATTCCAACAATTGAAATCAACTGCCGGCAGTTTGGTTTCCATCAGAGAGAGTGCATTCCCGATCATTACTATTGTCCGACAAAGGTGCTGATCCTATCACTATGACCACTTACTCAGATGAATTCTGATGTGTGGCTCATTGTGACACTAGCAAGTGCACTAGCCGTTCAAGTAATAAAGTAGTGAGTGAAGTATCGTTCCAACGAGGATTTAGGAAACAATTACCAATACTAAATTGAACACTTCTTATCTGATCAACAAATAAATCAAAACTCTAATGAAAGCTAAGAAATCCTAAATTAAAATCTATCTAAATCATTGGTCCAATTGCCTTCAAATCAGGTTAGAAGAGTAAGCAGTAAATGTCAATCTCAGAATTCTGCAATCTATCAATTTGGATCATTCGAATAAATCATGATTGAGCCTTGGTTTGGTGAAACCCCAAGGTCATGAACAGCCTCTCTCAAGCGCATGTTCATCCTATGCATGAGTGACGGTTCTTCTATCTCTAGCAAGAATCTAATCCCCATGCATGCATTTCTTCAAACACTTCTAAGGCATCAATTCAAATCTGAATTGGTCACCAACTGAATTGTGCAAGTTATCTCTAACCTTGCACTCAATTCAGTTCTTGAATAGTAGATCTGAATTCCTAGAGTCTCTCTAAAGAACTCTAGGAATTCCAAGCTGTAGATTAATTCGCCCAATCTGAAAATTGCAGATCTGAATTCTCTTTCAAGCAATTCAGATCTTGCAATCTCAGATCTGAGAATTCAGATTTGAGTTTTGAAGGTTAGTTGGCCGAATTACTCTACAATCACACCCTTATTCAAGAAACTTCAAATACAATGCATGACCATTTGAATGAATCAAAAAGAATTAGATTGCTGAACTGAAATTTTACAAGCTGAAATACATCAAGGTAGAATGGAAACAAGGAGAAAGAAGAAAGAACATATAACTAAGAAACTGATTTCAAATCAAAAGAGAATGAAACTACAAATGATTTAGTACAGAAGATCTTTGAATCACAAACTCTCAATTCGAACTCACCTTCTTCTTCTAGCTTGCTTGTCTTGAACTTCCTTCAGCCCTTCTTCTTCTTCTTCCTTGCGCCTAGCCTTCTTCTCTTCTCTTCTCTTCTCTTCTCTTCTCTCAAGGTGGCCGAACCTCTAAGAGTGGGAGAGCCTTCCTCTCAAGCAATTGAACAACTTTCTCCCCTCCTAGAGGCCTCCTTATATAGTTTTTCAAGGGGGCTCTTGCCCCTTCTTGAAGCCTCTAGAATGGGGTGTATTACACCCCTTATGAACCTTCTAGAGTGCTCCCTCCTTCTCTTCAAGAAACATCTAGGAGTTGCCGCCCCTAGCTCCCTTTGGGCTGCTATTTGGGCTACAAATTAGCTTGCTTTTGAGCTCAAGTGGGCTACACTCTAGGCTGTTATTTGGGCTAAAAATGGGCTGGGCCGAAATTTCCTTCTTGCTAGGCTTCTTCCCTTGGATTTTCCAAAGAGTTTCACTTGCTCTTCTTGGGCCGAATGAAATTCTCTTGCTCTCATGACTGGGCCGGGCTGAACTTGATAAATTTTGGGTTTTCTTTTCTTGCTTTTGCCTTCTTCTTGTTGATTTGGCTCCCCCTGAAATCTTTCTTGCAATCAAGCTAAATTAAGGCAAAAATTAATAAAACCGACATAAAAATCCATGCTAAAGTCCTCAAAAATTATAGATAAATTGTAAGTTCATCAAATTCTCAAACTGTCCCAACATGTCCAGGTTTTGACTCCCACTAAGGATCTCACTGATTGACATATCAAATATAGCCCGATCCGACACCTAATGATGTGTCATAATCGAGTCTAGGAGTCAGGTGTAACTTTCCAGTTTTGCCCATCTATCTCCAAGGTCTAGGGCAATACTGGAAATCGGGTCCAGTTCAAGGGTTCAAGCAATCCCATACTACATGCGCCTTGGGTCTTACCCTGATGGCCGAAACAAGCCATCCCAACACTTGGTGGCACATCGGTATCAGCCTTGGTACGATAAATCTCCCCAGACTTATCCAATGGCTGTGAACATTTAAAACTAACACAGGTTTCTATAAGTGTCCAGTTTTAGGGTTTTACACAGAATTATACCAAACAACATGAATCAAACATGCAATTTAATTTATTTCCACTAAATAACAAAAGTACATCAAATCCGATTGAAGCTAAGGGCAGGATAAATCTCCCCAGACTTATCCAATGGTTATGAAGGTAAGGGCATACAAAAACTGTCCAACAAGGACTTGGCCTACAAGGTCTATGGACCTAGCACAGATATATAAATTTTTATTTTTAATTATATTATGTTATTTTATTTTAATTTCATTGTAATTTTTTTTAATTTCATTGTATTATTTCGTATACAAACAATTGTATATATCAAAGTTTATATGAAATAAAATTTTAAGATTTTTTTACACAATTTGTTATCTAAATCTGTTAATTTATATTATTTTTTTTAATTTTTCTAAAATATCATTTAGGCCCACAGCCCGCTAGTCCTGGGAATTGGGCTACGTCGGGCTTCCCTCTTGGGGAATTCATGCCAGGCAGCCACAACCTATTACAATGCAGGTGGCCCACAAAAATAGGCCATGCTAGCATGGCCCAACCCACATTACACCTCTAATTGCACTATACATATTTGTATTTGTACTCTTAACGCTCATTTCAAAAAAAGTATGTACAAATATATACTGTGGTCATGGCCAAGCTGGCCCTATGAGACACGTGGCCACCCAACTATCACCTTGCCACATCATCCTAACTTGGCCATGTTGGCACAACTCGACCACGTCGGCATAGCTCGGCCACATTGGCCTAGCTCGGCCACGATGATCTAGCTCAGCCAAGCTATGCTATTACTATGGCACCCCATCTTATCTTTCCACCCACGTCAACTATGCATCATATGGATGAGCATGACTATAGATAAAAGAGGAATAAGGGAGATGATTCCATTGGGGAATGGGACTCTATTTGAATACCTCAATGGCTAACCTCATCTCGACAACCCCGGAAGCCTAATCCGACTAGGACATGAATCTTTGGCCATAAAAAGGTACTCCATGCTTAAGGTAAGGGATCCAACTTCTGAGACCTACACAGCTACGTAGCTCGAATCGGCATCCTTATAGTTCGGCCCGACCATCCCACCACCTCCTATTGACTTGAGCATCGGAGTTCTTACCCAGGGATAACTCCTCGGGTCTCTAACTTCTATTACCTTGATCATAGGTCTTGCGGTGTGGCCTCATCCTTGTAGCCCAGCCCTACCCAGCCATTAAGGACTATCTGATCACCCTCCTTGGTTCGTGCACAACCTCGAATTGAGTAGCATCAGATTGGCACCGCCTGTGGGAAACACACAAAAAGCCTTTCCCAAAAATCTTTCATTCCTCACCGTGCAATCAAGAAAGCAATCAAGATGCCCAAGAACTAGTCTGAATGATCAACAGGCCAATAACCATCTCAGGAATCTCGGCATCGCAGCCCTTCGGATCAAGAAATTCCATAGCCTTCAGCCGCAGTTGGTCCTATAAAGTTCCTAGCAATGCAAGAGAGTCGATAAGATCTTCAAGATGATGTAGACAATAGGATGCATGACACCGCACAACCTGAAGGGATAGAATATCAATAAGATGGACACCCAAAGATTGCAGAATAAAGGGGGCAAATTTCAAAAATTTTTCCCTCCCTTCAAATGGGAATTGCATTCCCTATTTAGAAAATCATATTTTCAAGGATCATTCTTGAACCATAAACTAAACCAGATCTGAACCTAAAGGAGTAGGGAGGGATTATACCTGATACGGAGAAACAGTATCTCCTAATGGAAGTGTTCACGCCCAAGGAAGGATTCAAAATCTGCTCCCACAGAAGATGACGCAGTGCAAGGTGGTGCAGAATCAGCAGTGTTCTTCCAAAAGAACTTGACCCTTCACAAGAATCAACAAGATGGCTTGTGAATATAGCTCCAATCAATATTTTCTCCAAAAGATTGGCACCAAGATCAAATATTGATTACTCCTGTAGAGAGTAGGAGATCGAACTGTTGGAGGCGACGACTGCAGGAAGGAGGCGGCAAGAGAGTATTTGTAGGGTGAAAATTCTCTCTTCTTGTGATTTCAGCTCTGAAGACAAGAATGTGTTGGTTGCATGTCAAAAGGCTGCCTCCCCTTCCTCCTTTTATAATCTTAAAGGGATAAGCTCCTAATCCCATTAGGAGTTTCTAATCCAAATCATATTTGGATAAGAAGTCCCTTTAAATGATAAGGGATAACCCTTATCCCTTATGTCCATTAGGAGTTTCAAATCCAATATGTCCTTGGCAAGTTCGATCTGATCGAACAGCCTCTGTATTGGGTTGTCCAAGGAGGCAATGATGTAATACCGAGCAAGGGAGTTTTTCTCCTCCCATTCCTGATAGTCTCTCCTTCGGGCCTCAGAAGCCCTATCGCCCGAATGCTCCGGGGCAGGATTCATTGCCACTTTGTCCAACTTTTCAGAAGCTAGGACCAACATAAGGTTCCTGTACCAGTCGGCATAGTTTGGGCCCTTAAGCTTGTTGTCGTCAAGAAGCTTTGCAAAAGATCCGTTTGCCATTTTCTTATTAAAGAGCAAACATCAGTCCACAACCTAATCTGATTCATGTTCATTTCATATATATGGATTTTAATCTATGATCCATTTCCATTTATTCTTCTTTGAGATTTCCCTCCTTTCTCAGTGACGGAGACTACGGGTTATCTCTGAAAATGTGGGAAATCACATAGGGTGCATGGAGCCAACTGTTTCAGCTGCATAACCCCACCACCTTTCTGTGAAGGATCATATCCACTCATCATATGAGTTTTCCCTTTGGCCTCTGTCAGACAAGGTTCAGAGCCGTTTTTAGGTAAACCTTTCTGTCCAGTGAGTGCTTACCCATCATATTTGTGAACGCCAAGGTACCGTGAGAGAGTTCCGATTTTCTGGTGAAGCCCCTCCCACATCGGTCTATGATGCCCCTATCATCTTATGAAACACTTAGACAAGCCCAACAGCAAATGGATAGCCCATTTTCTGGTGCGTTTCTCCATTACTGAAGGACTCATCCTCATGCTAATGATGGAAGACCTTTAGAGAGTTCATCATATGAATCTCCCTATCACATGCACTCATATTAGCTGGAGGGAACAGTTAATTACACCATAGTTTGAATTTAGGTCAAACCAAAGTGGCTCCCATTGACTTTCATAAAGTTAGATTTTGGTGGACCTTTAAATCAGCTAGGGTTCCGCATGTAACCTCTTGATGAGGTGTGGGGCCCACCGCTGAGGGAGGTCATCCAATGACCAAAAGGGACACCATGGCAATGATGTGCATTCAGCCATGGTGTGCGCAAGAGCCACTATCGAATGAGCATGGGCCAAGCACTTATGGCCCATGTACGTAGCACATCACACATTCAAACATCTCATGTAGGGATAAATTGATCCAATCAATTAATTATCTGTAAGGCCCATTGGAAGCCCATTTTAAAACCATAATATTAACCATTAATATTATCTAGGTATATGGGCTGAATCAGGGTTACCCAGTTCGGCCCATATAGCTTTGTCCTTTCAAGTGGGCTTTTGACAGTTTTAACTATTTATAACTGTGCCTTTACAGGTTGGGCCAAATTAACCATTTAATTAAATATCAATCTTTAGGCCCATTAGTGGGAAAAATAGGGTTGACATTCAGCCTTGACTAAACCGTATAATTGGTCCAAACAGTTTGAACCAATCTTGGTTCAAATGGGTCTAGGGTTTGATTTTTAATTAAATCTTTAATTCAAGAAAATAATCTGAAATTAAATAACTGATAAAAGAAAATCAAGAATCAGTTAAACAGGGCTGTTCACACAATCCATCCTGCAAAACAGAGGTTAGATCACAATCTGCAGTTTCATAAATTGCAAATCGCAGATAGCGAATGTCCCATCTGCGAAATCTCCCTATCTGTGCCGTCATCTTCAATCCAAAATTAAAATAAATAGAAATCCTATTTCTATTATTATTTACATCAGATTGAATGCCTATACATTGAGTCTAAAAAAAAATTATTTATAGACCAAATGTAGTAAATAAATCAAGAAACTGCAAATCTTGCAGTTCTCCCTGCGCAATCCAAGAATTCGATCTCCTCTTGTACGAACAACCCATAAATCAAGAAAATCATAAAAAACTATTCTAAACAATAATCAGATTTATGCAAAATTAATTTCAAATTATTTGCCCATCAATTTTGGGAACAAATTTCCCAAAACCCATATCTGCGCAAATTGGGTAGAATGCCTTCTGCCTATTTGCATAGGTTCAGATCTAAAACAGAATGGTTCAAGATTTGAACCCTAGCTCTGATACCACTGAAGGGATAGGTTATCCATCAGATGGACGCCCAGAGATTGCGGAATAAGGGGACAAATTTCAAAAAAAAATCTCTCCCTTCAACTGGGAATCAAATTCTCTATTTAGAAAATCATATTTTTAAGGATCATTCTTGAACCATAAACTAAACCAGATCTGAACCAAAAGGAGTAGGGAGGGATTATACCTAATACAAAGAAGCAGTATCTCCCAATGGAGGTGTTCACGCCCAAGGAAGGATCCAAAATCTGCTCCCATTGAAGATGACGCAGTGTAGGGTGGAGCAGAATCAATAGTGTTCTTCCAAAAGAACTTGACTCTTCACAAGAATCAACTGGGTGGCTTGTGAATACAGCTAAAGATTGGTGTTAAGATCAAATCTTGATTTCTCCCAAGAACTGGAGATCGAACTGCTGGAGGCGGCGACTGTAGGAAGGAGGTAGCAAGAGAGTATTTGCAGGGTGCAGAATTCTCTCTTCTTGTAATCTCAGCTCTGAAGACAAGGGAGTGTTGGTTGCATGTCAAAAGGCTGCTGCCCCTTCCTCCTTTTATCGACTTAAAGGGATCAGCTCCTAATCCTATTAGGAGTTGCTGTTCCAAATCAAATTTGGATTAGAAGTCCCTTTAAGTGATAAGGGATGACCCCGATCTTATCTACAGATTAGATCAGCCATCTCCTAATCTAGTTAGGAGGCTTCTAGATCTAAATCTTATTTAGATCTTGAACTCTCTAAGTGGATAGGGTTTGAGCCTAATCCTATCAGCTGATCCATCTCAGAATTCGCCCCTTTAAATGACTAATCAAATTAGCCCAGTTTGAATGGGCTTAAGGCCCATTTAAGGTCATGCATTCACTTAGCCTTCCAAACTGCTGCCCAGTTGGGCTTCCTTGTATGGTGTGGGACCCAAACATTGATCTACACATCAGCCACATGGGTTTGGCCCAGACTTTGTTACATGGCCTAGCCGAATACACTATTATGGACAGTGCACCCCCTGAAAACCATCTCATGGTCTCTATGGGCCCAACACTTACTCTAAGTGGTCCTTGGGCCAAGCCACCTTGTAACACCCAGGGAATGTGGGCAGATGCAAGATTAGCCCATCAGGTATTATCCTCAATGGTCTTACACTTAACCTCTCAACCCATAATGATCATACATTGTCCGACAAGAGAGAAACCTCTCCCTCGGCTATAAGGAACGGTGTTGCACTCTCTACTTATATGGATCTCAGGAATAAAAACCTTCTTGCAAATATTGTGAAACCATATATATATATATATATATATATACTTTTATAACTCATATAAAATATATTTTGCAAAAAAAATCTCAACGGTTGAAATCGACTGCCAACAGTCTTGGTTTCCATCAGTGAGAGTGCATCCCCGATCATTACCTTTGTCCGACAAAGGGGTTGATCCTGTCACTATGATCACCCACTCAGATGAATTCTCAAACTATCCCAACATACTCAGGTTTTGACCCCCGCTAAGGATCACACTGATTGGTACATCAAAGACAGCCTAATCCAACACCCAATGCAGTATCATAATCGAGTCTAGGGGTCGGGTGTAACATTTCAGTTTTGCCCATCAATATCCAAGGTCAAGGGCAATACTGGAAATCTGATCCAGTTCAAAGATTCAATTAATCCTACACTATATGTGCCTAGGGTCTCACCCTGGAACTGAGATAGGCCACCCCAACTGACTTGGTGGCACCACAGTGTCAGCCTTGACAGGATAGGTCTCCCCAGACCGACCCACTGGCTGTGAACATTCTAAACTAACATGAGTCTCATTAAGGGTCCAGTTTAAGGGTATTACACAGAAACATACCAAGGGAACATGAATCAAATATGCACTTTTATTCATTTACAATAAACTCATAAAATACATCATCTTGATTGAAGCTAAGGGCATACAAAACTATCTAATAGAACTACTGGAGGCGGCGGCTGCAGGAAGGAGGCGACAAGAGAGTATTCGTAGGGTGCAGAATTCTCTCTTCTTGTTATTTCAGCTCTAAAGACAAGAATGTGTTAGTTGCATGTCAAAAGGTTGCCGCCCCTTCCTCCTTTTATATTCTTAAAGGGATTAGCTCCTAATCTCATTAGGAGTTGCTAAACCAAATCATATTTGGATAAGAAGTACCTTTAAGTGATAATTAATAACCCTTATCTTACTTGCAGATCAGATCAACCATCTCCTAATCTAATTAGGAGGCTTCCAAATCTAAATCTTACTTAGTTCTTGGACTCTATAAGTGGATAGGGTCTGAGCCCAATCCTATCAGTTGATCCATCTCAGAATTCGCCTCTATAAATGATTGATCAAATCAACCCAGTTCGAATGGGCTTAAGGCCCATGTATTCACTTAGCCTCCCAAACTACTACCCAGTAGGGATTCCTTGTATGGTGTGGGACCCTAACATTGATCTACACATTAGCCACATGGGTTCGGCCCAGCCTTTGTTACAAGGCCTAGCAAAATACACTATTATGTATAGTGCACCCCCTGAAACCCATCTCATGGGCTCTATGGGCCCAACACTTACCCTAAGTGGTTCTTGGGCCAAGCCACCTTGTAACACCCAGGGATTGTGGGCAGATGCAAGATTAGCCCATCAGGTATTATCCTCAATGGTCTTACACTTAACCTCTCAGTCCATAATGATCATACACTGCCCGACAAGAGAGGACCTCTCCCTCGGCTACAAGGAACAGTGTTGCACTCTCTGCTTATATGTATCCCGGGAATTAAAACCTTCTTGCAAACATTTCGAAACCATAATATATATACTTTCATATCTTACATAAAATATATTTTGCAAAACAAATGTCAACGATTGAAATCGGCTACTGGCAGTCTTGGTTTCCATCAGTGAGAGTGCATCCTCGATCATTACCTTTGTCCGACAAAGGGGCTGATCCTGTCACTATAATCACCCACTCAGATGAATTCTCAGATTGTCCCAACATACCCAGGTTTTGACCCTCGCTAAGGATCTCCCTGATTGGTACATCAAAGACAGCCCAATCCGACACCTAGTGCAATATCATAATCGAGTCTAGGTGTCGGGTGTAACTTTCCAATTTTGCCCATCAATCTCCAAGGTCCAGAGCAATACTGGAAATCTGGTCCAGTTCAAAGATTCAATTAATCGTACACTATATGTGCTTAGGGTCTCACCCTGGCAGCTGAGACAGTCCACCCCAACTGATTTGGTGGCACCACAGTGTTAGCCTTGTTAGGATAGGTCTCTCCAAACTAACCCACTAGCTATGAACATTCTAAACTTACACGAGTCTCATTAAGTGTCCAGTTTAAGGGTATTACATAGAAATATACCAAGGACAACATGAATCAAATATGCACTTTTATTCATTTACAATAAACTCATAAAGTACATCATCCTGATTGAAGCTAAGGGCATACAAAACTGTCTAACACAGCCGGACTGTCCCCCTTACACCCTGACACGTACGAAAGACTATCCTTGATGAGAATAAAATTTATCATATTTTTATTCCCTAACATTCTGTCTTTTATACTGAATTAATACTTAATTAGACTCATATTTCTTGTATTTCGGTGCAGGGCAAGGAAAGAAGTCGCAAGAAGGAAAACAAGGCTAATCGGATGGGTTTTCATAGTTTCAGCATCGATCAGTAATCTAGGCCTAACTTTCATATCCGAGCTCTGATTGAGCTGATTCAAGATCCACTGGAAAGATAGGAGAGAAAGCAACAACTTTCATGTTTTGTAATTTCGCAGTTTCGGCATACATCAAAGTCAAATCCGGGCCTGAAGATGGAGCAATTTCGTAGTGAGGCCCAGTTCCCTGCTGAAGCCCATTTCGTAGAGTCCTCTTAGATTTAAATTTTTAAATGTAATTCCAGAAAGATTAAGAAAGGTTTAGATAATGAGAGAGGAGAGAAGATAGGATAGGATAGGAGTAGTTTGGATTAAGACTGTACTATCCATTCTTGAGATAACTCCAAGTAATTGTAAGCTATAGGAGAGCTGGGCATACCAACCCTAGGGGTATCATGAATTGCATTGAGCTATCTATCAAGAAAGGAGAAAACAAATCAAGAAACTTGGGGGAAGGTGATCAAGAACTCGAGAAACCTCAAGAAGAAGGTGGTGACAAGAAGAGGAGATTTCAACACCATGGGCGAATTTATGAGTTCTTTCTTTCCCTTTGTTTGGTTTAATTCTTTTATCATGAACTGATTTGTTTTTAGCTAGGGCTGTGGAAAGCCTAACCCTGTTAATGAATACATTTTTATCTTTATGATTTATCCAAGATTGTGATTTCCATACAGTCTATGAATTATTTTGCTTAATGCGATTAAGAGTTTGGCCACCTCTTAATTGATTTCGTTTATGTGAATGAACCAAGAGAGGAATTCACATAATCGACTGAATAGTTCATAGTGTAAATTGAAGGGTATATAGAGATATATATACATGATTCATCTGGATATAATGGTTTTCCTCGGACTTAATGCACTTCTATCTTGAGAGCTCTACTCGAGAGATCGAAGGGTTACCAAAATCCCTAGCAATTTCATCCATTGCATATTCGGTTAATGACCACCCTTGCTTCTATATTCTTTTTCTAGTTTTTATTTTCAGTAGTCCTTGCTCTCTCAAATCTGAAATTCGATTGTCCAAATAATTAAGGAAGACTATGGTTCTAATACTTATTTTGTTAACTCCCCATGGGAACGATATTTTTATACTACTTGATAACTAGTGCACTTGCTAGGGTTATATTTATAGCTATCAATCCTCATCCCAAGGACCCCAAAATGTGCCAGCCAGAAAGGAAGGGAGCATAGTCCAAGCGTGAGAAGCAAGACACAGTCATGATGCACAGCCGCACTACACTGCCACATTACACAGCTGCACTACATAGTCACACTACACCACCATGCTACATAGCCACGCTACACAGTTGATTGAGTGACGCACACACGACACATTGCACTAAATTGGCTGACCTATCAGCGAGAACGGCACAAAGCTCGACAGAATGTCTAACTTGGCCAATCAATGGCCAGAGCCCAAATCAGAGAAGATCGCTCCCTCCTTCAAGACTAGAGGGTGGTCATCATACTCCATACTTTGGCGACAAAACGTCGCAGAGCCAGCTGCACAATGGCTGACCCACGAAGGGCCTCAAAGGCTCCCGAGACTAGAAACCGAGTGTCCCAAAGATGAGACCTTAGAATATACTCTAGCCCCACTAGCCGAAGACTAAAAATCTCGGTCAACCCCAGACCTCGGCCAAGGTAAGACTAGGGAACCAACTCGTATGTATGCACACAAGTTCAAAACAAAACAATTTCATTAAGTTAAGCCATCATTATAGCAAGTTAAAGCTCGACATACCGAGCTATCAAAGAAGAAAAAGACAAAAGAAGACAAAATTGTTAGAGAAACCCGTAGTTGTTCAATCCTCGGCAGGGCAATCGACAACAATGCCGACCAAGGGAAGCCGTGCTACACTTCAACAAAGCACTCCACCCTTCGAAACTAGGGGAGTGGTGTTTGGATTCCAAAACTTATGCTACAAATTCCTTAGTCAAAGAATAAAGAGTCCATCCTCGATGCAACCTTAGGGAAGCTCGGCCAAACGACTCAACACCTTCCTCGATGCACCACTACCAAGCCTCAGAGAGACCCAAACTCCTCGGTGGGGCATCAAAGAGGCGCAGACTCTGAAGCTTGGCACCTTCCATGGAACTGTGCTACCGAGCCTCAAAGAAACCCAGACTTTAAATCTTCGCACCTTTCTCGGTGCAAAACTACCGAACATCGGAGAGACCCTGACTTCGAAGCTCGACACCTTCCTCAGTGCAACGCTACCGAGCCTCGGAGAGCCACAGACTCTGAAGCTCAGCACCTTCCTTGGTGCGGTGCTACCTGGCTTCAGAGAGGCATGGACAAGGAAGCTTGACACCTTCCTTGGTGCAATGCTACTAAGCCTTGGAGAGCTACAGACTCTGAAACTCGGCACCTTCCTCAATGTGATGCTACCTGGCTTCGGAGAGGCGCAAACTCCGAATCTCGACACCCTCCTCGGCATTGCACTACATAGCATCGGAGAGACCTAGACTTTGAAGCTTGGCACCTTCCTCGGTGTGATGCTACCTGGCTTCAGAGAGGCGCAAACTCCAAAGCTCGACACCCTCCTTGGCACTGTGCTACCGAGCCTCGGAGAGACCTAGACTTCAAAGCTCAACACCTTCCTCAGTGGGGCATCAGAGAGGCGCAAACTCTAAAGCTTGGCATTCTCCTTAGAACTGTACTACCGAGCCTCGAAGAGACCCAGACTTCAAAGCTCAATACCTTCCTCAGTGGGGTATTGGAGAGGCATAGACTCCAAAGCTCGGCACCTACGAGGCCCTCAACTTCGAAGATCAGAAAGCCACAATCGAACATCACAACAGCTTGGCACCTGTAGGCCCTCGAACATCACAACAACTTGACACCTAGGGGCCCTCAGCTTCAGAGCTCAGCAAGTCATAGCCGAGTATTGCAATGGCCTTAGTTCCATAGCTCGGCACCCCTAGGGGCCATGTCTCCGTAGCTCAGTGCCCCGTAGATGAGCATTACAACCTCAATTCCAAAGCTCAGCCTTCGACCGACAACAAAAAGCCTTTCCTCGGCATACGGCCGAGCTAAGTCTCCTTTTAAGCTACTTCTTCGACCCAAAGGCATGCCCATGACCACCGCGCACACTACACACGCATATGCTAAGTCACACTGCCAATTGAGCAAACTCTACCGATCCCCAAAATGGCTAAGCCCATTACGCCGAGCTTGGAAGCGCATTGCCAAGCAAGCTACCTGACATAGCTACCAACAACTAAGCCTAAACATGGAGGAAGAATGCCCCTGCCCACCAAGGCCTGAGGGCATCGAGGAACTCCACACTACCGTTGGCTTAACGGTTGAGTTAGCTGGGAAACAAGTAGCCTTAGAAGAGCTACAAAGGCTCCCGAGACCAGAAACTGAGCGTCCCATGTCTAAGAGCTTGAAAACCAAAAGATTTTTGATAGCGACACCTCGGTTAGCACAGAACTGGGGATGCCAAGGCATAGCCCGATCAGCTACACTTCGGTCAGCACAGGATTGGAGATGCCAAGGGATAGCCTGTTTAGCTACACCTCGGCCAATGGTAACCTCGGTCAATGCAAGACGGGGGGCGCCGAGGCTTAGCATGGCTAGCCATGCCTCGGCCAGCCATACCTCGATCAACTACACCTCGATTAATGGACTAGAATTGCGTACGAAGAGTATTTCTGAGGCACATCCCGGTTCGTCCCACATAGTGGCCCAATTGGCCTCACCTAGGCCAGTGAAAAAAATGGTACAAGTAACAAGAGGCTGACGCATAGCTTGGCTTGGCACGCGTAATAGCCCGATTGGGCATGCTTTGGCTAAAACAAAATGCACAAGTATAGCAACAACAACATGAGGCATATATATATAGTCAACATGAAAAAGATCCGGTATTCAACTTAAGATGGTCTATTACAATCGTTTAAGGCTCGGTATACCGAGCCAACACACACAAAAGAAAAAGAATGGCGCTGATCAGTCCTCAGCGGCAGAATAGTAGCACCAATAGTTGCTTCAGCCTCATTCTCAGCTCCATCGGTAGACCCTTGTGAAGAATTTGGATCAAAAGCATCCCATCCTTGCAACACAATGGCCAACTCTAGGTGACAGCGAAGGATCCTTGGTTGGAAAAGGTTGAACCCAATTGCAAATGAGGCCTCGGCATACTCGTCCATGTGCAGTTGCATCTCCTCCGATGCCTTATACTCGTTGATGGCTTCCTCGGTGGCCTCTTGCCTCAGCCTGTCCCACTCAGCCTTGAGCTCGGCGATCTCCCGCTTCAGCTCCCAAACAAGACTAGCCTGCTTAGCCAATTGTGCCTTTAGCTCATCCACCTACCTCTCCAACATGAATGACTGTTCCCCAGCAACCTGGAGATCAGCCAACTAGGCCTTCTGCTACTGATACTTGGAGGGTTCCCACTCGTACGATGATTGAGCATCCCAAAGACGACCAACCAGAGCGACCGCCACACAAGCATTCTAGAGACAAATATGATCAGTACACCGAAAAGGAGAGAAAAACACAAGGAATAAATAGAAGAGGATTTACCTGGGAAACAGACCGAAGTAGAGCACACTTCAAGTGTCCACTACCAACCCCAACAGATTCTCGAGCTATAAACATGGTCATGATTCCCTGTAGTAACTAATCAGGAACCTCGGGTGTCTCTAGATTATTGTCCATGCGAACCGACCACCTCGGCACGTGTAGACCCTAGTTGCTTCCTACCTCAATCACTGGCATACCAGCGGCATGACAAACCCCTTTAGGGTCAACCACAACAACGTCATCCTCCTCAACCTCTCATTGTCAAACCCTTCTTCGCCGATGAGCCACCCTGTATTTGGATCATGGCTGCTCATTTGCCTTGGACGAGCCTTTGGTTGCACACCAGCTCATTCCTGCCTTTGTCGGAGTGCCTTCAACCAATGAACAAATTTTCTCTCACTGGCCATGCTCACACCTACAACATAAGAGGCCCAAGATAAGTACAAATCAGGCAAGATAAAGTCAGTTCGAAAAATAGAAGTAAAAGGAAACAAATCGGCCACCCTTTCCATTAGCCCGGTGAGCATCAGCATCTCCGAGCATGTGTATGTGATAACGTCAATTTCATGGATCATGCTCAAGGCTAACCTCTCCTCCCAAGTAAGCGCCAACCATTGGGGCTGCAGCAGAGATGTCCTCAGCCCCCGCATCTTGGTAGGAAAAGGGAGACCACCAGGGATTCAGACAAAGAAGAATGACTCCTTCCATTGCTTCACAGAAGAAGGGGCTCCGACCAATGACCAAATGTTTTACTAGGTGGAGAAGTAATAGTACCCCTACTGGTGGTGTTTCAGTTGGAGCATAAAGCTCACCATCCCCAGAGTTAGCTCAATATTGCAGATGACACAATAGGACGTGAGGTCAAGGAAAAACCTAAAGGTGTTCGACAACAACTACACCCTGGCAACACCCTATACTAGTTTTGTTGTGCTCATAAACACACAACTCACCGGGTTGAGCATCAGTAGCCATCTCCCTAGGTAGCGGACACCTCATTTGGTATTCCACGGGACTGGCATACGTAGTTCGGATCCAAGCCATATCCCTGGGCGTCAAGACGCCAGACGTGGTACTAAACCGGCAACCTGCCCAAAGACGAAGCTCTGCCTCCATCCTAGAGCGACCAGCCTCGGCTTCCTCAATTTTGACAATCACGAAGTCTATTAGCTCAGGCTCATATGTCGAGCCACGAGAAGAGCTAGAACCAGAACTACTAGAAGACCTGGATGACAAAGAGGACCAATGAGATGAAGAGGACATATCAGGCAATTTGTGTTGTGAGAAGAGCTGAAGAGTGAAAGCTATCGAGCTATCTGTCGAGCTATCTACTGAACTATGTGATTGATGAATCTGCCGAGCAGTGGTTGCCAAAAACTTGCAAGCAATACTAAGGACAGGAAGGGGGCATTTCCCTTTTATAACTATTAGGGGCACAGACTGAGGAGAGATCAATGGTGTAGATGAAGCACCCCTGACAATGCCTCGGAAGGCCAACTGACGTGACCAATAGCATACGACAGGAATGAAGGGATGAGAGATCCATCGCATGGATGCCCAAAGATTGCGGACTAAGGGGCGAATTTCAAAAATTTTTCTCTCCCTTCAACTGGCAATCACATTCCCTATTTAGAAAATCATATTTTCAAGGATCATTCTTGAACCTTAAACTGAACCAGATCTGAACCAAAAGGAATGGAAGAGAATTATACCTGATACGGAGAAGTAATATCTCCCAACGAAGGTGTTCACACCCAAGGAAGGATCCAAAGACTGCTCCCACTGAAAATGGCGCAGTGGAGGATGGAGCAGAATCAACAGTGTTCTTCCCCAAGAAATCTGTCCTTCACAAGAATCAGTAGAATGGTACGTGAGCACAGCTTCCTTTCAATCCTTTCTCAAAGAACTGATGTCAAGATCCAATCTTGACTTCTCCCACAACTGGAGATCGAACTGGAAAACATGGCGGCAAGAACAGGGAGGTGGCAAGAGAGTATTCGCAGGGTGCAGAATTTTCTCTTCTTGATTTCAGCACTAAAGAGGATCTGATGTATATCTCCAAAAGGCTGCCGCCCCCTCCTTCTTTTTGTTAACTTAAAAGATCAGCTCCTAATCCCATTAGGAGCTGCTTATCCACATCATATTTGGATCAGCCTTCTCTTCTAGTGATAAGGATAAACCCTTATCTTATCTGCAGATAAGATTAGCTTTCTCCTAATACCATTAGGAGGTTTCTAGATCTGAATCACATTCAGATCTGGACTCTCTGAGTGGATAGGATTAAGACCCTATCCTATCTGCTAATCCATCTCAGAATTCGCCCCTTTAATTAACTAAATAAATAGCCCAGTTCGAAATGGGCTTTAGGCCCATTAAGCTTATGTGCTCACTTAACCTTCCTAATTGCTGCCTAGTTGGGCTTCCTTGTATGGCGTGGGACCCAAGCATTGATCTACACATCAGCCATATGGGTTCAGCCCAGCCTTTGTTACAAGGCCTGGTCGAATACACTGTTAAAGACAGTGCGCCCCCTGAAACTCATTGAATGGGCTCTATGGGCCCAACACTTATCCTAAGTGGTTCTTGGGCCAAGCCACCTTGTAACACCCAGGGATTGTGGGCAGATGCAAGATTAGCCCATCAGGTATTATCCTCAATGGTCTTACACTTAACCTCTCAGTCCATAATGATCATACACTGCCCGACAAGAGAGGACCTCTCCCTCGGCTACAAGGAACAGTGTTGCACTCTCTGCTTATATGGATCCCGGGAATTAAAACCTTTTTGCAAACATTTTAGAAACCATAATATATATTTTTATATCTCATATAAAATATACTTTGCAAAACAAATCTCAACGGTTGAAATCGGCTACCGGCAGTCTTGGTTTCCAACAGTGAGAGTGCATCCCCGATCATTACCTTTGTCCGACAAAGGGGCTGATCCTGTCACTATGATCACCCACTCAGACGAATTCTCAGATTGTCCCAACACACCCAGGTTTTGATCCCCGCTAAGGATCTCACTGATTGGTGCATCAAAGACAGCCCAATCCGACACCTAGTGCAGTATCATAATCGAGTCTAGGGGTCGGGTGTAACCTTCCAGTTTTTCCCATCAATCTCCAAGGTCCAAGGCAATACTGGAAATCTGGTCCAGTTCAAAGATTCAATTAATCCCACACTGTATGTGCCTAGGGTCTCACCCCGGTAGCTGAGACAAGCCACCCCAACCGACTTGGTGGCACCACAGTGTCAGCCTTGTCAGGATAGGTCTCCCCAGACTGACCCACTAGCTGTGAACATTCTAAACTAACACTAGTCTCAATAAGTGTCCAGTTTAAGGACCCCTGTTTGCTGCTTTTTCAGCAAACAGCACACAATCCTATCATGAAAACATATCCAGATGTAGACTTTCTATCATCTGGGTCTAAATAGAAATCGGCATCTGTATACCCTTGGATCTGTAGTGAGCTACTGACGGGTTTGTCGAAGCCCTCAAAATTAGTACTAGTCTTACAATAAAATATTTGCAATAAAAGTGGTTCTAGGTCGAATTCCACAGGGAGCAAATTAGTAATCTCTTAGCCGAATGGGTAAAGTAATTGTGTGGGAAAATTAAATAACTAAAATTAAAAGAATAACAAACTAAGAGAAAAATCAGTTTTTCTGAATTCTGGTTCAAGGGTTCAGGTTGAATCGATTGACCATCGATCCTAGGTACACTTCAGCATTCTTGCAATTCAAGCATTTAACCTTAGATTTATTAAGATAGCCATAATAAACCTTGTGTTTTCCTAATTCAGTTGACCAAACCCAGCATTCAATCAACACTTATCACCACTCAACTGGGTACGATAGCATTCCATGTTAAACAATGATAGCATTAAGATTTGTGAAAACAGTTAAACCAAAATAACAATAATTGAGATAGCTGCAATTACTGAATTTTGTTCCATCGATTCTTTTAGGTTGAACCGTGTTAAAACATTGGTCAAAGGCTGCCACAAACAATTGACCCAAAAAGATATCAACCTAATTGCTACTTGTACCATTATTCGTGACAATTACGGATCACCGAAATCATGGATAGCTGTAGGAAAATCAACATTAATTCAGTTTGTCAGACTAATTAACATTAACATCCAATAAAAATGTGCACAAGAACCAATGAATACTTGAATTAAAAATAAAGAAAATAAAGTAACTACAGAACCTCACAATGGCACAATCAAACCTCCCCCCTTGAAGTAGAAAAAGAAGCTTAGCTGCTCATGATCTGTGCAATCTCCATGGCCGAACTGATCTTCTTGAGTTGCTTGATACTTGATTGCTGGATGATTGAGTGATTTTTAGAGCTGGTTCGCCCCCCTCTTTATATAGCCAAAGGAGAGGGCTGTTTTCCAACTCCTTCTAGGAGATCATCTTATCCTTAGGGAGTTTTGATCTTATCTTGAACTAATCCTATCCTATCTTTTATCTAATACTCTAATCTCAATCTTCTTATCTCTCTAGGATAACATTCAAGACTTTAGATCTGATAAAACTCTCTCCTTGGAGATTACATTCGAAATTCGGACTCTTAACTCTTGAATTCGAGTTGGGCTGCTTCAAGGTACTTCTGCGAGTTGGGCTTAAGTTGTGAAATGGGTCTGGCTGTGAACTTTCTCCGACTTTGGGCTCGTTTTAGTACTCGATGCGTGCCGAATCTGTCAAAACCCAAAACATAAAAATTGTGGGCCTTCCTTTCGTCTTTCTAATGCTTCTTGAATTATCTAATTCAGTGTCCGGAATTGAGAGTTAGGCCCAGATTACTAACTGTCGCCGAAATTGTGCAAAATCACCCGATTTGCCCTGTTTTCTTCCAATTGCCTTCTTTATTGCCCTGAATCGAAATACAAGAGTAATGAGTCCATTTAAGTGCTAAATAAATGTAAAAGAGTGAATATTAGGGGATAAAATTAGGGTTCGTTTTGGTCTCATCAGCTACCATCGAATACTAGACAAAACTCTTTTGTCCTTTGAAGGTACTTAAGTATGTTTTTCACAGCAGTCCAATGCTCCTGCCCTGGGTTGGCCTGAAATCTACTTACTACATTCACTGCCTGAGCTATGTTAGGACGAGTGCATAGCATGGCATACATGATGCTTCCTACGGCTGAGGCATAAGGAACATCTTTCATGCCATCAATCTCCTCAGAAGTCTTGGGAGACAACTTCTTGGAGAGAGTGACTCCATGCCTAAAAGAAACATTTCCTTTCTTGGAGTTTTCCATGCTGTATCTCTTGACTATTTTGTCAATATAAGCAGATTGGGATAATCCTATTATCCGCTTCGATCTATCTCTATAGAGTCGAAGACCTAGTATATAGGAGGCTTCTCCAAGATCTTTCTTGGAGAATTGCTATGATAGCCATACTTTCACCATAGTTAACATACCTACACCATTCCCAATGAGTAGAATGTCATCTACATACAGAACCAAGAAGGTAACCTTATCTCCACTGTACTTCCTGTAGACACATGGTTCATCTGGATTCTGCTCGAAGTCAAACGATTTGACGGCAGAGTCAAAATGGATGTTCCAACTTCTAGAAGCTTGCTTAAGTCCATAAATGGATCTATTAGGTTTATATACCATGTTTTCCTGACCTGCAGCAATGAAGCCTTGCGGCGGTTGCATATAGATATCTTCAGTAAGATCTCCATTCAGGAATGCAGTTTTGACATCCATTTGCCAAATCTCATAATCATGGTATGCTGCTACAGCTAACAGGATCCTAATGGATTTAAGCATGGCCATAGGCGAAAAGGTTTCCTCATAATCGATTCTCTCTTTCTGAGTGTACCTTTTCGCCACCAGACGAGCCTTGAAGGTCTCAACCTTATCATCGGGGCCCTTCTTCCTCTTGTAAGTCCATTTGCAACCGATTTCTTTTACCCCGGAGAGCGGATCTACTAGAGTCCAGACACCACTGGTCTCCATTGAGTCCATCTCTGCTCTCATGGCCTTCACCCACTTCTGGGAATCTATGTCCAACATAGCTTCCGTGTAAGTCACGGGATCCTCCTCACTAGTCAAGGTTTCCACTAAGTAACTATCCTGGTCATAACCATAACGGACTAGTGGCTTGGATACTCGAGTGGATCTTTTAGGTTGGTCACTACCTGGAACTTGTGGGACATCTCCCATTGCTCCTGAGCTCTCCTCATCAAGAACAACTTCCTGACGATGGGTGTCCAGGATATAGTCAGTTTCAAAGAATTGCACATTACAACTGCAGAACACTTTCTGCTCACTTGGGTCATAGAATAGGTAACCTACAGAGCCTTTTGGGTATCCTACAAATAGGCAACGACTGGTCTTGGATTCCATTTGTCTGCAGTCGTTCTTTTAACGTGTGCTGGACAACCCCATATGCGATGAATCTGTTGTTTCTTTTAATAGTAATTGTATTACTAAAGAAGATAGAATAACCATCTACACACAATTTTGAGACAAAAATCAAATTTCTCCTTAAATTTTGCACATAAAGACAGTCTTTCAGTACAATTGTTCATTATCTAAAAATTAACTCCACGATTCCTATGGCCACGGCTGCAACAGTTGCAGTAGTCCCCAAGTAGAGTGTGACTTCTCCTTCACTCAACCTTCTGCTAACTTTGAATCCCTGCAGTGAGTTACACGCATGAGTTGAAGTCCCG
This sequence comes from Nelumbo lutea, assembly GCF_056320005.1. Taxonomy (NCBI): domain Eukaryota; kingdom Viridiplantae; phylum Streptophyta; class Magnoliopsida; order Proteales; family Nelumbonaceae; genus Nelumbo; species Nelumbo lutea. Next base: position 165,752,948 of record NC_142684.1, on the reverse strand, counting down.
TAGTCAATACACTAGGACGCAGAAGCTACCAACAAATTGGTTTCTATAACACAAGTTTCGAAGTTGCCTTTCTTGGATTCCAGGTAGGCAGGATAGTTCCTTTTACAGTGGCCGGTCTTCTTGCAGAAGTGACAATTATCCGATGCTTTGTCCTTTTTCTGCTTTTTTCTCTTAGTGGCTTTTTTCTGAGGCTTCTTTGCCTTCCTCTTTCTCTTGCATGTCTTGCCAGCTTCAACAAGCATGGGTACAGGCTCATCCTTTCTAATCAGTTCTTCAGCTCTTTGCAACATATTGCTGAGCTCTTGTAAACTGACATTCAGCTTGTTCATGTTATAGTTCATGATGAACGGATTAGAGGAAGGAGGCAAAGAGTTAAGGATAGCATCTATCTGGGTTGCAAGGTCCAGTCCGGATCCAAGAGCCTCCAGTTCGTTGATGTATCCCATCATCTAAAGACAATGGTCATGAACTTGTTGACCCTTGGACATTTGTGTGGTCATAAACTATTTCAAGACCTTTTGTCGAGTAGAACAATTCTGCTCTTCATACATTGTCCTAAAACTGTCCAATATGTCTTTGGCAAGTTTGATCTGATCGAACTGCCTCGGTATCGGGTTGTCAAAGGAGGCAATGATGTAACACCGGGCAAGGGAGTTTTTCTCCTCCCATTCTTGACAGTCTCTCCTTTGGGCCTCATAAGCCCTATCACCCAGACGCTCTGGGGCAAGATTCTTTGCCACTTTGTCCAGCTTTTCAGAAGCTAGGTGATGAGACCAAAAAGAACCCTATTTTTATCCTCTAATATTCACTATTTTATATTTATTTATCACTTAAATGAACTCATTACTCTTGTATTTCGATTTAGGGCAATAAAGAAGGCAATTGGAAGAAAATAGGACAAATCGGGTGATTTTGCATAGTTTCGGCGATAGTCAGTAATCTGGGCCTAACTCTCAATTCCTGACACCGAATTAGACAATTCAAGAAGCATTAGAAAGATGAAAGGAAAACCCACAACTTTTATGTTTTGGGTTTTGACAGATTCGACACGCATCGAGTACGAAAACGAGCCCAAAGTCGGAGCAAGTTCGCAGCCAGGCCCATTTCACAACTTAAGCCCAACTCGCAGAAGTAGCTGAAGCAGCCCAACTCGAATTCAAGAGTTAAGAGTCCGAATTTCGAATGTAATCTCCAAGGAGAGAGTTTTATCAGATCTAAATTCTTGAATGTAATCCTAGAGAGATAAGAAGATTGAGATTAGAGCATTAGATAAGAGATAGGATAGGATTAGTTCAAGATAAGATCAAAACTCCCTAAGGATAAGATGATCTCCTACAAGGAGTTGGAAAACAGCCCTCTCCTTTGGCTATATAAAGAGGGGGGCGAACCAGCTCTAGCAATCACTCAATCATCCAGAAATTAAGCATCAAGCAACTCAAGAAGATCAGTTCGGCCATGGAGAAGCAAAGCATGGAGATTGCACAGATCATGAGCAGCTAAGCTTCTTTTTCTGGTTCAAGGGGGGAGGTTCGATTGTGTCATTGTGAGGTTCTGTAGTTACTTTATTTTCTTTATTTTTAATTCAAGTATTCATTGGTTCTTGTGCACATTTTTTATTGGATATTAATGTTAATTAGTCTGACAAACTGAATTAATGTTGATTTTCCTACTGCTATCCATGATTTCGGTGATCCGTAATTGTCACGAATAATGGTACAAGTAGCAATTAGGTTGATATCTTTTTGGGTCAATTGTTTGTGACAGCCTTTGACCAATGTTTTAACATGGTTCAACCTAAAAGAATCGATGGAACAAAATTCAGTAATTGCAGCTATCTCAATTATTGTTATTTTGGTTTAATTGTTTTCACAAATCTTAATGCTATCATTGTTTAACATGGAACTCTATCGTACCCAGTTGAGTAGTGATAAGTGTTGATCGAATGCTGGGTTTGATCAACTGAATTAGGAAAACACAAGGTTTATTATGGCTATCCTAATAAATCTAAGGTTAAATGCTTGAATTGGAAGAATGCTGAATTGTACCTAGGATCGATGGCCAATCGATTCAACCCGAACCCTTGAACCAGAATTCGGTAAGACTGATTTTCTCTTGTTTGTTTAGATTGTTATTCTTTTAATTTTAGTTATTTAATTTTCCCACACAATTACTTTACCCATTCGGCTAAGAGATTACTGATTTGCTCCCTGTGGGATTCGACCTAGAACCACTTTTACTGCAAATATTTTATTGTGGGACTAGTAATAATTTTGAGGGCTTCGACAAACCCGTCAAAATTTTGGCGCCGTTGCCGGGGAGCAACTTTAATTTCTTAGCTATTACCTTCCTCTTGTTAACCTCTTTTATTTTATGACTCGTGCTTCTCAACGAGGTGAACTCGAGTACAATCCCGAAATTGAGAGGACCACCCGTCGTTTAAGAAAGGAGGCGAAGCAAAGGAAGGATCGTTCACCAAAGAAGGTGAATTCAGATTGTGATCTTCCCATATTCGAAGAAGTAGAAAGAATGGCTGACAGAGAGAGGACATTAAGGGAGTTGGCTGCACCAATTAACAACCTTTATGCATCGCGTACCCCACTCTTGAGGTAGCCTTTGAACTCAAATCTGGTTTGATTCAATTATTACCTCTGTTTCATGGTTTCCCAGGTGAGGACCCTCACAAACATCTAAAGGAATTTCATGTCGTCTGTTCAAGCATGAAACCCCACGGTATGACCGAGGACCAGGTAAAACTCATAGCCTTTCCATTTACTTTAAGAGATAAAGCAAAGGATTTGTTGTATATTCTTCCTCCCGGTTCAATATGCACATGGGATGAGATGAATAGGATATTCTTAGATAAATATTTTCCTGCATCCTGGGCTGCAAATATAAGAAAAGAAAAATGTGGAATTCGGCAATTTGGTGGTGAGACACTATACGAATATTGGGAAAGATTTAAACAACTTGTTGCTAACTGTCCACATCACCAAATACCCGAACAACTGTTAATCCAATACTTCTACAAAGGGCTTTAGCCCATGGATAGAAGTATGGTCGATGCAGCCAGTGGAGGAGCCTTGGTGAACAAGACACCCGAAGCGGCCAGGGAGTTAATCTCCAACATGGCCAAAAATTTACAACAGTTCGGTGCTAGGACAGACGGTACCATTAGACGGGTTAATGAGGTAAGCCATGTAAATTTAGAAAATCAGATTTCTGAACTAACTGCTTTGGTAAGACAACTCGCTGCAGGACAAGTACAAACTGCCAGGGTGTGTGGTATCTGTTCGATTCCTGGCCATCCTATGGACATGTGTCCATCATTGCAAGATGGTTCGATGCAGCAAGTCAATGCCGTAGGAGGATTCCCGGGCCAGCCCCAACGAAAGTATGATCCCTACTCCAATTATTACAATCCGGGGTGGAGATATCACTCAAACCTAAGCTACGGGAACCAAGGAGGACAGCAGCAATACCAGCCCCATTTTTTCAGTCGACAGCCCCAGTTTTCAACATCCATCACAGCGCAAAGCCAACCCTCGAATTCAGGTATGTCATTAGAAGATATAGTTAAGGCTCTAGCTACTAATACTCACCAATTTCAACAAGAAACAAGAGCCAACATTCAGAATTTGGGGAACCAAATCAGCCAACTTGCCACTGCCGTTAGCAAGTTGGAGGTGCAGAGCTCCGGGAAACTACCATCACAAATGGTAGTCAACCCCAAGGAGAGTGTAAGTGCAGTGGTGCTATGAAGCGGGAAGGAACTACAGCTAGAACCTACATCACCAAGGAAGGTGGATAAAAGAAAAGAAGAAGACAAGGTGCAGGGCTCAAGAGTTAGAGAGAACGTTTCAGCCATGATCAAGAGGACCTTACCAGAAAAACATGCTGATCCAGGTATGTCCACCCTACCTTGTGTGATTGGCAATAAGCAAATCGAGCTTACCATGCTAGACTTAGGTGCATCTATCAATGTCATGCCATACTCGATTTACTATGCTTTGAGATTAGGTCCTTTAAGGGAAACTAAAGCTATTATCCAATTAGCTGATCGTTCTAACACCTACCCAAAAGGGATTGTTCAGAATGTAATGGTGCAGGTTAACGATTTAATTTTCCCAGCTGATTTTTACATTCTAAAGATGGAGGAGGACACGATCGAAAGTTCAGCCCCACTTCTATTAGGCAGGCCATTTATGAAAACGGCCAAGACCAAAATAGATGTGGATGAGGGTACCCTCTTCGTTGAATGTGACGGAGAGACTATTAAATTTAATATTTTTGAAGCTATGAAGTACCCAAATGAAGACCATTCGGTTGACACTATTGATCCAACTGTGCAGGAATTTTTTGAAAAAGATATGAATGAGGAGCTAGAATCGAGTGCACAATTGGATACGAAGGCCCCTATTCCAAATTTGAACCTGCCCATGATGGATGAAAGGGGAGCACACCGAAAGCTGAAACCACGAGAGCTAAAGTAGCAAAGGAGGACGTCGAGCATAACGACGTTAAACAATTGCGCTTGTGGGAGGCAACCCATTGTGTTTAGTTAATTTTGTTATTTTGTTTGGTTTTGATTTTTGTGTTTAGCAGGAACCCAACAAGACAAACAGGGAAGTACCCCCAAATCCTTCTACTTTATGCATAATCACATACATTGGGGACAATGTATAACTTAAGTGTGGGGGGATTACGGAAATCTGATGGAAATTTGGGATACCTTATCTTCTTGAAATTTCTGCTCCCTAGAAACTTATCCTTGAACGATTTCAACTTATCAGGAATCATGTGCTTAGGCTGAATAGATAAGATAGGATGCAAGCATGACTAACTGAATCTTTCTTGGCTGCATATGGTACGTCATGATTTTAATCGATCAATAGGCAAGATGCATAAGGGTTTGATTGATTTCCACATAATTATCTGTCAAACATGGGTTGATTATTCTAGAACTTGCTGTGTTAGGCATATAGAGACCACGATCAATGAATTCATGGATCAGGCGGGGAAACACTGTGATTCTTGTGAAAAAAAAAAAAAAAAAAAAAGAGAAAGGGAGTTTGAAACTAAAATCGTGACTAATGTGAGATGGAGCATAAAATGCACTCACATCTAGAAACAAAAAAAACAAGTGTGAGATGGAGCATAAAATGCACTCACATTTAGAAATGAAAGAAAGTGTGAGATGGAGCATAAAATGCACTCACATCTTGAAAAAAAGGCAAGGGTGAGATGGAGCATAAGATGCACTCACCATAGAACCCCAACCCCATTCTCACCTTCAGATCCTAGGAATTGACACTAAGTGGTGAAGATGTGATACATAGCAAGCTTATGGAAATAAGCACACCTTGTTTTGATTCAAAGGAAAATAATTGCATCTGACTGAATTGGTTTGTTAAAAGCAATGAGCACCCGTGTAGTCCAAGGGGTTTCAGCCCTGGAAGGCTTGTCTCCTTGACTATCGATTTAACTTGGGACCATGAGGAATGGTGATTTGCCATCACTCTTGGACAAGAAAAAGGGGTGAAAGAGATGAAAAGGGAAAGGTTACCAAGTCTGAACTAAAGCATGAAATGAACCAGGCCTCATGTAGAGAAAAAGAAAGATTGAAAATCAATAGTTAGTCTCTCTTGTGTTACTTGAGTTTTTGCCTTGCCCGAGGACGGGCAAAGTTTAAGTGTGGGGGGATTTGATGAGACCAAAAAGAACCCTATTTTTATCCTCTAATATTCACTCTTTTATATTTATTTATCACTTAAATGAACTCATTACTCTTGTATTTCGATTTAGGGCAATAAAGAAGGCAATTGGAAGAAAACAGGACAAATCGGGTGATTTTGCACAGTTTCGGCGATAGTCAATAATCTGAGCCTAACTCTCAATTCCTGACACCGAATTAGACAATTCAAGAAGCATTAGAAAGATGAAAGGAAGGCCCACAACTTTCATGTTTGGGTTTTGACAGATTCGGCACGCATCGAGTACGAAAATGAGCCCAAAGTCGGAGCAAGTTCGCAGCCAGGCCCATTTCACAACTTAAGCCCAACTCGCAGAAGTAGCTGAAGCAGCCCAACTCGAATTCAAGAGTTAAGAGTCCGAATTTCGAATTAATCTCCAAGGAGAGAGTTTTATCAGATCTAAATTCTTGAATGTAATCCTAGAGAGATAAGAAGATTGAGATTAGAGCATTAGATAAGAGATAGGATAGGATTAGTTCAAGATAAGATCAAAACTCCCTAAGGATAAGATGATCTCCTACAAGGAGTTGGAAAACAGACCTCTCCTTTGGCTATATAAAGAGGGGGGCAAACCAGCTCTAGCAATCACTCAATCATCTAGCAATCAAGCATCAAGCAACTCAAGAAGATCAGTTCGGCCATGGAGAAGCAAAGCATGGAGATTGCACAGATCATGAGCAGCTAAGCTTCTTTTTCTGGTTCAAGGGGGGAGGTTCGATTGTGTCATTGTGAGGTTCTGTAGTTACTTTATTTTCTTTATTTTTAATTCAAGTATTCATTGGTTCTTGTGCACATTTTTTATTGGATATTAATGTTAATTAGTCTGACAAACTGAATTAATGTTGATTTTCCTACTGCTATCCATGATTTCGGTGATCCGTAATTGTCACGAATAATGGTACAAGTAGCAATTAGGTTGATATCTTTTTGGGTCAATTGTTCGTGACAGCCTTTGACCAATGTTTTAACATGGTTCAACCTAAAAGAATCGATGGAACAAAATTCAGTAATTGCAGCTATCTTAATTATTGTTATTTTGGTTTAATTGTTTTCACAAATCTTAATGCTATCATTGTTTAACATGGAACGCTATCGTACCCAGTTGAGTAGTGATAAGTGTTGATCGAATGCTGGGTTTGGTCAACTGAATTAGGAAAACACAAGGTTTATTATGGCTATCCTAATAAATCTAAGGTTAAATGCTTGAATTGGAAGAATGCTGAATTGTACCTAGGATCGATGGCCAATCGATTCAACCCGAACCCTTGAACCAGAATTCGGTAAGACTGATTTTCTCTTGTTTGTTTAGATTGTTATTCTTTTAATTTTAGTTATTTAATTTTCCCACACAATTACTTTACCCATTCGGCTAAGAGATTACTGATTTGCTCCCTGTGGGATTCGACCTAGAACCACTTTTACTGCAAATATTTTATTGTGGGACTAGTAATAATTTTGAGGGCTTCGACAAACCCGTCACTAGGACCAGCGTAAGGTTCTTGTACCAGTCAGCATAGTTTGGGCCCTTCAACTTGTTGTCATCAAACAGTTTTGCAAAAGATCCGTTTGCCATTTTCTGATAAAAGAGCAAACAATAGTCCACAACCTAATTTGATTCATGTTCATTTCATAGATATGGATTTTAATCTACGATCCATTTCCATTATCCCATGTCTCCACACCCACCATATCCCCATAGAGGTTCGCGGCGGCTGTGCGCGGGCGTGTGGCGTGCGCTGGTGGACGTGTGCGGGCGAGCACATGCGTGCGTGGGCGTGCGCTGGCGGGCGTGCGTGTGCATGTGCGGGCATGTGCATACGTGAACTGCCACGTGTGGATGTGCTGTGGTGCCCCCGTGGTGTGTCATGGTGCAAGTGGTTAATGTGGTGCCTCCAGGTGCGGTGACCAATATTGGAAGACACTAAACTGCCGTGGTGTGTCATGATGCAAGTGGTTAATGTGGTGCCTCCACGTGCGGTGACCAATATTAGAAAACACTAAACTACCATGGTGTGTCATGGTGCAAGTGGTTTCTGCCTAGTGCCTCCACGTGCGATGACCAATATTAGAAAAACACTAAACTACCATGGTGTTCTCATAACGTGTTAACACTACACGTGCAGTGCTTTCTACTATTGTAGTGACATGGCTCCAACAAACCATGTAGTAGTTTACAGCCCTACTACACCCACCGTGTG